>NW_024037063.1:11293740-12493740 GCF_015706575.1 Patiria miniata
CCCCCAAAAAGTCTCCGGTTTCTGGAATGGAGCTTGCCCCAAAAGTGGTGCGGCGACGCGGCTTTTTTTTTCTTACCTGATTTTTTTGCCTCAAATGTCGGCTGATGACTGCAAATAGTGCCCAACTAAACCTAGTGCAAATATATGGGAGTCCAGAGAGGCCACATAAAGCTTATTCTCGACCATAACCCAATTTAAAAACACGTTAAAATTGTGCAGCAGCATTTCTTTTACTTTTCCTATTTCAAAGGTCTGGTTGAAAGAAAAGTGAAATGTGGAAAGCATTTGACTTGAGCAAGTCAGCGTACCAGATTTTATTCAAATTTAACTCGCATATGGCTTATTCCTCTATACTGCTGTTAAAATCTGCAAGCTTCAATAACACAAATTTCTTAGATATATGTAGTTGATTGAAGGATGAAATCCGCTTTTTAGGGATTCATTATATCAAAAGATTTCCTGTCACTTTGCAACAGGCAAAGAAAAGGGGAATATCACAGACAGTTATTGGGATGGTGTTCAGCGTATTTTCCTTGTCATACAGCATAGGATCGCCCCTAATAGGCAAAATGGTAAGTCCCTGTTTGGTCTAAGAATTCAATAAGACTTTCATTATTTAGGGGAACGCAAAATATCTTGTGCTAATCTACAACATCTTTGAATGAGGAATGTAACAGTGGATTCAATAGACCTAAATTTCTTTTGTTTGTAAACATTGGCGCCATTTTATATGGGCTGTCGCAAGCGCATAAATTGAAGCCGTGGTTGGCAACATATTTTTTTCCCAAAAAGTCCCCATAACGCCATCAATACACAGTAAAAAAAAAAATGAGTAGGAATTGTGTTGAAGCTTTGTTGACAATGTTGTTTTTCCAACAATCTAATAATATTTTGGTTTTCTGTAATAACTCTTCTTCATTTTTGCAGTGTTGGACCTTCCATAGTTTTGCATCCCGTGGTTGGCAAAATGTGCAGTTTGCCAACCAAGCGTAGAAAGGTCTATAGGAACAAAAATAAAACCGACCATTTCTTTCACAAAACTCTGTTCTGTACTCGTCAAAAGATGGCGCTATTTGGTTGTTAGCGCCACTACCGGCTCATTTCCCCCCTTTTGCTAATCCACCGTAATAGTTACTGACTTTAACATTACATGTACATGTATTTGCTTCTTAGATACCAATCATTGGTGCCCGTTTCGCGTTTCTCGCCGGTTCGTTTATCACGGGAGGATGTAACATTCTGTTCGGGTGAGCATTAATCTCTTCATGTTCTCTCTTTTTTTTTTTTGCTTCATGGACCGTGTCGTGTTCCCTGAATGTATTTCATTAATTGTTAACTGTTGAATGGCGTGGCGCCAGACTATTTATGCAGCCTTATTTTACTTTCATTTTTTTCAAAATCTGGTTTAAAACATTAGGGAATATTTAATTACAAAGTGTAAATTATTCGTTTAAGCAGACTTGAATTATTTAGTAATGTTCCTGCTCTCAATTCTCTGCCCAAATTCCAAAGATTTTACCTCACTTTCAATTCAATAAGGCCCATTAGGATACAGTTTAACAATTGACAACTGGGGGTGTACTAACCGTTTTCTGTCTATATGCTATTACACAGGTTTATTATCGACATGCCCACAATCGCTACCTTCACTGGGTTCAGTTTCGCCATTCGCATTTTAGAGGGGCTCGGCTCGGCTGCTGTGCTGACGGCATCAGCGGCCATCGTAGCTTCTGTATGCCCTGACGATGTTGGCAAGGCTGTGGTATAAAAAAGTTACTTTCATGGGCAATTATATTACAGTTGAGCGATTGAGAGGGCTCTGGAACAAAGCCACACTATGAAAGGTCCCGCGTCCGATTTGACCCGGAATCCCAATCATATTTCTACCTGATACTTTTCCGGGTAAAGACGACATGTTTTCCGGGTCAAAATGACACTTTTCCGGGTCACAATGACCCGAAAGATGACCAACATACTAAATAAAGGAAATAATGCGTGCATTTATTGAGGGAATAAATGTGTGCCTGACCGTTTTAAACACTATGTTTAAGACCGATTCGTTTCTGGATACTGAAAATTTATACCCGAGCCAAAGGCAAGGGTAATTTTCAGCATCGGTCAAAAATCAAAACTTTTCGGTCCAAAAGTCAAAACAAGTCCAAAATTATAAATTTCCAACGATTTTGTTCAACAATTTAACTTCATGTTTTTCGGACACCCCTCTAACTGTATTATGGTATGTCAAGTCTCGCGAGTCGTAGTAAAAAAAATCCCTCCTTATATGGAGTTTGGCGAGCAGGTCGCGCGTAGTGCGCGAGTGACGCAGAACGCAGCTGTGCCAGTATATTGTTCATTTAGTACTATGAAATACTGACTCGCTGGTGGTATTGCGCATGCCTACGTGAGGATTGTGAACGTTGAATCAATAAAACGGTAAAAAGCACCAGATTTCATACGAGTCCAAATTTCATGTGACACTGGAAAAGTGTTTAAGACAGGCCAGCCGGACTTTATCAACCGTTTAAAACCGGCCATGTGACGGGCTCTCGAACAATAGGAATGGGTAAACTGTCTTAGGTATTTATGAATGTGTATTGAAATATTCTGTCCTGCAAGGGGCAAACGTAAATTTTTATTCCGGCAGAAAAGTGACGACTTTAAGATAGGAGTAAATCATTCGCACGCAATCCGCGCATGCTTATAGTTGATTAATCAAGCAAAAATCACTGAAAGCAAGTTTACACTTCAGAGCACCTGTTTAGCTCCAGGTAAACTGAGCTTTTTTTTCCATTGGTGCCTCCTTCTTAAATCAACAGAGTCTGGTTGAGACGACTGTCGGCTTTTCTTTCGCAATAGGACCAGCGGTAGGCGGCTTGCTGTATCACGTAAGTATGGAAAAATTGTAATCGGAGTTTATGAGTTAACGCAATGAGTGCAGTTGTTTTCTGTACAAAAAGAAAATAGTGAAGAGGCAAATACCTACCCCTATAATTTCCAGTCAATTGAAAGAAGCTGCATGTAAAAAGAATTGCACATGACATTATATTTGCCTTGGATGACACCAAGAACATTCTTTTCTTCTAATCTAATTTTTAGATTGAAGTAAAGTTGCCAAAGTGCTTGAATTTTTTATTAAATGTGATATTTTGTTATTGTACCAAGAAAACGACGTCTTCCCACAGTCCTAATTTGCTCAACATACGGTGAGGGGAGTGAGGCGCCCTCTGTTGTTTGCATACAGAATCAACAAACATCCCCAACAAACAAACACATTTTCATTTGTTTTGTTAATTTCCCTTACCAGGTTGCAGGATTTAGAATTCCTTTCTTCGTCCTTGGTGGTCTCGTCCTGTCGACCGTTGTCGTCAATTACTTCTTGATGCCTAATCAAGGTTTGAATCTTTAAAACCAGTAAAATGTTGATATTAAAAAAGGCTGATAGAGCGATTGCATTCACAGGCCATCTTTGAGGTTTTCGTTTACTCAAGTGTAGGGTCCCTGTTGAACAAAAGCACACACCGCAATAGATGGACTGCAACTGACGAAATATAAAAGATGAGATACGATATGGGGCCAAACTCGTGGCCGAAGATGCAATTCCCGAATCATTATATGTAGACTTACCTCAAGTAATCTTGAATTCACGTCTGTTTTTTTACCGCTCAAATGGGAAGACAGCGCCCTGGCCTCATTAGCTGAAGAAAAAAAATGACCAATCAATGTTAAGCTGTAGTAAGCATCAGATACTAACCCCGGACATCAGTGATTAAATAAAAACACATAAAGCACCGAATTTGTATTTGCATTAATCATGCATGGGGGTACCAGACCAAATTGAGCGCCACATTCAGGTGGTTGTTCCCTGCTGACTGCGTGCAATGTCATTTACCATTTCTGATCAGGGAAGGAGGCTGAGGAGTCTGGTTCTGTGAGACGAGTGCTGAGCATACCTGCCGTCTGGGTCGCTTTATTCGCAAACTTCGTTGGTTTTGCAGCCACCGCATCCCTGGAGCCGACTCTGGCAATTTTTTTGGACGAGGTAATGGAAACAAATGACATTTTCTTCAAAAAACATCTTTGGAATTAAGATATGCGAGGTCTGTTTAAGTGGCAAAGTTGCAATGGGCCATTCAGAGTTTTGACGATGAGCTCCGCCCACCTTTGGTGTATATACGTGTCTGTACTTTTTGACGATAATTTTTTCCTATAAACATTTTATTTGATTAACACTTTCTTCTTGATAGCTTAATTTTAGTGTGATGGCGATAAGTCTGCTCTTTGTTAGCTTGGGTTTGGGCTACGGCTTATTCGCAGTGATCTGGGGTGTCATTGCGGACGCAAAGGTAAGAGCAAACGTTAATCGGCAGGGCTTGTGTGTGTTAAGGAGTTACTTTCAATGAGAATGGAAAGACAGTGCATCGCTCCGAATTTCACACAAAAATGTTCGAGATTATTTTGTAGCAGGATATAACTTCACAACTGATAATAACAATTATAAGAAAAAGCTAAACATTAAAGCTTTGACTTTTTGTGTCTATTAATTTAACATTTTTGATTTCCTTACGTCAGAAATGCACTAGAATACTGATTGTAGTAGGTGCATCCGGCAGCGGTGGACTGTTTCTGCTGTTAGGGCTACCGCAGATTTTGCACTTGCCTGTGTAAGTTTACTCTTCAAAAATCGGTCGATGTTAGGAACGCCCCGAAACGCCTCACGTAGCGTTCCGTCCAGAACTGGTGCGTTATAGCAAATAATTAAAAAACTTGGTTTGTTCAGGTTGAACCAAGTAAACGTTATATTCTCTTTAAGAACAAAAAACGTCAGTCCAAAAACGCGGAAGAATTCCCAGATCATTGAAGCCAGAACCGGTGCATTAGCAAGTAACGTGCCCGTGTTAATACATTTGCGAACGTTCCTGTATAATTAACAGTCGGAACAGTTTTTGATCCTTTCTAAACGGACTCTCAGCGGAACGTTGCGTTGATTTTCGTTAGTCCAAAAATGGTGAACTACTCGAACTTGCTCACGACTGCAAACTCCACTTAAATGTTTGTAGTGTAGTCAACAATGATGCAACAATGCTGGTACATGTACATCACTGTAATAAGGTTCTGGCTGTCCCTTTGATTTGCAAAACTAAAACGTTTAAACACCTGAAACGTTTATCCTACAGGACTGGGGCACTTCCCGGCGTTACCATACCCATCGCAGCCGCAACGTTTTCCATGTTGGCTACTCCAACGTTTGTAGACATGTTACGTTCTTCAGAGTATGTCCAATTACTACACCGTTCGTTTTTAACTCTTATAAACGTTTATACTAACGCATTATTGCAACAGTGCTGAAGCACGGAAATCTTCCTCTTCTAAAAAAAACAAAAACCCACAACCATCAGCGTTTTACTGTCAATGAAACCAAATTGGACTTAGTTAAAGAAATGATGCACTCGTTCAGATTTACGCCAAATTGATATTCATATTTTTTGACATAATTATGGAAAGACTTTTTTTTTGGCTAACTTTATGTTTAGTCTATACATGTATAGGCTGCTGTTTTTTGCTAAAAAAATCACCAGGATGGATAACAAGTCAAATAGCTCAGAAAAACTTGTATGAGGTTACACATTGTACTTGTTAAAACAGAAGTTTTTAATTGATTGGATTAATACAATTCATAACCTCAATCCTACAGGTGGTATGGCATACCGAGTGGATTAGGTTTGACTGCCGTTATATCTGGCCTTTGGAACAGTTCGGCCGCACTTGGGTAAGAGAGCCAATAAGCTACCGTTGGTGGCGCTGTTTGTTGAATGCCTGAAGGCGAGGTCCTCATGCTCTCTTTTTTTCTGATGAGGATTTACCAAACAAGGGAAAAAGTCGCCAGTGTAAATCAATAGTGAAAGCTTACACAGCCTCGGTTTGGCCGAAAGTTTGAGCCAAAGCCCGCTTGCGCAGTGTGTACTTCCTTTGCAAATTGGCCAAATAGCGCCACCTACAGTTCGTGCACTGAATGCATTCTGGTCCTCCTGCTCGTAGTACATGTATAAGTAAAATTAACAAACATGCGGAAAAGGAAGAGTTGATACGATAGTTTGGTTACATTTTCTTCATTGCCCTTTAATATGTCAATCATGCCACAAATACAATAATTTCTTTCATACTAAAGATGGTGCATATCTCTTGAGTCACCACCAGAAATGAACTAACACAAATACATTTTGATTTTTCCGATTAGCTCATTGGCGGGCCCGTTGCTAGGGGGCGTCATCACAGAGTATTACGGGTTCGGCTATTCGATTATGACCATCGCTTGTACCTCTTTCGCTGTTTTGATCATCACGTGTCTTTTTGGCATCTGGGAGTTTCGATGCGGAAAAGGGTAAGTTGCACATAAACACGAGAACGTAAAAAGGACATATTTGTCAATATAAACACAGACTTGAAATCTTTCATACCTTTATCCACAAGCACAAGCCGAACGGATAATGACGGTATAAAGCAGCTGATAGCGCCCTCATGAGACAATTTATGGAGAACGAGGTCAGAATGGACCGCCGTGATTGGATACTAACAACGTATGACTTCCTCAAACAAAGGTCATTTAAGCCAATGAAGTGTGAATTTAGGACTCTTTTATGAAATAAGCTCCGACAGGAGCTTCTACATTAATACTTGGTGGTCGGGTCGGTTAGTCTGATCTGTCTGTCTGTCCCGACAATTGACCAGAAGTATTTTGTTCCATAATGTACCACCGGCGTCGCATTTTTCGGCATCGTGCATTTTTCGGCGTCGCATTTTTAAGCTCTGGCGGGGATCGTTTTGATCGATTTCTTCAGCAGTGCAAGACTTTCCTGCAATCATGCAAGACTAATTCTTGCAACAGCCAGAGCTTGTTGTGCACACGTACACGCGTGGTTTAACCAATGGGTATAAAAGGAAACCGATTTTCATTGGAGTATGATTTTCATATGACACAGCGTTTATTTCCGCACGCGACACTTCAGTTTGACTCGTCCACAATCCTTTGCGTTTCCGGAAGAATATTGATATTTGGCACAGACTTAAGATTTGTCTGCAGTGTACAAATTTGAGTCACGAGTGTCCTCACTCAATATTTAATGTCCACTGAAATAACTCTGGAAAATTGTAAGTTAAAAGTCTTTTTGCCAAGAGAAATATTCAATCTCAAACATAATATAAGCAAAAGGTAAGTCTAGCTCCTCTTAAAAACTTGTACCTTTTGTATTTACCTTGTAGGAAGCGGGAACCACGCGAGGCTTTTTCTTCGGAGGACAACTCGAATGATCAGGAGATGAGACTACTGTCTTCAAAGTAGATTGACAATTGGTGGTATAACTGTATATTGCCATCTTGCTGCAATGTCCAGCGTAACTGGAATGTTTTGTTTCTTTTCATTACATAATTTTATGGTCGAGCTTATTTGAGAGCCAATTGGACTTCCAAATATGGTTGTGCCCAAACTTGGGAGAAGACATGGATTCAGGAATGATTATAAGCTCGTCTGACAGGGGTAGTAACATCACACGCTTTAATCGCCCGGTCATAAACAACTGTATTATTTAAATAACTAGCGGGGTGGAGTCATACACACTGTACTAATGTTTACCTTGACCTCAATTTGCATGTTGACTGCAAGTGGGCGTGGTTTCAAAATATGATAAAATAAATGAGATAAAATGTTATCCCCGGGATAAAAAAATGAAAAAAAAAAAAAATTGAAAAAAAAAAAAATTAAGCTGTGGTTGGCAACATAGGTTGCTAAAATTGTATAGTTAACATCCTCATTATGTAAGAAAGAGGCATTTTGATCAAGTTTTTGATGGCATTTGTTGGTTATTTTGCATTTTCATACATCCAATGATATGTTTGGAAACATTATAAGAACCATTTTTGCAGCGTTGACCTTTCAAAGTGTGCCACACCATGGTTGGTATAAAACAGGGCCAACCACAGGTTGTGGCACAGAAAGTGCTACAACTTTCAAGGCTGAAGTTTCTTAATCTATAGGCTGAACTTTATAAACATTTAAAGGCTTGAGCTCGAACTGTAAATTGAATGGAAGTGCGATTTGAACCTACGACGTTTAGATGTCCATACCAGTGCTCCACTGACTGACTATCTTGTCAGAAACCTGATAGCTCATTGGTAGAGCACCATTACGAGGGTGTAGATAGCAGGTTCAAGTCCCAACCCAGTCAATGTCTTTGTTAAACCTCATAGACTTTGGGAATTGTCACTGCTCTGTTTCTGGAAGAAGATTAATACCCGGCTCGTCCTCGAGACAGGTCCCTTTTGTGCTGAAAACAAGGAAAATACAATTCCATCAAAAGTGTTTTTAAAAATGTGTAAGTAAGACAAAAAATAACAACCACGATTAGTAACCTGTCCAGTGCAGAACATTGTTAATTTGCTTAGAATTGGATGGAAATAACAGTAATAAATGTCTATGTTCAGTTTTAAAAAGTGTATCTCCTGCTAAAAAAGGTACATGTCGGTTTATATCACATCTTGTACAGTCTGTCTAGTTTAAAAACAAAAGAAATAGTTTCGTGAGTGTGGTGCCTCATGAGGGGCGGGGCAAGGATGGCTTCTTGGTGGGATGTCAACAAAAAGATTGATACCTACTTTAAGAAGTTGTGAATATAGTTTCTGCTGCAATTTGACCAGCCCAGCTCGGCATAGTTGTCCTGCATGTAAGTGTGACCGGCCAGACTTAAATTCCTATAATTATGCTGCCAGGTCCCTTCTGTAAAATATTTCTTTGTGGATGTCTTATATTTTTAGCATAAACGAGCGATGCAAAAGTTGTCGAAGCATTGCGAGCGCCCTCTTATGTTTTCCATTGAATATAGCATACTGAGTTGCGTAATTAATTTGCATAGGCATGCAGCGCGAAAAACCTTTTATTCCGTGCAGTGTTGCAAAAGCATAAAGCTTCGGACACACATTCCTTGAATTTTTCGCTAGTTTTCTTGGAGAGTAAGCAAGCATGGGTAGGTCACTTGACTGCTTGTCGTCGCTGCTGCCAGCCACACCTTATTGCGAGCCAGCTTCATTGAATTTTGCTGTGTTTCATACGTGGTTTTGCCACGGTTAGCACGCCGCATGTGCATACACATATCGTGTACATGCATATCGTGTAGTTTGCCCAAAAATCCGCAATAATATTGCGTTATTTTCCGATGCTATTGCGTCTTTCGCAATTTTATTACATTACATCGTAATATATAATGAATAATTAGTCATTCCAAAGATTTTGTTTCCATCACAAAGTAGCAATCCAGTTGCACAAATCTCTCAAATATCGCTTGCAATGAGCATAGCCAAAACCATGCCCAGTTAAGCCGACGCCGAAGCTCTGTTTTAAGTACAATTTTGCATTAGGTGTTTATTTTTTTAATGAGTAAACAAAACATTCTTTGAAATTATTGATTTAATAATGAAACATGATATCCCGCTAATAACACTTTCAACGCGTCTTCATCATCATCATCATCTAGCGGTCAAAACCAAAATCTGGTTCACCTCGCCAGGCCAGGTGTCTTTATCCCTCATTATCCCCCCATTCAACATAATTATAATCCACTGCGACTGCGCACTTTTTGTGGACAACTCAATTCACCGCCAAATCAGGCAAACGTGGAAAAGGTAGGTGTTTGGCCTTGTGATGATAATCAAAATGTATGGAATGATCAATTACTCATTTTCAACATTATTAAGAACCATTTATGCACTAACATCTTTAACATACCCCTTTTAGCGCACTGTCTGCAGCAACAGTGCGTACATCCGACGGCTTAACTCACCACTTAAATTAAGCAATATTGAAACGGGTGTTTTTTGAACGCAGTTTATGTATCAATGAAAAGCTAAAGAACTGCTCTTTAAGATTGAGACACATTGACACATTTCAAGTTCATTACTTTTATATATCAGCCCATTGTTTTTAGATTACCTTTTTTATACACGGGTATGTATCGGGAAAAAAAGCTAATTCAGGAAAAATTTGCCATGTCTATACCACAACCTATTACAACGAAACAAATTAGACAAAGGTATTTGCGGTGAAACCTCTATTCTTATTCACAAAATGTTCAAAACCTTTTCATCTCTAACCCCCTGTCTATTGCTCCATGAGCAAAGGCTTTATTGTCAACGCGGCAGTGTGTCAACTAAATATAGATTTTTCCGGCCAAGTTAGCAGATTTGGCGGCCAAATTTGCGACCAATCACCCATTTTCGCACGAATTTGTATGCACGTTGAGATCAACATTCACTCACCTAAAAACACCAAGCAATTTCACATGAGAAGCATGTGATTTCAATTTTAATCATGCAATTTCAAAAATAGGGCATTCAAATTAAAATTGCACAAACGAGCATTCAAATTTGCCGGAGCTTCAAGCTGTGTAAGTTTGGTCATTCGAATTCACCATTAAGCGAGCATATGTAACAAGTAAACAAAGTAATTGAACTAAGTAGGTCCATGTCGTTCCTTTGTTTGTTAGAATGAAGATGGAGTGTGTTTGTTACAATTTGGAAATATAGATATAAAAACCTCCCACAAGACTCTACCACTACTCAGATCACCATGCAAACTGTTAGATTGAAGTACTATATATAGAAATATCAACATGCCAGCTCATGGGCGTTACATGAGAATTTCAAATGTAGACAGTGGTCATTTAATCGAAGCTTTCGATGGCAATGCCCAAGACTATCTTGAACCTGCAGACAATCTTGGCATAAACAGATCTATTGCTGCAGGTCAATTGTAGGTCCGAGATCTGGCAGACGGGAACAAGAGGAGGGGCCAAAAACACAAAAATGGACCACGACATGAAGACGTAATAATCAAAAGGTGAAAGAAATGAAAAGACTCAGATCGTATACCTTCGTTTACTTTCATTTTGAATGCAGAAAGTGCTAAAAAGAATGCGCGGAAATGAAAACGAAAACAAGAATCTCATGCAAATAACCCTAAACCAAACCGACTGCTAAACTGAATGATCACTTAAACCAAATGACATAACTTCAATTTAGGATGTTTTAAACATAAAAATGTCCGGACTTAAACACGAATTTGAACACCTGAAATCTAATACGAACCACGGGAATGACGACAGGGTGCTACTTTGCTTCAAGTTGACCACTATCCAGATGAATTCCAATGCTATTTTTGCGAAATTGGCCGGGGAAACCTATATTAAGTATTAATCAGTATGTAGAGAACCAATCCAAATCTGCGCTACTCAATTTATTGGTCAACCTTCTATTTAGCAAAAGATGATAATAATTATATTTCTGATTTCAATACAGTTACTCATGGTGTCCCCCAGGGCTCACTCCTAGCCCCGTTTTTTTTATTGTGTGCATCATTGATATTTGAGCTACTTCTGATTTACTTTCATTTATTCTTTGTGCAGATGACACTATCATTTTTTTCTTTCTGATAAGCACCTCCCTACTTTATTTGATAATGTCAATCCACATCTGGTTAATGTTTGTGAGTGGCTGAAAGCCAACCACCTCTCTCTTTAAGAAATATTAAGAAATGTAATTTTATGATTTTCCACAGTAAAAGAAAACTCAAAGCAATATTTCTAATCTTACTATTCAGTTGTTAAACGAAACAATAACGTGTTGACAAAACTAAGTTCTTTGGTGTGATACTTGACAGCAAGTTGACTTGGACTCATCACATCAATGATATTGCTAGTAAGATTTCAAAATCCATTGGTAGTATACATAGACTCAAGCACATTTTTCCAACAAAATTCTCTGTACACTCTACAGGGTGTGTCAAACAAGAAACCCACGAAACCCAAATGTCGGGACCATTGGTTTAGTGAAGTTCTGCATGTAGCACTTTCAAAATCTAGGATATGAAAGCCCAATTCATAAGGTTTCGTTTAGTACAAAAATAATTCAAATCACTTATAATTCAAATCACTTATTTACTTTTTCAAGTTACGGAATTTTAAACACAACCACCGTCTCAAAGTTCTGTCCACGGATCACAAGAAGGTAAGTGTCCTTTCAGCAAAACGAAAACAAATCACATAGAGATGTGCGTGAATTGTTTTCGTTCCGCTGAAAGAACGCACACCTTTTTCTAGTGATCCGTGGACAGAACTTTAAACGGTGGTTGTGTTTACAATTCTGTAACTTATAAAGTACATGAGTGATTTGAATGATTCTTTTACTAACAGATAGCTTATGAATTGGGCTTTTATATCCTAAATTTTAAAAGTGCTACATGCAGAACTTCACTAAAACAATAGTCCCGGTATTTGGGTTTCGCTTTTTTTGACTCAGCCTGATTTGCTCTGTCATTTCCCCCTACCTAAATTATTGTGATAAAGTCTGGGAAAACACATTTCATACACACATTAACAAACTGTTCAATCTATAAAAGCCATTTGCTTAGTCTCCAAATCTCATTTCATTGCTCACACGGGATCCTCTGTTCAAACAACTCGAACTACTCAACCTTGGAAACATTAATACAGGCCGTATATCTTCAGAACATCTTTATTTACAAATGCTTCAACAAACAACTGCCCGCCCAATTCCAAACACTCTTTTTCAATTTAATTTCAACATCCATAACTACAACACACGAACTTCTACTAACATTCATCTTCCAAAACACAGGACACACATTTTCAACACACAATTCGATATACTGGCGTAATCAACTGGAGCAAACGTCTCAATGACATCAGAAACTCAACTATACACTTTACATATTTGAAACTAAAATTAAAATATACCTATACAACTGCTCTTTGTATAATACTTAAAATTATTTATAGTACCATATTTAGGCTAGTGTTAGTTGAAGGTTGTTTTGTTGTGACTTAGTGTTGTTTTGTTTGTCTGAATGTTTTGTCTAGCTGTCCGTCCGTCCGTTTTGTCTTGTATGGCATCCCCAGCTCAAGCAACCGCTTGCCGGGACATGTCTCCATTTTCACCTTTTGTTTCAAGTAACTTCTTACATTTATCCACTTGTTATACACCGAGTGTTAATCTGCTTTCCCACTTCCTCGTATTGAAGAAACGCTGGAGGCATTGGCAGGATCCCGCTTTTTCTCCTCACTTGATATGGCACAAAATACTTCCAATTGATGATGCACCCAGACTCTGTTGACAGAACTGCTTTTCGAGTCCCATGGGGGCTGTTTTCATTCGACCGGATGCCACAGGGACTCTGCAACTGTCCCAGTACGTTTCAACGAACAGTTAAATTGATATTTGGGGACATGAACATGTCTAAATTAATACTTTATCTTGATGACATTCTTGTCTTCTCTAGCACATTTGAAGAACATCTACAGAGGTTGGGTGTTGTATTTGATCGACTTATCGAACATGGGCTAAGGTTGAAGGGCCAGAAATGTCTCTTCTTTCGGCGAGAAGTGAAACATCTCGGGCACATAATCAGTGAAAGTGGGGTCTCGGTGGATCCGGAAAAGGTACAGCGAGTAGCAGACTGGCCGGTTTCACCTCTATGTTCCGACACCCTTATGTTCCGACTGCACATATTCCTATTCCTAACCCTAACCCTAACCCTAACCCTAACCGGGAGTAACACAATCTAGGTTGTCGGAACATAGGGGTGTCGGAACATAGAGCAGTCACCGACTGGCCGACCCCGAGCAATTTGGGGGAACTCCGATCTTTTCTCGGGCTTGCCTCCTACCACAGGCGTTTTGTCCCATATTTAATAGCAAAACCATTGCATAAGTTAACGGCCAATGTAGAGACAAAAGTAGGGAACCTGCCGTCTGGGTTTTTGTGGTCTGATGAGGCTAACAAAGCGTTCTGTGAGCTGAAGAAGATGATGTGCTCAGCCCCTGTGCTCGCCTATCCAAACTTTGATAAGGAGTTTATAGTCGAGGTCGACGCCTCACTCCAAGGGCTTGGGGCTTGTCTTTTGCAAGCCGATGACCATGGAGCCCTCCACCCTATTGCATATGCCAGTAGAGGTCTGCGAGGGCCCGAGAAGAATTATTCAGATTTTTCATGCTTCAAGCTTGAACTTCTCGCCCTTAAATGGGCTGTCTCCGAGAAATTCCGAGAATACTTACTAGGTGCTCATTTCACGGTATTTACAGACAACAACCCTGTTTCGCACCTCCAAAATACGAAATTGGGGGGCATGGAACAGCGCTGGGTTGCGCAGCTTGCGCCATTTAACATGACAATAAAGTTCCGGTCTGGGAGAACAAACAAATGTGCAGATGCACTCAGCCGACGACCAGTGGAGGTTGCAGATATAGCTGAAATGGCAAATGACTGTACCTCAGTCCCTTGTGAGATCCAACCTAAGGAAGTTGTAGAAAATTCAGATGAAAATTGTGCTGCTGGGATTGATGCGCCCCGGTCGTCAGCAGTCCTGCCGTCTTTCTCCCACACTGAACTAGCATTAATGCAAAGGGAAGATGAACAACTAGGAGAACTTTGGAAACTTGGGACTCCAAGTGGCAACCTGATGCGCCCAGACCAGGTGTAAATACCCCTGGTATTGTAGGCTGGATGAAAGAGGGGACTAAAGTAGTTGAGCGGAGGGGTGTGCTTTACAGACAAGTGAAGGATAAGGCTCGTGGTCCAGTGTACCAGGTGTTGGAGGCCGCACATGATAATTGGGGACACCAGGGTGTGAACCGCACACTGGGGCTCCAGGCGGGTGCACACCGGTAAATCGTGAATAAAAAAATATACCCTCAAAATATTCTATATAAGAGAGTTCTGAGCGCCGTAAAATTGGGGAATTGAAGAGATATGGTAATGAACCTCTGGCCCGGAATGGGGCTTCCAATTCTGAACATTTTGGATGCTATTGGGCTCGAAAGTGGCGCTATTTTTCCATGTTGTGGAGGGATCGTTTTTCAAAATGGCTACTTTTCCGCTTTGGGGATAATAGGGGTCGTTTTCTTTGGGTGAAAATATCTCGAAAAGTCAATGGTCAACCCACCAAAAATTGAAAAGAAAACTAAAGATGACATGTTGATTATCATTTTTCTGTGCAGCTTGAATACCTGTGAGAGTTTTGAGTATTTTTTTTGTTAAAGAATTTTGAAGTATGGGCATTTAGCACTAGTGTCTATGGGAGTTTATTTGCAGGTATGCATCCTATAACGAATAACAAAGATGGCCGTTTCGCGCATGCGCTGTGCCGCGGCAGTGGTCTTTTCAGTAAGCGGAACCTACGGGGAGGGGAAAAAAGTGTTTTAAAGGTATCAACAAGGGTTTTTTCCGTAACGGATTCTTCCAAATCATAAGGGAGCAGTAGGCTATCACCCGATTACAACAATTGCTAGTTGAAAAGGGGGGGGGGGCATTTTGAGCTTAAAAGTAGCTGAACTCAATTTATTGTCGCTGGGGGCGCTCTACAGCTGAGCAGGGACAAAAAAATACTATTTTTGGGCTTAATATCGACCTCGGATAATATTTTTCTTTCATCTTTTTCCTTCAAAATATTGACTTTGGAAATATTCTGCTCGTCCTGAATGTGGTTTTGTGTTAAAATTTAAAAGTTGCCTGCTATTATAGGGTGCACACCGGTAAATCGATCCGCCAAGCTCATGAATAAATGTAATACCCTCAAAATATTCTATATTAGAGAGTTCTGAGCGCCGTAAAATTGGGGAATTGAAGAGATATGGTAATGAACCTCTGGCCCGGACTTGGGGCTTCCAATTCTGAGCATTTTGGATGCTATTGGGATCGACAGTGGCGCTATTTTGCCATGTTGTGGAGGGATCGTTTTTCAAGATGGCTACTTTTCCGCTTTGGGGAAAATAGGGGTCGTCTTCTTTGGGTGAAAATGTCTCGAAAAGTGAATGGTCAACCCACCAAAAATTGAAAAGAAAACTAAAGATGACATATTGATTATCATTTTTCTGTGCAGCTTGAACACCTGTGAGAGTTTTGAGTATTTTTAAAAGAATTTTGAAAATTGTTTGCATTAAGGTCAGCATCTTCATTAATTTTGAAGCGAATACCGCAAACTTCGCCACAGACATCAAGTGAAAATGCGTTTTTGACGTTTTTTAACCTGCCGCTAGAGGGCGCTCCAACTCTTCATGGCGTCACCCATTTTTTTTTTGAAAGGTCAATCCAGGCAGACCCCAACATCATTGAAAGCAAGTTCATATCTTTCAAATTATTAGGCACTTCCGGTTTCGACCGGAAGGAAGGGTCACGTGATTTTACGCGCTCAAGATAAAATGAAGAGCATGTATTACCATGTCGATTCCCGCAAAATTCAAGTTCCGGTCTGTCACGGTTGATTTTATATGGAATTTCAAAGATTAAATCTATTAAACTTTAAAGTGAGGTCACGTGACCCGCGATGACGTCATAAAGACGTAATTACAAAAAAGCACATCTTTAGTAGATTGCGCATTCATGTATTGACAAAGGAAGTTCATATATGTTTCCATTTTTCCAAACAATTCCGGAGAAGAATTGTGTCCTGGAGAATAAAAAAAAACACTAGAGGTTGTAGGAGCAACCACACGGTGTTTGGCCACGGATTGCCGCAAACTTTGCCACACACATCAACTCAAAGTATGCATGTTTAAATCCATGTTTGACTTTTCAACATGTCGCCAGAGGGCGCTCTAACATTTGATGACGTCACCTGTTAAATTTTTGTACAGAACTGCCTAGGCAGACACTCGAATCGTTGAAAGCAAGTTCGCATCTTCTGCCAATTTAAATTAATAAGGCACTTCTGGTTTTGACCGGAAGGAAGGGTCACGTGATTTTGCACGTAAAACCAAAAATGAAGACCCTGCAATTAAAATCGATTGCCATAAAAAACAAAATCAAATCTGGAGCTGTTGATTTTATATTGATTTTCAAAGATTAAATATGGAAATACTTATTTGATTGTAATATGACACTTGATGACGTCATTGTGACGTCATCGCCAGAAACCTCCAGAGCTATATTTACTGTGCTATATATAGCCACATCTTGATTATATCTCTCACGGTTGATTTTTTAGCAATTGTTTAATGTTTGAAAGTCTTTTCTTTATAACTTCCGGTCTGATGACGTCATCCATGTTTTTTTCGCACACAGGTCTTTTCTGCATGAAGTTCATCATGTATGTTAGGTTTGAAGCGATCACCGCAAATTTCGTCACATACATCAAGTGATAATACGTTTTCGACGTTTTTTAAACTGCCGCTAGAGGGTGCTCTAACATTTGATGACGTCACATGTAATATGTTTGTACAGTACTGCCTAGGCAGACACTCACATCGTTGAAAGCAAGTTTGCATCTTCTGCCAATTTCAAATAATAAGGTACTATCCGGTTTCGACAGGAAGGAAGGGTCACGTGATTTTGCACTTAATACCAAAACTGAAGACCCTGCAAAATTGTATCGATTGCCATCGAAATCAAATCTGTAGCGGTTGATTTTACATTGCTTTTCAAAGATTAAATCTAGAAATCTTTGATTGCTTGTAATATGATAGTTGATGACGTCATTGTGACGTCATTACCAGAAACCTCAAGAGCTATATTTACTGTGCTGTATACAGCTAAATCTTGATTATATCTATCACGGTATATTTTCTGGCAATATTTTAAGGTTTAAAGGTCTTTTTATTGTAACTTCCAGTCTGATGACGTAATCAATTTTTTTTTCGAGGAAAACGTGTTGTCTGCATTATGGTCATCATGTACATTAATTTTGAAGCGATTACCGCAAAATTCCCCACAGACATCAAGTGAAAATGCGTTTTTGACGTTTTTTAACCTGCCACTAGAGGGCGCTCCAACACTTCATGGCGTCGCCAATTATTTTTTTTGAAAGGTCAATCCAGGCAGACACTTAAATCGTTTAAAAGCAAGTTTATATCTTTTTCCACTTTTAAATTATTAGGCACTTCCGGTTTCGACCGCAAGGAAGGGTCACGTGATGTTATGCGCACAGGATAAAATGAAGATCATGTATTACCATGTCGATTCCCGCAAATTTCAGGTTTCGGTCTCTCAAGGTTGATTTTGTATGAAATTTCAAATATTAAATTTATTTAACTTCCTAGTGACGTCACGTGACCCATGATGACGTCATGATGACGTAATTGTAAAAAAGACCATCTGCGTTGGATTGTGCATTCATGTTTTGACAAATGAAGTTCATATATGTTTCCAGTTTTCCTAACAGTTCCGGAGAAGAGTTGTGTCTTGGAGAATAAAAAAAATAAAAAAATAGTGAACTTTTACAAAAACAATAGGTTTTGGGCTAAAGCCCAACACCTAAATAGTGAACTTTGACAAAAACAATAGGTTTTGGGCTAAAGCCCAACACCTAACAAGTGGTCAAACTTACAGTTCAGGCTACCGCGCCAAATTTACATTTAACTTGTGGAAGAAATATTCAGTTGGCAAAAAATGAAGAAAATGAATCACAATCACAAAAGGTGTACAATCATCAACAACCATAAATAGGCTAAGGCTGGCATAAAGGAAGTTCCAGCATTGCCTATAATCTACTTCCCTATTCTTTTTTTGGTTTGGGGTACTGATTAGGACGCACAGAAATTGCAAAGATTCCCATATCTGGCCATCACTCGACACCCTGTGCACAAACCCTATGTGGCTGGTCTGAAAATTGTAAAGGTTTTTTCATAAAAATTCAAAATGTGTCCCTGCTAAGTTAGACTTTTCAGGACATATTTTCTGATGGCTGATAGGTCATTGAAGGGAAAAATTAACGATGGCCAGATAAGGGCAATCTTTCCCAGCAATTTTCAACTGAACTATGCACTAACATTATCATGCATGTAGGTTTTAACCCTACCATGCCAACTAAATTTGGTTCACGTAAGATGTTAAGTAACAAACCCAATCCCATTGTTACTGTTAACCCTGTAGAGGTAGAGCCCAAAAGATACGTGGTCAGACCACGGATCCTACACACAAGGATTAACGACTCGGCCCAACTCCTGGTTTAGTGCGTGATAACGGCCTGTACTGGTGGCATGGAGGTTGGAATAGAATATACTTTTCAACAAAGACCACTGCACGCGGTGGCTTTCAGATTTGCAAGGCTCTTCGCCCGATCTGGCCTCAAAGTCTGTCAAGCCAGCGAATCGTATTTTTGAATATTCATGAGTCAACGTTTTTGGTCTTTATTATTGAATTCTGATAAGTGATAACTACATAACCATGGTAATGCCGAGCACAATATCTTGAGCTTTAAGATGAACAATGAAATGTTGCTTTTGTTTTATCGGTTCGGCAGCCTATCTCTCTCAAACTGTTTAATAAAAGCCTAATTAAAAATGAAATGTTGATAAACGGGGTTCTCCTCGAAATTTGACGTTTATTTCCCGGGTAAATACTTCATCTATGACGACAAAAACTGCACAATACCATCTGTTATATCCTGAAGTATTTATTTTTAAAATAATTTGGAAAAATTATATCTTGAATAAGAAGTAGTTTTACTTACAGTTTTATGAATATTTCCGTTTTAGATGTCGTGCAAAAACCCAACACAATGGCACATCTGGAAAATTCGCGATTACGCGCCAACGGGTATTAATTCCGTCATCACGCGTCTAACCAATCAAGGCAAGTCCACTGAGTGCATTTTGTACTAGAGCTCAGAACAGTGGTTTATCCTGGTGTTTAGGATCAATGGTTAGACTGCACGAAGTTTTGCTCGTTTGCAATTTGGGGTTTGGGGTATATAAACGAGGCTAATCCGACAACTCGACGACCGCAACTTCTATAAAAAGCTCCCATCCAACCCCGTCCCCAAACACATCAAATAGTCTCCGATGCTATTAGAGTTGCTTATGATAACGAAGACATCAACAAAAAGATAAGGGCTTTCTAAACGCCATCCAACTGCCGTGTGGCACAATTCTATCTGCTCCCTAAAATTCATAAGGACGGAAACCCAGGTCGCCCTATCATATCTGGCAACAACACCCCCACGGAAAAAAATATCCAAGTTTGTTGACCATCACCTTAAACCCTGGTTCGCAAATTGCCCTCTTACATTCAGGACACTAATGATTTTCTACGGAAAAAAGACATTATCAATCAAACCGGGCCCCTCCCACCTCACACACTCATCGCCTCTCTAGATGTCAAATCTCTCTACACCAACATACCACACGATGATGGCATCGCAGCAAGCACCGCCACCCTCAACACTCGCACATCTAAAGAACCCTCGACAGAAACACCCAAGAACTTCATCAAACTCATACTCACATTAAACAATTTTGAGTTCAATAACGATCATTATCTTCAGACTCAAGGTACGGCCATGGGTACTGCCATGGCCCCCAATTATGCCCATTTGTTCATGGGTCAGCTTGAGGCCAAACTCTTCACTAATTCTCCACACAAACCAATTTGTTGGTGGAGATACATCGACGGCATTTTCTTGCTTTGGTCAGGGAGTCGCTCCACCTTCGATGAGTTCCTTGAATACTGTAACTCCGCCCACCCAACTATCAAATTTACACATGAGCTTTCCAACTCACACATTGCCTTTCTCAAGACGTTCTTGTACGACTAGACAATGGATTTTTTTATCACGGATATATATTCCAAGCCTATAGACACCCACCAGTATTTGTCATTCAATTCGTGCCATCCCCTCCACACCAAAAAGAGTCTCCCTTTCAGCCTAGCCCACCGACTCCGACGCATTTGCTCTAATGATGAGGATTTTGAAAAGCGCTTGGAAACTCTTCGTCTCCGACTTCGGAAACGCAACTCCCCCTCCACTCTAATTAATCAAACTTTCGCCAGAGCACGCACAGTCAACCGTTCCAACGCTCTAAATCCCCGCCACACAAAGGATGCCAATACCCGCATCCCTCTAATTATAAGTCTGCCATACATCCCCAATCTCCCCAATATTGCCAACACTCTTCTCCACAACTTCAACATACTTCAATCCACACCCAGACTGAAGTCTTGCTTTCCACATCCACCCATGATTGCATATAAAAGGAGCCCAAGCCTGAAAGATTTGCTTGTGTCTTCGTCACTTAAACCCACAGATACACCAACTGAACACGCTATCAATACCACACAAGTCTGCAGCAGTTCTACAGGGTGAAACTTTCCTATCAAAAGCCACCTGTCCTGTACCTCACAAAACATCATCTACTGTCTCACATGCACCAAATGCAACATGTAATATATCGGCGAAACATGCACCACTCTAAAAACTCGCTTCAGGGGTCACAGGTCTGAAGGTTCACTCAATAAGAAAGATCAAGCCACCACCAAACACTTCAATCTCCCAGACCGCAACATTTCTTACATGCACATTTTCGCTATAGAACAAATCACCACCAATACAATGGATGCACCAACTCAACACAGTAGAACGTGCAGCACGGATGAATATCAAACAACAATAGCTCCCGCTTGACACCAAGGGCTGTGAGCTCCTCCTTTGTCCACTTTCTTTGGGGCTCCATTGTCATCTTCCTTTTCACTCCCGTCACTGTCTTATCTCCTACTCTCCGCTCGCTACAGACTCCACTTTCAGTCACTTCTAATAGCCAACACACACCCACCCACACACCCAGGCTCACACACCCAACCTGGTAAGTCCCCACACCATTCGTTTACCCTTCCTTCAAATGCCATTGGAGCAAATTCATAAACCCTTTTCGACCTGATTCAATCACCACAGTTATCCCCCTTGTTTTAGTTCTGTTATTGTCGTTTAAGTTCGTTTTGTTTAAGTTTTACTGTCTCGAAACGTCGATTAAATCCACTCCAGCCAGCAATGCATTGGTTCTGTGTCATCTTCTTTTGTGCTAACCCATTACGCTATGCACTCTTTTCTATATGCATATATACGCCATGGCAGAATGGATAAATGGGCTAGGATTTAATATAAAGGTTTTTTTTAATCTTGAGATCAGTAAAAACAAAACTTATGACAAAATCTCCACCCTAACATCGTACTGGGGATGGGACCTTGTGTGCAGAAAAACATGCAAAAACAAAATCAGTCCAACGTTACTCACTTTTGAGCCAACAAAATTCTCCCAAATTTGCATGGGACAAAGACAAGGTTTGAGGTCTCGATTGCAATTTCTAAAGGAGACTTTTCTTCAACACTTTACACCGGAGAGATAAATTTGAAGCCTATAAAGACTAGACAAGCCCAACTTTTTGAAAAGATTGACCCTTCAGTATTCCCGTGACATGAATGTGGGAAACGTAGAGACTAGGTGCCAGGCGTTTCTTTTGACCATGTTGGCACAGTTGGTTGATGCAGTACTAAAGGGGTGTTTGACGGGTTGTGTCATGTGCAAGTCTATTTTCTGGTGTTGCATGTTCTTACTCTCTTAAGTTTCTCGACTCTCATTTTTGGACTAGTACGCCCTTAAACAATCTAAGTTAGCAGACCAGTAACAACCACAGACCTCAGTGATAATTACGCCCATGCACTTAAAAAAATAAGAAAATTACTCAGGACTCTCCAAGGTGTTTGAGACACACATCAAATTAAAGCTTACTTCATCATCTTTCATTTTCTGTTCACTTTTTTAAGGGGTAAACCTAAGACTTTTCAGAGACTTTTTAGTCCTGAAGCCCATCGCCAGTTTGAAAAAGGATGCCTACGCTCCATTACAAAAAAGGAGCAGTTTAAGGGCCTACGAGGTCCAAGTCCTCTTCACGGCTTCTCCTCTTCTTTTTTACAAACCGTCAAGTTCACGGCCCACAAAATGCTCTAATACCGGAGAATTTGAGGGCATGTAAATCGTGATTTGATAGGCGTAGGCTATTTCAAGCCTATGCCCCTGCAACCCTCGAGTCTAGTCCGAAAATTTGGGACTCTCAATACTCCGTATGAGAGTCCCAAAAATTAAGGTATCCATATCGTGCAATAATAAAACCAGTGTGAATCAAATTTGCAAGCTTCTTACTCACTACAGTTTCCTCAATGTTCCCCGAAACTTCTGCCTCGCAAACTTGCTGTTGTGAGCATTGCATCACCAAAAATTCAGCTTTTAATTCTAATTTTGCAGAGAGTTATCGAAATCCAAACGTGAGACATCACGTTAATGTAATGTATCACGTTAATGTATTAATGCAATGCATTGTGCAAAAAGACTCCTCAGCTATAAAATTTTCATCTTGTACATAAAACAGTGCCCTCTTGTTGATCTGAGTGAATGCAGAATGTTTCATTTTTTTAACAGAGGGCGCTATGTTCTTTTGGCAATCGATTAAAAAACAAGTAAGGATGCAGTGAACTAATTCAAGTGAGAATTTCTACGCGAGCTGATTAGCATAACAAGTGAACCCACAGTTTCTTTTGAAAACGGAGACCCAGAATACTTTTTAACTACCCAGAATACTTTGTGAATCACACTCACATTTCTAGATCATGGAGAATGACGTGGATGATTTTTGAACTGCCAAAAACCTGCCTTAAAATTGGATTTAAGGTCTCAAATTTCGCAGGTGACATGCTTGCAACTATAGCATTTTGATGTATGTGTTGTGTGGGCATTAATTAGCCGAATGGTGAGTAAAAAAACGTCAGTAGTAATTTTGCATTTTCGTAACGTGAGCAACCGATTTTGTGCGTCTTGTTTATTATACATAACACATTTTTTTGGATGTCATCTTTGGTGCTTAGGTAGGTCTAGGTCTACTCTATCTACCATGGGGATAACAGTTATTAAACCTTTTTAGTAAGGTAATTACAGCCCAAGGAAACTCAAAAGTACATCAAAAATTTAACGTGAGTAACCGTGGAATTGCCCATTTACTTTTAACAGCCTACAGTTTTAGATGGTTATAGAAGTTTTCGGTGAAGATATGAATGTCTCTATTTACCGCGAATGGCTATACGTCTGACTTGTTGAGCTCTATTACAAAAAGGTCCTGCATGTATATGTACATGGGTCATTCTATAAATTTGGGGTCCACTTTTTTTCCCGTCCCTGTTACATCTGACATCTATGATTTTATAATTCTGATGCACTCCTTAATGCAGTCATCCTCCAAGAGTGATTATGAATAGCAAACTACCTACCCAACAAATAAACAATCATTTGAAGTCACTTTTAATGATGCTTGAATGGCAAATTACAAAGTACCAAGGTAACAGGGACCGGAAAAATGTCACACTTTGGACCCCAAATTTATAGAATGACCCACATGTATGTGTACATGAACATGTAGTGGGTCAGGATCAAGCTCAGTTCACTTCGCCGTTACGGTTCAAAGTTCATGTTTTCACTAGTTCTCATAGAAGTTGCTAGCACAGTTCAACTTGTATTGAAAGCGGATTGGCAGCAGCAGCAGCATTGCATTGTATATGGTCATATGGTCATATGGTCCTTTGTGAGAAACTTGTAGACCATAGCAAATACCTTCAGGCACACTGCTAGCCCGTTATCCATTCACGCACGCATATGCATATAGAAAGAGTGCATGGGCTATATAATAGACCCCATTCAAACTAAGGGAAAATATTAGTCCGAAAATTTGGGACTCTCAATACTGGGTATGAGAGTCACAAAACTAAGGTATTGAAAACATGCAATACAAGACAATTAATAGACTCATTGCACCTGAAACAACAGTACAACTGCATCGGGAGTCCTGTTTAAAAGGAATAACGTAGGACGCTGTGTCGCCCAAAGGTTAAATTTGTGGTTGTAATGCGCAGGAAAATACAATAGATAAAATTTAATTAAACTCAAATAATACAATACAATGACGCGGATTATATGGTACGGTATTATGAAAGGTGACACCAGCGAAAGAGTGAACAGCTAAATTGTTGGACTAAATGTCGGTGAATGTCACGGTGGAAACTGGAAGAAGTTCAATTCAATTGCCATTGAAAAGTACACATTACATGTATATCTCTATTTATGCTAAATAGATGCACTACATTAATCCAAACGATCGAGAAATTGTCCATAATGAACCACGCACTATACAATTAATTTGATCGTAAAATACTACCCTACCTAAAAGCCATCACCGCGATTGTATTACTAAACAGCCTTGCGCATGCTGTTTAAAGAAAATAAATGTCTAATGATTACGTTACAGAACTTAAAACCACGACTTGTATAAGCCTATAGCCGATCGGAATTTCGGATAGTGTGACAGTACGCTAGTCTTAAAGTGAATGTACATCATTGGCTTTTGCTGTAATTTTCAAAAATGAACTATTTGAGGGGTTAATATAATAGATCAAATGTTGTTACACTGACAAGTTTTGTGTTCGAAAATGCAGGAAAAGCCAAGAAAAACAAAAAAATTCAAGTAGTCTGGTTCCCTGACTCCACTAAAGATGAAATTGATCAATTTATAGATGCCGGAAAATTGTAAGGTCACCCACTAGCTGGCCTGCACCCGCTCATGAACATGTTACCAATAGCAAACACAATTTTGACTGAAAAATAGTAAATTTGGAGAAGTAGTTATAGTTAGGTTTTTCCAACGGTGGTCGGCTGACCATCGTTGGAAATGTATACAAAAACACCATTTTCTTGAAAATGACTTCACACCAGGTGCCATCATTTTACAGGATGCTTAAGATTGTCATTAGCCAACATCCTAGTAAGGTATTTCGTAAAAACTTGGTAGTTTTATTTGTTGATGTTTGTTAAATGTTGTATATTCCCTTTAAGTACTGCTTTGACGGAACCTTACACTAAATTAGTAAACCCTTCTTGTTTTATGTTGACATTTTTGGACAGGCCATGGAGCTTCAAACACACGAAAACGGCAACATGGAGGGTTCGCAGAAAGATGCAAATAGTCAGGTGCCTTCTCCGATGGAGACTCCGCCCAGAGGTTTGGCAACTCCAGAGGAAGCGGTTAATGCCGACGGTGACCAGCAACCAGCGAAGAGCAGGTTTACATCCCACCAGATAGCCACCATTGTGGGCACCTTTTTTGCCGCGCTTACTAACATGATGGCTTACTCGGTCATCACAGTGTTCTACCCTATTGAGGTAAGTTCAACCCGCGTGGGGGGGGGGGGGGGGGGGGGATGGGGCCCCATAAATTTGCCGTGCCCCCATGTCCCCCACCAAATACTGATAATGCCCCTCTTCCTTCCCCAACCAAAAAGGCTTTTTGTAAGTTGTATTTTTTTAAGTTAGCCAAATTTCTTATGTCAATGGACATAGCGAGGCATTAGGCCCAAAAAAAAAGTCTCCGGTTTCTGGTATGGAGCTTGCCCCAAAAGTGGTGCGGCAACGCGGCTTTTTTTTTTTTCCCTGTTTTTTTTTGCTTCCAATGTCGGCTGATGACTGCAAATGGTGCCCGACTAAACTGAGTGCAAATATATGGGAGTCCAGAGAGGCCACATAAAGCTTATTCTCGACCAAGCAACCTGTCGGCTGGCTCCTTAGGCCGAAAAAGAAAAACGTGTTTCTTGTCCGGGTGTTTGAAAAAAAAGGAGGAAGCGGGGCTTTTTATTTTTGTCATGTTTTATTTTCAATGAAATAATTTTAAAAAAATGAATAACATAATATAATACATTTGCGGGGTGAATATACAAGAGAGGTCACCCACTGAAAAAAGGCGCTCTTTCTTGCCCACAATATTTCAAAAAAGGCGTATATGGACCTTATAGGTAGCAGTCATCGAGGCAATACATTTGTCTCGCTGTGACATACCAGAAATAAACCTTTTAAGCACTCATTGTTACTGAATTAAAATAACGAAGGATGCCCTATAAGATGGCCGCTATACGCATAAAGTCTATCCTTGAGGTCTAAGAAATACGAAGGCTGCTCAAGTTTAAGGAATAAGTCAATCTTGCATGAAATGTCATCATGGCCTACGTCAAAGTGAAAATGCACAAAACGCTGCTCCGTCCCATAAATTCCAAACTTTTATTTTTCGATTCATTGACATTCAACGGTTGTATTCAAAAATGCTATCAAAAGCTTGGAAAACACAACGACTATCATGATCAATAGAATTTCTGTAGAAATATAACTATGCAGTTTTTCTAGTATATATTTTCCTGCACAGTCTTGCAATTGACTTTGTATTTCGTTAATCTTTCAGAAATTTGAGATAATTAACACACTGTTATAATGCAACTCAAAATAATTATAATATACACGACTACATGTAATTGTCGAACAGATTTTTCATATTATTCAGGGAATTATTGTAATTAAGCGAATTATTGTTGTTAATGTATTTTTACTCTGTTGGACGGTTTTTAATCAAATTTGGTATACTACTTTTAATTGGATAGTTGTATTTTTGGGAGACAGGTGTTTTTACCAATTAATCTGAATAAATAAAGTATTATTCCATCCTGTATGCTCATTTTTCTCTGTCCCTTTGCCAGATTCATGCTATTGTGTACGTCTCATTCAGTGCACATCACTGGAGTTCGTTTCATTCCCTTTAACGCGTTTCTATCATTCCGTTCCCCCTGTGAGCGTCCTTCGTTTGTCTTCTAAGGCCAAAAAAAGTCTCCGGTTTCTGGTATGGAGCTTGCCCCAAAAGTGGTGTGGCGACGCGTCTTTTTTTTTTTTTTTTTCCTGATTTTTTTTGCTTCAAATGTCGGCTGATGACTGCAAATGGGGCCCAACTAAACCTAGTGCAAATATATGGGAGTCCAGAGAGGCCACATAAAGCTTATTCTCGACCATAACCCAATCTAAAAACACGTTAAAATTGTGCAGCAGCATTTTTTATAAATTTTCCTATTTCAAAGGTCTGGTTGAAAGAAAACTGAAGTGTGGAAAGCATTTGACTTCAGCAAGTCAGCGTACCAGATTTTATTCAAATTTAACTCGCAAATGGCTTATTCCTCTATACTGCCGTTAAAATCTGCAAGCTTCAATAAGACAAATTGCTTAGATACATGTAGTTGATTGAAGGATGAAATCCGCTTTTTAGGGATTCATTATATCAAAAGATTTCCTGTCACTTTGCAACAGGCAAAGAAAAGGGGAATATCACAGACAGTTATTGGGATGGTGTTCAGCGTATTTTCCTTGTCATACAGCATAGGATCGCCCCTAATAGGCAAAATGGTAAGTCCCTGTTTGGTCTAAAAATTCAATAAGACTATCATTATTTAGGGGAACGCAAAATATCTTGTTCTAATCTACAACATCTTTGAATGAGGAATGTAACAGTGGATTCAATAGACCTAAATTTCTTTTGTTTGTAAACATTGGCGCCATTTTATATGGGCTGTCGCAAGCGCATAAACTGAAGCCGTGGTTGGCAACATATTTTTTCCCAAAAAAGTCCCCATAACGCCATCAATACACAGTAAAAAAAAATGTGTAGGAATTGTGTTGAAGCTTTGTTGACAATGTTGTTTTTCCAACAATCTAATAATAGATGGTTTTCTGTAATAACTCTTCTTCATTTTTGCAGTGTTGGACCTTCCATAGTTTTGCATCCCGTGGTTGGCAAAATGTGTAGTTTGCCAACCAAGCGTAGAAAGGTCTATAGGAACAAAAATAAAACCGACCATTTCTTTCACAAAACTCTGTTCTTTACTCGTCAACAGATGGCGCTATTTGGTTGTTAGCGCCACTACCGGCTCATTTCCCCCTTTTTGCTAATCCACCGTAATAGTTACTGACTTTAACATTACATGTACATGTATTTGCTTCTTAGATACCAATCGTGGGTGCCCGTTTCGCGTTTCTCGCCGGTTCGTTTATCACGGGAGGATGTAACATTCTGTTCGGGTGAGCATTAATCTCTTCATGTTCTCTCTTTTTTTTTGCTTCATGGACCGTATTCACGAGGTAGCCATTTTTGTCGTGTTCCCTGAATGTATTTCATAAATTGTTAACTGTTGAATGGGGTGGCGCCATACTATTTATGCAGCCTTATTTACTTTCATTTTTTTTTTAAATCTGGTTTAAAACATTAGGGAATATTTAATTACAAAGTGTAAATTATTCGTTTAAGCAGACTTGAATTATTTAGTAATGTTCCTGCTCTCAATTCTCTGCCCAAGTTCCAACGATTTTACCTCACTTTCTATTCAATAAGGCCCATAAGGATACAGATTAACAATTGACAACTGGGGGTGCACTAACCGTTTTCTGTCTATATGCTATAATACAGGTTTATTATCGACATGCCCACAAACGCTACCTTCACTGGGTTCAGTTTCGCCATTCGCATTTTAGAGGGGCTCGGCTCGGCTGCTGCGCTGACGTCATCATCGGCCATTGTAGCTTCTGTATGCCCTGACGATGTTGGCAAGGCTGTGGTATAAAAAGTTACTTTCATGGGCAATTATATTACATTTGAGAGATTGAGAGGGCGCTGGAACAAAGCCACACTATGAAAGGTCCCGCGTCCGAATTGACCCGGAATCCAAATAATATTTCTACCTGATACTTTTCCGGGTAAAAACGACATGTTTTCCGGGTCAACATGACACTTTTCCGGGTCACAAGACCCGAAAGATGACCACCATACTAATTAAAGGGAAAAATGCGTGCATTTATTGAGGGAATAACTGTGTGCCTGGCCGTTTTAAACACTATGTTAAAGACCGATTCGTTTCTGGATACTGAAAATTTATACCCGAGCCAAAGGCGACGGTTATTTTCAGCATCGGTCAAAAATCAAAACTTCTCGGTCCAAAAGTCAAAACAAGTCCAAAATTATAAATTTCCAACGACTTTGTTCAACAATTTAACTTCATGTTTTTCGGACACCCCTCTAACTGTATTATGGTATTTCAAGTCTCGCGAGTCGTAGTAAAAAACCCCTCCTTATATGGAGTTTGGCGAGCAGGTCGCGCGTAGTGCGCGAGTGGCGCAGAACGCACCTGTGCCAGTATATTGTGTATTTAGTACTATGAAATACTGACTCACTGGTGGTATTGCGCATGCCTACGTGAGGATTGTGAACGTTGAATCAATAAAACGGTAAAAAGCACCAGATTTCATAGGAGTCCAAATTTCATGTGACACTGGAAAAGTGTTTAAGACAGGCCAGCCGGACTTTATCAACCCTTTAAAACCGGCCATGTGACGGGCTCTCGAACAATTGGAATGGGTAAACTGTCTTAGGTATTTATGAATTTAGATATTTATGTGTATTGAAATATTCTGTCCTGCAAAGGGCAAACGTAAACTTTTATTCCGGCAGAAAAGTGACGACTTTAAGATAGGAGTAAATCATTCGCACGCGATCCGCGCATGATTATAGTTGATTAATAAAGCAAAAATCACTGAACGCAAGTTCACACTTCAGAGCACCTGTTTAGCTGAGCTTTTTTTCCATTGGTGCCTCCTTCTTAAATCAACAGAGTCTGGTTGAGACGACAGTCGGCTTTTCTTTCGCAATAGGGCCAGCAGTAGGCGGCTTGCTGTATCACGTAAGTATGGAAAAATTGCTATCGGAGTTTATGAGTTAACGCAATGAGTGCAGTTGTTTTCTGTACAAAAAGAAAATAGTGAAGAGGCAAATACCTACCCCTATAATTTCCAGTCAATTGAAAGAAGTTGCATGTTAAAAGAATCGCACATGACATTATATTTGCCTTGGATGACACCAAGAACATTGTTTTCTTCTCATCTAATTTTTAGATTGAAGTAAAGTTGCGAAAGTGCTTGAATTTTTTATTAAATGTGATATTTTGTTATTGTACCAAGAAAATGATGTCTTCCCAGAGTCCTAATTTGCTCAACACACGGTGAGGGGAGTGACACGCCCTTTGTTGTTTGCATACAGAATCAACAAACATCCCCAACAAACAAACACATTTTCATTTGTTTTGTTGATTTCCCTTACCAGGTTGCAGGATTTAGAATTCCTTTCTTCGTCCTTGGTGGTCTCGTCCTGTCGACCGTTGTCGTCAATTACTTCTTGATGCCTAATCAAGGTTTGAATCCTTAAAACCAGTAAAATGTCGAAATTAAAAAAGGCTGATAGAGCGATTGCATTCAGAGGCCATCTTTGAGGTTTTTGTTTACTCAAGTGTAGGGTCCCTGTTGAACAAAAGCACACACCGAAATAGATGGACTGCAACTGACGAAATATAAAAGATGAGATACGATATGGGGCCAAACTCGTGGACGAAGATGCAATTCCCGAATCATTATATGTAGACTTACCTCAAGTAATCTTGGATTCACGTCTTATTTTTTACCGCCAAAATGGGAAGACAGCTCCCTGGCCTCATTAGCTGCAAAAAAAAAAAGACCAATCAATGTTAAGCTTTAGTAAGCATCAGATTCTGACCCCGGACATCAGTGATTAAATAAAAGCACATAAAGCACCGAATTTGTATTTGCATTAATCATGCATGGGGGTACCAGACCAAATTGGGCGCCAGATTCAGGTTGTTGTTCCCTGTTGACTGCGTGCAATGTCATTTACCATTTCTGATCAGGGAACGAGGCTGAAGAGTCTAGTTCTGTGAGACGAGTGCTGAGCATACCTGCCGTCTGGGTCGCTTTATTCGCAAATTTCGTTGGTTTTGCAGCCACCGCATCCCTGGAGCCAACTCTGGCAATTTTTCTGGACGAGGTAATGGAAACAAATTACATTTTCTTCAAATAACATCTTTGGAATTAAGATATGCGAGGTCTGTTCAAGTGGCAAAGTTGCAATGGGCCATTCAGAGTTTTGACGATAATTCCCGCCCACCTTTATTTGGTGTGTGTGCGTGTCTGTATTTTTTGACGATAATTTTTCCTATACACATTTTATTTGATTAACACTTTCTTCTTGATAGCTTAATTTTAGTGTGATGGCGATAAGTCTGCTCTTTGTTAGCTTGGGTTTGGGCTACGGCTTATTCGCAGTGATCTGGGGTGCCATTGCGGACGCAAAGGTAAGAGCAAACTTTAATCGGCAGGGCTTGTGTGTGTTAAGGAGTTACTTTCAATGAGAATGGAAAGACAGTGCATCGCTCCGAATTTCACACAACAATGTTCGAGATTATTTTGTAGCAGGATATAACTTCACAACTGATAATTATAAGAAACAACAATTATAAGAAAAAGCTAAACATTAAAACTTTGACTTTTTGTGTCTATTAATTTGAAAATTTTGATTTCCTCACGTCAGAAATGCACTAGAATACTGATTGTAGTAGGTGCATCCGGCAGCGGTGGACTGTTTCTGCTGTTAGGGCTACCGCAGATTTTGCACTTGCCTGTGTAAGTTTACTCTTCAAAAATCGGTCGATGTTAGGAACGCCCCAAAACGCCTCACGCAGCGTCCCGTCCAGAACTGGTGCGTTATAGCAAATAATTAAAAAAACTTGGTTTCTTCAGGTTGAACCAAGTAAACGTTATATTCTCTTTAAGAACAAAAAACGTCAGTCCAAAAACGCGGAAGAGTTCCAAGATCATTGAAGCCAGAACTGGTGCATTAGCAAGTAAAGTACCCGTGTTAATACATTTGCGAACGTTCCTGTATAATTAACAGTCGGAACAGTTTTTGATCCTTTCTAAAAGGACTCTCAGCGGAACGTTGCGTTGATTTTCGTTAGGCCAAAAATGGTGAACTACTCGAACTTGCTCACGACTGCAAACTCCACTTAAATGTTTGTAGTATAGTCAATAATGATGCAAAAATTCTGGTACATGTACATCACTGTAATAAGGTTCTGGCTGTCCCTTTGATTTGCAAAACTAAAACGTTTAAACACCTGAAACGTTTATCCTACAGGACTGGGGTACTTCCCGGCGTTACCATACCCATCGCAGCCGCAACGTTTTCCATGTTGGCTACTCCAACGTTTGTAGACATGTTACGTTCTGCAGAGTATGTCCAATTTCTACACCGTTCGTTTTTAACTCTTATAAACGTTTATACTAACGCATTATTGCAACAGTGCTGAAGCACGGAAATCTTCCTCTTCTAAAAAATCAAAACCCACAACCATCAGCGTTTTACTGTCAATGAAACCAAATTGGATTTAGTTAAAGAAATGATGCACTCGTTCAGATTTACGCCAAATTGATATTCATATTTTTTGACATAATTATGGAAAGACTTTTTCTTTTGGGCTAACTTTATGTTTAGTCTATACATGTATAGGCTGCTGTTTTTTGCTACAAAAAATCACCAGGATGGATAACAAGTCAAATAGCTCAGAAAAACTTGTATGAGGTTACGCATTGTACTTGTTAAAACAGAAGTTTTTAATTGATTGGATTAATACAATCCATAACCTCAATCCTACAGGTGGTATGGCATACCGAGTGGATTAGGTTTGACTGCCGTTATATCTGGCCTTTGGAACAGTTCGGCCGCACTTGGGTAAGAGAGCCAATAAGCTACCGTTGGTGGCGCTGTTTGTTGAATGCCTGAAGGCGAGGTCCTCATGCTCTCTTTTTTTCTGATGAGGATTTACCAAACAAGGGAAAAAGTCGCCAGTGTAAATCAATAGTGAAAGCCTACACAGCCTCGGTTTGGCCGAAAGTTTGAGCCAAAGCCCGCTTGCGCAGTGTGTACTTCCTTTGCAAATTGGCCAAATAGCGCCACCTACAGTTCGTGCACTGAATGCATTCTGGTCCTCCTGCTTGTAGTACATGTATAAGTAAAATTAACAAACATGCGGAAAAGGAAGAGTTGATACGATAGTTTGGTTACATTTTCTTCATTGCCCTTTAATATGTCAATCATGCCACAAATACAATAATTTCTTTCATACTAAAGATGTTGCATATCTCTTGAGTCACCACCAGAAATGAACTAACACAAATACATTTTGATTTTTCCGATTAGCTCATTGGCGGGCCCGTTGCTAGGGGGCGTCATCACAGAGTATTACGGGTTCGGCTATTCGATTATGACCATCGCTTGTACCTCTTTCGCTGTTTTGATCATCACGTGTCTTTTTGGCATCTGGGAGTTTCGATGCGGAAAAGGGTAAGTTGCACATAAACACGAGAACGTAAAAAGGACATATTTGTCAATATAAACACAGACTTGAAATCTTTCATACCTTTATCCACAAGCACAAGCCGAACGGATAATGACGGTATAAAGCGGCTGATAGCGTCCTTATGAGACAATTTATGGAGAACGAGGTCAGAATGGACCGCCGTGATTGGATACTAACAACGTATGACTTCCTCAAACAAAGGTCATTTAAGCCAATGAAGTGTGAATTTAGGACTCTTTTATGAAATAAGCTCCGACAGGGAGCTTCTACATTAATAGTTGGTGGTCGGGTCGGTTAGTCTGATCTGTCTGTCTGTCCCGACAATTGACCAGAAGTATTTTGTTCCATAATGTACCACCGGCGTTGCATTTTTCGGCATCGTGCATTTTTCGGCGTCGCATTTTTAAGCTCTGGCGGGGATCGTTTTGATCGATTTCTGCAGCAGTGCAAGACTTTCCTGCAATCATGCAAGACTAATTCTTGCAACAGCCAGAGCTTGTTGTGCACACGTACACGCGTCGTTTAACCAATGGGTATAAAAGGAAACCGATTTTCATTGGAGTATGATTTTCATATGACACAGCGTTTATTTCCGCACGCGACACTTCAGTTTGACTCGTCCACAATCCTTCGCGTTTCCGGAAGAATATTGATATTTGGCACAGACTTAAGATTTGTCTGCAGTGTACAAATTTGAGTCACGAGTGTCCTCACTCAATATTTAATGTCCACTGAAATAACTCTGGAAAATTGTAAGTTAAAAGTCTTTTTGCCAAGAGAAATATTCAATCTCAAACATAATATAAGCAAAAGGTAAGTCTAGCTCCTCTTAAAAACTTGTACCTGTTGTATTTACCTTGTAGGAAGCGGGAACCACGCGAGGCTTTTTCTTCGGAGGACAACTCGAATGATCAGGAGATGAGACTACTGTCTTCAAAGTAGATTGACCATTGGTGGTATAACTGTATATTGCCATCTTGCTGCAATGTCCAGCGTAACTGGAATGTTTTGTTTCTTTTCATTACATAATTTTATGGTCGAGCTTATTTGAGAGCCAATTGGACTTCCAAATATGGTTGTGCCCAAACTTGGGAGAAGACATGGATTCAGGAATGATTATAAGCTCGTCTGACAGGGGTAGTAACATCACACGCTTTAATCGCCCGGTCATAAACAACTGTATTATTTAAATAACTAGCGGGGTGGAGTCATACACACTGTACTAATGTTTACCTTGACCTCAATTTGCATGTTGACCCCAAGTGGGCGTGGTTTCAAAATATGATAAAATAAATAAGATAAAATGTTATCCCCGGGATAAAAAAATGAAAAAAAAAAAAAAAATTGAAAAAAAAAAAAAATTAAGCTGTGGTTGGCAACAGAGGTTGCTAAACTTGTATAGTTAACATCCTCATTATGTAAGAAAGAGGCATTTTGATCAAGTTTTTGATGGCATTTGTTGGTTATTTTGCATTTTCATACATCCAATGATATGTTTGAAAACATTATCAGAACCATTTTTGCAGCGTTGACCTTCCAAAGTGTGCCACACCATGGTTGGTATAAAACAGGGCCAACCACAGGTTGTGGCACAGAAAGTGCTACAACTTTCAAGGCTGAAGTTTCTTAATCTATAGGCTGAACTTTATAAACATTTAAAGGCTGGAGCTCGAACTGTAAATTGAATGGAAGTGCGATTTGAACCTGCGACGTTTAGATGTCCATATCAGTGCTCCACTGACTGACTATCTTGTCAGAAACCTGATAGCTCATTGGTAGAGCACCATTACGAGGGTGTAGATAGCAGGTTCAAGTCCCAACCCAGTCAATGTCTTTGTTAAACCTCATAGACTTTGGAAAATGTCACTGCTCTGTTTCTGGAAGAAGATTAATACCCGGCTCGTCCTCGAGACAGGTGCCTTTTGTGCTGAAAACGAGGAAAATACTGTGGCGGTCTTGTGTCGACGATGCCTTGGATATTGCTCTCTGCCGACCCGACGAGCGGCTGTGGGGAATGCCAGGGGAACAGGTCCGTTTTGGGGCAGTCTACCGCCAGGCGCTCAGGGAACTCACTCACTCGCGCTCTCACGCAAACCTCACGAACACACTCGGGGAAGGGTTAACGTCCAATGAACAGATCAGACACTCGGGTATTTAGGGCTTCACTGCTTTATTATAACCACTTGGAGACCCAATAAGATGCGTCCTACTTAGGTGCGTCCTACTAAGGTGTGTCCTACTTAGGTGTGTCCTACTTAGGGGTGTCCTACTTAGGGGTGTCCTTCTTAATTGTAAGAATTGGCCCCTTTCCAATAATCGTCAAGAACTGGAATGCTTCCCGTACCAACCAGATTTCCTAATCCCTACACTCACCGGAACTAGTGCTCTTCCTGAGTGAGAGACTGACCACAGCTGTACTACACACGCTCCAGCAACTCCAAGTCTCTGAGCGGGAACTGTGCTACGCTTCGCGCCACAATTAACAGCTAAAGCACACAACGTGAGCAGTGCAATGGGAGAGTGCAATCCATGGACGAGTGAAATGGAAGAGAGTGAGTGCGCGCGCGACACGCGCTTATATACCCGCGCTGGGTACCAACCAGCCACGCTACTCGCGCGCTGTACAACGGACAGAAGTCCGCGTACCAATCAAATAAACTACGGTGAACCTAGCGCGCCAATATTAACTGTTCCGCTACACAGCCGCGCCCCAGGTTTGGTCAGTGCCTTGACCTTAAAAACTGATAACAATAAGGAACAGTTATAAAAACTATAACTCCTAACAAGGTGCTCTGCCACCTTTGGCTAACTTAATTAAAGCTTAACTTAATAACAGTCAAAAAATGTCTCATCTGGAATCCTTGTACAAAATAATTTGCTGACCTACTCAGGTCCTTATACAAAATAATGGTTCGACCTACTTTAGGTCTAAATACAAAATAATGGTTTGACCTACCTAGGTCCTTATACAAAACTCTCCTTTAGTTTACAAGAAAACACAACTTTATCAAAACGAAACTTTATATAAAACAGTTCAAAATGCCTCTTCTATTACAAACTTGAAGAAGCGTTTAACAAATGTTACCAAAAAGATTCTCAACAGTTCAACAAACAGTTCAACAAAGCCTCTTTAGGTAGACGTTATCCTTATAGCTTCTAAGGATCCTGTGCAACTCCAGCCAGGAAGTCCACGTCGTAGGTGCGCTGTAGTTTGTCCTTGGTCACTTTGTTGCCTTCATGGTACACCTGTCGTGTAGTAGTCTCCATCACGCGGTTGACTCTACCCATCATGGCACTGATGAGATCCTCATCCGAATAAGGTGTGCCGACTGAATCACCATCGGTCTTCATCAACCTGCATAGGCGACCTTCTCCCTGTGATGTTGGACTTTGTGAGGTTTGTTGCTCTGTCGACCTCTTTGCCTTTAGGTGTCTCAAGTAAACGACATCATACTCGCGTGTCGTTGAGCCTTGGAGTGTCTTGTCTCCATCTCTGTACAGGTAGGTTTCCTTAACCTCCTTGATCCGGACTGCCTGTCCCGGTAGCAGCCTGTCTAGGTGCAGTGGTGTTGACGTGATTGGAATGTTCTCTCCCCCCTTAGCGGTGGTTTCCTGACCATCGCGTCGTTTGGCCTCATCCCTTATCAACTCTATCATCGCTCGTGGCTTCCCTCTCGGCGGCATGACTGGCTCCTCATGGCTGTGGGGCTCCTCTAAATCCATCATCAGCGGAGGGGTAGGCGACAGTGTGATCTCTGGGAGCTCTCCACTCCCGCTGTCACCTAAGATTGCTGCTATTTCCAACTCCAAAGCAACATCTGGTACTTCAACTACTTCCGGCCCCTTCGCTTCTCCTTTCGCCCCCATCTCTGGTGCTACGTTTAAAGCCGACGGCGTCTGAAGAGTAGAGCTCGGCCTTGGCCCATCAGGCTCATCGCGAACACTGGTACTGCTTCGTACCTCCTCCTCCTCAGGTGCACGTGAAACTGTCGATGGCGCCTTCTTCTCTTTGGGACGCTTCCTAGTCACTTCTTCCTCATCTTTCTTGTCCCGGCTACGCTTCTTTGTAGCGGCAGTAGGTCCACTCTCGCTCCGTCCAGCAGAACGCGACTTGACCTCTGGTTGGGAACCTGGTTCACCCCGTTTACCTTTAGGTGACTTTTTGCCTCCTAGGCGATGCCTTTCTGCCTCGCTCCTGGTACGCGCCTCACGCTCCCTGTCCTCATAGGACTCAGCCCTGATCCCATTCACCTCAGCCAGGCAGGACGGATGACAATCTTTATAATGATTCAGCAGATTATCCCGCCGATTGTTCTTGTGTGAACACTGCCGGCACCAATAAAACACTCGTGGCCCATGCTCCACTGTCAGATGTCGGTCCAGACTCCTCCGATGTAGAAACACACTGTGGCATTTCGGACAGTCTATTGTCTTCGCCTCGTCTAGGTCCAGTGGAGTCCTCTTTGCTGGCGAGTCTCGACCCATGTTTATCTCCTGACAAATGATGAAAAGAAATGAATCTCGTTAGTGTCTCATGACTAGTTAAAGAAATGGCTCGGGCATTCTGTAGCACGCTCACACACGCATTCAGTTAAACGCATGGGTTCCCCTCACGGCCTGGCCTGTATAGGTTCATGCCCCCGGCTGTTCCCGCACAACCTTACAAATAGCGTTGTGGCCTTCGCCTGTGTCTAGGTGGGTTTTTTCTCCCCGCAGGCGTAGGTGTCCTGTCCTGGTCTCTATGTGTCGTTACTGTAACATCGTTAGTTTCCCTAGGTGTATCTTGCGTCTCTCCATCCATGTCTTGTGATTCTCCGACTAACTCCGCAGGTACATCAAATCGGATGTCTTCTTGATCTCGAGCTTCTGCAACGGTCTCTTCATCTTGTCTCGGCGGTTGACAGGGCGACTCTGCTGTCCATGGTTTTAGCGGCCGACCTTGGTAAGGTTTAAGTCGGTCAAAGTGGACGACCTTTTTCCTACCTCTTGGCTTTTGCTGAATTCTGTACGTGACATCTGATAGCTTTTGCAGTATCAGGTAGGGCCCTTCCCATCGTCGTTGTAACTTTGGCGATAGGCCCTTTGTCTTGCTTGGGTTGTGTAGCCACACGAATTCTCCTGTCTTCAGTTTGGCTCCTATCGTTTTCTGATCGTAGCACTTCTTCTGTCTCCTTGCACTACTTTTGAGGACTTCCCTTGCTCGCTCGTGGGCTAACTGCATATCTTCTCTCAATTGAAGAGCATAGTCTGTTTCTTCGCTAACTTCACCATCCTTTGCAGTAACTCGAGTAGTCAAATCGAGCGGCAGGTACAATTCTCTGCCTAACATGAGCATGTTAGGTGTCTCACCGGTTGACTCATGAGGCGTTGAACGGTAGGAACGGTAGGCGAATGTAGCTAGCATCACCTTCTGGTCCCAATCACGTTGCCGTTTATGAGGATCAATCATAAGGGAGACCATACTCAACAAAGTCCTGTTAAAACGTTCAATCATCCCGTCGGATTTCGGGTTATATGGGGTTGTTCTCGTCTTCCTAATACCTAGGATGCTACACATCTCGGTGAAGACATTCGATTCGAAATTCCGTCCCTGGTCCGAGTGTAACTCTATCGGAACGCCAAATCTGCTCACAAATTCCGATACAAACTTCTGGGCCACAGTCTCTGCTTTCTGATCCGGGATCGGGTATGCTTCGACCCATTTACTGAGGTAGTCTCCTACTACCAGCACGTATCGATTACCTCGCTCTGTCTCAGGGAGCGGTCCAAGTGTGTCGAGTGCCACTCGCTACATCGGGGCGCCTACAGCATACTGCTGCAACGGTGCTCTTCTTGTTCTTGCAGGTGACTTCTTTGTTGCGCACAGGTTGCATTGTCTCACGGAAGACCTTACATCAGCGCTCAACCCGACCCAATAAAACCTATGGCGCACATTCGCCAATGTTTTCCTCTGTCCCAAGTGACCTCCAGTCTCACCACCATGGAGTTCCTGTACAATCTCTTCACGGTGTGGCTTGGGTATGATGACTTGATACTTGATTACGTGGCCTTCATCGGATTCCCATCTCCTACATAGGAGTCCGTCTCTAACTTCAAGTTGGTCCCAAAGCAACCAGTACGTCTTCACTGCAGGCGATGCTGGCGTCATTTCTGCCCATTCTGGCCTCTCACCAGAACCAAGTTTCGCCTTCAGAATCCAACCTAGTGTCTGATCCTCCTGCTGGGCCTTTCCCAATAACTCCTGTGTCACTGTAGGTTCCATAGTCACGATTCGCACCGTAGGTGAATTTCCTTCTTTTGAAGTCTTCATTGTCTCTTTCTCCTCATGCCCCTCGGCACCTGCTGCCAACTCTTTGCCCTTTCGGCCACATTGAGTACATGGTCGCCTCGAAAGCCCATCTGCGTTCCCGTGGGACCTTCCAGCACGATGAATTATGGTGAAATCATATTCGCTCACCACCTGCAACCAACGGGCGATCTGTCCCTGTGGGTCACGAAAGTTTAACAGCCATCGGAGTGCTCCATGGTCCGTCCGGATGGTGATTTTTCTCCCGTACACGTAGGAACGAAATTGTTTCAGGAATACAACTACGGCGAGAAGCTCCCTACGTGTTACACAATAATTTCTTTCTGGCTTGCTAAGGACTCTGCTACCGTATGCAATAACCCTTTCCTGACCATCGACGACCTGTGAAAGGACAGCGCCTATACCGACGTTGCTCGCATCTGTGTCGAGTACATAATGTTCCTCTGGACTGGGATACGCTAAGATAGGTGCTTCCTGTAGAAGTTTCTTCAGCATTTGAAACGCATTCTCGGTCTGGTCGTCCCATTCGAACTGTCTCCCCTTTTCTGTCAGGCGGTGCAGTGGCCGAGCTATGTCGGCAAACCCTTTCACAAAACGCCTGTAGTATGACGCTAGACCTAAAAAGCTCTGCACCTCAGTAACTGTTGTAGGTGTAGGCCACTCACGCACTGCCCTGATCTTCTCTGGATCTGTCGCTATGCCTTGACTAGACACAATGTGTCCAAGGTACAAGACCTGCCTCCGAAACAGTTCACACTTCTTCGGCTTTAACTTCAAACCAGCATCGCGTAGGCGTTGGAACACCACCTTCAAGCGTCTCAGTTCATCCTCCACTGTCTTGGCAAATATGATAATGTCGTCGAGGTACACCAGTAGAATGTCCCACTGTAGGCCTGCAAGCACTCGCTCCATCAGCCTCTCAAAGGTCGAGGGCGCATTGCAGAGGCCGAATGGCATAACTCGCCAACAGTAGAGACCTCCCCGTACGACAAATGCCGACTTCTGCCGCGCCTCGTCGTCTAACTCCACCTGCCAATATCCTGCAGCTAGGTCCAAAGTGGAGAACCACTTCGCGCCTTCCAAGGTATCCAATGAGTCGTCGATGCGCGGTATCGGATACGCATCCTTTATCGTCAGGGAATTTAGGCGGCGGTAATCTATACAAAACCTCCTCGTCCCGTCCTTTTTCTTTACAAGTACAACATTTGCGGCCCAAGGACTGTCACATGGCTCGATTCTTCCATCTTCAAGAAGACTTTTCACCTGTCGGGTTATTTCTTCTTGCTCCACGGTCGGATATCTTCTGGGCCTTTGCTTTACAGGCACTGCATCACCGGTATTGATGTGGTGCTTGACCCAGTCTGTACGGCCTATGTCCCGATCTCCCTTAGAGAAGACGTCTTGGTAGTCCCTCAATAACTTCGCGATATCACTATGGTGCTCCTGATCAACCTCCGTCTTACACCGATTAAACAGATCAACAAGGTGCTCGGGCACATCTAGTCGGGCCGCTTTTTGTGACTCCACATCTCGTGTGCTTTCAATCTCCTTCTCACCTACAGGTGTGAGGTAACCCGCCATAGTTCCCCTGTGAACTACACACTCTCTCTTGCCTGGATTGAAAACTCTAACCGGTAACACCTCTTGATCAGCATCAACTACTGCTCGGGCAACGATCATCCCCTTGTTCGCAATCTCGCTGCGGTCGACTGGCTCTAGAATTCCAAGACCGTTATGCTTCGCTTTTCCACTAACATGTCCCTGCAAGATTGCCTCATGTCCAGGTGGCACTCTGGTCGTCCGTCCAACGACTATCCTCGCACAGAATGCTGCTCCATAATCATCGCTGCATTTCACCCTTTCTCCATTTACTTTGAGCTCAAGTGTCCTAAAGTTGAGTGACCCGCATGTTGGGTACAAAAAATCCATACCCAGGATTCCATCCATAGAGTGTAAATTTCCGAAGGTCGCGTACACTGGATGTGTCGTTCTTCCCACCTGTAACTCCACCCAGGCGCTACCTAACGTCACTATCCGCGAACCATCAGCATTTTTAATGCACGAACCCTCATTAGAAAGATGAGGCCTATTCTCAGGTGAGATCTTGTGGTAGAGAGTAGATGACAGAAACGTGTCTGTTGCCCCGGTGTCCACCAGAAGCTTCGCCTGCTGTCCCCTCACCACTGCTGGTACAAACATGCCCCTTTTCACTCTTTCTGCTGTTGCAATTGAATTGGTAATTACACGACCCTCGTCTACTGGTTTGTCTCGTGGACGACGGTCTTGTGGCCCTCTTCTCCTCCCAGCTTTCCCTCGGGCCCTGGGGTCAGCTGCGATCCGTTTCCCGACCCGTGTCTCTTTGCTAGCGGCCATTTACAGTCACGAGCGAAATGTCCTTTCCTCTCGCACCTGAAGCACACAATGTCCTCTCTAGGTCGTCTCCTGTAGGAGGTACTCGGAACGCCTTCTTTGTATGGCCTCTTTGTAAGCTCTTTGTATGGCCTCTGCCATCCGTTTCTGGCTATTTCTTACGAAATCTTCCAGCTTTTCCACCGAAGAGTCATTTTGTCCCTCTACTACTCGTGCTTGCTTTGGGTTGCGACTGGGCCTCTGTTGTTCCACCTTGAGGAAACTCTCTGTCGCCATTGCTGCCCTTATAGCCTCATCGAGTGTCTTTGGCTGTGTCCTGAAGATTCCTTCACGGATGGCCTGGTCCTCTATCGCGTCCGAAAAGTGACCTCTCGCTAGGCGATCCTTCCCTTCGTCTGCTATCTCAGGATATGCCAGCGTGGCCAACTCCCTGATTGACTGACCTAGCTCCCTCAGTGTTTCCTTTGGTCCCTGTCGTCTGCAACGCAGCTCCATCAAGTGGTTTTCCGACAATTGGCCCGGTCCGAATCTCCTCTCCAGCCTGTCTTTTAATTCTTTATACGTCATCGTTTGACTACCATCCGGACTGTTTGATAGCACCTTCACCGCTATCCCCTGCAAGCTCGCAGCCAAGAAGACTTTAGCTTGTTCGTCCGTCCACCCGTTAGCGAGTTTGCACGCTTCAAAATGCTGCCAAAAATCCCTCCATACAGTTTTGCCGTTGTACCGATCTGGTACGATATTAGGTCGCTTCAACTCTGCAGGCGAACGGCCTTCTCTCTTCACTTCAACCACCGGCTCTCGCCTATCTAGGCTAGACCTGTCCTCGCCTGAAACTTGCTTTTCTGCCTCTGATGCTCTTCCGGCTGCACCTGCTGAGAAATTTCTCTCCATTGACCACCATTTTTCTGTATCAGCATTACTCTTGATTTCTTGATGGGACGCTTCTACCGATGTCGAAGATGTGACTGGTGTATTTGTTCTACCTGGTTCTGGGTTTTGGCGTAGGTCTGCACCTTGGCATAGGTGTTGACGATGATATCAGGCTACTTGATGCATCTCTTACAGTGTCAAGGTATCTGAAACTCGTTGTTGGTAACTCCACTTGGGCACCTGCCTCTGCATCCACCTGCCGACTTTCAAGTCGCACCCTTCTCGTCTCCAGTTTGTCTAGCTGTTCATGGAGTTGACCCAATTTTGCCCAGAGCCTCTCAGTCTCAACTTCTAGGCGTTGTTGCTCCTCCGCGTACTGGGAAGTTTCAGCCGCGTCCTCGGTCAGTTCCTCTATTAGTACCGGTCTAGGTTGGTTTGCTTGTTTCTTGTCCATGACGTACGCCTATCTGGGTGACTCTGTCCTAGGTAGGTGATTGTTTGCTCGTAGTTCGTGATGGGTTCTGTGTTGTGTAATCCTGGCGCCTATCCCACTTCTGACACCATTTGTGGCGGTCTTGTGTCGACGATGCCTTGGATATTGCTCTCTGCCGACCCGACGAGCGGCTGTGGGGAATGCCAGGGGAACAGGTCCGTTTTGGGGCAGTCTACCGCCAGGCGCTCAGGGAACACACTCACTCGCGCTCTCACGCAAACCTCACGAACACACTCGGGGAAGGGTTAACGTCCAATGAACAGATCAGACACTCGGGTATTTAGGGCTTCACTGCTTTATTATAACCACTTGGAGACCCAATAAGATGCGTCCTACTTAGGTGCGTCCTACTAAGGTGTGTCCTACTTAGGTGTGTCCTACTTAGGGGTGTCCTACTTAGGGGTGTCCTTCTTAATTGTAAGAATTGGCCCCTTTCCAATAATCGTCAAGAACTGGAATGCTTCCCGTACCAACCAGATTTCCTAATCCCTACACTCACCGGAACTAGTGCTCTTCCTGAGTGAGAGACTGACCACAGCTGTACTACACACGCTCCAGCAACTCCAAGTCTCTGAGCGGGAACTGTGCTACGCTTCGCGCCACAATTAACAGCTAAAGCACACAACGTGAGCAGTGCAATGGGAGAGTGCAATCCATGGACGAGTGAAATGGAAGAGAGTGAGTGCGCGCGCGACACGCGCTTATATACCCGCGCTGGGTACCAACCAGCCACGCTACTCGCGCGCTGTACAACGGACAGAAGTCCGCGTACCAATCAAATAAACTACGGTGAACCTAGCGCGCCAATATTAACTGTTCCGCTAGAATACTATTCCATCAAAAGTGTTTTTAAAAATGTGTAAATAAGACAAAAAATAACAACCACGATTAGTAACCTGTCCAGTGCAGAACATGTTAATTTGTTTAAAATTGGATGGAAATAGCAGTAATAAATGTCTATGTTCAGTTTTAAAAAGTGTATCTTCTGCTAAAAAGGTACATGTCGGTTTATATCACATCTTGTACAGTCTGTCTAGTTTAAAAACAAAAGAAATAGTTTCGTGAGTGTGGTGCCTCATGAGGGGCGGGGCAAGGATGGCTTCTTGGTGGGATGTCAACAAAAAGATTGATACCTACTTTAAGAAGTTGTGAAGATAGTTTCTGCTGCAATTTGACCAGCCCAGCTCGGCTTCGTTGTCCCGCATGTAAGTGTGACCGGCCAGACTTAAATTCCTGTAATTATGCTTTGTCGATGTCTTATATTTTTAGCATAAACGAGCGATGCAAAAGTTGTCGAAGCATTGCGAGCGCCCTCTTGTGTTTTCCATTGAATATAGCATACTGAGTTGCGTAATTAATTTGCATACGGCATGCAGTGCGAAAAACCTTTTATTCCGTGCAGTGTTGCAAAAGCATAAAGCTTCGGACGCACATTCCTTGAATTTTTCGCTAGTTTTCTTGGAGAGTAAGCAAGCATGGGTAGGTCACTTGACTGCTTGTCGTCGCTGCTGCCAGCCACACCTTATTGCGAGCCAGCTTCATTGAATTTTGCTGTGTTTCGTACGTGGTTTTGCCATGGTTAGCACGCCGCATGTGCATACACATATCGTGTACATGCATATCGTGTAGTTTGCCCAAACATCCGGAGGCATAGGTACACAGGCCGAAACTGCTCCGGTAAGTGTTTCAACTTCGTAAATGTTGATGTTATCTTAAATAGCACATTTTTTATACGATGAATAGTCAAGGTTGAAAGCCAAGTCTGTATGAAAATTGTGCATAATATGACTTGAATTTTCGATACCGAACCTCCTTGTAATATTGACTGTATACTTGCACATACTTCGATCCTAAATATGTTGAATTATAGGGTCAATGCACTTTATTGAACTCAAATTTGGATAGCGTGAATGGAAAGATAAATAAGAGAATGTTTTAGCCTGAAATAAACACATGAGACATATAGATGGATGTACGAATACAGAATATTGAATACTCTTTTTATGAGCATTGCTATTTAAACAAACAAATGTTAAGAAATAGATGTACTGTATAAAATGCATTGTAAATTCATCAATATAGAATAACTAGGGATGTGTACACATGTACTGTGGAGATGAAACATTTTGATGGCACTGATGATTATTTAATATTCCTTCATCGAAACAGTTATTAATATTTATGAGATTACTTAATATGTACAGTACTTTTATTACAGCTACTACTTGTGGTTCTGTAGTTCCTGAATGTCACAAATAGAAAAACCTTCTCGAGTAGTTCAGTGTATCCTATATCCAGCATCCATAACATTTGGGTACGTGTATAAAACATTATTGCTTGAAATGTGCCTAAGAAATTGGGGAATTGGAGATTTGGAGATTAATGTTTTGTAAAATTATTGCATAACAAATGCTTATAGAGATTATTTCTCCTTGATTAAATTTCATGCCTTTAATATTTTTATGCCTCTCTTAAGAAATATACTTGTAGATTCGCACCAGAAACATTTCTTTACAACAAATAAATGGAAATTAAGGTTTATAGAACCGCTAATGCAATTTCTCCTGACGAGAGATAACCAAGGATAAGGAGAGATAGTTATTTCAAATATTTGAATGATTGGATTCATATTCATTGTATATTTGTAATGAAATTAAATTAATCTCTATTCTTCTGTTTTCTGTTATTACAGACAGTATTTGGTAAATTTTATTCTCTTCATGTCCTAATTTCGTTTTAACACTATATGTTGGGATTAGCTAACCCAACGTGGATAAATAAACATGTTTAGGTTGGGGATGAAAGAGGCCCTGTAAATATATGTTGAGGATTTTCTTTTTAAAATACATGTAAGTGTTTGCCAGATGCTTGGATTTTTTTTTATAGTGAAGGATGGTGTAGTATATGATCATCTTGAGAAATTAGGTTTCTTGGACCAATTGAGATACATGTAATCTCTATTTCTCTAGCGACATGCTAGAGATGGACCATATTTTTACCATTGTTTTCTCTATCCCATTATTCCACACTATCTTGCCATTTTAATTAATACTGATATTATGGATGTTTTTAGGCAATGTTTTTTTTGAGAAACAGATAGCCAGATTTTCATTTTGTTAGGGCTTTCGTATGTCTGATCAATGGCCAAATTGGGAGTTTTAGATTTAAGGTCCATTTAGGTCATTTCATTTCACTAGTCATATACTAGTGGTGGACAACCTTATATCGTGCTCTTGACCATGTGTACATATTATCATTGTCCAACTTCATTCTGAAGAACTGGTGAAGGATTTTTTTAAGTAAACATTTCCTGTCCACTGTCTCACTCAGTCTAGACATAGAGCAAGGACCCAAGGAGTTCGTTCTCCAAGACTTCAAAAGTAAAATGATGGTCGCCGCGCTCGAAAGCTACAATAGAAAGCACCTGGCGCCAGCTTGCTCAGTTGCTCACTACGCTAATCTCGACACAATAGAGATCCGCGCTCACTAAATGACAAAAAAAGGAGTTTGCATGGCTTCGTAGACAGTACCATGGTAAATACGCGTGCGCAGTTGTCATACATCGCTAAAAATGAATTATTTTGAAGTGTTTGTTCGCAGTTGGATGATACTGTGGCGAAACAGGGTGCATACAGACTAGTCTAATCTATGAATTATGTATGCGCGCATAGGTCATTAATATTAATGGCGCGCGTAGACCAATCCGCAATGAAATATATGGCGTGACTTGAGCATCAATAATGCATGAACGCGCGTAAGCCAATCACCAGCGCGCATTGCCCAAATAGGGGCGCGTATAAAGCGGTGTTTGACATCGCCAGGCCTCTTCGTTCCAAGATGGCGACGGTGCTGTAAACTGGAGACCTCATTGTGACTCATTCCTGCGATTTTGTGCTAAATCCTGAGGGTTATTCAGGTTTAGGGACAACGTCCGATCCACATACTTGGTGCGACCGGTGAGTTGGTGGAGTCTCTCAGGTTTTGTTATTGACTCAATTAACTGTCTATTATCTTGGAGAATTGGTGACAAAGATTTAGACTGACTATTTTGTCTGGATTAATTAGTGCTAGAACATAAGGGGCTAGGAGTTGTGGAACTTGGTTTGAGAGGCTAGTGGGGCTGCGATTCGGTAGTAGATTGCTTGTCGTGGGTTGGACACCATTCGGTGGGGTTTTACGACTGAGGCGATCATTGCCGTAATAGCTTGCCTGACGAGTTACTCTTTGCCGCGTTCTGAGCACTTGTGAGGGTTACCGGTTTTGTGTGTGTGGGTTATTGCACATAAGGATTATATTGTGTAATCGGGTTGAGGGTTACCTTTCCTGGGTGAGGGTTATTGGAATTACACAGTTCAACCTGCTTCGACGCTGAGTCAGGTTGAGGGTTACCTTTATTGTGTGAGTTATAGGGACAGTTCAACCTGTGTGAGGGTTATTAGTGCTACTTCATTATAATTGTATTAGTTAATACACACGGTGCAGTTGACCGCATAAAGTTCATCTTTCTGTTTATATTGTTAAGTGGTGCAGTTGACCACGTGTTACGTTAGACTAAGTTACTTCAAAAGGGTGCAGTTGACTCTGGAGGTAACGAGTGAGGGTTACCAGGATCACTGCGAGTGTTACTCAGGTTCATCGTGAGGGTTACCAGGATCACTACGAGGGTTACCAGGTTCGCTGAGGGTTACCTAGGTCTGTCGTGAGGGTTACCTGATTCACCTTGAGGCCTACTGTCGCTACTTGTGTTGCTCTAGTTCCATTCAATTAATTACTCAGTCACAAAACGGTGGTATATTTCCACCAAACGAACAGCCCCTAGGCTTAGTCCACCGTTCGTTAATTGTCCCCCCTTTCGTTTGGGTAGCCGCTCACCCGTTCGTTGGGCTAATAAATATTTTTGTGGGATAATAGGTGTGGGTTGGAGTCCTGGGATAAACAAGATCAGTCCCCTGGGTTCCGCTAGCCCCCCGGTTTCGCCACAATACTGTATATAAAGGTGGTCAACATCACTGGAACAATCATTTCATGAAGAACAAAATGCTCTGTACCTTTAGTGTGAAAACATGTGAAATTTTCCAAAAAAACCACATTTCATCAATGATATATTGCCAATTAAAATGTCTGAAAATACATGAAAACTTATCTGAAAGAAATCCAATTTATCTCCAAATTACAGGGACAGATAACGCTTTTAAGCACCTTCAACTGCACATTGCTAACTTGAGTTCATAACTCACATCTAACAACTGCGCACTTGTAAAAACCTATCTTGTTGTAAAATATATTTTTCAAAAAGAGCAGCGACGTGACATGACTTATTATGCAGCATATAGGGAGGTTCTTGGTTACCAACTAAAAAGGCGGCGACGATCATCGTGTTCAAAGGCCGCTGGCATTCACGCTTTGAATGGTCGAGGCTTGCGGTCACAGTGCTGTAGCTATAGACATTCCCGAGGGATTGGTATGTTAATGGTCAAAATGTAAATCGCCCAAGAGTTCTGACTCCTTGGGTCCTTGCTCTATGGTCTAGAGCTGCCAAGATAATTTTTTCGCCTTTTAAGAATATTTTTCACCTCTTCAATCATTATACACACATGCATCTTTCAGATTGGATTTTCTTGAGGTCAACTCAGTCTCTTCTTCAATGAAGTTAGAATCCAGAATCTGAGATCGGATGTCTCTTACAAATAATTCTTTACTTCCCTTATATTACACAATTTTAATCCCGGATGATTGTGAACGGCCAGACTTAAATTCCTGTAATTATGCTGCCAGGTCCCGTCTGTAAAATATTTCTTTGTCGATGTCTAATATTTTTTAGCAAAAACAAGCGATGCGAAAGTTGTCGAAGCATTGCGAGCGCCCTCTTGTGTTTTCCATTGAATATAGCGTACTGAGTTGCGTAATTAATTTGCATATTATGGCATGCAGCGCGAAAAACCTTTTATTCCGTGCAGTGTCTCAAAAGCATAGGGCTTCGGACGCACATTCCTTGAATTTTTCGCTAGTTTTCTTGGAGAGTAAGCAAGCATGGGTAGGTCACTTGACTGCTCAGTCGTTGCTGCTGCCAGCCAAGGGCGGATCCAGAACACAATTTTTTGGGGGGGGCCAAAAAAAAATTTTGGTCCCCCAAAAAAGTGGGTGAAAAAATTACGGCGTGGGGTTCGGGGCCCGCTTAAGGGCCCCGAAATTTTTTTGGATTCTAGATGCTCTGTGGTGCGATCTGAGGCAATTTCTGACCACTTTAACCAATGTTTTTTTGAGGAAAAGATGGTGGTGTACTCATTGCCTGCCTTTATTGCATTGTCACATAAAAAAAAAAAAATTGGTTTCGTTTGGGGGGGGGGGGGGGCCATGGCCCCCTTTGGCCCCCCCCCCTGGATCCGCCCTTGCTGCCAGCCACACCTTATTGCGAGCCAGCTTCATTGAATTTTGCTGTGTTTCTCACGTGGTTTTGCCATGGTAAGCACGCCGCATGTGCATACACATATCGTGTACATGCATATCGTGTAGTTTGCCCAAACATCCCGAGGCATAGGTACACAGGCCGCAGCTGCTCCGCTACTGCTTGTGGTTCTGGTGGTTCCTGATTGTCACAAATAGAGAAGCCTTCTCGAGTAGACCAATGAATCCTATCCAGCATCCATACCATTTGGGTACGTGTATAGAACATTATTGCTTGAAATGTGCCTAAGAAATTGGAGATTTAGAGATTTGGAGAATTGGAGATTAATGTGTTGTAAAATTATTGCACAACAGGTGCTTGTGGAGATTATTTCTCCTTGATTAAATGTTCATGTCTTTAATATTTGTGTGCCTCTCTTGTAGATTCGCACCAGAAACATTTATTTAGAACAAATAAATGGAAATTTAGGTTTGTAGAACCAGTAATGCAATTTCTCATGACGAGAGATAACCAAGGATAAGGAGAGATGGTTATTTCAAATAATTAAATAATTGAATATTGGATTCATAGTCATTGTATATTTGTAATTAAATTAATTTCTATTCTTCTGTTTTCTGTTATTACAGACTGCTGAAGAATGACTGTCGTTTTTTTTGTAGTAATACAATTTAGATCAATTAAGTGGAATATATACCCAGTGTCACTTTCAAATTTTCTGCGTAACCTTCCCAGCTCGGGTACACTCCCAATTGTTTGATTATGTCAGGTCCCTTCGATGAAGATTGCCTCGTTTAGGAAGTATTCGTTCCTCAGCCAGTTGCAGGTATTTGATTTAACTGATTGTCAATATAGGCCTCGCGAAGATAAAATAATGCTGAATGTCAATATATTCATACTGCTAATCCAGTAAAATTCCAGCAGCTATTTTATGTTTTAACTGTTGCGAATGAAATGAGCACTCTATCTGTGTGTATGATAATGTGCTACACAAGTTCACCCAGGGTTCTGCAGCCCATGCAGTACAGGATGATTTGTGCAATACGGTGGCCGCGATAGCCCAACCGTGCAAGATTTTTTTTCTGAAATAACGAAATATTGTTTTGCGAATAAATGAAAGAATGCATGTGTCCTTAATACATGTATTGAACATTTGCTTGCCTGCTCCGACAAATTCTCACCACATATTTAATGATAGATCAAGTTTCTCGGGTGTACAAGAGCCTACCCGAGTGCATGGCGGTTCCTGGATATTTAAATGGGGTTGGCGGAGGGTGTTGAAGTCAACACGGGCACGACTAAGAGGGACCAAAAGCCAAAAGCGATGAATCGAAATTGTTGACGAACTTTATTTCAGGAGTCTTAAGAATCATTGGGATTTTTCCTTAAAAAAAAATGATATTCAGACAGAAGAGGGTTGTTAACCAAACATACAATGCCATCAGCCGGCCTATTGCCACTATAGTAGCATCTCTTAAGAAATAAATGAAGAGTGAAAAGTATATTTCTTTTTGGCCAAACTGAAATAATTTCGTTTAGATTAACAAAATAACTAATTCAGATCCAAAAAGGGTTTTTGGATTGATTCTTGATCTAAGACATCATTTTATTGCAACTAATGTTGAATGGACCGGTTATAGATGACCTTTTTTTCGGGGGGGGGGGGGGATTTGCGGGAAAAGTTGGCTATACAAGTTGAAAAATGTTTGACATGTTTGTTTAAAATTATTAGGTTTCTTATAGGTCGAATATTGAACGTCTACGTATTCATTAAAACATCAATCAATACATCTTGCCCTGCATTGTTACAATACACTGTGAGATGCAAACTTTACACTAGTGATTATTCACATTCTACTGTCACAGGTATTGGATTCCTTTAACTTGGTTAAACTGCTCAAAATCTGCAGCACTTTGTTGCCGGGAATCATTGATCAGTGGGTGGGGGGGGGGGGGGGGGGGGGGGGGGGCTCGTACCATACTTTCAATGGGGGTGCTGTTCTAACCATCATTAACACTATATTACAAAATAGTGTACAGATACCCTAGTAACCCAACTGGCTCTCACCAAATTGTGTACACGTGCGGATATTATTACCGGTATAATTATCTTAATTTTTTTTTTGGAGGGGGGGGGGGAGGGGTGTCAGATCGGGGGGGGGGATTCAGATTTTTTTGTCATGGATTTCTATGCAAAAAATACCCCCCTTCTGGATCCGCGCCTGAAAGTTACGCCCTTGCGTTCACTTGCGTAGAGTGCCTTTTTTATACAACAAACATTCTTCTTCATGTGTTTGAAACAAGCTACCTACTAGGTGATGTATAATTTATTTAATGAAGAGTAGGCCTAATTGAGTAATTGTTTTTGTTTAATAAAAACAGTCTCTTAAAACTAAGGCGAACATGAAACTTGAATAACAATTTTGAATAACAGTTTGATTAATCAGAGAATTGTTAACGTGTATATACAAGCTGGCTGGTCTAACACGGTATTATTATAATCGTTATGGCATGAGATCAAATGATAGCGTGGCTTGAATATACACGTTTTTCCTTGCTAATACAGTGACCTTCGGAAAAGAACTCACCAGTTTGTCTCGAAATATTAGAAGGATGTACAAAACAAAAGAATTATAACAACTTTAAATATTATTCTGTGTGCTTACTTTTAGGTTCTCCAATGGCACACAAACTAATTACAATGTACTTACAATAATTGACAGAAAGTGCAAAACCTACAACTACAAGAAGGATAATATACAGGGTGTATCAAAAAAAGTAATCCAAAACACAATGGGCTGATATGTAAATTTATGAAACTTGAAACACGTCAAAGTGGCTCATTATATCTTACTTGCATCTCTTCAGTTACGGATGACCAAGCACTGTTGAATTCAAAACAAAGTTCAAAAACCTCTTTTTCCAAGTTTGTTGAATAAGTGGCAAGATGCACTGTACAACGAAGAATGCACTGTCGCTGTGAAAAGTGCGTTAAAAGAAGTATGTTAGAGATGTTGGTTAACTACCATGATACATCATGTTGGCCATAAATAATTAGTCATTCCAAAGATTTTGTTTTCATCACAAAGTAGCAATCCAGTTGCAAAAATCTCTCAAGTATCGCTTGCAATGGGCATAGCCAAAACAATGCCCAGTTAAGCCGACGCACAAGCTCTGTTTTAGGTACAATTTTGCATTAGGTATTTATTATTTTAATGAGTAAACAAAACATTCTTTGAAATTATTGATTTAATAATGAAACATGATATCCCGCTAATAACACTTTCAACGCGTCTTCATCATCATCATCATCATCTAGCGGTCAAAACCAAAATCTGGTTCACCTCGCCACGCCAGGTGTCTTTATCCCTTATTATCCCCCCATTCAACATATAATCCACTGCGACTGCGCACTTTTTGTGGACAACTCAATTCACCGCCAAATCAGGCAAAAGTGGAATAGGTAGGTGTTTGGCCTTGTGATGTTAAACAAAATGTATGGAATGATCAATTACTCATGGACAACATTATTAAGAACCATTTATGCACTAACATCTCCAACATACCCCTTTTAGCGCACTGTCTGCAGCAACAGTGCGTACATCCGACGGCTTAACTCACCACTTAAATTAAGCAATATTGAAACAGGTGTTTTTTGAACGCAGATAGTTTATGTATCAATGAAAAGCTAATGAACTGCTCTTTAAGATTGAGACACATTGACACAGTTCAAGTTCATTACTTTTACATATCAGCCCATTGTTTTTAGATTACCTTTTTCTATACACCAGTATGTTTCGGAAAAAAAGCTAATTCAGGAAAAATTTGCCATGTCTATACCACAACCTATTACAACGAAACAAAATCAACAAAGGTATTTGCGGTGAAACCTCTATTCTTATTCACAAAATGTTCAAAACCTTTTCATCTCCAACCCCCTGTCTATTGCTCCATAAGCAAAGGCTTTATTGCCAAGGCGGGAGTGTGTCAACTAAATATAGATTTTCCCGGCCAAGTAAGCAGATTTGGCGGCCAAATTGGCGACCAACCACCCATTTTTACCTTAATTTGTTTGCACGTTGAGATCAACATTCAATTATAATACCTGAAAACACCAATCAATTTAACATTAAAAGCATATGATTTCACATTTTAATCATGCAATTTCAAAAATAGGGCATTCAAATTAAAATTGCACAAACGAGTATCCAAATTTGCCGGAGCTTCCAGCTGTGTAAGTTTGGTCATTCGAATTCACCATTAAGCAAGCATATGTGAAAAGTAAGCAAAGTAATTCGAAGTAGGTCCATGTCGTTCCGTTGTTTGTTAGAATGAAGATTGAGTGTGTTTGTTACAATTTGGAAATATAGATATAAAAACCTCCCACAAGACTCTGCCACTAATCTGATCACCATGCAAACTGTTAGATTGAAGTACTATATATAGAAATATCAACATGCCAGCTCATGGGCGTTACATGAGAATTTCAAATGTAGACAGTGGTCATTTGATCGAAGCTTTCGATGGCAATGCCCAAGACTATCTTGAACCTGCAGACAATCTTGGCATAAACAGATCTATTGCTGCAGGTCAATTGTAGGTCTGAGATTTGGCAGACGGGAACAAGAGGAGGGGCCAAAAACACAAAAATGGACCACGACATGAAGCAGAAATAATCAAAAGGTGAAAGAAATGAAAAGGCTCAGATCGTATACCTTCGTTTACTTTCATTTTGAATGCAGAAAGTGCTAAATAGAATGCGCGGAAATGAAAACGAAAACAAGAATCTCATGCAAATAACCTTAAACCAAACCGACTGCTAAACTGAATGATCACTTAAACCAAATGACATAACTTCAATTTAGGATGTGTTAAACATAAAAATGTCCGGACTTAAACACGAATTTGAACACCTGAAATCTAATACGAATCACGGGAATGACGACTATCCAGATGAATTCCAATGCTATTTTTGCGAAATTGGCCGGGGAAACCTATATTAAGTATTAATCAGTATGTAGAGAGCCAATCCAAATCTGCGCTACTCAATTTATTGGTCAACCTTTTATTTAGCAAAAGATGATAATAATTATATTTCTGATTTCAATACAGTTACTCATGTTGTCCCCCAGGGCTCACTCCTAGTGCTGTTACTTTAATTGTGTACATCAATGATATTTCAGCTACTTCTGATTTACTTTCATTTATTCTTTATGCAGATGACACTAGCATTTTTTTTCTTTCTGATAAGCACCTCCCTACTTTATTTGATAATGTCAATCTACATCTGGTTAATGTTTGTGAGTGGCTGAAAGCCAACCACTTCTCTCTTTAAGAAATATTAACAAATGTAATTTTATGATTTTCCATAGTAAAAGAAAACTCAAAGCAATATTTCTAATCTTACTATTCATTTGTTAAACGAAACAATAGCGTTTTGACAAAACTAAGTTCTTTGGTGTGATACTTGACAGCAAGTTGACTTGGACTCATCACATCAATGATATTGCTAGTAAGATTTCAAAATCCATTGGTAGTATACATAGACTCAAACACATTTTCCCAACTAAAATTCTCTGTACACTCTACAGGGCGAGTAAAAAAACCCACAAAAAACCACGAAACCCAAATGTTGGGACCATTGTTTTAGTGAGGTTCTGCCTATTAGTGGAGCTGTTAAGCGAAAAATCGTGCACTTTGTGGTAAAAGCATGAAATTTGGCATGTGGGGTCAAAATGGGCTAAAAATCATTTTAAGATCGGGACCCATCCTGGATCTTGCCCATTTTGGGGGCGGAGCTTGATTTTTCAAAAAAGGGGGTGCAAACAATACAAACTCATGAAAACTGTATTTAACATCAAATTTCGTTGTTTTTTTACGCTTTGAAATAAACTTAAACATGAAATAAGACATTCTAGCATTCTAACACCTGTTAATTTTCCACCCATTTTGTGGGCGTGGTCTAAATGGTAAAAGAGGCGGTATATATTAGCAGTTTGGTTCTAATATGGAAAACATCATTCAGTTTGGTGGTAAAATTGGCATGTCCAATTGAAATGGGCGAACATAATTTTTAGAGGTGAACGCATCTTGGATCTTGCCCATTTGGGGGGCGGAGCTTGATTTTTCAAAAAGGGGAGTGCAAAAAAAGAAAACTCAGAAAACTGTATTTTACATTCACTTTGTAAATTCTAACATTCTAACGTGTTATTTTCACCCTTTTGCGGGCGTGGCCTAAATATGTAAAGAGGCGGTACATTAGAGCAGCTTGATTCAAACGAGGGAAAATCATCAATTTGGCTGGTAAAAACACAACTTTTCTATCGATTAACTATGTTTACCATACACTGTAAAGATAAGTTTAAACGGTTGCAAGACTAATTGTTGCCCTTTAGGGGTGGAGCTTCATTTTAAAGAAGGCGGCTATAAAAAAAATCATATCTAAATTGTTATGATTGTCCACAAGTAACTTACACAGGGTGAGTCAAAAAAAGGAAACCCAAATGGCAGGACAAATTTTTTTAATGAAGTTCTGCATGTAGCACTTTCAAAATCAAGATATGAAAGCCCAATTTATAAGCTTTGTTTTAGTACAAGAGTCATTCAAATCACTTATGTACTTTGCAAGTTACAGAATTTTAAACACAAACACCGTCTTAAAAGTTCTGTCAGCAAAACGAAAACAATTCACATATAGGGGGATGCGCTCGAATTGTTTTCGTTTTGCTGAAGGAACACACACCATTTTTTGTGATACGTGGACAGAACTTTAAAACAGTAGTTGTGTTTAAAATTCCGTAACTTGAAAAGTACATATGAGTGATTTGAATGATTCTTGTACTAAAAGAAAGCTTATGAATCGGCTTTCATATCCTAGATTTTGAAAGTACTCCATGCAAAACGTTATTAAGAAAATGGTCCCGCCATTTGGGTTTCCTTTGTTGTTCACTCACCCTGTATACTTACAATGGCGGCATTTCCTAATTGTGCATGTATTATAAACACTATGGGGATCACAAGGAGAGGGAGGGGAATTAGGGGCGGCCCAATGAAGGATTTCTTGAAAGTGCTCTTCTAATATGTTTAATATATATATATATATAGGCATATAAACATAAAAATGTGCACAGAATATGCGTCCATTCAGGCGCGGTTCTAGAACCAATATTTTTTTTTTTTTTGGGGGGGGCTAGCACGGTGGATCCAGAACTTTTTCAGGGAGGCGTGCTGAAATGTTGACCGGTTATTTTTTTCCAGACACTTAGGCCTCCGAAAATCAATAGGTGGGGAGGGGGGGGGGGGGGGGGTTCATGCCATATTTTCAATGGGGAGCGCCAATAAAATCCTAAAATCATTCACACTATATTAACTAATGTACCCTTGTCACAGCTATTTCTTCTTTAGGGGGAGACCGTTCGCATGTACATCACAATCCTTCTTTATGCCAATGCAATTGTTTTTTTTACAGAATTTATTTTTGGGGGGGCTAGACACAATTGTTGGGGGGCTACAGCCCCCCTAGGCCCCCCCCCCGTAGAACAGCGCCTGCGTCCATTCCTTGCAGTGTGTACTGTTGGATTTATATTAGATGGATGTTGGGACTTGGGGGAGTAATGTGTTACTGACTGAAAAGGAGGGAATAATGTTGTTTTTTTTCGAGAAATTATGTAACTTCTTAAATAATGCGTTAGCAATGTCCAGTTTGCTGACGTCACGATCCTAAAACCTCACGAAGTCATTACGTTTTTCTATATAATATCTAAGGGTAAGTTTGGTAACATTTGGATGAATGGTTTTTAAATTAAAAATAGTCTAACTTTCTTGGACGTGCTAGGGGGTGCCCTTTCAGGCGTTTTTATGCCCCGCGGCGAAGCCGAAGGGGCATACTGTTTCCGCCTTGTCCTTCCGTGGGTGGGTGGGTGTGTGAGTTTGTCTTACATTCCCTATGTGGACTTGTGAACAAAAGATGTCCACATAATGCAGGTTGTGTTAACGTTATGTGGACTAAGCCGTGTCCACATAACGTTTTGCCCTTTCTGGAAAACAGGTTTAGAGGCATTTTTGGGTTTGGTTTATCTGGGTGTGTGTGTGTGTCCGGACAAATCTTGTCAGCGCGATAACTTGAGAAATACTTAAACATATGAACTTCAAATTTGGTTCGTGTATTGTTCTCGGTTATCCTAAGAAGCCTATTGCATTTGGGACCGAAAGGTCAAGGGTCAATGTCACAGTGGCTGAAACAATAGAAATTTTGTCAGCGCGATAACTTGAGAAATACTTTACATATGAACTTCAAATTTGGTTTGTGGATTGTCCTTGGCAATCCTAAGAAGCCTTTTGCATTTGGGGCCATAAGGTCAAGGGTCAAGGTCACAGTGGCTAAAACAAAAGAATTTTGTCAGCGTGATAACTTGAGATATACTTTACATATGAACTTCAAATTTGGTTTGTGGATTGTCCTTGGCAATCCTAAGAAGCCTTTTGCATTTGGGGCCAAAAGGTCAAGGGTCAAGGTCACAGTGGCTAAAACAAAAGAAATTTTGTCAGCGTAATAACTTGAGATATACTTTACATGTGAACTTCAAATTTGGTTTGTGGATTGTCCTTGGTAATCCTAAAAAACCTATTGCATTTGGGCCGAAAGGTCAAGGGTCAAGGTCACAGTGACTAAAACAAAAGAAATTTTGTCAGCGCGATAACTTGAGGAATACTTTACATATGAACTTCAAATTTGGTTTGTGTATTTTTCTTGGTAATCCTAAGAAGCCTATTGCATTTGGGGCCAAAAGGTCAAGGGTCAAGGTCACAGTGGCTAAAACAAAAGAAATTTTGTCAGCGCGATAACTTGAGAAATACTTTACATGTGAACTTCAAATTTGGTTTGTGGATCGTTCTTGGTCATAGGCCTATCGCATTGGGGGTCGAAAGGTCAAGGGTCAAGGTCACAGTGGCTAAAACAAAAGAAATCTTGTATTTATTCTGAGATCATAGGGTTTAGGGATTAATTCATATAAAACCTACACGAACGTGTTTGCTTAATTTTCATTCATACAGATGCGAGTAAATGCTTCAAAATTGGAAGTACCAGTAAAAGCAAATGCCATGTTTTATTCATACGAACATGGTATCATTTGTACTTTATGAACTTTGTTAATATTAATTTTTCGCGATGAACATATAATAAATGCTGTAGCTTTTGCGCAGAATTATTTGCTTTATAATTTCAAGGTTGCCCCAACCCAGCCTTGTGAATGACAAGTGCATATTTGAAATCTGAAGCATTTACTCCTTTATATTCATACGAAACGTACAGATGGGAGTAATGCAAATGCCAGTTTTTATTCATACGAACTACCGTATGGTATTATTTGTACTTTTTCGTGATTAACATTAATAAATGCAGTAATTTTTGCGCATAATTATGTGCTTTTATATTTTCAAGGTAGCCCCAACCCAACCTTTAAATATGACAAGTAAATATTTAAAATTTGTAGCAATACTCCTTTTTATTCATAAGAAACGAAGTAAACGCTTATAGTGTAGCAAAAGCTTAAAGGTAAAAGTAATTATTTTCAGAATTTAGCAAACGGTTTTTAGTAAAAGTGTTTGCTTAATTTTCATTCATACAGATGCGAGTAAATGCTTCAAAATGGTAGCAAAAGTAAATGCCATGTTTTATTCATACGAACATGGTATCATTTGTACTTTATGAACTTTAATAAATGCAGTAATTTTTGCGCAGAAGTATTTTACTTTATAATTTCAAGGTTGCCCCAACCCAGCCTTGTAAATGACAAGTGCATATTTGAAATCTGAAGCATTTACTCCTTTATATTGATACGAAACGAAGTATAAACGATAAATATTTTTTTGTCAGGTAATGAAACCAAGGATTCCTCAAAAGTTCATGCCCTAGGCACTGTAGCTCGCAAACCCCGAAACAAACGGTAGAGAGAAGACAATGAGAAGAAATTACAGTCTTAAAGGTGGGAGGAAAACCCCAGAAGAATAGTCTGGGGAAAACCCACGGAATCAGGTAGGGACTGAAAACCCAATCCACATGTAGACCATGGGTGCCGATGCACAGCGCATTGTGCACGTAAACTGCATTGCGTTCGTCGCGTTTGATGCGCTTTTTTTGTATCTGTCCTCCAGCACGTGACCCTCCCCGGTGCCGCTTTCCGTTTCGGTTATGATAGTTTTATTTTCTGCAAACTTATAAACATGTAAAGCTTTACATTTTGCAGGCCATTTACTCAAGAGCAAATGGTTTTAGTAAAAGTGTTTGCTTAATTTTCATTCATACTGATGCGAGTAAATGCTTCGAAAGTGGTAGAAAAAGCAAATGCCATGCTTTATTCATACAAACATATGGTATCATTTGTACTTGATGAACTTTAATAAATGCAGTAGTTTTTGCGCAGAATTATTTTGCTTTATAATTTCAAGGTTGCCCCAACCCAGCCTTGTAAATGACAAGTGCATATTTGAAATCTGAAGCATTTACTCCTTTTTATTCATACAAAACGAAGAAAACGATTATTAGGCCAAAAAAGGCTCTGGTTTTTGGTATGCGCGCGCGTCACCATAGCCATGCGCGTCGGCAATGTAAGATGATGTCTTTCAATGTAAGATGATGTCTCAAACCACCAAACTCACTGGTTCGACTGGAATCCTGCTGCTGCACAATTTTAACGTGTTATTTCTCATAAAGTTATTTCTCATGTCTAAGTTTATTTCAAGCATGAAGAACAAAGGAAAATGGATGTTAAATACAGTTTTTCTGAGTTTTTTATTTTTTGCACTCCCCTTTTTGAAAAATCAAGCTCCGCCCCCCAAAATTGTGCAAGATCCAAGATGTGTTCACCTCTTAAAATTATTTTCAGCCCATTTTAACTAGACCTGCCAATTTTCAGGATTTTACTACCAAACCGAATAATGTTTTCTATATTAGAACCAAACTGCCGCCTCTTTTGTACATTTAGGCCACGCCCACAAAATGGGTGGAAATTAACTGGTGTTCGAAAACTAGAATGTTATATTTTATGTTTAAGTTTATTTCAAACCATAGAAAAACAAGGAAAATGGATGTTAAATACAGTTTTCATGAGTTTGTATTGTTTGCACCCCCTTCAAGCTCCGCCCCCAAAATGGGCAAGATCCAGGATGGGTCCCGATCTTAAAATGAATTCTAGCCCATTGGGACCCCACCTGCCAAATTTCATGCTTTTACCACAAAGTGCACGATTTGGGCCAAAAATGGACCTAAGCAGCTCCACTATATAGCACTTTCAAAATCTAGGATATCAAAGCCCAATTCATAAGGTTTCTTTTAGTACAAAAATAATTCAAATCACTTATAATTCAAATCACTTATTTACTTTTTCAATTCACGGAATTTTAAACACAACCACCGTCTCAAAGTTCTGTCCACGATCGGATCACAAGAAGGTAAGTGTCCTTTCAGCAAAACGAAAACAAATCACATAGGGATGTGCGTGAATTGTTATCGTTCCGCTGAAAGAACGCACACCTTTTTCTTGTGATCCATGGACAAACCTTTAAAACGGTGGTTGTGTTTAAAATTCCGTAACTTAAAAAGGACATGATTTGAATGTGTGATTTGAATGATTCTTTTACTAACAGATAGCTTATAAATTGGGCTTTTATATCCTAGATTTTGAAAGAACTTCACTAAAACAATAGTCCCGATATTTAGGTTTCGCCTTTTTTGACTCACCCTGAATAGCTCTGTTATTCCCCCCTACCTAAATTATTGTGATATAGGGGGCCTAGTCTGGGAGAACACATTTCACACACACATTTACAAACTGTTCATTCTTAAAAAAAAAAGCCATTCGCTTAGTCTCCAAATCTCATTTTATTGTTCACACGGATCCTATTTTCAAACAACTCAAACTACTCAACCTTGGAATTATTAATACAAACCCTATATCATCAGAACATCTTTATTTACAAATGCTTCAATAAACAACTGCCCGCCCACTTCCAAACACTCGTTTTTAATTTAATTTCAACATCCGTTACTACAACACAAGAACTTCTACTAACATTCATCTTCCAAAACACAGGACACAATTTTTTAAGACACAATTTGATATATACTGGCGCAATCAACTGGAACAAACTTCCTAATGACATGAGAAACTCAACTACACTTTACATATTTGAAACTAAAATTAAGATGTAGGCCTACCAGTACAACAACTGCTCTTTGTAAAAACTTATCTGTATTTCCTTACTGAGTTTGTTTAATCCTTATAATATTATTGTTTAGTACCCTATTTAGGCTCGTATTAATGAAAGGTTTTCTGGGTTTTTTTGGGTGTGATTTGGTATTCTTTTGTTTGTCCAAATGTTTTGCCTAGCTGTCCGTCCGTCCGTTTTGTTTTGTATGCCATCCCCAGCTCAAGCAACCGCTTGCCGGGACATGCCTCCATTTTCACCTGTTGTTTCAAGTAACTTATTACATGTCCACTTGTTATACACCGAGTGTTAATCTACATTTACTTGTATTTTATGAAATTTATAATGGAAATAAATGTGAATGAATTGACAAATTTAAATACAATATACATGAATAACTTAAATACATGAATAAAACAAAAGTGTTTTGAAAAAGCACACATGTAACATCCAATACTATAAGACGATTCAAGTTTATCAAATGTGTTTTTTTTATAGCTATTTTCTAACAATACATTTTCAATTCAAAAATTACCCACGTTTATAGTTGGCCCAGGGGAAAAGCTAGCTGTTGATATCATGTATCGATCATCATTAGCGGTTATTCAACCAAACCCACACATATATAAACATGTACATCTTAACATTAGTACATAAAAGTCAAATGTATTGTAGTATGCCAGATACAATAGCCGCGAAAATATTACAAGCGACTTATTTGTCCGAGCCGCATACGTATTCCTTATACGTACCCATCTGTAATAATAAACAATGGTTGCTAATACTATCCGCCAGACGATAACTTGATTCACTCACTGTTTTTCCCGCCCGGTATTAGAATTATTTATGTAAGGACGAGAGTACTCACATGGTGGATCTCATGCGAGTTGTTTTTTCTTTAAAATAAGTTGAAATCTTGTAATAACACATTGGGTATACAGTGTTTATACGTCGGTGAAGGGAAACAACTTATTTGAAGTTGAAAATCTGTTTGGAGAGGAGAGTCGAATTCGTTGAGCTAAGGAGGAGGATGGCAGGGAGTAATCCCCAAGCTAGTGGTCTACGCCCTTCTTTTCCTCCCCCGTTCTCAATCTGAGAGAAAGCCTATGAGCATTTCAAATTAGATACTATATTAAGTGCCCCTCCTCTACCCCCTTTAATTTGATACCTGTGACACATCACGCCACTGTGTCTTGTTTCAACAGATTATTCAGTTAGTTTGCATTAGGATTTTTTTCAAAATAACAACTGAAATTGGTAAAGGGATTGCTATTTCTTTTTTCCTTTCAAAAAGTCAAAAACGATAATTGGTAAAGGAATTCCTTTCCGTGTTTCTGTTTACAGAATTAAAAACAGTAAACGGTAAAAAGTTTGTTTTTCTGTTTTTCTTTTCACAGATGCATAAACGGTGATTAGTTAACGATTTGCTCTTTCTAAAGACCAACTCCAAATCGTGCCCTCAAAGGGGATAATTACTTTCCCAGTAGGTAATAATTTTTCCTCCTTTTTATGAATTTCAAAACGGCACTTGTTAAAGGGGTACGCTTTTTCCTTTTTCTTTTAAAAATTCCAAAACAAAAATTGGTAAAGGGATTGCCATTTCTTTTTTCTATTCAAAAATTTAAAAAAATGGTAAAGGGTAATTAGCTGTTCCCAATTTCAATTGGGAACAGCTCTTGTTTTCGTTAAAGTTTTTTTTTTGGCTTTTCCGCAAAGTTGCGGAAAAGCCTTTGTTTTTGTTCTCATTTTTTTTTTTTTTTTTTGGCTTTTCCGCATTGTTGCGGAAAAGTCTTTCTTTTTGTTCTGATTTTTTTTCTTTCTTCTTCTTCTTCTTCTTCTTCTTCTTCTTCTTCTTCTTCCTCTTCTTCTTTTTTTCCCAAAACCCCATAGACTTTGTACACGTTTATTCTACACGCCACTTTTGGCATTAATGTTTGTCATACATCATTCAAAGTTAGCATAAGCATAGCCCCTATAGCAAAGATGTGTCCCGAAGATTGACGTCATGGTGACGTCATCGACTAATTTATTATAGATTTTTGAATATTTAATTTTTCCCATAGACTTTGTACACAGAAATTAAAAAAATAATTGTCGATTTTCAAAGGGCATTTTTGACTCTTTGCCAGTAATTCATTAACACCAATCTTTGTCCAAGCAAAGACCCTAATTCAAACAACAGTGTGGAATGATGACGTCATGATGACGTCATCCTGTGTTTATTTATAGGCAATTAAATTGTGACACTTTTAATATTTAAAAATGCATAAGAAATCAACCGTACGCGTCCGCAGCATTCTGTTGCCGGCAAGTGGTAGAGCAGGTTAAGGTCTTCATTTCATTCAGTGTGCGTGCAATAGCGTGACCCTTGCTTCCGGTCGAAAAAGGCCCAAACCGGAAGTGGCTTATTATTTGAAAGTGGTAATAGATATGAACTTGCTTTTAACAGTGTTAGTCTCTTGGCCGATAGAATTCTTCAAATCATCTACCGATGACGTCATGCAATCTTCGAGCGCCCTATACCGACAGGTTGAAAATTAGCAAAAATGTATTTTCAATAGATGTCTGTGGCGAAGTTTGTCGGAATCGCCTAAATATTGGTGTATATAATGACCTTGACCCACTTAAGACGTGTGGGAAGTTTTAGGCAAATGACGTCATCAGTCCAGAAGTTATAATAAAAAGACCCTTTTTCATTTGAAAATTCCTGAAAAATCAACCATGGCAGTTTTTATATTTGTTTTTACTTTAATTGTCGATTGAAGGGTAGGTCTAAAACATTTCAAAGTTTCGAGGCGATAAGCGAACTCGAACATACCCTGCGCACGCCTAAAACTTCACGTTGACAATACCTCTGCTTCAAAAGATGCACAGGACAGGACGTCCACAATGTACATGTACATGTACATGCACGTACGTTGTACATAGGCACATACATCGTATGTCAGTCAGCCTGCAGCGCACGTGTTGCTGAGGTCAAATCCTGTCCACAGTGACCGTTTTAGCCGATTTTCGGCTAACTTTGACAGATTTTCTGAACTTCGGCTGAGAATTACTATGAGAAGGAAAAAGAAATCGTATTTTTTTACGCCTGTCATTTGATTGACAATATTCCCAAGAGTTAGAATAGCAAGTAATATTTTATAAGAATGTTTCAGTTTAAAGGAAAATCACTAATTTAAAGGTGCAGTTTTTCTGCTGTGGGATTTTTAACCTATTAACGTTTTCAAGCCACCATTTTCATAACTTGGCGATCTGGAATCGTCATCAAAGTTACAGCCAAGAAAAGAAGGAAAAAGAAATCGTATTTTTTTACGCCTGTCATTTGATTGACAATATTCCCAAGAGTTAGAATAGCAAGTAATATTTTATAAGAATGTTTCAGTTTAAAGGAAAATCACTAATTTAAAGGTGCAGTTTTTCTGCTGTGGGATTTTTAACCTATTAACGTTTTCAAGCCACCATTTTCATAACTTGGCGATCTGGAATCGTCATCAAAGTTACAGCCAAGAAAGACCCTCATACAAAAATTATGCCAAGACTAAGACATCATGATGACGTCATCATCAAATGATTTATTATGGATTCATGAATAATTAATTTTTCTCATAGACTTTGTACACAGCTTTCTCCACAAGTCTTTCCCTATACAACACTGATATATCTTACTGAGTAGTTCTGAACTTCGGCTGAGAATTACTATGAGAAGGAAAAAGAAATCGTATTTTTCGCCTGTCATTTGATTGAAAATATTCCCAAGAGTCAGAATATCAAGTAATATTTGATAAAAAAGTTTCAGTTTAAAGGCAAATCACGTATTTAAAGGTGCAGTTTTTCTGCTGTTGGATTTTTAACCCATTGACTTTTATGTGTACACGTTTTCAAGCCACCATTTTTATAACTTGGCGATCTGGAATCGTCATCAAAGTTACAGCCAAGGAAGACCCTCATACAAAAATTCTGCCTAGACTATGACGTCACGATGACGTCATCACCTAATTTTTTTATTGATTTTTGAAAATTTACGTACATATTGTGAAGTCTTATATCTACAGAAATGTAAGTCCGATTGGGTTGAAACTTGGTATGTGGCTATACCAGGATGTGTTATAGATTAAAAATGAGGTGACGTCATGATGTCGTCATCCTGAGATTTTATATGAATATTTATTTGTTTGGACCTTTTAGCCATATCTCCCGAACGCAACATGCAAAATGCAAAATTCTTTGGACAGATTTTATGTTCATGAATATTCAGGGCATATTATTGATTAAAAAAAATCATAATGCGGAAAAGCCCTATGTTCTGTTGCAAACAGACATTGAGCTCTAGTTTTTTCCTTCTTCTTTTTGTCGCCAAAACCCCATAGACTTTGTGCACGTTTTTTCTCAGTGCCACTTTTGGCATTTATCTTTGTCAGACATCATTCAAAGTTTGCATAAGCATAGTCCCTATAGCAAAGATGTGTCCCGAAGATTGACGTCATGGTGACGTCATCGACTAATTTATTATAGATTTTTGAATATTTAATTTTTCCCATAGACTTTGTACACAGAAATTTAAAAAACATTGTCGTTTTTCAAAGGGCATTTTCGACTCTTTGCCAGTAATTCATTTACACCACTCTTTGTCCAAGCAAAGACCCTAATTCAAACAACATTGTGGAATGATGATGTCATGATGACGTCATCCTGTGTTGATTGATAGGCAATTAAATTGTGACACTTTTAATATTTAAAAATGCATAAGAAATCAACCATACGCGTCCGCAGCATTCTGTTGCCGGCAAGTGGTAGAGTAGGTTGAGGTCTCTATTTCATTCAGTGTGCGTGAAATCACGTGACCCTTGCTTCCGGTCGAAAAAGGCGAAAACCGGAAGTGGCTTATCAATTAAAAGTGGTAATAGATATGAACTTGCTTTTAACGGTGTTAGTCTCTTGGCCAATAGTATTCTTCAAATCATCTACCGATGACGTCATGCAATCTTCGAGCGCCCTCTAGCGACAGGTTGAAAATTAGCAAAAATGTATTTTGAATAGATGTGTGTGGCGAAGTTTGTCGGAATCGCCTAAATATTGGTGTATATGATGACCTTGACCCACTTAAGACGTGTGCGAAGTTTTAGGCAAATGACGTCATCAGACCGGAAGTTATAATAAAAAGACCCTTTTTCATTTGAAAATTCCTGAAAAATCAACCATGGCAGTTTTTATATTTGTTTTTACTTTAAATGTCGATTGAAGGGTAGGTCTAAAACATTTCAAAGTTTTGAGGCGATAAGCGAACTCGAACATACCCTGCGCACGCTTAAAACTTCAAGTTGACAATACCTCTGCTTCAAAACATGCACAGGACAGGACGTCCACAATGTACATGTACATGCACGTACGTTGTACATAGGCACATACATCGTATGTCAGTCAGCCTGCAGCGCACGTGTTGCTGAGGTCATATCCTGTCCACAGTGACCGTTTTAGCCGATTTTCAGCTAACTTTGACAGATTTTTTGTTCATGCATGCGTATAGACAGGGACGTATTATAGCACTTTTGGCATTAATCTTTGTCAGATATCATTGAAATTAATTTTTCTCATAGACTTTGTACACAGCTTTCTCCACAAGTCTTTCCCTATACAACACTGATATATCTTACTGAGTAGTTCTGAACTTCGGCTGAGAATTACTATGAGAAGGAAAAAGAAATCGTATTTTTTCACGCCTGTCATTTGATTGAAAATATTCCCAAGAGTTAGAATAGCAAGTAATATTTTATAAAAATGTTTCAGTTGAAAGGAAAATCACGCATTTAAAGGTGCAGTTTTTCTGCTGTGGGATTTTTAACCTATTGACATTGTACACGTTTTCAAGCCACCATTTTCATAACTTGGCGATCTGGAATCGTCATCAAAGTTACAGCCAAGGAAGAGCCTCATACAAAAATTATGCCAAGACTATGACATCATGATGACGTCATCATCAAGTGATTTATTATGGATTCATGAATAATTAATTTTTCTCATAGACTATGTACACTGCTTTCTCTATAAGTCTTTTCCTATACAACACTGATATATCTTACTGAGTAGTTCTGAACTTCAGCCGAGAATTACTATGAGAAGGAAAAAGAAATCGTATTTTTTTATCGTTTGCCATTTGATTGAAAATATTCTCAAGAGTCAGAATATCAGAGGTCAAATCCTGGCCACAGTGACCGTTTTAGCCGATTTTTCGGCTAACTTTGACAGATTTTATGTTCATGCATATTCAGGGCATATTATTGATTAAAAAAAATCATAATGCGGAAAAGCCCTATGTTCTGTTGCAAACAGACATAGACCTCTAGTTTCCTTTTTTTTTTTTTTTTTTTTTTTTTTTTCTTTTTCCGCTTTTCCCATAGGTTTTGTACACGTTTTTATTCTACAAGCCACTTTGGCAATTATTTTAAATCCGATCAACTTTAAACTCAGCATAGTTATTAAGCATCATCTGAAGATGTGTGCCGAAACTTTTCGTCATGCTGACGTCATCACGTGATTTATTATAGAATTTTGAATATTTAATTTTCCCCATAGACTTTGTACACAGAATTTTTTTTTAAAATGTCAATTTTCAGAGGGCATTTTCGACTCTTTGCCAGTAATTCATTTACACCAATTTTTGTCCAAGCAAAGACCCTAATTCAAACAACATTGTGTAATGATGACGTCATGATGACGTCATCCGGTGTTTATTTATAGGCAATTAAATTGTGACACTTTTAATATTTAAAAATGCATAAGAAATCAACCGTACGCGTCCGCAGCATTTTGTTGCCGGCAAGTGGTAGAGTAGGTTGAGGTCTTTATTTCATTCAGTGTGCGTGAAATCACGTGACCCTTGCTTCCGGTCGAAAAAGGCCAAAACCGGAAGTGGCTTATTATTTAACAGTGGTAATAGATATGAACTTGCTTTTAACGGTGTTAGTCTCTTGGCTAAAAGTATTCTTCAAATCATTTACCGTTGACGTCATGCAATCTTCGAGCGCCCTCTAGCGACAGGTTGAAAATTTGCAAAAATGTATTTTGAATAGATGTGTGTGGCGAAGTTTGTCGGAATTGCCTAAATATTGGTGTATATGATGACCTTGACCCACTTAAGACGTGTGCGAAGTTTTAGGTGCATGACGTCATCAGACCGGAAGTTATAATTAAAAGACCCTTTTTTTTTAGAAAATTCCTGAAAAATCAACCATGGCAGTTTTTATATTAGTTTTTACTTTAATTGTCTATTGAAGGGTAGGTCTAAAACAGTTCAAAGCTTCGAGGCAATAAGCAAACTCGGACATGCCCTGTGCACGCTTAAAACTTCAGGTTGACAATACCTCTGCTTTAAAACATGCACAGGACGTCCACAATGTACATGTACATGTACATGCACGTACGTTGTTCATATCGTATGTCAGTCAGCCCGCGCGCAGCGCACGTGTTGCTGAGGTCAAATCCTGTCCACAGTGACCGTTTTAGCCGATTTTCGGCTAGCTTTGACAGATTTTATGTTCATGCATAGTCAGGCACGTATTATTGATAAAAACAAATCATAATGCGGAAAAGCCGCATCTTCTGTTGCAAACAGACATAGATCTCTACTTATATGTCTATATCTCGTACAAACAGACCTGTTCCCAAAAATATATTTTTTAGAACCAGCTTCTCTTCGGAAAATGTGTCCCGAACAAGACCATCACCGATTCATATTATAATTTCAATTTAATAGTAAAATTTGTTTAGAACAAATCATTGAATCATTTTGTACTGTGCAATAGACAATCAAAAACATGTTGGGAACAGCTCTGTGGTTGTTCACTCACAACCACATAGTTCTAGTTTTGGTATTTTTTTTCTGTTTACAGATTTAAAAACGGTGAACGGTAAAAAAGTTTGTTTTTCAGTTTTTCTTTTCACAGATGCATACAGGGTAATTGGTAAACGATTTTTTCTTCTTCTAAAAGACCAACTCCAAATTGTGCCCTCAAAGGGGCTTATTACTTTGCCAGGAGGTAATAGAAAGACCCATCCCAGGTGTAGCTATTGCAACGCCACTGCAAGTTGTACCCGCTAGCGCCATTGGCTCGTGGACCGAAGTAGACATTGGTGACAACCAGACGATCTGTGGCTTCGTTTTTGCGAGGCAGTCCATTCCGTCCGCATAAGTTCCTATTAGTATTCGAGCTGCTCAAACACATCACCCGATCTCCTGAGGAGGCGTAAAGTGAAGACCATAAAGTATGAGTGAAGTTGGTTTTGTCCAAACTTCATGCAATATCCCGAGTGAGTGGCGTAAAGCCGTGTCTGTGGGCGGGCAGGGTTGGGGATGACCATACAGTTAAATCGAACAATTTGCCCGGCCGTTGAAATTCGAAAAGCGGGTGGGGGGGGGGGGGCACTACGTGACACTTGGTGCGCTGTTCATGATACAAATGTACATGTACATACAATTCTATCAACTGTATATAATAATTTCTCCCCAGGTGGCAAAATATTTTCTGCAGGCTAATAAAGTAATTCATGTTAATACGCATGCGTCAAACATGTCACGTGATTGAACAAAATCGTGTGAGTAAAGTCAATGTTACATAGTTAATATACGGCGTAAAACTCTGGCCTAATACGTTAGATCGCGTGGTAACAATGCTGCAGCTTGCGGGTTGAATCCCTGAAATTCAAAGTATATATTCCTCACTTTTCTCAAAAAGTAATAGTTCCTTTTTTATTGTTTTAATCAAGTAATATATATTTTCTGATTCGTGCCTCTGGAGGATTTTTTTTAAAGGAAGCAAAGTCCAAGAATTCCGTTACCAACTGACGCATGCGCATTATATTCATTAGCAATGGTTGCAGAAAAAGTAATTTGTCCCATAACACGCTGGGATAAGCAATGCATGACGGCCGATACAATAAAGATGGTCGACGCGGTACATCTTTCAATAGTAACAAATAAAGCAAATAATAAATGAAACACGTTATTAACAGAACTCCAAGGCCTGACAGCAATTATGGAACGTTTGTCAACGTCAAATAAAAATAAATTAAAACGCCATGCATTGCAGTCGAATTTACTTAGTTTTTAATACAATGAAATGGTTACCTTCTTCATTAAACCGTAGTTCAGTGTTATCGTTGTTTGTATCCATCGGTATGTTGATAGAAACAGTCTGGAGTGAGGGCAGATAGAGGGCGTGCACGGTAGATGGGTTCGTGGAGTCGTCGGCTTGTACAGAAAAAGTCACATCGGTGCGGATCATGAAGTCACTGAAGGATAAGGTCTTGATAGCTTCAATCTCATCATCCGAGATGATAGCGAGATTGATTTCTGCCTCATCTTCGTCTGTGTAGTTCCAGACCGACTGCATGTTGCCTTTTCCGAAGCGTGCCCAGCCGCCAGGCATCTCACAGTACACGGGATACTGCCAAGGAAATCAGATTATAGTGCGCCTGTCAGGTTTTGGCAACAAAATCATCTGGAGGTAGTATACATGTAGTTGTTAGGTAGTCTACATTACCTTACCCTGGTATGAGTGAACCAAGTGTTGGCTGGAGGGTGACCTCGGTATAGTTTGAATGTGTTTCCAAGAGGAGGTGAAATGTATGCTTAGAGTAACCGTCTTTCCGGTTAACAAGCTTTGTGCATGCAGTCCGTGGAACGAGAGGCCGAATACGCTTTAGTTTCGAGATTTTTATAAAACTGTTCAGACATGTAGATTATGATGTACCATGTCGAAAAAACTTTGTTTGCCGATCCACAGTTTGTTTGGGAATGAGAAAATCTGGGATAACAAACTCCGAAAATTCTGCATGAAAAAAATAAGAAACAGCGCCCTCTATTGACACAGTCAGAAACCTTTTTGCACGCAATGATTCGCTCGTACCCCCGCCCTGCAAACAGGATGGAACGCAATGAGTGCTTGTCAGATGATACTTCTTTCAAGTTTCATATTACATGCATATTCTAGATGTTTGTTATTATTTCTCATCAGGATGCCAAACCTTTTTCATTACAGTTTGTCCAACTTGAAATGATCAAGTTTTAAGATTGAACGTTATGTATTAACTACATTAAAGTATAGTTAAACCGTACCCCAGATGAGAATCTCATGGTAACATCTTTTAGTTTGTCTTAAAGAAAAATTGTCATGCTTGACTTTTTTTTTAAACAGACCTCCCCCCCTTTCAATAGTAGTGACGCAGAATTTGAATAAGGGATTGTATATACATGTATCAGATAAGTTGAAGCGTCTTATTACAAAACCACTCAAAAATGACATCTCAAGTTCTCATAAATGTACTTAGGTTGATTTTAGTTTTGATTACACTTTAAAAAAAAGACTCAAAAAACTTAAAGAAGGCAATATCTGCAAATACTGTTTTGGTATTTTCTTATATTCCAGGAGCAATGTGGTTTAAGTAATCACAAAAAGAAATACAAATTTATTTGACATAATCTAATTGTATTTCAGTTATTTAATTTTTTTTGTGGGGGGAGGCAATTTGAACCTTCACAGTTTTTTCCCCACACAAGAAGAATGGTATTTAGATGACAAGTTTGTTTAATCTATACTGACTGTAGTTACTAGTTTATTTTCGACTGACAAAACGAGCTATGTGAGCACCTGTATACACATCCCAGGCCGATTACATAATTGTTGTAACATGCACCAAAAGTCTCATCAAATTGAAAGAACCCACTTTCTGTTTGCAAACTTTTTGAAGAAGAGAACAATAATTTATAGTCCCCTATTTGGAAGCTTTGAGTGGCAGCATTACAACTGCAATTTGTTTCAGCTGAAACCGTCTAACCTTTTTTATTATTTTGAATAATTGTTTTAAGAACCGATTCATGTTTTGTTGTTGCTCCATCCATTCCGCGAGAACCACCAATAAACACCAACGGCCCACCCGCTTCCATTTTTTAGGCTGCATCAAATTTGTATCACGTGTTTTTTTTTTAACTTCAGGCATAACATTTTTAAAAGAAAACACAAATTCATATCAGAAGTTCAGATGCTCCACCAGATGCCACGCACTTCTATTATCATTGAAAACATGTTACCCTGGGATAAGAGTTCAAAATTATTCTGATCTGGGGTTTAATCATACCGATCGATGTTTATGTAGCTAATACATTCGATCTTAAATTTAAAACTTGATCATTTCATGTTCGACAAAACTGTAACGAAGATATTTTGGCAAACCGATGAGAAATAAAAAAATCTAGAATATAATATGAAAGAAGTATATCATCTAGCAACTTGAGCAAGCACTCATTGGCCGAGCTTGGGCGGGTCTTGATCTTGACACAGGTATATCATTCTTGCAAACCCCGACTAAAAGGTGGTGTGGGATTATGTTCCGAGTGCAGTGTTCGTAGGTCGTGTTCCCGCCGTGATCGAGCACGAGAACAACGAAAATACCCGCGTCAAGAACAGACCGCCCGAACTCGGACGGCCATTGCGTGAGAAAAGGTTTCTGACTTTGTCAATAGAGGGCGCTGTTGTTTATGTTTGTTTTTCTCATGTAACATTTTCGGCGTTTTTATCCCAGATTTTCTCATTCTCAAACAAACTGTGGATCGGGGAACAAAGTTTTTTTGATATGGTACACCATAATCTACATGTATGTGAAGTTTTATAAAATTCGGCGAACCAGACCGCGTGGCGAGCGAAAAAAGGCCTCGTCCCACGGACTAATGTTTTTGTAAAGATTTAAAGATTGTCCAACAAAATAGTGCACTATTTATTCTGCCAATATATATATATATATTTATATATATATAATCTTAAAAATGCACGTTTCGGTCCAATTAACCCTCATTTTTTTGACTTCGCATTGCCATCTCAAAGGTGTTTTGGACTCCCCCTTTTTTGTTGTTGTTTTGTTTTTGTTTATGCTAATAAAATTATATGTTCATGATCACAGCTATTCGAATAACCAAAAGTTGCCAGATGTGAGTTTTTTGCTGTGGTAAACATTCTGCTGTGTGTTATTTCTTTGTTAATTTAGTTCATGAAAGACAGTAAACATGCAAAAAATATGCACAAACAACCCAAGTGAGTCAAATTAGGTTTTGCCCTTCACCGACGTTTAAACACTGTATACTCAGTGTGTTACCTCCCGAGTGAGAGTTGGAAAAAATCACTCGGGTGTGACTCGAACCCACCATCTCCTGCTTTTTAGTGCAGAAGATGTCTTACCACTCGACCACCGAGCTAACGTGATCGGTTGGCTGGTTCGAATCTGATGTACATAGTAGCGGTTTTTTTCCAACGTTCACTCGCCGGGAGGTAACACACTGAGTATACAGTGTTTAAACGTTGGTGAAGGGCAAAACCTAATTTGATTTATATCACCCCGACGCAAAATTCCATCTTATAATAACCCAAGTGAGCCTTATTTCGAGTTCATTTTTATTCACAGATTATCCCTGTAGAATGTTTTCCTGAATTGACACGTTGACTGCTCTATGTTCTGACACCCCTATGTTTCGACAACCCTATGTTCCGACACCCCTATATATGTTCCGACAACTTTATGTTCCGACAATCTGCACATACTCCCAGTGAGGGTAAGGGTTAGGTTTAGGGGTATAATAAGGGTCCCTAAATGAATGTTACTCTGAATATTGTATGTAAAAATGCATTTCTGTATGCCGTATGAAATAATGATTGTAAAATATTTGTATTTTTTGGTTACAATTTACGTATCTTTTTCAAGACAGTAAGGTGGCCTTGCTGTAGTGTCAATTGGTTACACCCCTATGTTCCGACACCCCTACGTTCCGACTACTCAACCTATGTTCCGACACCCCTATATGTTCTCACACCCTTATATTCCGACTGCACATATTCTTATCCCTATCCCTATCTCTACTCCTAACCCCAACCCTACCCCTTACCCTAAACCAACATCGCTTTCTACTTCACCTGTTTATTTCCAGCACCGAGGAGGTGGTACACACCGCTGGGTGGCTGTTCACAGACCTCCAGTATCTCACTGCATGAGGTGGCTGGGTTTTGCTCGGTGCCATTTGCACACGGAGTTGGTGGCTCTGTCAAATATTATGGAAGCCACAAATCAATGCATTGTTTCAGACGTTGGTATAAGACATAGCAGAAGAGAACCTAACCAAACACAACATGTCAGGTTACGTCACAACGCGTATCACAATTCGTAGTAACACAACAAATTACATGTTTAAACACGACACTGTTCAAAATAATACAACGTTACACCAAAACACATCACAGCTAACCCGTTACAACTCGTTACAAAACATCACAACACAACTAAATCAACAATTAACACAACAAAATCAAACGTTTTTTCAACACATTACAACACAAGAACATACAACAAAAAGCACACTACTGCACCATAATAGTCGATTTGGATTGGAAAGTTCGACCGCAGTCAGCGGTCAGTCTCAGCTGGACAGCTTTAGTTAGTCAGTCTTTTAGTTGGACAGTCTCAGCCAAACAAATTAGAGAGGCTTCCTAATTTTGCCGTATGTTGACTCCACAGCAATCATAACTGCGATTTGTGGTAAATGTGATAGTGACATGACATGTCATAGGGGCCTCATATTGTTACATGTTTACTTGACATCAATCAAACTGTAATCGGTTGTGAGCAAGACTTGAGGCATTTGGCTTCAAGCTTAGATTGCAAGGTTTAGGCTTCACGGTTTAGGCTTCAGGCTTTTGCTATATGTTGTATTGCTTTTGGTATACCTAGACCAAGACAAAATCGTAAATGTTCAGTTTGAGGCAGTTTATGGCAACAGTTAGTTACTCAGTCGGTCAATGAGTCAGTCAATGAATCAGTCAGACAGTTGCTCAGTCAGTCAGCGTCTCAGTCAATTACTCAGTCTCGTCAGTGACTCAGCAACAAATCACATTTCTGAAACACTGTAACTTTGAAGTTGAACTCACCGGAACAATTCAGCCATTTTCGAATCTCTGTTTGGTTGCTGCTGTGCAGAAAGGTGTCATAATACTTGATATCGAACGGTCTGCAGGGGGCCCGAGTGTTGAGTGAGCCGACACGGACCTCAGTGCACTGACAGGGATCCTTTACCGGGATAACCCAACGGTACCTGTTTTGGCAGGCGGGATCCGGCTCCTGGCCTATTTCACAGTACATCGCTATATCAACAAGATAATACAACATAATACAAAGGTTATTCACAAATCGATTACCAAGCAGAGTTAGGCCTAATATGAATGGAGATTAGAAGCTCTGGTCCGCATTTTCCTCCATAATATCGGATGTAAACGCTGACCTCATAGCGCGCATGCGTGTATATGACATATTTCATGAATGAAGTTAATTAGGGTGAGTCAAAACAAGGAAACCCGAAAGGGCGAACCAATACTCTCTGCATGTAGCACTATCAATATCTTTGATATGAAAGCCCAATTAAAAAGATTTCTTTTAGTACTAGAATCATTCAAGTCACTTATATAATTTTTAAGTTACGGAATTTTAAACACAACCACCGTTTTAAAGTTCTGTCCGCGGATCACAAAAAAGGTACCGTAAAGTGTTGTTTCTACGAAAGCCCGTTAGTGCCATCGAATGTATAAATTGCTCTTTTGCAAGTATATGTTTGGTGAACCTTGTTTTTTGCAAGTGTATGTTTGGCGAATCTTGTTTTTTGCAAGTCTATTTTTGGGAAATCTTGTTTTTTGCAAGTATAAATTTGGCAAGTCTTGTTTTTTCAAGTACTATGTTTGGCGAATCTTGTTTTTGTAAAGTCTATTTTTAGTAACAGTCTTGTTTTTTGGGAAGTATATGTTTCCCGAGCCTTGTCTTTTGCAAGAATGTTTGGCGAGTCCAGTTTTTGTGAAGTCTATTTTTAGTAACAGTCTTGTTTTTTGATGTATATGTTTGGCGAGTCTTGTTTTGTGCAAGTATATGTTTGGCGAATCTTGTTTTTTGGATGTATATGTTTGGCGAATCTTGTTTTTTGGATGTTTAATATTTGGCGAGTCTTGTTTTGTGCAAGTACTATGTTTGGCGAATCTTGTTTTTTTGCAAGTATAAATTTGGTGAGTCTTGTTTTTTGCAAGGATATGTTTGGCAAATCTTGTTTTTTGAAAGTATTAATTTGGCAAGACTCTTTTTTTTGCAAGTATAATGTCTCGAGTCTTGTTTTTTGCAAGTATATCGTCACCGACACCACGAAGTAACACCCATCTACATACCAGTAAAAACTAACAGTCGGAGAAAACGGCAACTAAAGTTGAACGCTTTCTAAAACAACACTTTGCGTCAAAACGACAGAGTATTTTCAGTTGGGTTTCTAGTTGTGGACACTTGATGAATTGAATTGATTAAATCTGCTGGTTTTCACTCGTTTGTGTATTAAATAAACAAGAAATAAGAGAAAAAAATGAGTGTTAGTCTGTGAAACCGAAAAAGCTGCGAAACTGTAAATTTTCGTTTTCACGAAGTAACACTCTTCAATGTATTTAACACGAGGAAAGTGCAATTTCAGGTCAGCGCGCGCGCGCTCATACAACTTGTTACAAGAAGAGTGTTACTTCGTGAAAACGTTTTTGCTCACTTGTGAGCAGAGTGCGCGCCATGCATTGCAATGGAAAATGGAACTTGAGTGTTACTTCGTGAAAACGAACATTGTCACTTTTGCGCAAAAGTTGCCATGGATACTTAGCGTAATTATTAAAGTAAAGCTTTTGAAGCTTTGAAACTTCGTGCAATGGTAGGCCTTGATGAATAATGTTTAAAAATCCAAAAAACTGAAAATCGAAAAAAATAGGCTTTAACACGGTAGAGTGTTACTTCGTGGTGTCGGTGACGATATGTTGGAGAATCTTGTTTTTTGCAAGTATATGCTTGGCGAGTCTTGTTTTTTAGCAAGTATGTTTGGCGAGTCTTGTTTTTTGGATTTATATGTTTGGCGAATCTTGTTTTTTGGATGTATATGTTTGGCGAATCTTGTTTTTTGGATGTTTAATATTTGGCGAGTCTTGTTTTGTGCAAGTACTATGTTTGGCGAATCTTGTTTTTTTGCAAGTATAAATTTGGTGAGTCTTGTTTTTTGCAAGTATATGTTTGGCAAATCTTGTTTTTTGAAAGTATTAATTTGGCAAGACTCTTTTTTTTGCAAGTATAATGTTTCCCGAGTCTTGTTTTTTGCAAGTATATGTTTGGAGAATCTTGTTTTTTGCAAGTATATGTTTGGCGAGTCTTGTTTTTTAGCAAGTATGTATGGCGAGTCTTGTTTTCTTGAAGTCTATTTTTAGTAACAGTCTTTGTTTTTTGGATGTATGTGTTTCCCGAGTCTTGTTTTTTGCAAGTATGTTTGCCGAGTCCAGTTTTTGTGAAGTCCATTTTTAGTAACGGTCTTTTTTTTTGCAAGTATATGTTTGGCGAGTCTTGTTTTGTGCAAGTAGGCCTATATGTTCGGCAAGTCTTGTTTTTTGCAAGTATACATTTAGCGAGTCTTGTTTTTTGGATGTATATGTTTCCCGAGTCTCGTTTTTTGCAATTATATGTTTGGCGAATCTTGTTGTTTTTAAATCTGTTAGGCGATGTGCATGAGGGCGCTGTTGTTTGTGATGAAAGTAGCCATGCCGATAGCAGAAGCAAACGGCATCTTATCCGGAAACTGCGAGCTCTAGGTCTTTTCCGGCGAAAAAATCACACCCGATATTGTAGACGTCGCCACCTTACTCTCCTTCAATACTGTTGAAGGTGAGTTGCAAACGTCTGGGCAACTGCATGGCTATAGATGGATGCACTTGCGATGCGTTCAGAGTGGTATCAGTCAGTGGCGTAGCCATGAATTTTTCAGGGGGGGGGGGAGGGGATGCAACATTTCATGGGGGGGGGCGTCATGTAGATCAATGATACTTTTTTTAGAAACTCAAAATCTCAAGGGGGGTGCGACTGGGGGGGGGAGGGGCGACAAGGTTTCATGGGGGGTCTGGTAATAAAAGAGGGGGAGAGAGAAAGAGAGAGAGAGACAAAAAAAACTTTTGTCATTTAAATTTGTCTGATCACTGCTGGCATTGTTAATTTTCTTAAACATACTCCAAACATTTTTCCCAGTTGAGAGAGTTACAAGTATTCTCCACAATTGTATCCCTTCATAAAACATGTCTTATCCATTAAGCTAAGTATACTGTTACTATTCATAAAGAGACAATGCACCGCTGACTTTTATCTTCAAAATGAGTAACAAGTTTAATACAATATGTAATTAAACATAGGACAAGAACAAGCCAAACAAACAAGTCTACTTTTATTAATCATCATGTAGGGGGTAGTGTTGGACATATGATGAACTTGGATGGGTCATAAAAGTTCAGGGGTGTAGCAACATCTAATACATCAGTTCACGCAAGATATTTCTCTTCACAATGTTTTTGTACTCTGTCTTTAGCACAATTCAAAATCAATGCATCTCTATCATCTCTAACAATTGAAAATCACATAATTTAAAAACTTTAGATCGTAAATACTCGGACCGGATATTTGGTAACTAAATATTGAATGATTAAGTAGTGAGTAAGTTGTAATTGTAATGAAATAGGATGTGAGACAGTGAAAAAGAACAACTAATTTCTATGGAGGGCAGATGGTTATACTCTCCCAAAACCCTGACAGTTGAGGATAGTATCTTCCATCATGCGGTGGAACTTATCAGGATCATCAACTCCTCAGGAAACATATATACATGTACTTGCAAAAAACAAGATTTGCCAAACATATACTTGCACAAAACAAGATTCGCCAAATATGAACTTAAAAAAACCACCCAAGACTCGCCAAACATACTTGCAAAAAACAAGATTTGCCAAACATATACTTGCACAAAACAAGATTTGTCAAATATGTACTTAAAAAAAAACAAGACTCGCCAAACATATACTTGCAAAAACATATACTTGCAAAAAACAAGACTGTTACTAAAATGGATTTCACAAAAACTGGACTCGCCAAACATATTTGCAAAAAACAAGACTCAAAAAACATAAACTTCCAAAAAAACAAGACTGTTACTAAAAATAGACTTCACAAAGAACAAGACTTGCCAAACGTATACTTGCACAAAACAAGACTCGCCAAATATATACTTCCAAAACAAAACTCGCAAAACACATATATTTGTAAAAAACAAGACTGTTACTAAAATAGACTTCACAAAAACTGGACTCGCCAAACATACTTGCAAAAAAACAAGACTCGGGAAACATATACTTCCAAAAAACAAGACTGTTACTAAAAATAGACTTCAAAACAAGACTCGCCAAACATACTTGCAAAAAAACAAGGCTTGCCAAACAAATACTTACACAAAACAAGATTCGCCAAATATATACTTAAAAAAACAAGACTCTCCAAACATATTATACTTGCAAAAAACAAGGCTTGGGAAACATATACTTGCAAAAAAAGACTTGCCAAATTTATGCTTGCAAAAAACAAGACTTGCCAAATGTATACTTGCAAAAAACGAGACTCGCCAAACATATACTTGCAAAATACAAGACTTGCCAAATTTATACTTGCAAAAACAAGATTCGCCAAACATATAATTGCAAAAAACAAGACTTGCCAAATTTATACTTGCAAAAAACTAGATTTGCCAAACATATACTTGCAAAAAAAACAAGATTCGCCAAACATATACATCCAAAAAGCAAGACTAAATGTATGCACAAAAAACAAGGCTCGCCAAATATATACATCCAAAAATCAACACTTGCTAAACATATACATCCACAAAACAAGATTCACCAAACATATACATCCAAAAAACAACATTCACCAAACATATACTTGCAAAAGAGCAATTTATACATTCGATGGCACTAACGGGCTTTCGTATGTTTCAATATTAAAACGAATTAATTTACATAGGGATGTGTGTGATTTTTTTTTCCTTTTGCAGACAGAACACACACCTTGTTTTGTGATCCGTGGACAAAACTTTAAAACGGTGGTTGTGTTTAAAAATCAGTAACTTGAAAAGTACATGAGTGATTTAAATGATTCTTGTACTAAAAGAAAGCTTAATAATAATTGGGCTTTCTTTTACAAGTTCTACATGCAGAATTCAATTCAGAAAATGGTCCTGCCCTTTGAGTTTTTCATTTTTTTTTTACTCACCCTGTATAATACATCAGGTAATTTTGAGGTAGTTTACATGATTAAAGTAATACATCCCGTAATACTGGGGTAGTTTAAAAGTTTAAAATTCAAGAGCCTCTAACCATTGAGGGCCTGGTCTCTTACATTGATTTCCCATACATCAAATTGACAGACTTCTTTGGGTAATATTTTGTACACCTCCTTGTTCTATTCAAGACCATGAAATATTTGCTAATTTTTCAGACATCTGTTCTTCTGCCTGTTTGTACTTTTGTTCAGAAACACTTAATAAACAAATACATAGAAATGTATAATTGTATTCAATTTACCAGAACAAGGAGGCGCCGCCGGAACGTTGGAAATAATGACCAGCAACTGCTATTATTTCCAATTTATTTGTGAGGAATGACCATGCATTTTGCCACGGTAATTTGAAAGGTAACAGCCCGATAGTCCGAAGGTTCGATAGTCCGAAGGTTCTTTAGTGTGAAGGGTCATTAGTCCGAAGGTTCGTTAGTCCGAAGGTTCGTTAGTCCGAAGGTTCAATAGTCCGAAGGTTCGATAATCCGAAGGTTCGGTAGTCCGAAGGGCCCATTAGTCCGAAAATAGAATAAGTTTAATTAATCCGAAGGTTCGATAGTCCGAATAGACGATAGGGTTCAATAGTCCGAATCAACAATAAGGTTCGATAGTCCGAATAGATGATAAGGTTCGATAGTCCGAATGTACGGTAGGGTTCGATCGTCCGAATTGACAATAAGGTTCGATAGTCCGAATTGATGATAAGGTTCTATAGTCCGAATGGGCAATACGGTTCGTCAGTATGACACTTCGGACTATCAGACCTTACTGTTGATTCGGACTATTGGACCTTATTGTCGATTCGGCCTATCGGACCTTATTGTCGATTCGGACTATCGGACCTTATAGTCTTTCCGGACTATCAAACCTTATTGTCAATTCGGAATAATAAACCTTCGGACTAATGAACCTTATTTTCGTTTCGGACTTTTGAACCTTCGGACCGATTAACCTTATTCTAAATTCGGACTATCGAACCTTCGGATAAATGAACCTTCGGACTAATGAACCTTCGGATTAATGAACCTTCGGAATATTGCATCAAATGTTCGAATGAACGAACCTTATTTCATTTTCGGACTAACGAACCCCCTCTTATGGAAATTTTGTGCATACGGAATATCGAACCTTCGGACTATAGAACCTTCGGACTATTGGACCTTCGGACTATCGGGCAGCCCCTTTTTGAAAAGGGGGCAGATTGGCTAATAAAGTGCTGAGATGCAATGAGGAGTGGAACAACTCCCCCTGTAACTAACATCTAAGCATTTAAGGGCATCTAAGCATTACCCACTCAAGACCCAAGTAGTCAAGATTGGAACTCAGAGGATGACTCTGATCCAAAACTCGATATTTTGGAATGGCAGTCTGCCAGGAAGCAAAACATTCATTACAATCCTCAATGTATATGTCTTGTAAGTTTCTCGGGAAAGGGTAACGCTAGGGAGTAAATTTGTCAAAAATACAAAGAGGCGCCTTCCAGGGCGGTCTGATGCTCGACTCTACACCCGTTCCGCGTGTGTCCAATTTATTGCTCTGTCATTTGGGCCACCTAGTGAGGCCGAAAGGGGCACTCTGACTAAAGGACAAAAAAAATATCATCAGACAATTATTTCAAAGCGTCCGTCCTTGAGATGTAACTCCATACAGTGTCACTGTTTGCAAAGTCATGGGACAGCAGTTAATTCAAATGATAGCTCACACCAATTGGTCGTGGCCATTAATTTTGCGATACAGACAGCTTCTACAGACTGCTATTTGTCAGCCCTTGCCAACTCCTCTCAGTTTGCCTATTGGATAGAGTTGATAGTAATCACAACTAGCCGTGGTCTGCCTGTTTCATTAGGGTGCTTGGAACTTACCAACCCATGGAACCAGGTTACCAAGACAGCCGACGGAACTACGATAAGCAACACTGATACACATTGCACTTCGCGATCGTCACATTGTCATTCCTACCACGCTTCAGCAACGCGCAATCGACATTGCACACGAAGGCCATCAAGGCATGGTCAAAAACCAAACAATTTCTCCAACAAAAAATTTGGTTCCGCGGACTGGACACACGAGTTGAAAACACCGTAGCTGATTGCCTACCATGCCAAGCCACAACCGTGGAAAAAGCCACTAGAGAACCGCTTCACATGATCTACCTGATGCACCGTGGACACATCTCAGTATCGACTTCAAACAACTGCCAACAGGTGACTACCTGCTTGTCGTGATCGACGACTACAGTCGTTATCCTGATATTGAAATCACAAGCTCCACCTATGCAAAATTTTTCATCCCCAAGCTTGACAAAATCTTCGCAACCTTGCGCTGCCCACAGTTTGTTCGCAAACACAACTGTCCACATTTCAGAGTGCAGGATTCACATCATTTGCTATATCCATTGGTTTTGATCACATCCGCATCACACCAATCTGGCTGCAAGCAAAGGCGGATCCGGGGGAGGGGGGCCAACGGAAATTTGATAATGATTCTTTCAAAATAAAGTATTACGTAACCCTTACAAATCGGCCTTCGCAGTCATAAAGCTGTAATTGCATAAGTACAGCGCTTATGGACGTAATTAACCTTCCCAACCCTTCACTTTCTCGAAACCTCTAACCGCGTTTTTTTCAACTGCCTCTTAGCTGCAACCATTCGTTTCATTAAAGTATACGGTAAATTGGAGAGTGATACTCGTTAATTTTTTGGAGCCCAAGTGTGACTGTAAATTTATATGTATTTTTAAAACCTGATTGACAAAGAATTTACGGGGATTTTGTTTCTACACAGTACAATATTTATGTTAGAAAGGGTAAGAGAAACATTAAACTGCAAATAAAAACAATAACAGATGAAAGCGTATTTTTTCAACTTTGGTGTAAGATAACTTTACAAAAAAGATATGAAAACTGCAAATATTTGGCGACGCTGCTGCCAAAAATATTCCGTGAAATTAGAGAGTTAACCATCGCACCACTATGTGAAGCTATATGAGAAAATTGTCACTAATGGATTGGGTATACACAATAGAGCACAGCATGCACCCCCGTTTGGACTTAACAAAGCCGAAACGTCCGCTTTTGTTAAGTTTCATTTAAAGGGAATGTACATCATTGGCTGTTGCTGTTATTTTCAGAAATGAACTTTTTGAGGGGTTAGTATAATAGATCAAATATTGTTAAACTGACATGTTTGAAATTTTGTGTTCGAAAATGCTGGAAAAATCAAGACAAACAAAAATTTTCAAGTAGTCTGGTTCCCGGACTCCACTAAAGATAAAATGGATACATTTATAGACGCCAGAAAATTGTAAGGTAAGGGGATCCTGTCTAGCTGGCCTGCACCTGTTCATGAACATGTAACCAATAGCAAACAAAATTTGGACTGAAAGAAAGGGTAAATTTGGAGCAGAAGTCGAAAAATAGTTAGGTTTTTCCAACGATGGTCGGCCGACCAGCGTTGGAAATGTGTACAAAAATACAATTTTCTTGAAAATGACTTCACACCAGGTGCCATAATTTTACAGGTTGCTTAATACTGTCATTTACCAACATCCTAGTAAGGTATTTCGTAAAAACTTGGTAGTTTTATTTTTCGATGTTTGCAAATGTTGTTTATTCCCTTTAAGCAAGAAATTGCTGCAGAGTAGTGTCCTTCGTGAAGGATAATAATCATTGTGAAAATTAAGCGTTTACACCAGAAAACACATGTTCACTGAATCGTGTCGATGGCCAGCTTTAATTGGTCGTTAACGCAGTCGTGGTCATCAGCTAACTAATTACTCCTTTAAATTTGCAAAGATGAAATTAAGCTGCTTCATCAATGCCCGTGAGTGTCTCTTGTCTTTATAACTCATTGTACACGCATATTGTAAGTTTAAAAGAGGTTTAAGCGCAAATTATAAGAGAAGGTGCAGTTAGCTTTATTGCTGGCCTGCTCATAATACTAATTATCGTTACAAGGCCGCGTGCGTTGCTCATTAGCAAGACTAATTAGAAAGGGCTCATCGTGAGGCACGATATGGAGCTAATTCTGGGTTCACTGAAAAGAAGGAACACATGATGGAAAACAATGCATCAAATCAGATAGTATGATACCATTAATGACTCTTCTGTACATACAAAGTATATAAGTTCCACAATTTGAATAAGAGTACCCGGTTCTATTGTATTTTAAGCTGAATTTCTCAGCAATGCAGGGCCATGCGAATTTCAAACATTTAGTCAGCATGTGTACCAAATCTGAACCCCATGAGACTTTGGTGATGAAATAAAGCAAACCACCACCTTAGATGGACCAATGAGACCAGAGGAACATCAAAGTACATTTTGACAGTCATGGACATTTTTGGCGATTTGCTGTGAATGACAGGAAAGTCATTTTTGCCCACGTTTTGTCAAAAACTGTTTTTTGGGGGGCATATCTCTTACTTTCTATTCAAATTATTTCGTTCTTAGGATCAGTTTCTTTCAATTAATTTGCATTCAATAGCATATGCCACTGCCAAAGCCCCTATACCATATTTTTGGGATAAAGAAAATCATCATTGTTTTGTAATGATTTTGTCTACCAATCCCCACAAACGATAAACTTATGGTACCATTACGATCATCCTTTTTTGTGTAACCATAACTACATCATTTGTTGGGATTTGGGGACAAAATCCTGAAAAATCATGATTTTGCCCCCCTCCCAAATGCGTATAGCACCCTTAAACAGAGACAAAGGATGCCGAATATTAACTTATTGAATGAAAATTGGCCTAAGAACGTTGTGCCAAATTATAAGTATTTGACCGAAATGTGCATGAATAATGCCAAAAGTATTGCTTTGAACCAAAAATGTCGTTTACAGAAGATATAGTATAAAGACTAGATAGGGCCGAAAAAGTCTCCGGTTTCTGGTATGGAGCTTGCCCAAAAAGTGGTGCGGCGACGCGGCTTTTTTTTTTTTACTTTTTTTTCTTCAAATGTCGGCTGATGACTGCAAATGGTGCCCGACTACATTTAGTGCAAAATATATGGGAGTCCAGAAAGGCCACATAAAGCTTATACTCGATCGTAAACCCATCTAAAAACACGTTAAAATTGTGCAGCAGCAGGATTCCAGTCAAACCAGAGAGTTTTGGCAGTTTTGAGACATCATCTTCATTGAAATAGTTTTTTTTTTTAATTTTGCCGACGCGCATGACTACGGCGACGCGCGCGCATACCAGAAACCGGAGACCTTTTTTGGCCTAGCATACAGAGAACCACAGAAGAATGCTATTTAAAGCCGTGATGGGGAGGTCCGGTTGGTGTTCTACAAAGGACAAGTTGCAGTCTTCAGTTGTGATTCACTTTTGTAACATCGTGGTTCACCTGGTTTACCTTTTGTCTACCACTGACCACGGTTCGCAGTTTTTTTGTAAAGCTATAGTCCATCATTTGCAGCCATCCGAAAAAGTAACTGGCGTATTATTGTTGAAAAACATACTTGGTTAAAAAATAATAAGTGGACTAAACTCCCTATGAAATTAATCTTTCTGGCAAGCTATCATTTTGAAGTAATCAACGAAAGAAGGCCTTTCCAACGGTGCGTCTTAAAACGCACCGTAGGAAAATTTAATTTAGTAGTTCATTTTGTTATTCGGCGCAGCGCGCGCAAGCATTGGCACGACGCACAGGCGCGCGCGCCCTCTATAATTCGTCGGATCAGTGCGCGACATCGCGTATAGACCGCTTGCAGATGTGTTCGATAATCGATGCGCGAAGGCGCGCGACGCCATGTTGTTGGACAGGCGTATATCTATCCATGCACATTTTGTCCCATAACATGGCGTCGTGCACCTTCGCGCGTCAATTATCGAACGCGTCTGCAAGCGGCCTATAGCTGCAATTCAAAACAATTCAAAACATGATTCAGCAACTTTTGATTTGAAATTGAGATCCTAGAATGCTGTTTTTCTCGGAATATACAGCTAAAGCTGAGCTGAAACTTCATCAGGTTAGTTTTTCAGTATCCTTCATTAGATTTTGAACACTTTTGTTGCTTCAAACGAACAAAATGCACAAATTACAAATGATGGACTATATCTTTAAACGTCGTTGTTCACTTGTTGAATGCCGCAGTTCTCAAGCAGTGTGTTCGATTACTTCCCCCACGCTTACTCGTGCAAGCGCGACAGCGTTCGATTTACCTCTCCGTGACTTCTCGCGCTTACTCGAGCCTGGCCCAAGTGACCAACTCGCCGAGCCGGTTACTTGGGTAGGTATCCCATAAGGCCATGCAACGTCCAGCGGGCGCCTCAGGCCGAATCCGAAACGGGCTTCCACGAAGCATAGAGCTACAAACCCTATATAGCTCTATGCACGGAGCTACGGATACGAATTATTGTCAGCGCGTCCCCGCGTATTTTCACTGGGCGTGGACGTGCTCTAGACAGAATTGATTCGGATGCAGCCTGGGAATTCGGAATCGGAAAAATGTTGCAACCTGACGCCACTCCACGATTGTATACAAAGTCTATGGAGAGTCAAGACATTTTTTTCCTAACAGAAATGGAAATATTTCTCAGTCCCAGATTCATGTCTTATCATCATTTTTGCAATGAATGATCTTCATTGAGATGATATGTGTAGAAAAAAGTGGTGTCAGGTTGCAACATTCCTCCCCCGTAAAAGGAAAAAAAGGAAGAAGAAAAGAGAGAAAAAAAAAGAGAAAAGAGGCGAGAAGTCATATTGGTGTAATTTTAATGGGTGCGGGAGGGGCAAAATATCCCGACCCCCTCTAAAACTGATAAATCGAGAATAATTGAGAAAAACAGGATTTTTTTAAAAAAATATGTTTTGCCCCCCTATAAAAAAAAATAGAAAAAATCCTGGCGACGCCGATGTTTACAGCTCTTGCACGAAACTTAACCCCAAACCGTTCTGCGTATGTCTGTCATTACGCTGGGCATGTCTGTCATTACGCGAGGAGTCAGGCGCGAGTAAGCTGGGGGAAGTATTCGAACGCACTCATTCATTAAATTCATATCTATGGATACAGCGCGCACTGTTTGTACGCGTATGACTTATCGGTGGCCATTTTTGGAAGACCAGGGGAACTGGTCAAAAAGCAAAAATAAGTAAATGTATGGCGTATGGGAATACGCTATTTAATTATTATAGACACCAATGGTCATTACTCAGTAACTTTTGAATTGAAATATTTTTTTTCCAGAATATTGTGTTTTCTCGAAATATACAGCATTCACAGAGCTAACGGGTTAGTTGTTAAATTCGATGTTGAGCACTTTTGTTGCGTCAAACGAAAAAAATGCACCAATGACAAAATTTTATCTACTCTACCTTTGTTAAAATTCTGAATCCTATCAGAACTGGCGTATTCTGGAGCTTCTTGCGTACATTGTGCCCTCGACACATGTTTTTAGTGATTCAGTTTTATAAAATTGTATGCAAATCCTTTTAGATCTATACATTTTGTTGGTTTAAAATGTTGCACACATTTTCCTTAAATAATTATATATATAATTAACCAGATTTTTCTTTTCATAAGATCGAGGCTGCAGGGTGGTTTGACTTTCTGTTTGAGCATCAATTTGTTTAAATTTGTCGAAAAAATTTGAATTATGTTAAACAAAAGTATACTCATATAAAGAAATGATAAGATCTTGTTATCTGTTACTAGTTTTAATTTTCTGATCCAATAAGAATTCTCAAATGAAAGAAATATAAAAATGGCTTTTTGGGTAATGAATGCCATATTAGACTTCAGGTTGCAGAGCATTTGCTAATGCAAACGGGCCTTTTTGTCTTATACCAGCCCTCGTCGGGAAAGGAGAACCTTTTTTTTTGGTGACAAAAATGCTGAATGCCGTTCATTGATTTATTTATATTTCCACTGAAGGTTTTGGCAAATTTGCAAGAAATTTGGCGATCATTGGCATCTTGGTTAAGTCAGTATGAAACCCAAATTAATTTTTGTGAAATTCCTTGTTTGGGATGGTAACCATTTTATAAAAAAGTATATAAACAAAATTGATTAAATTTTTCGTAAAATTTAGCAAGTTTTGAATGAATTAAATGTCTTTGGCATCTTGACTTCAAAACTCGACTTTGACCCCGGCGTCCAGTGATAAAACAATGTTGAACAATAATTGCAGCATCAAAGTAAGAAATAATGCAGCCCCATCAGATTCAGAACACAATTGTTTCCCACAGAAAATGGTAATAATAAACCTCATCACGGAATATAATAAAGTTTAATAAAATGTATTAATTTGTTTTGCATTTTTTTTTTTTATGTAATACCCAAAACTAAACAAATAATAATATAAGGGGAATTAAAACAGCGCTTTTATTTGAATTGTCTTTGCATTGTTGGTGAGGTGAAGAAATGTAAACATATACCGGTATTTTTATTTTCCAAACTAAATCAATGGGCCTACCTTGAGTCCTGCGAAGCCTTGCAATCAGCAGGATCACAATGAACGTCACCAGGAGTGCAGTACGAGCAAACGGCGGCATTTCTAGATGAAGTTTTTCCGGCTCTAAGCAGTATAGACGACGAGTCCGCGACGCAATAAATGACGGGAAATACAATTTGTGTCTTAATACGACAAGCTTTTCCTCGTCCACACCACTGACTAACGATCCCTCTACAGCTGTTATATTGCGACTAAACGGGAGAGAGCTCATTACATTATTATAATGCGATTTGCCGTTTCCATGGCAAGTCACCTTGGACAGAGCCAAACACTGAAAAACGTTGAAATCCAGTCTTTTCGACAAGGACAGAAAGCGAAACTCGAGTGACTGCAAACGTTCTTCAAACTTGTAGTCTTTGTCGAGATGGAACTCTCCGCAAGGTAATTATTAATTCTCGCGTGAGTCATCATTGAACATTTTAATTCATAATGCCTGGAGAAAATTTCGATTATTCAAAATTAAACGCTCCGTAAATGTAAACAAACCGGTCAATTATTGCACAAGATGTTGAAACTTAAGTTAGATGGCGAAAGAAATGAAGAGAATTGTCTCCATTTTAAAGCTAATTATAAATAATCCCCCTTTAACCACTAAGCTGCAAAATAGGACCCAATCCTATTGTACCAGGGTACGAGATGGGGTGGGATGTGGCACTAGATAGTTACCAATATTTTATCACTATTATTTATTATTATTACTTTTATTTTTGTTGCGCCACATAAGGCAGCAAGTAACTAAATAGATGATAATCCTTCAATGTACCCATACATGTTTGTGTCTCGTGTCCTGAGTACAGCAATACAAACTAACATTATCAGCTCCAACATGTATTAACACTAGCTGGACAACACATGTGATCTATAGTCTGGTTCCCAGACCCCCAAAAATCTGACTATTTCTGATAAATTTTAGGTCAGGTAGCCACCACGGCACGTGACCAAGGCGGGAGGAATGCCTCCCGTTTCCGAAAATGCCCGAGGTTTGTAGAATGCAATTTGTCGACACTATGGATAGCAACTGGGTATTCCGGGTATACACTTTTTTTGGTACCTACCATGCTTTAGAAAAAAAAATAGTTGATACAATAAATTCGCTGTTTGCATTAAAAAAAACCTTGAAATTTAATTGCATTCGGATACACGGAAATAATGGTCGTGAACAAACGTCACTCGAATAATCAGAGTTGTTTATCAAACCAGCACATGTCATCATTGGTCGTCTCGATTCTCACTGCGGGCATTTCGCTACTCTGGTCTCTATGGTGTTCTATAGACGCCAAATCTGCGTCGCGTCGTGCTTTCACGTCGTGCCGTCGCGTCGTACCGTCGCGTCGTGACGTCGTCTGTCGCGTCGTGCCGTCGCCCGTCGCGTCGTGGCGTCGTGTCGTGCCGTCGCCCGTCGCGTCGTGCCGTCGCCTCTTAAATTACCGTTTCTAAGCACGTACGCTGTATGAGGAAGTGACGCACCTTCACACGTCGCGTCGTGCCGTCGTGCGTCGCGTCGTGCCGTCGCCCTTCGCGTCGTGCCGTCGCCTGTTACCTCGGCGCTTCTAAGTAGACTGCTTGAAGAGGCAACGCACACATTGCCCGTCGCGTCGTGCCGTCGCCCGTCGCGTCGTGCCGTCGCGTCGTGCCGTCTCCCGTCGCGTCGTGCCGTCGCCCGCCGCGTGACTGTATCTTTCTTGGCAATAGGTGGCGCCTTCATTCTTCATGTACCTGTACTCTATGTCGCGATATGTCGTACAGTTTGTACACGGTTTGTGGGGAGGCCTATTATTAGTGGTTGCGGAGGTCCTACTCAATCAATTTCAAAATACATAGACTATTTTCTGCTTCCGATTGCCAAACAACAAAGCACATATACACGCGATTCCGGGCATGAGCTTGAAAAACTAAACAACGTGACATTGAAGCAGGATAGCCTATTGATCACATTGGATATTGTGTCCATTTTTTTTTCTTTCTTTCTTTTTGGTAATGAAACCAAGGGTCCCTCAAAAGTGCCTTAAGCACTGTAGCCCGGAAGCCTGAAGAAACCTGTAGAGAGAAGACAATGAAAAGAAATTACAGTTTTAAAGGTGGGAGGAAAACCCCAGAAGAATATTCTGAGGAAAACCCACGGAATCAGGTAGTGACTGAAAACACAATCCACATATTGGCCCGGGCGGGATTTCGAACCCGGGTCACAGCAGTGGAAGGCGAGGAAAGTACCGCTACGCCAACCTGACTTCCCTAATAGTCAGGTCCTAATACATTCCATTCAAATTGAATCAGTTTGCGATGCACTTGAAGCTATTCCTTCCTCCATGCTTGAAGTTACCGATAGCAGTATGTACGCAATACCCAAACCTACAAGAGAACACGCTCGCTGTCTCCTGGAACTTATCATGCATCGAAACATATTTGAATTCAATGGAAAGTTCTTCAGACAGAAAATTGGCGTGGCTATGGGAAGCGAATGCAGTCCAGAAATATGCGATATAACCCTGCAATCCTTCCATTGTGAGTTACATGAGATACAGGGACAACGTCTTAATAATATTTAACGGTAACGAAGACCAAGCCGGTGACCTCGTCCAAACTCTAAACCAAATTCATCCCACGCTCAAGTTCACGTCAGAGATTTCAAACAGTCAAGTCACCATCCTCGACCTCGTCATCTACAAAGGCGAACGGTTCCAAAAAGAAGGGAAACTGGATACTCGAGTAGCAACCAAAAAAACTGATACCTTTCAGTATCTTGCTCGAGATTCAGCCCACCGTGAGTCAGTGTTTGGCGGTTTGATTAAGGGAGAATTAATGAGATATGACCGTATATGCACACACTCAAAATAATTTGAGGAGAAGGCTGAATTCTTCAAAGACAAACTTCAAAAACGCGGATACAACCAAGAAGACTTAGCCCTTCTTCCCTAAAAAGGCGAAACTCGCGTGAACTCTAAAAAGCGTGCAAAAACCGAAAAGAATATCCCGCTGGTCTTTGTTTCACCCTACCACCCACAAATTAAACACCCAGCTCTTAAGCAGGCCCTTCTGAAACACTGAAATATGCCCTGGTCCGATCAAGGATTAACCCATCTCCACCATCCAACCAAGAAAAAAAACTTGGATGAGGAGAACGTACAAGTCCTTTTGGAACTTCTTGAAGAACAGAACAAACATAATGGTCATTTAGGCATGGATTTCGAAATAAAAATAAAAAATAAGAAATCCACTTAATCTGATCATTACAAGAAATGCTAACGCGTATAATATTATTAACCATCATTAGCAATAAAGTAAATACGTATAAAAGAATTAAACAAAGGGTGACTGATGAAGTGCGTAAAAAGGGCACAGAAAATATGCACTGTTTCCCCGACACACAAAAAAAAGAAAAAACAGGTGGGACGGCATATTATCACCGGTATAAATCAAATCATTAAGTGAACTAAAAACAAAAACCACATGTACACAAACCAGTCCCTGCGTCGCTTAAACACCGGGTGAGTTTTTTTTAAACTCCCGCTCTCCGGTTATCACCAATTTAATGGGCCCGCTGGCGAGGTATGTGTTGACAAGTTGTAACCCACCCATCACCGCAACCCAGCAGTGGAACTGATGTTACTCCCTATATGCGTATTGAATTTCCAAAAAAGAAAAAAACCTTAACAAATACGCTCTAGGCAGTTTAGTCATATACTTACACAGGTATCCATACCAGTGCTTCTAAGTCTTAAATAAACGGAAATCTTCTCTAGCTGGTTGCAAATACAATGTTTTCAAAAAGATTCATCAGCTCGCAGAGCCCCTCGTACTCCAATTTTATCATACATCCCATAAAAAGAAAAGAATGAGGAACGGCCCTGAATGAAAAATGCTGATATCAATCCCATCTTCCTCCCTTGTTTTAAGCCCTTATTCACGGCGGCAACTTTCTTGGAATTACTTTGGTACCAACAAGTTATTAGTATCAACAGATTGTTCCCTGAATTTTGCTCGCACAAAACTGGTTCTTCCTTGCTATTTTCCTAGCCAGAAAACCACTTCTTTTTAAGAAAACACAAGTCTGATAAAAACTTTAATGCATGGTGGCGGCCAAACTCCATTCCATTTAACCCTAAAGGGGCCGGGGGGTGGGGGGGGGGGGGGCGGAATCCCCCCCTCAACATTTTCCGCGATAGCCTCTAAAATTTTTCGCGACCCGAGCTGTTATGACTTTTTAGCCTCGAGCTTTGCACATCTTTTGATACCAAAAACATAAAAATCAGACAACGGGTTGCCGCGTAGCGAAAAATTTTCCGGCGGTATACGCCGTGAAAACTGAATTTTCGCATATACGTCGTGTACACAGAGCAGAATTGCCATTTGTCCATATGAATAATTAATTAGCCATAATTCCAAAACACTTTGACCTATAGTAATGAAATTTCTTGGGTAGGTTTAGGAAGAGTTGCTCTATGCATGCGCTGAGTTTCAACATTTTTCGTCAGTCGATGGAATCCGCCCCCCCCCCGGCTGAGAGATGGTCAAAATAACCCGGCCCCTTTAGGGTTAAAATGTAGTGGCGACATGTATGATTACGCCCCTTCCTATTAAACACAAGTACATGAAGAATGAAGGCGCCACCTATTGCCAAGAAAGATACAGTCACGCGACGGGCGACGGCACGACGCGACGGGCGACGGCACGACGCGACGGCACGATGCGACGGCACGATGCGACGGGCGACGGCACGACGCAACGGGCGACGGCACGACGCGACGGGCAATGTGTGCGTCGCCTCTTCAAGCAGTCTACTTAGAAGCACCGAGGTAACAGGCGACGGCACGACGCGATTGGCGACTGCACGACGCGACGGACGACGGCACGACGCGACGGACGACGGCACGACGCGACGTGTGAAGGTGCGTCGCTTCCTCATGCAGTGAACGTGCTTAGAAACGGTAATTTAAGAGGCGACGGCACGACGCGACGGGCGACGGCACGACGCGACGCCACGACGCGACGGGCGACGGTACGACGCGACGGACGACGGTACGACGCGACGGCACGACGTGAAAGCACGACGCGACGCAGATTTGGCGTCTATAGAACACCATAGGTCTCGGGCCATGTGGCGGGCTTTCGGAACAGTGGACACAAGTTGTGCATTTTTGGTAATTTTTGGTCCCGTGCGACTTGTGGACTGGGCCCGTGATGGACTTTTGATTTGCCCTCCTTATCTGACTTGTGATTGGCCTGTGATTAACATGGGCTCGATAGGTGGGGGCCGGGGGGGGGGCACTTTTTAAAATTGGGGATATCATGTATCGTTTCCCTCCACTTTTTTCGTCCCCAATAAAATTTGCAGCCTACGTTTGATTCTATAGCCTAGAATACGTTATTCAACGACTCCAAACTCGAATTTGATGTTTAAATAATGATCTTTGTTAGTAAAATGGGTATAGATGTCAGAAATTGTCTCAGATCGCACCACAGATCGTTTAGAATCCAACATTTTTCAGGGCCCTGAAGCTGGCCCCGAACCCAGCATTCATGGCTTCGCGCTCGCATTAGTTCTGATCAAATGTATGGTCCCCCCCCCCCCAATTTTGAGAAGCGATTGACGCCCTTGGGCTTGATTATAGGTTGGTAGATTACCAAACATTTTAATTGTATCATGTTTTTTTTTTATCTCGCTTATTCAATACACAGCTCATGATAATACGGCCTGGTAGATTCCCCAAACTCTCGTGCTATTTATAAATTCTCGTTTATGTCTTTGAATAATGTATGATGTTTTTTTGTGTCCTTGTGTAGGTTTAGTGCCAGTGGATTCTCCGTCGGCTGGCAATTTTTATGTATTTTATGCTAATGTTATTGCTATGCTAAGTATTTTAATTCTGAACTTTCATGTAAATTAAGTATAATTGAGCATATGGCTGCGAGAGTCTTTTATTAATTCATGTCTTTTATTCATTAATCATAAATCAACAACAACCAAAAGACATGGAGAAAACCTAGAACATCATGAACATGAAAGACGAATCAAAAGAAACAGTCTAAATGTCAATGAAGCAAGGAACTAGAAATTAATGTAGAAGTAAGAGACAAAAAAAAGGTCTGCAGAATTGACAAATTAAATACTTAACAATTTAGCATAACAAGAAAAGCATAACAAGAAAAGCATAAACCAGGGAATAACGATTGCTTTGGCTAGGTCAAGGGAATATTGATGAGTGGGATGGGCGATATGAAAGAATACCTTAATCTTGAGAATCAATCCAAACGGGGCTGTATTTTGAGTAGAAGATAACGAAGGATGAGACCAGTGCTGTTTTTGACAGGTGAGTGGTGAGTTGCCGTATTTCGGTTTTTGTCATCAGATTGAATAGGGAGCGGATTTGTGTTTTGTTGTTTTCGTCTATGAAGCCTCTACTTCCTTTTTCCAAGGCGATGAGTTTGGAGTTGAAGCCTATCTCACACAAATCTCGTGTTAGGTTGGCATATTTTTGCATTTTGTAGTCATGGCTTTTAGTTATGTTAGTTTCGAATGGTACCGTAAATTCAACTATGGTGATGTCTTTGTTATGTTCGTCTGTTATGACAATGTCTGGCTCAAGTGTGGTTGGTAGTATGGATGGTGGGATGGTATTGCAGCCAGGAGCGTGTTTACCATCGAGATCGGCAAAGAGTTTGCGGTAAGAGCAGCTGTTGTACATTTTGTCTAGGGATTTACAGATTTCCAGTAAAACATTGTTGTGGCGATAGGTGTAACGGCCTTGATTGAGCATTACTGGGCAGTAATTGAGGATATGTAACAATGTTTCTTTGGATGTACACTTGGCGTCAACTAACTTACCCCAGAGGCAGAGATTAGTATTGACTGGTAGAGTATCTATGATTGCATTGAGTCCAAAGCGAAGAATTTTCCGAGGTAAATTATACATTATTGATTTCCAAGTGATGTTGGATTTTTCCGTTTCCATAAGTTCTAGGAGACGGCCTTGTTTAGCAAGGGATTTGATTTTTGGATCCCATGCATTAGCAATGTCCTTTGCTAATAAACTTAAATAAACCATTAATAATAACTAGAAATGTGTTTGTGGACAAACACAAGCTGTTTCGGATATTTAAAATACTCTGTGCACGTTATGAACAATTGATGACGCCACTTTAAATGTCGCAACACAACACATTATACGTACATATCAAGTTACAACCAAATTGAGCATGTATAGTTCTGTAGATATACGGCTTTAATATAAAAATGCCCCTTTAATTGATGTCTAATTACATTTGATGATGCCATCACTTGAATTTTCATCTATAACACATCCCGGTGTGGGTACATATCAAATTAAAATGCAATCGGATGGTTCTCTAGAAATAGGCCTTATAAAATTGCCCTTTAAATGTGACGTACGGTCACATTTAATGTGATGACGCCATAGTGACGTCAAAATTTTCATCTCCAACATAATACCAAGTTTCCACCCAATCAGACTTGTACTTCAGAAGTTATAGCGATTTGAACAAATGCACATTTAATATGACGTCACGTGACACATGATGACGTCATCGCTACGAAAATCATCGGCACCATCTTCGGGTTTTGGCCTAAGTGTCTGCCAAGTGTGAAGTCAATCAGACATAAAAGTGCCAAAGTGTATGGTTTGAAGAAAAACGTGTACAAAACCCGGGAGAAAAATGCATCTTCAATGTGACGTAACCTAACACCTGATGACGTCATGATTTACTAAAGTGACAAAGTTGAGTGATTTCGTGGTATAGTATTGATCATGCCAACGTGAGAAATGTGAACGTTCAACCAATGAAAGGGCACCGGATTTCATGGGAGTCCAAATCTCATGTGACACTGGAAAGTGTTTAAAACCAGCCAGTCATGTCTTTATCATCTGTTTAAAGAGTGGCCACGTGACGGGATCTCGACCAATAGGAATGGGTAAACTGTATTAGGTATTTATGAATGAGAGGTTGAACTGTACATGTAATAGTTGTACAATATTTAGTATAGTTGCTTTACAATCGTGCAGTAATCCCATATGCTTTTATTTTATTTCATTGTGCTGTATTGTATTTGTAATGTATTGTATTTGTACATAATGTCTAGTCATTTGTCAATGGAGATAAATAATGTGATATGAAATTGAACTGTAGTTTTTATTCCTCCGACAGAAGCGATTTAAAACAAATTAAGTGCACCCTATAGCCCCTGTACCATTATTCTAAACTCTCCTGATATAATACTACGGAATATTGGCTTCGTCTCACGTTCGGCTGCAGTCAAGCTTCATCTCTTGTCTCAAGTTGACAAAGCACAGTATACCATATTGGTCGCCTTTCTGCTGTCCAGACACCAAATTCCGAACAAGGCCGATGGTATTTTTTCTATTGGGTTCCAACGACCGAGTCGATGTGCAGTAGTACAGTGCATGGGTGACGGGTCAGTGCACTAGCTAAATGCAATACAATACAATACAATACAATTTTGCAAGCGCTATCGAAACACAAATCATGAAGCCTATAGTGTGTACAGTAGATTGAGCAACAGAAAGCAAACTCTCGTCGAATGGTTCAGTGGAAATACACATTTGTTGGCCGACGCCATTGCAGTGTCGATGTCACAGGATACGGAATTGAAACTGCTTAGTGTTGGAGGAGGGGACGGTGCGTATAAATATATAATTAATATTAGGCCTACATTCTCACATAATTATTTCGTAAGGCTTTTTGTTTCTATCCTGTACATGTAGCAGCATTGTATATTTGTCTTTGAAAATCATTCTGACCTAGAAAACCTGTACGGTCATTTTATAGTTTATGAGCAGTTTGCTGCAGCCATGGGCGTCGCGGGGGGAGGGTGCCCCCCCCCCCACCGGAAAACGAAAAAAGAAAAAAAAAGAAAAAAGGGGGAGGGGGGAGAGGAAAAACAGGTGCGAACCAATATTGCTGTTAATTTGATGGGGGGTTAGGGCAAATTCTCCCCTGCTTACACTCGGAAAAATGATAAATCGAGAATATAATGGAAAAATTAAGGAATTTTGCGGAAAATTTGCTTTGTTCCCCCCTTCGAAAAAATCCTGGCGACGCCCATGGGTGCAGCTAATCTAACACAGTGACAGTAAAAATGCATTCAGCTATACAAATTAAAGCTGTCACGGCTAACTGCAATGTACGGGTCCTAGTAACAATTTGACTAGTTTTACGTTGGCTGTACCTTTTCATTCTTTGTACGTGCACGATATAAGGTTATATTGCTCACCATCATCTAAACGAACTATTCTACCTGCAGGTCATGTGGTAAGCCAGACCTTGTCCTGTCTCAGAGAAAGTTTAAGACATGACAAGATTTTGAGTTTGGATTATGAGGAACAAGTCATCAATTTTTTTCTGAACTATAAATGGCGATTTTGGTATGTTTTCCTTGCAAGTCCTCCCCCATTCATCGAGATTTGAGAAACGCCCATTTTTCGATGTACTCAATGGGTATTCATCAGTTCGTAGCACGCTAAATGATCAGTGGTGGGCAGCCGAGTTTTGTAATCTTTTTATTAAAATAGACATAACTTGGGAATAGAGTATGCAAATTACGTGAAAGTTTCACAGTTACAAGTCAATAAAATGTACTTTGTTTCAATTTTTTTTTAATGAAATGGAGCAAGCCAAATATTTAAAAATATTTTTTTTCAAATTTGGTCACTTTCTGTTTGACTCACCCTGAAGTAAGTTCCAATTTGAAGTTCAGATCATTCCCCCGCTAATCAACAAAAACATCATCATCCTCGTCACCGTCGGAGAAAATTAAATCAACTTCAACAATGACCGACGGTGATCTGCAGAGGATCGAGGGGGAGCTAGAAAAGAGGCGAACATTCTGCAGGAGGAGAGTCCACGAGGCGGTCTCCACAGAGGATTTAAAAGCTTTGCTGCAGGAAATGTACGCAGACTGGATCAAAAATGACGGCTATGAAAAGGTGTGTTCACAAAAAGACCCTCTGACAAAAACCAAAAAAAACACCCCAAAAACTGTATAGTAGGTTTTGACTGACCTTATGCGTTGAAGATATCTGAGAGGTACTTATTTTGTTGTTTTGATTAAGTAACAATGATTCTTACCCCCCCCCCCCCCCCCGTGCTAAAGATAAGTTTACTCCTGCCTATAGCAACACAATACCAATGCTCTCTAACTTCGCCATTAGGATTCAGGTTGGCGCAGTGGTTACTGTCCTCGCCTTCTACCGCTGTCACCCGGGTTCGATTCCTGTCCTGGTCTACATGTGGATTGGGTATTCAGTCCCTACCTAATCCCGTGGGTTTCACCCAAAATATTCTTCTGTTGTTTTTCCTCCCACCTTTAAAACTGTAATATCTTCTCATTGCCTTGTAGGTTTTCTTAATACTTTCGGGCTACAGTGTCCGTAGGGTGCTTTTGAGGAATCCTTGGTTTCATTACCGGAAATTAGTATATATAAATAAATAACGCATTGTTAAAGCAGTATGGGTGTAGCTTTGTTTGGACAATGCAGTGATCGAATTAATTAACCTGGCCAGCAACTAAATGGGCAGATATTTTGTTGTCAAGTATTGTCGGAAGTTATTAAAAGTGCATTTCCGTGCTGTTTTCGAGTTTCACCTCGAAAACTAGATTTGGTTTTTTAGATAGCACTTTTGAATGAGACAACGAACAGAATATCTACCCACGTTTAATGTCTTCACGAAATTCAATTGTTGGCTGCCAGAGAAAAATTCGATATAAATTGAAAAATCGGTAGGGGTAAAAAAGTACTTAAAAAAAAAAGGTACCAGTTAAGTCACACCACTTTTGAGAAAAGAAAAAAACTGTAAATAATTTTTCTACGATCATTAGTTAATTTAAGTTGTCCGTTTTTGCCATTTTTTCAAGAACCATTTTTTTTTACAAGTTATAAAAGGCACACTGCGGACAGGACTGTCTTTCTTCCTCTGTTTGCAGGCCAGTAAGTATACCTCATTGATAATTACGCGCACTTCGTGATTTGGCCGGCGTAGACAATTTCGGGGTTATTTATTGGCCTGCACCCCTCTTTGATGCGCATGAGTCAAGTAGACAGTTTGAACTTTCATTGTCACTGAAATTTAATCACAAAACCCGTCCGCATTGAGGGCGCTCTTTGCAAGCTCTCTGTGCGGATTCTTTACATTTGAATGTTCGGCATTGTTTTGCAGGATATGGAAGTCCTTGGTTTCACCGCCCACATTGAATTAGCAGAGACTGTGTCACATTTCATCCCAGATAGGACCAGTCGACTGTTGGACTGTGCATCTGGAACCGGTCTCCTTGGGCAAGAGGTCTGTTTGTTCATCGGGATGTCTGTCTGGTTGTCGTCCTTGGGGCGGAGTACGTGGGGTGGGGGTTGGCGATAGATCAATGTTGTATAGGGCACTTCAATTAAAGGGAATGTACATAATTGGCTTTTGCTGTAATTTTCAGAAATGAACTATTTGAGGGATTAATATAATAGATCAAATATTAAAAACTGGGTAGTTATATTTTTCGATGTTTGCAAATGTTGTATATTCCCTTTAAGGTATAAGTTTAATGCTAAGTTTGTACCGGATTTTGAACAAATCGTTCACAATTAAGTCAATCACAAGTCAATTAAAAGTAAATTTCAATCACAAGTTAATCTCATATCAATCAGTATAGTCAATAACGACTCAATCACAAGCCAATCACAAGCAAATCACAAGCCAATCACAAGCCAATCACAAGTCAAAGTCCATCACTCAACCATGCGTAACTAATGTCTCATGGTTCTAAACGTCGCCATTTTGTGTTCAATCGCAGCTTAAGAAACGCGGTTTCCTTCGCATTGATGCTCTTGACGCATCTAAGGAATCTCTAGATTACAGCCGGGAGAAACAGGTATACACTGATTACCTCTGTGAGTATCTGGGACCCAATCGCCTGGCCATTGACGATGGTAAGTACAAAGTAAGTAAATTAAAGTATGTTCGATCTGAGCCATTATGGATCAACGGTGTCTGCCTTTTTTTGTTCTCTCATTCTGTGTTTGTTTTAATAACCTTTGTATCCTTCCCGATTCTTGATGTAGATACCTATGACGGAATCTGCATGTGTGCTGCTATGGGGAAAGCCCACGTCCGTCCCGACTGTTTCCCAGAACTGGTTCGCATCACTAAACCAGGTTAGTGTTTACAAAGAAACAGCTTCACGCGCTGATCATTGAGATCGTATGGTTTGCCCAGGCGATAAGACATTCATTATTTAAGCCCCGCCCGTGATAAAATGACCAATCACGACCATGATTGCGGCTGCAAACGGTCCAATGCGCATGCGTGTTGATGTGTGACGCGCGCGGCTAGAACATGTAGCGTTGCATTAGCGAATTGCACTACTCACGTACACAGTGGGCGGAGCTTAATATATCGGTTACTTAATATGTTCATGTCACTTGTTTTTTTTTCCAAGAAACTATCATAATCATGAATATAATCACGAATTTTCTTTCTTTTGTCTACAGGAGGATACATTATTTTCAATGTGCGTGGAGAAAACCTCACCATTGACGACGTTCTTAAGAACGGCCGGTTGGATGACGTCATTCACAAGATGGCCGCCAAAGGAAAGTTTGAATATCTGGAGAAGAAGCGACAAATGTACATGCAGTGCAAATGCAATGGTAAAACGGAGTACTGCTACGCGTTTGTTTTGAGGGTGATGTGAAATAATGTACAACCCACAACCCAAGCAACTATTCAGCAACTTGTTGAACCCTCTTTTCTGATTATGTTTGAGTTTTTGTGACTGGGTAAATGGGGATTGGATTTGAAGGGTTGGGTGATACTGAGAGGTTAAATATCTTGAACACTTTTGTAACAAATACTTTAAAATACGCTGACGTGCATTATCATAGAGTTGCAAAACAGGAGCATCCTATTATGAACACCATTATAGGGCCCTACCGACTCCCATGAAAATTATCGCACTCCATTTCTGCCGTTTATCATTTTTGAACTAGTAGTGGCAATATATAACTTCGGATTTTGTATTTTATGTACATGTATAATGTGTTTTCCGTTGTGTTGTGTTTTTCAAAGGGAGATAACGTGATATCAAATTTAATTGTATTTTTGTATTCCCCGATCAAAACGATTGAAAAACAACATAATTAAGTGCACCCTATTCGCTCTTTTCACACTTCCGCCATGGGCATGCACAGCCTCGATCTGGCAACTTTACACAATTACTATAGCCGGTTCAGTGTTTTCCGTGTCGGGGCTCAGATCACTAAACCGGCTATTTTTATTGTGTAAAGTTGCCAGATCGAGGCTCTGCATGCCCAATGGCGGAGCGCGAAAAGAGCCAATAGCCCCTGAACCATTATTTTGAACTCTCCTGATACATAGAGTTTACGAAATCTTGGCTTCGTCTCACGTTCGGCTGCAGTCGAGTCAAGCTTCATCCCTTAGTACTGCCGAGTACTTAGATTGCCGAGTACCATTCAAGTCCGAGTACTTTGCCAACCGAGTACAAGTACCAAACTGGTCTCCGAGCACAATTACTTGTACTTCCGAGTACGAGTACGAGTACGAGGAGTACGAGTACGAGTACGAGGAGTACGAGTACTTGTATTTCTAAGTACGAGTCCGAGTACTTGTTAATCGAACGACCATTTTGAGGAACACGTCGGCGTTTCACGTATGTTCCCGACCATTATGACCGTTTGGTCGATTACGTCCGACAACAGATTTTGACGAGCAATGGCCAATTATGTCCGACCCATTGTGTCCGACGGCCGATTATGTCCGACCCATTGTGTCCGACGGCCGATTATGTCCGACTCATTATGTCCGACGGCGATTATGTCTGACCCATTGTGTCCGACGACAGATTATGTCCGACCCATTGTGTCCGACTGCCAATTATGTCCGACCCATTGTGTCCGACGGCCGATTATGTCCGACTCATTGTGTCCGACCCTTTGTCCAACGGCCGATTATACCCGACCCATTATGTCCGACAGCCGATTATGTCCTACCCATTGTGTCCGACGACAGAATACGTCCAACCTATTGTATTTAGTTGGTCGATTACGCCGGATTCGTTCGGTTGTGTACTGACATTATTAAATTATCTTTGGATTGTAACTGCAGATATTTGGCTATAGCGCCATCGCAGATTTGTAATTTGAAAAACTATAGGTAGAATAGGAACTTCTAATTTTTTTAAATGGATGTCATTGCTTGTTATTATACCTATATTTTTTTTCGAAGGACAAATCTGCAATGGCCCTATAGCCAAATATCTTTCTCAAGACATGCCATGCCAATTTCCCTGCTTATATCATCAAATGAACAATTGCATCACTGTTCCCATTTTAATATTGAAGTGTATTCACGTTTTTACTTGAAGTTTCGTTTTAATACTTCAAACTCTTGTTATTATTATTATTACTATGTAGTTCTTGTTTTGTAGTTAAAACTTATTATGTAGTTAAAATTTATTGAAGTCTTTCAATACTTATTGTAGTTGGCGAGATTCTTTGTTTACTTCATCGTCATCAACAGCATCAACCCTTGTTATCATTTTTTCTTGTAACCGTCTATACAAAAAAATCTGGGCACTGTAAGACAAATCTGGTTTAATCAGTACTTTTTATTAATGAAAATAATACCATTTAGTGAAAGGAGATGGGTCATACATAAAACCACAGTTTTGATTTGCATTACATTTGATTTAACAGTAAGAAGTATCTAAAGAAATAAGTTCGGTCATCGTTGTAGTTTTAATGGTCAAATTCTTTGGTTTTTCTTTGATTTTCCTCTGCCAGCGTTAACGGTACATTTGTATCGGCTTTTCTGTAAAACCGGTATACCTTTTGGTTAATCGTTTGATTTATATTTTGAGTAAATATCAAACCGGTATGATAATGTCGATGTTGATGATAATAATGTTGACAGTGGATGATTTGTATATATACTCTTGATGGTGGCATTGATGGCTTGTGCGTTAAGCGCTCGCCTCTCACCAAGGTGACCACGATTCGAATCCTGGCCGCGGATCGCATGTGAGTAGAGTTGTGCGTTGGTTCTCTCCTGTGCCACGAGGGATTTTCTCCGGGCCCTCCGGTTTTCCTCCCTCCGGAAAAATCAAACACTTTCGATCTCAGGCTGTGCTCTGTGGTCATATATGGGTCGATGTGGCCGGCAGCCATAGGCGCCTTTACGTGCCGGCGGCCAGACCACGTTGTAGCTGCGTCCTTCGCAATTCAGCATACCAGCTGCGAGTAAGGATGATTAGCCTCCCAAATTATTATTATTATTATTATCTTATACCGATTGAATTAAAATTCTGTGGACTGCGTTGAATTATTACTGTTATCAATATTCAAAATACAGTTACCACTGTTATCAATATTCAGAATACCCTAAGTCGTCAGTGGCTTTAATAGTTTTAGTGGGACTGTCCACGTTAATTTTGGGTTAAGGTTGCCCCGAAGTAGCTACCAGAAGGGCAAAAATAGCCCAAAGGTCAACGTGTACCTACACATTTTCGCCACTATAGTTATTGATTCACCTCTGTATATTCCAAAACGAAACCACACTCTTGATATAAGGTAATATCAATTAAAAAAATGTAAACGCACAACCTTACAATACGTGACTTTTTTTGTATTATACCCTTCTTGTCTTCCACGATTATCTCTAATTTTAGGTCTCTTACTTGGTGCCCCTCCGTTTCAACGAAAAATCGCCAGCTCTTTACCACTATTATGCACAATTGAAACGATATTACATTTATCGATACTTGTCCAAATTCTCCTTACCCCATTTCCAAACTACAAAAGAAAAATGCCTTAAATTACTGTAAAAAAAAAACCTATTTAAGGGAACGAAATTAAAGAAATAATGAATGAAAAGAAAATCAATGACAGTTAATGTAGTATCCACTAGACTACATCAGTGACTCCTTCTACTGAGTCGTTTTATTCATTATATTATTGCATGTACATGTATTGTGCCATACGCTGCAATTATCCATGTAGGACCGACTTTGTGGTATAGAAAAAAGCTCGCCTCTCGTTAATGCAGTCCTCGGCACGTCTGTGGATAGGGCGCCCTCATTCGAGCGGTGCTTCACTGGATGTTTTTTTCCCACTTTTATTTTACCAACCGCCCTTTATAACATTAACAGGGTCCTGATTCCGATAAGTGTTGCAATTGCACTCAGTGAGGAAATTGCACTCTATGAAGAGATTCCTTCATAGAGTGCAAAACATAATTAGAACATTAAAAAGGCACTTGTGAGAGTAGCTAGAGCCTAAAATAGAGGATGAAATAAATCAGAAAATCAGATTCCTGGTATCCAATTCTGTTCAAATCCAATCTTACATTCATGAGTTAATGCTTCTTAATACGGCCGCATTGTCACACTACGGGATACAGATAAGAATTGCCTTCCACATTATCAGCAATGTAGACCTACATGCAAGTTAAACAAAATCCTCGATCGGCCGTCGGACACAATGGGTCCGACATAATCGGCCGTCAGACACAATGGGTCGGATATAATCGGACGTCGGACACAATGGGTCGGACACAATCGCCGTCGGACATAATGGGTCGGACATAATCGGCCGTCGGACACAATTGGTCGGACATAATCGGACGTCGGACACAAAGTGTCGGACATAATCGGATGTCGGACATAATGGGTCGGACATAATCGGCCGTCGGACACAATGGGTCGGACATAATCGGACGTCGGACATATCGGGTCGGACATAATCGGCTGTCGGATATAATGGGTCGGACACAATCGGCCGTCGCTCGTCAAAATCTGTTGTCGGACGTAATCGACCAAACGGACATAATGGTCTTGAACATACGTACATGAACAGCCACAGGCTTTTCATGTAGCGCGCAGGTACAGCCATGACCTCGTGACTTTTATTAGTATGCGTAATGCACGATACTGAAATCCGTCCATTCGCGTACTTCGCTATGCGCCAATAGCGAATACGTGGTACGGAAAATAGGCGCTAGCGGATGCCGGGAGGTGATTTCTGATATGCCGCTCAGTGATCCACATATTTAATATTTGTCAATATTATATCCCTGTGGGGGTTTGGTTTTCCCCAAATCCACATTTTTAATATTTAAATGTTGCACAATTGCTGACGTTCGCGCCACTTAAAAAAAGTTACTCGTAAAAAAGGGCGATTGTAAAAAAAAGGCGCTCATGAAAAAAAAACGCCTTTTTTTATACATGAGTGCACGTTTTTCACGAGTGCCCTTTTTTTCACAAGTATCCTTTTTTCACGGGTGGCCTTTTTTCACAAGTACCCTTTTTTTCATAAGTGTTTTTTTATCACAAGTGCCTTATTTTTATGAGCGCCTTTTTAGCTGCGGGGTAGCAGCTCAACAAATCATCATGTCTCTCCGTTAGTCCGTTAGTAAGTCCGCTGGTTAGTTAGTTAGTTGGTTAGTAACAAACGTTGACTCTGTCTATTACTCCTACATACTTTGACCGATTTCAACCAAACTCTGTCAAAAATATCAGTAGCCCAGCCCCAAAATATGTCACATGACCAAACTAGGGTTAAAGGTCATTAAGGGGTCACTGGGGTCAAAAACCTGATTTTTAAGCTATGACAGGAGCTTCTACATGTCACTTGGTGGTCGGTCGCTCTGTCCATCTATCTGTCACCGAAAATTGACCAAAAGTATGGTGTTCCGTATGTGCCATCGGCGTCTTATTTTGAAGCTCTGGCAGGGATCTTTTTGATCGATTTCATGCAAGACTTCTTGCAACACGGCCAGAGCTTATTGAAAACACTACTCCTTCTTGAAATAACGTGGCACAATGACGTGACTTCTGCATGAACACGAGTTCGTTTGCCCGCAGCTTCCGAGATATTTCCGATCGAGCTTGTTTTCATGAGTGCCCTATTCTTTAAGAGTGCCTTTTTCACTAGTGCCCTTGTTTACAAAAAAAAAAAAAAATAGGCACTCGTTAAAAATATTGGCAGGGGGGGGGGGATACCCCTTTACCCCTCCTCTGCCTTCGCCACCGAAGGGGGGTCAAGTTCCTGGGCACTGTATTTTTCTGAACAATAATAATGATTAAAAATATAATTATAATAATTAATAATAATACTTTATTCGGCAAATTTATATACACACAATTACAATAAATACATTTATTGGATATTAAAACAAAAGGATACAAACAATAAGAAACCAACTAAACTGTACACACGAAAGACAGAACGTGGACAGTGCAGGGCTGCCAAGGAGAAAAACAAAAGTGAAACAAAACACTGCCGCCAATAGGGCGTGTCTCTCCAACCCTGCACAATGACAGACACATAACACAGACCAAGCACACAACAATCAAAAACACCAACATTGCACAAGAAAGGAAAGGTCCAAGGGAGTATAATGGGATTCAAAATATGGGCAGGGCAGAGGAGACTAAGAAAAGGAAGTGGAAAGGAGAACCCAGGAAACCCAGGAAGGGGAGGGTTAAACAGGGCCAATGGGAAGAGGAGGGCTACGACAGGAAATGGGAAGAGAAGCGAGAAAACCAACTGTAGAGGAGAGGGCTGGGAAAGGGGTATGGTGGAGAAATTTATCCAGCAGAGCAACAAAAAATGAGCAACGAAGAATAGCATTAAAATTGTGCTAAAAACAACAGCAGAGTGTGAAAAGGTTGTTTCAAGTTATGTCTAAGTAAAAATAATCGAGGATGAGATTACAGATTACAGATTAAGTTATCGGGATAAGTACTCCATTTCCTAACAAACTGACAGGGAAAAGAATATTTAAATATGGAGCATACAGGTGGTGAAAGGTCAACCGGGAGTGCGCATGTCTACAATTCACATTGAAAAAAGACGTACAAAAATCACCCTAATTGCCAGATGTCAATTGCTTGCAAACAAATGTCATGAATGAGAACTCTCGCCTGGCGCTAATGGTGCCTAAATGGGGGACGTCTATAAAGTCCAACGTCCCATTGGTCCGACGTTCCATTGGTCCGACGTTCCTTTGGTCCGACGTCCCATTGGTCCGACGTCCCATTGGTCCGACGTCCCATTGATCCGACGTCCCATTGGTCCGACGTCCCATTGGTTCGACGACCCATTGGTCCGACGGCCCATTTGTCCGACGGCCCATTAGTCTATACGTCCCATTGGTCTGACATCCCATAGGTTCGAGGGTTAGGGTAAGGGTTAGGGTTGGGGTTAGGATTCAGGGTTAGGGTCAGTCAACCTGAGCCAATGGGTCGTCGGACCAATGGGACGTCGGACCAATGGGACGTCGGACCAATGGGACGTCGGACCAATGCGACGTCGGACCAATGGGACGTCGGACCAATGGGACGTCGGACACTGAGCCGCTCAGGGTAAGGTTGCTCTTGTCTACGTTGATGTAAGATGTGACGAGTGGCATACCTTTGGAACTTTTCAAGTTGATCAATGTGTTTAACTCTGTACAGAGACCAGACAGGAGAACAATAGTCGAGAACAGGCAAAACAATTGCTTTGTGACATATTTTACATGCGTTGTAGTCCTTAGCAGAAACTAGTGTACATTGTGCAATTAAGACAAATAATGCAATTTACTGATCACCACCCCCAGCGTGTACATGACCCATGCCCATGCCAGCCTGGCCAGCTAGCGTGGCATGTTTAAACATATCAGATACTGCAGCCTGTCAAAATTATCAGGAGTCGGTTTGTGGTCCGTAGGCACGTGCAATTAGAATCATTGAATTGACACTGGTAACCTAAGCTGTCAATCAAAACAATTGTTTTAACAATTGTGGGTCCGCGTATTTATTTCATATAAGTGTCCTCGGCATTTGTTTTTTGATTTTGTGATATGAAAGGACTTGGTGAGCAAGTAACCAAAATAATAACTTAAAAATATTTGGGGGATTGTTGATGATAAAAGCATGCCAATTTCCTACCTACATGGTCAGCCTATGTCTTAAGAAACATCTGCGATGGCCCAAATACTTTTCTCATGACATATTCTGATTGTGTGCCAAATTTCATGCTTTTATCATCAAATGAACAATGCTATCGCCTTTCTACCATACTAGTACGGTGATGGCAATTGTGCTTCGATCGATCGATGAAAGGCTTGCACTGGGAAGGAAAAGAGACGGAACCAGCAGACAATTGAACGAGACTCAATTGAAGTGGAAAGCCGACTTCAGGTCACTGAGTAATTCAACGGAATTCGAGGCAAAGTTAATTAGGACTGAGCGGACTGCATGCAATTTGTCTTGTATAGGCCTTATGTATGAGGAAGCCATTTTTGATCGTGTTCCCTGAATCCATTTTATAAATTGTAAACTGTTGAATGGAATGGTGCCAGACTTATGATTGGAGTGTGTGGCCTCACTTTATTTTTTTCTTAAATGTGGCTTAAAACATAAGGGTATGTTTAATCTCAAATTTTAAATTATTCATCCAGAGCAGACTTAATTTGTAATGAAGTTTATTTAATTGCTTTCATTTCTACTCGCAAGTTCCAAAAATGAAAAGTTTGCCTCGTTTGGTCAAGGTGAGGTGTCGTTTCCATGATTTCTTATTTTTACAGTTTAAAAACTACCCTTAAGTTTAAAAACTGAATACTATTTACTTATTATACTTCTTATATTCTATCCATAAATAGCTGAATCGATGATCAGTTAGTTTTAGAAAACTACTGAAGAAAAACATAATTTAAAACCTGATTGGTTCACTGCCACCTTAGGTTTGTGCATAAACAGCATGACTCGTTTGTCATCTATACCCATGATTCAATGAGAATGTCAAAAAAGTTTAGCCACACACATGCAGAAAAAAATCGGTCAGGAAAGCGGACTACTTTGAACAAACTATTAAAAGGCTCCGCCAAAGATAGTGATTGAAAATGTGTGGAAAAGGCTGGATTTCAACGCTTTTCAGTGTTTAGCTCTGTCAAAGGTGATTTGCCATGGAAACGACAAATCGCATATAATAATATACTGGGCTATCTACAAGAGTCGACGTACATCAGTTAGCTGACAGTAGAGTGATCGTTCGTCAGTGGTGTCGACAGGGAAAAGCTTGGTGGTCGCATCGGGTCACAGACGTATTTTCCGTCATTTATTGGGTCGCGGACTCGTCGTCTATACTGCTAAGAGCCTGGGAAACTTCACCTGGAAATGCCGCCGTTTGCTCGTACTGCCCTCCTGGTGACGTGCATTGTGATCCTGCTGATTGCAAGGCTTCGCGGGACTCAAGGTAGGCTCATTGATTTGGTTTGGAAAATAAAAATACCGGTATATTTGCATCTTTTTCACCTCACCAATAAGTGTAAAGACAATTCAAATAAAAACGTCGTTTTTATTACCCCCTCCATTTAATTTATTTCTTTAGCTTGGGGGTAAAACATAATGATAGATGTAAAACAATGAATGGTTTGGGTAAAAACATATTAACTACGTTAGAATGTGTATTATTACCCCATGCAGCGGAAAAGCCAGTGTGCCCTAAATCGGATGGGGCTGCATTCTTGCTCAGTTTGATGCTGCAAGTTTTGCTCAGCATTGTTTTATAAGGGGGACCTGGGGCCATTGTCGAGTTTTTAAGTCGAGGAGCCTAGGGATTCATTCATTTAAACTGGCTAAACTTTACAAAAAGCATTTTTTAAAATCGGTTACCATGCCCAATAAGGATACCAATAATCGCTAAATCTCTTGCAAATTTGCCAAATTGTTCTGGGGAATAAAAATTGTCCCTCTGTGCTGATGTTTATATCAATGAAAACAATTGTGCATTTTGTCACCAAGAGATATAAGACAAAAAGCCCCGTTTACATAAGCAATCGCACTACACCTAAAAATCCAATATGACACACATCGGCTTTCATAATTCCAGCGCGATTTTCTTTATTACAGAGTAGTTTTTGGATAGGAAAATAAAAGAAAATAGAATGAGCAAGATCTTCAAATCTTCAAATAAGCAAAATCCAATTGAAAAAAAAAATGTAAAAAAATTGCGACAAATTTTAAATTATACTCATCCGAAAAACGTCAAAACTCCCTGCAGCATAGAATTTGAGAATTAAATTTTTGTTTCTATATATAACTATTTAAGGACAAATTAGTGCCACATTTGAGAAAAAAAACCCGTTTGAATGAAATTGTAGAAGTTTGTAAAACAAGTTTGACCAAGTTTGACTAAAAAAGAAACACGATGAGGAGGTCACAATGTACCAAGAGGACCTAAATACACCACTCTCGATAAAATTCGGACTTGTTTGATAATAAATCCCTTACAAAAAACATTCTACTCAGTGTACGCGTAGTCAGGTTTGGAGGTGAAAGTGGCACAGACAGATGAATCTTGAGGAGGGGGCGGGACAGGTGATTGCCATGAAGGCATATGAATGGAGCATTTGGTCCCGTGAATTTCTAGGCCTTATTTTTTTAACAGTGCATCAACGTGTGAATGAATAGTGGCACAACATGTTTTCGTTTTTATGTTCCCTATTTTGTTTCGTCTTAATTATCATGATTTTGCCCCTGATAAAAAGTCTGGCTGAAGGAAAAAACTAATATTGTCAATATCTTATTTTTCAAAAAATTCTCTAAAGCTCATTGAATTATTCATAAAAAACAATAGATATTTTAAAGACAATTCATAATAATATAGGTTTTCCCGGCCAATTTTGCAAAAATCGCAATCGAATTCATTTTGATAGTGGCCAATTTGAAGCAAAGTAGCTCCCTGTCGTCACTCTCGTGGTTTGCATTAGGTTTCAGGCGTTCAAATTCGTTTTAAGACCTTACATTTTCATGTTAAACACATCCTAAATTGAAGGTTTGTCATTCGGTTTAAGTGATCATTTAATTTAGCAGTCGGTTTGGTTTAGAGTTATTTGCATGAGATGAGATTCTTGTTTTCGTTTTCATTTCCGCGCATTCTATTTAACACTTTTTTCATTCAAAATAAAAGTAGACGTGAAGGTATACGATGCGAGGCTTTTCATTTCTTCCACCTTTTTATTTCTGCTGCATGTCGTCGTTCATTTTTGTATTTCTGGCCCCTCCTCTTGGCAGGTTTTCCCGTCTGCCAGATCTCAGATACGTTGCTACAATTGACCTTTTTTATGCCGAGATTGCCTGCAAGTTCAAGTTAGTCTTGGGTATCAAACGAGCACGGTCAACAATTGAAATTATCATGTAACGCCCTTGAGCTGGCATACTGATATTTCTAGTGCTTTAATCTTACAGTTTGCATGGTGATCAGAGTAGTGGCAGAGTCTTGTGGGGGACAGGTTTTTTATCTACATTTCCAAATTGGAACAAAAGCACTCAATCTTATTCTAACAAACGCCGGAACGACATGGACCTATTTCGAATTACTTTGCTTACTTTTCACATATGCTTGCCTAATGGTGAATTCGAATGACCAAACTTACACAGCTGGAAGCTCCGGCGAATTTGGATGCTCGTTTTTGCAATTTTAATTTGAAGACCCTTTTGTTGAAATTGCACAATTAAAATGTGAAATCGCATGCTTCTAATGTGAAATTGATTTGTGTATTTAGGTAATTGAATGTTGATCTCAACGTGCATTCAAATTCGTGCGAAAATGGGTGATTGATCGCCAATTTCCGAATTTTCCTAATCATTTTGATTAACAGCCATTCAATTTCTCGAGGTTTTTACACATGTGATCAAATTGGGGTTTCTTTTTTGTTTTGGGGCATTCGATTACAATTCTTAGACACCAAGATTTTGCTCCGAAAATTGATTTCGTTTTTGTTTTGGGGAATTCTATTTCGTTTTGAAGCATTCAATACTTACTTAGTAGAATTTCTTAAATTTAGTCTTTGAAATCTTTTGACGGTTGACGTATGACTCATTCAACCAAGCGAGTGTTGGTGCTCTCATAGCGTAACACCATGCTTTTCGTGTCTTTTTCGTGTAAGGGCAATCACGTGTAAGGGCAATCACGAAAAGAGAAGTCGTCGTAGTATTAGACTACACGTAACGCGAGAAACCATTTTGCACACTTATGGTTGCAGACCAGTAAATCGGTCTGAAATTGCCTACGCCGGCCCAATCACGATTTGCATGCCCTCAAAATCTTTAGTATTTGAGCATATTGTGGGCCATGAACTGGAGGGTTTGTAAAAATTATGGGTGGAAGCCGTGCACAGGACTGTGAGCTTGTAGTTCCGTTCAATTTGGATGAAATTGGGGCCCTAAAAGCGCTCTATTTTGCAATGGAATGTAGGCATCGTTTTTCGAAATGCCGATGGGCTTCAGGACTATTTTAAGGGTTGATCATCTTCGGATGGAAATTTCTTCTAAAAGTCATCAGTTGACCCCCGTAAATTAAAAAGAAAATGAAAGATGATGAAATAAGCTTTAATTTGATGTGTGTCTCGAATACCGTGGAGAGTTGTGAGTATTTTTCCCGAATTTCTGAGTGGGAGCATTTATCATTGGGGTCAATGGAAGTTTATTTACTGCTCTGGAACCTTTATACGACGGCTTGCACGGTGGCTGTAAGCTCAAACAGCGCTGGTTTTCGGAACTGTACAACTCATTTATGATTGACTACACTACATTGAAAAAATCCTAGATTGGGTTTCCCAAATTTTTTGTCACCATTACATTCCAGCGTAATTAACCATGGCTACAGCGCCTGATGTTAAAGTAGAACCACTCGCAGCTGATTTTTGCATTGAAATGGTACATTTAGCTTATTTCAATTTTCAACACTGTGGGCTCCAAAACTGGATAGGTGGCGTTTTTCTGCTAGAAGCTTCGGCAGTTTCCAGGAAGTCTTCTATTTATTTGGTAAGCCTCGGCAGTTGCGAGCAAAGCTTAATTTTAAATTAGTAGGCCTCAGCAGTAGCATGCAATTTTTTATTACTTATAAAGCCTCGGCAGGAGAAGGCCAACTTTATCATATACAACCTCGGCAAGTACTTGGTGGAAGTTTATTAAATTTTAATCATACCACCATAAACCCTCCGACTAGACATGGACACCTTGTCAGCCTACCTGACGAATCGGCGCCTAAAGCTCAGCGAGGGGGAAACGGTCTCAGCAACATTCCACCTGAACAACAGCAAGGCCAAACGAGAGCTGGATCTCCACAATAGACGACTGACCTTCCAGTTCAGTCCAACATACCTTGGAGTGGAGTGAGACAGGTCTCTCACCTACCAAAAACATCAGGCAGGCCTGCGTGACAAGGTCACAGCACGTGGAGCACTGACACCGCCTCACAGGCACAGGTTGGGGAGCCAGCGTCTCTACACTACGCACTTCCGCCCTGGCCCTACTTCTACGCTCCAGGTAGACAAGAGCCTAAACAACACACTCCGTGTCATAACTAGCTGACTGCGACCAACCCCAAGCGTAACAGCTCCCAGTTCTAGCAGGAATGTAACCAGGTGCCCTGAGAAGGAAAACCCAAGTTATGGTATTGGCTCGCCGTGCGCTCAACCAAGACCACCAATACTCCATCAGGTCATCACTGAAGAAGCTGGACAACCCCGACTCAAGACATCCAGTCGCACCAGAGGGAACAGTCACTGCTGCCACAGGCACGCACCAAGATAACAACATTCCAACGGACTGCCAACAAATGGTCGCAGCAGTGGCACCTGTCATCATCGCCCCTGAAGAACTACATCTCCAAGCCATTGAAGTCCTCTCCTGGCTCACCTTTCCTGGCACATATGGCTGAAGCTAAACCGCCTGCGAATTGGAGTGGTACGTTTCAATTTCAATATGTACACATGGGGATTCACATCAAGCCTGGCATGCGACTGTGGAGCAGAAGAACAGACGACGAACGTAATCATCAAGGAGTGCTCTCTTCATCAACCACATAATGGAGCACAATGTTTGGCTAATTTTGAAGTTCCCACACAAGATTGGCTGCCAAATACCAAGAGTAAGATCTAAGTCTACACCCCTGTTTGCAGCTTACGAAAGAAGATGGAATTATGTAAATATCATGAGGAGCATGGGTTGACATCCTATTTTCTAAGCAGTGTGAATATGCTTTTTCTGTTGATCAGGTCAGAGGCTTTTGTCAGACCGATACAGGCGATGTATAGTGGTCATCCCTGCTTACGGCATGTGCCCCGCTGTTGGCTAGGGGGAAATATCATGAACAGTTTACATCTTCAAGTTCTTAATTCGAGTTGTGATTCAGATTACACGCCAACAGTAGCCTTAGACCATCCCTAGGTTTGATTTTGTAGAGGGTTGGTGATGCTCGAATCAAGAAGTTCCTTTGGTATGTCCCTTGTTCAAAACAGTGACACGTACATAATTCCGTAGATCTTCCTGTTGGACAGGAGACCTCAGACAGGTGTCATTTGCCCCTGGAGCTTAATTGCAATATGTACACATGGAGCTTAATTGCTACAATTAAGGGATTCGACGTCATTGTTAAGTTCCTCCATTAATGGCACGTCGTCGAAATAACCCGTGACAGGAATGCTTTTGCTCTTCATTTTCTCGATTCTTGCATTAGCGACGATGCTAAAGATAGCATCGTAGTCGTTGGTCCATCTCTCCTACGTACTGGCTTCGGGATAATCCAGGAGGCTTGCTCGATAGAATCATTGAAGCTTTCATACAAGTCAGGGTGAGGCATTCTTGTTCTTTTTCAAGTGTGGAAGCCAAGCCAGTACTAATGTTGGATTAGTCATGGACAGAGCCCCGCTTTGACTGCTTGACCAATGAGTGGGTTATTTACAAGGTCCTTCTGACTACAAGATATAGCTGGTCCCAATGATGAGACAGTCTTCTAGCAGCCGAGGTGCAAATAGGCCAGGAGTCGTGATAAAAATTCCAACGGAGCATTGACGTTTCCTATGAGATTTATGTGCTCTGTGGCAGTTGATACGTTTCTGGTGGCAGTGTCCAGAATGATCACTGTTAAACCTCTTCAACTCTGCACTGAAGAGCAAACTAAAGAGCAGTGTCTCTGTCGTCAGTTCATAATGGAGGACAAAAACAATTTGTCTGCGAAGCCAATGCCGTGCTGTCGTGGCTTTTTCCTCGTGCTATCCGTGACTGCTATCTAAAGGTAATCTATATTCTTCAATATTGAATGCAATGATGAGGATGCATTCTTTGAGCTCACGTTCAATGATGATTGTCGTAGAATCGTAGACTAGTTCATCACAGAGACCAGGATGCATTTTTTCTGACGTTCCAGCTTGATAGAGAAAAACTGGTGTACCAAGCACCCACATTAAATATGCTGAGTAAGGCTTCACGTTCTATCCAATCTATCCACTAGACATACTACTGCCTTTAAGTGGAGTGGGAGAGGGTTGACCAATAGAAGTGAGCAGAGGCAGTCTGTAGCACACAGATCCAATGCCAATATAGGCGTGGGCTGTTGCTTGCATGTACCGCTGTGCGCATTTTTATTTTTGACGTTACAAAAAGTACAACCTCTCAAGGACGGACGTTTGACATATGTTGTGGAGATTGTTTGTTGCCCAGTCAATCAGTCATCACATTCCCCCTTTCAACCTCGCGGGACGAACCATAGGAGGACAGAGTATTGTACCATGTAGGCTGCAGGATGTGCGGAAAGGTTTCGAGTGCGTGCACCAGACCGCCTTATAGGCCCCTCTTCGCAAATGTGACAGGTTTACTCCTTAGCCTTATCCTCTTCCCATCTTACAAGACAATGAGGGGTTGTAAGGAAAATTGCTCTTGTTGGCTGCTTGCCTTCCAAAGCTATCGAGTTATACCTACCCGAATACGGGATCAGCGTCATCCTCATAGGTAAGATTTAAACCAAAGAAGAACGACTTCCCCATACTTTGGTCTTTGGGAGGGTAATGTTGAGATGCTTTCCTAGGAATGTGATATTGGCACCGGATATAACTTTGGCAAAATGCATGATCATTCCTGTTAAATAACAAAGAGCTGGACAAGGTGGTGTGCCTTTAGCCCAGGCCTTCAATAGTAAGAGGCTCTGGAATTTCATACCTTATGAAAACTACCTAAACAGTCAACATTTCCTGATGTTTAACAGCATATTCAGGCCTTCCGCATTTAATGTCTTTGTCACATTTAAAATTAGTATTTGGTAGATCGATTTTATTTCCAACATGAAAGTTAATCAGTGAACAGGGTTGGGGGTGTTATCTCAGAAGTTTCTTGGAGACGGCATTCCCTTTTTGGTCATGAAAGGCGTCTTCAAACAGTTCCTGCTGCTTTGGATGTTGCATTCCATTTTCATCAGTGTCATTGGCCTGTTAACTGGAAAAGACCTAGTGGTCATCCTGGCTTACCTGGCTGAAGCAGGTAGCTGATACCGTCCAGCTGTTCCCAGCGATTGTTTGTCCCTTGCTTCTGACCTGGGAGTTTGGAGGTCACTTCGGTCCTCTGAGGGGATGGTGGCGGTGGCGGTAGCGGTAGTAAACAACCTCAAAATTACCTGATGCAATAATTCAATCATCAATTTCTTTCAGGCATGCGCGTTGAAATCGGAGTCTCATATCCGATTGCAGGGGCAAAAAATGTGGTCTAGAGCTTATACTTGACATACCTAGTTATTTGCTTGGAAATCTGAATGGCCCAACATTTTCTGATATATTACATGTACTTCGACCATGTAAACTACCTGAAATAACCTGATGTGTTATTCAATTATGCTATATGTTTTACACATGCGCGGTGAGGTCAGAGTCTATATCCGATTGTAGGGGCAAAACATGGTGTCTAGATATTCGATACCACTATTAACTCTGCTTGCAAATCGCTATGAATGACCTTTGTATTCCGTTGTGTTCTCTTGTTAATAGCGATGTACTGTGAAATAGGCCAGGAGCCGGACCCCGCCTCCCAAAACAGGTACCGTTGGGTTATCCCGGTAAAGGATCCCTGTCAGTGCACTGAGGTCCGTGTCGGCTCACTCAACACTCGGGCCCCCTGCAGACCGTTCGATATCAAGTATTATGACACCTTTCTGCACAGCAGCAACCAAACAGAGATTCGAAAATGGCTGAATTGTTCCGGTGAGTCCAACTTCAAAGTAAAAGTGTTTCAGAAATATGAGTTGTTGCTGGACCCGAAGAGCAAATCTTCTGTCCTCTGAGTCTCTGGCTGAGTAATTGGCTGAATAATTGACTGAGCAGCTGACTGACTTAGCCTCTGACCGACTGAGTAACTGACTGGTGCCATAAACTGCCTCAAACTGAACATTTACGACTTTGTCTTGGTCTAGGTAAACCAAAAGCAATACGACATATAACAGAAGCCTAAAGCCTAAATATCCTGAAGCCTGAAGCCACGGCCCTAAAGTACAAACCTTGCAATCTAAAGCTTGAAGCCAAATGCCTCAAGTGTAGCTCACGACCGATTACAGTTTGATTGATGTGAAGTAAACATTAAACAGAATGAGGTCCCTATGACATGTCCTGTCCGTTAGCATATTTACCCAAATTGCAGTTTGATTGCCGTGGAGTCAACATACGGCAAAACAAGGAACCCTCCCTGAGTTGTTTGGCTGAGATTGTCCAGCTAAAAGACTGACTAACTAAATCTGTCCAGCTGAGACTGACCGCTGACTGCGGTCGAACTATCCCATGCAAATCGACTATTATGGTGCATGTTCTTGTGTTGTAACGTGTTGAAACAAAAAAGTTTGATTTTGTTGCGTTAATTGTTGATTGAGTTGTGTTGTGATATTTTGTGACGAGTTGTTACGGGCTAGCTAGCTGTAATGTATTTTGGTGTAACTTTGTATTATTTTTGACAGTGTCGTGTTTCAACATGTAATTTGTTGTGTTACTGCGAATTGTGATTCGCGTTGTGTCGTAACCTGATATGTTGTGTTTGGTTAGGTTCTGTTCTGCTTTCTCTTACCCCAACGTCCAAAACATGCCTTGATTAAGTCCTCCATAATCTTTGACAGAGCCACCAACTCCATGTGCAAATGGCACTATGCAAAACCCAGCCACCTCATGCAGTGAGATACTGGAGGTCTGTAAACAGTCACCCAGCGGTGTGTACTACCTCCTCGGAGCTAGAAATAAACAGGTGACAGAAATAGAAAGCAATTTACAATAAGGGTCCCAAAATGAATGTTATGTAAATTTCTGTTTACAATTTCCGTACCTTTTTCTGATAGGTGAGGCGGTCTTGTTGTAGCGTCACTTCAGGAAAATACTCTACAGTGACATTCTGTAAATGAAATGAACCCAAAGTAAGGCTCACTTGGGTTGTTTGTACACATGTTTGCACGTTTACTGTCTTTCAAGTGTAAAAATTAACAAAGAAATATCATAAAGTAGAAAAATTACCACAGCTAAAAACCACAAAATCTGGCATCTTTTGATTATTGAAGTAGCCTCAATCATGAACATATAAGTTATACTAGCATAACCCCCCCCAAAAAAAACCCCAAGAAAACAAAACAACTTGGAAAAAGGGGGAAAAAAACCCGAAACACCTTAGAAGTGGCAATGCGAAGTCCAAAAATGAGGGTTAATTGGACCAAAAGATGCATTTTAAAAGATTATATTGTCACCGACACCACGAAGTAACACTCATGCACATACCGGTAAAAATTAGCAATCGGAGAAAACGGCATCTAAAGTTGAACGCCTTCTAGAACAACACTTTGCGTCAAAACTACAGAGCATTTTCAGTTGAGTTTCTCGTTGTAGACACTTGATGTATTGCTGTTATTAAATTTGCTGTTTTTGACCCGTTTGTGTACTAAAACAACAAGAAATAAGAGAAAAAAGATGTATTCTAGTTCGTGAAACCAAAAAAGCTGCGAAACTGTAAAATTTCGTTTTCACGAAGTAGCACGCTTTAATGTATAACAACACTAGAAGAGGGTTACTTCGTGGAAACGGAGGTCAGCGCGCTCAAACAACTAGAGTGTTACTTCGTGAAAACGATTTTGCTCGCATTTGAGCAGAGTGCGCGACATGCAATGGTAAATGGAACTTGAGTGTTACTTCGTGAAAACAAAAATTGTCACTTTTGCGCGAAAGTTGCCATGGATACTTAGCGTAATTATTAAAGTTAACATCTTGCAGCTTTGAAACTTCGTGCAATGGTAGGCCTTGATGAATAATGTTTAAAAATCCAAAAAAATGAAAATCGAAAAAATATGGTTTAACACGGTAGAGTGTTACTTCGTGGTGTCGGTGACGATATGTTTGGTTTGGCAGAATTAATATAACACTTCTTTGCTGAACAATCTTTAAATCTTTACAAAAAAATGCACAAACCTTGATAGCCGGAAAGACGGTATCAGGGGCGAATCCAGGAATTTTCGCGGGGGGGGGGGGGGGGGTTCATCAGCCAAAATAGAGGGGGGGGGGGCCTGGTACCATATTTCAATAGGGGGTGCTTTTCAAATTTGAAGATTATTAACACTAAATTACAGAATGGTGTACCGTAGTTTGAACAGGCGGACATTTTACCAGTATAACTTTTTGGGGGGTGTCACCAGAGGGGGGGGGGGGAGTTCGACTTATTTTTTAGGAATTTGTATGATCATTGTTTTTTTTTGGACAGAACTGGGGGGGGGGGGGGTGACCCCCCACCCCCCTCTGGAACCGCGCCTGGGTATAGCAGTTACTCCAGAAGCATGAATTTCACTTCTTCTTGGAAACACAAACTATATCGAGGTCACCCACAGCCAACACTTGGTTCACTCATATCCAGGGATCCGTGTACATACCGTCCAATCAATTAACTTTTTAAAATCGTCAAAAGAAACAAGAAAAAAGGAACCCTTTACCGTTTACCGTTTTTTAATCTTTGTAAAGAAAAAGAAAACGCGTTTATTCAAAGCCGGTAAAATTAAAAAAAAAAACACCGGTAATTGGTGAAGGATTTGTTTCTCCTTAAACGGTAAAACAAATGTTTTTCTGTTTTACTTTTCACAGATGCATAAACAGTAATTGGAAAACGATTTGCTTTGTTTTTTTCTTTACAAAGATTAAAAAACGGTAATCAGTAAACGGTTCATTTTTCCTTTTTCTTTTGACGATTTTAAAACGGTAATTGATTGGACAGTATGTACCGCGTCGACCATCTTTATTGTATCGGCCGACATGCATTGCTTATCCCAGCGTGTACATGGGACAAATTACTTTTCTGCAACAAAACGGTAATTTATTCGACAGTATGTACACGGATCTCTAGGGTAAGGTAATGTTTACTTCCTGACAACTATACTACCTCCAGACGATTAAGTTGCCAAAACCTGACAGGCGCACTATAATCTGATTTCCTTGGCCGCAGTATCCCGTGTACTGTGAGATGCCTGGCGGCTGGGCACGCTTCGGAAAAGGCAACATGCAGTCGGTCTGGAACTACGAAGGCGAAGATGAGGCAGAAATCAATCTCGGTATCATCTCCGATGATGAGATTGAAGCTATCAAGAACTTACCCTTCAGTAACTTCACGATCCGCACCGATGTGACTTTTTCTGTACAAGCCGACGACTCCAAGAACCCATCTACCGTGCACGCCCTCTATCTGCCCTCGCTCCAGACTGTTTCTATCAACCTCCCGATGGATAAATCCAACGATAACACTCGGCTACGGTTTAAAGAAGAAGGTAACCATCGCATTGGAGTCAAAAAAAATCAATTCGATTGCAATGCTTGGCGTTTAATTTATTTTTATTTGACCTTGACAAAAGGTTAATTGGCTGTCGGACCTTGGAGTTCAGTTAATAACGTGTTTCATTTATTATCTGTTTCATTTGTTAATAGTGAAAGATGTACCGCTTTGGCCATCTTAACTTTATCGGCCGTCATGCATTGCTCATCCCAGCGTGTACATGGGACAAATTACTTTTTCTGCAGCCATGGCTATAATGAACATATAATGCAAATGCGTCAGTTGGTAACGACATTCTCGGTATTCGCTTAACTATAAAAACATCCTCCAGACTCACGAATCAGAAAAAAAAGTTGAAATCTATTTCGTCTTTCTATGACTTGGCTAGAACTTCTAGAAAGAAGACAGAACTTCTAGTTAGAATTCCAGGGATTCAAACGTACAAGCTGCAGCATAATGACCACGCGGTCGAACGCATCTGGCCAGAGTGGTGCCTCACTTTTCGCCGTATATAAAGTTTATAAAATTCTTTAAAACCACATGACATATTTATTCAATCACGTGACATGTTTCACGCATGCGTAATAACATGAATTACTTTACAAGCCTGAAACATTTTACCATCTGTGAAAAATTATTGTATATACATGTAGTTGATGGCATTTTATGTACATTTATATCACAAACAGCGCACCTAGTGTCACGTGGTGCCCCCCTTTCCTTTTTTCTATTTAAAGTAATGGTCATCCCCAACCCCTGCCCGCCCACATTGCATGAAGTTTGCATAATACCAACTTCACTCATACTTTATTGTTCTTCACTTTACGCCTCCTCAGGAGATCGGGTGATGTGTTTGGGTGGACCTTCTAGCAACTTATGCGGACAGGATGGCTTGCCTCGCAAAAACGAAGCCACGGAGCGTCTGGTTGTCACCAATGTCTACTTCGGTCCACGAGCCGTTGACCGTGGAGCAACAGCAACCAGGTCAGAGTGGCGTCGCAATCGCTACACCTGGGATGGGTCTTTCTATTACCTCCTGGCAAAGTAATCAGCCCCTTTGAGGGCACAATTTGGAGTTGGTTATTAAAACAGAAAAGCCTTAAATTATTACGAGCCTAAATAGGGTACCATACAACAATATATCATGTATATGATTAAACAAACTCAGTAAGGTAATGCAGATAAGTATTTTACCAAGAGCAGTTTGTTATACATGAACATTTTAGTTTTAGTTTTAAATATATTAGTGTTGTTGAGTTTCTGATGTCATTGGGAAGTTTGTTCCAGTTGATTGCGCCAGTATATCGAATTGTGTGTTGAAAAAGTAGTGTCTTGTGTTTTGGAAGATGAAAGTTAGTAGAAATTCTTGTGTTGTAGTTATGGATGTTGTAATTAAATTGAAAGAGTGTTTGGAAGTGAGCAGGGAGTTGTTTGTTGTAGCATTTGTACATAAAGATGTTCTGATGATATATATTAATGTGTCTATGTTTGAGTAGATTGAGTTGTTTGAACAGAGGATCCGTGTGAGCAATTAAATGAGATTTGGAGACTGAGCGAATGGCGTTTCTTTTTGAAGAATGAACACCTTGTTAATGTGTGCATGACATGTGTTTCCCCGGACTATTTAATCGCAATAATTTAGGTAGGGGAGAATGAGAGAGCGATAGAGTGTACAGAGAATTCTCGTTGGAAAAATGTGCTTGAGTCTATGAATAATTCCAATGGATTTTGAAATCTTACTAGGAATATCATTGATGTGATGAGTCGAAGTCAACTTGCTGTCAAGTAGCACACAAAGGAACTTAGTTTTGTCACCACGTTGAATGGGTTCGTTTAACAACTGAATAGTAAGATTGGAAATATTGCAGAGTTTTCTTTTTACTGGGAAAATCATAATATTACATTTTTAATCTTCAGAGAGAGTCGGTTGGCTTTCAGCTACTCACAAACATTAACCAGATGCTGATTTGGCATTATCAAATAAAGTAGGGAGGTGCTTATCAAAAAGATTTTTTTTTTAGGGTCATCTGCATAAAGAATAAATGAAAGCAAATCAGAAGTAGCTGAAATATCACTGATACAATGTAACGGGCCCAGGAGTGAGCCCTGGGGTACACCATGAGTAACCGTATTAAAATCAGAAATATAATAATTATCATCTTCTGTCAAATAGAAGATTGACCAATAAATTGAGTAGAGCAGATTTGGATTGGACCTCTACTAACTGACCAATAAGTTGACGCACCCGCCTTGGCAATAAAGCCTTTGCTCATGGAGAAATAGACAGGGGGTTGGTGATAAAACTATTTTGTGAATAAGAATAGAGGTTTCAGCGCAAATAGAATAGAATGATGATGATGAAGTGTTATATTCAGAATATCATGTTTCATGATTAAATCAATAATTTCAAAGATTGTTTTGTTCACTCATTAAAATAATAAATACCTAATACCAAATGGTACTTAAAACAGAGCTACGGCGTTGGCTTAACTGGGCATTGTTTTGGTTATGCCCATTGCAAAGAAAAATTTGCACGATTTTTACAACTGGATTGCTAGTTTGCGGTGAAAAACACAATCTTTGGAATGGTTAATTATTTATGGACTACATGATGTACCATGTTATTTAACCAACATCTCTAACATAACCCTTTTAGCGCACTTTCCACGGTGACAGCGCATTCTTTGTCGTACAGTTTAAATTGCCACTTATTCAACAAACTTGGAAAAAGAGGTTTTTGAATTTTGTTTTGAATTCAACATTGCTTGGTCATCTTTAACTGAAGAGATGCAAATATGATATAATGAGCCACATTGACCTTTTTCAAGTTTCATAAATTTTACATAATTATCAGCCCATTGTGTTTTGGATTACTTTTTTTGAAGCACAAGTACATATTAACCCTTCTTGTAGTTAAGGGTTTGCACTTTCTGTCAATTATTGTAAGTACATTGTAATTAGTTTGTGTGCCATTGGAGAACCTAAATGTATAAGTACACAGAACAATATTTAAAGTTGTTATAGTTATTATTATTTGTTTACATCCTTTTACATCCAAATGTCACTGAACTTTTATATTCAAGCCACGCTTTTCTTTTGCTCTCATGCTTTCATGTATTATAATAATACCGTCTTAGACCAGTCAGCTTGTATATACACGTTAACAATTCTCGAGTTAATCAAACTATAACTCAAAATTATTATTTAAGTTTCATGCTCGCCTTAGTTTGAAGAGTCTGTTTTTATTTAACAAAAAACAATTACTAAATTAGGCCTACTCATCATTAAATACATTATACATCACCGGGTAGCTTGTTTCAAACAAAAAAGAACGTTTGTTGTAAAAAAAAAATGGAAGAATGAAAACCCGCTAAATTCCATGCCGGTGGTTCGTAATGTTCTCTAGCTATACCATATCCGCACTCACTCGTGACCGCTACAGTGATCAAGGGAAGCGCCCTCGGCTGAGGTTATTTGGATCAATGTGTATACGAAAGTCCGTTCGTGCCAGGTTTAAAACAGCCTTAATCTTGTTTTGAAACTGTGAAAACTAAAAAGATTATCGTTTCCAACTTGCTCTGGCAGTGAACTCCATGTGCGCGAAATCTAAGAAAAAGTGAGTGTTTCAAAGCATCGATTCTGGCAAATGGATGATTAAAATGAAGAGTGTCACTTCTACGACTGTTGATAGATAAAAAATTATTGAAGAGTCTGTCCATCATTGCGCTTTTGTCCATTGTGCTCAGGTAACTTTTGCACGCATGGTTTTGATTGAAGGGGGTGGGGGGGGGGGGGCTGAAAACAAGGTATTTTTATCTTGTCAATTTTAAAGGATCTGATCTTCAGAAAACGTTGACCTTTAGAGGAAATTTCTTTGGCATTTTCTCGGGGGGGGGGGTGGTGGGGGCTAAAGGATGTTAACGGATTTAATATACTTTCAACGGCCTCAGTATTGAATCACGCGTGTCCTGTGTTTTAAAAACACAACAGACACAAAATGGGCGTAAAGCAATAACGCGCGCAGACCGAAAGGAATAAATGATTCCCGGCAACAAAGTGCTGCAGATAATGAGCAGTTTAACCAAATTAAAAAAAAAATCCTCTGACAGTAGAATGTGAAATATCACTTGTCTAAAGCAGGGGCGGCAGAACGCTTTTCAAACTGGTGGGGGGGGGGGAGGAGGCAAACGTTCAGAAAAAGTGGCACCTTGCGTCGGTGTGAATGTGGTGGAAAATATGGTCCCGTTCATTTCGCTGTAAATCTATTATGACGAGGAACAAATTATTATTACGTTGTCCATCTTGCTCTTTGTGTTTCATTCACCTAAATGTGTAGAGGCATTTTTTTTTTATCGCGAAAGGGGCACTGCTGCTTTTGATGGCCAGTTCAGTGACTATTTTACTCGCTTGAAGAGCACTATTATTTTAATTGGCCAGCTTTCCATCTTGAGAGGGGCCACAATTTTAATGTTGCGAGGGGACACTAATTGTGCTTTCGAGGGGCAGTGTTCCATCTCGAGAAGTTATTGCGAGAGGAGCACTTCTATTGTTTTTATGGTAAATTTTCCATCTTGGACGAAATGGAATGCTAGATTAGGTGAATTTGATTTTTTTTTTTAAATAGCCGGCAAAACCTATAGTAATTATAATAATCTATAATGTCCGCCTGTCACCAACACTCGGACACAGAGGCGCAGCCAGCGAGGAAAGGGGTACATGTATTTGCACACTATTGTGCTATAGTGTGCATGATCGTCGGATTTGAACAGCGCCCTCATTGGAAGATGATACCACGACATGACGGGCATACGTTATATGCCCAGTCAGTATAAAGATCAGTGATCAATTCAGTCTTTGGAATGTCGGCAGCGCTACCCAGGAAATTCCAAGCACATCTCACGCGCATGCATTAGTTTGAATACAGCACGCGTGAGGTATGCTCAGAATTTCCTGGGTAGCGCTGCATGTAGAAGTTCCAAACACCGGATATGATCACGGGCTGTATTATTAATGGTCAGTAATATCCAAATCCAGTCTTCGGACACGCTAGGCAAGGGAGAACCCCAACTGAATGCTCACTTGAAATTCAACAATTATTCCTTCGGGGAAAAATGTGTGCGATTAATCTGAGGTCTACAGTGAAACTAGTTCTTGATCCTTCCATCAATGTCGGGGAACTTTTTGAGCGGAAATTTTCCTTTGGGGCATATTTAACATAATATCCTATTTTTATGAACGGCTATTGCGCACTGTTTGGTGGGTATTATCTTGATCAGTTGTGGTACAGGGGAGAAAAAGGCAAACTGTTGACTAATTGTTGAATTCTCAATGAGCATTTCAGCTTGGGTTTTGTGAGATATTGAGTGGGTTCTGACATATAATTTGGAACGATCTCACCTGGTTTATTCAGCCATGTTGGAAGCCTGGTTTTTAACATGTGTAACACCCGAGGGCGCACTTTAAGTACACTGTACGTGAATCACTATGGGTGCATGCAGACCAGTAAATCGGTCCAAAATTGCCTACGCCGTCCCAATCACAATTTGCATGTCCTCAGAATCTTCATTATTTGAGCATAGTGTGGGCCATGAACTAGAGGGTTTGTAAAAAAAATATGGGTGGAAGCCGTGCACAGGACTGTGAGCTCGTAGTTCCGTTTAATTTGGATGAAATTGGGGCCTTAATAGCGCTCTTTCTTGTACTGGAGTGTATGCATCGTTTTTTCAAAATGGTGATGGGCTTCAGGACTAATTTAAAGCGTGATTTTCTTCAGATGGAAATTTCTCCTAAAAGTCATCAGTTGACCCCCGTAAATTGAAAAGAAAATGAAGGATGATGAAATAAGCTTTAATATGATGTGTGTCTCGAACACCCTGGAGAGTTAAGAGTATTTTGCCCGAATTCCTGAAGTGGGAACATTTATCATTGTGGTCAATGGAAGTTTATTTACTGGTCTGCAACCTGTAATTTCAAAATGGCGTCTTCCAAGTTTGTTGTCCAAATAGCGGTGCGCATGCGCTTTATATTCCGCGACAGTGGTTTTTCAGGGGGCGCCCAAAATCTGCAGGGGGCCGATAAACCGTCATCCGATTACAGAAATATCAAGCAAAAGGGGGGGGGGTGGTGATTTGGGGTAGGAAAGGAGCTGGAATTCAATTAGCTCCCGTTGTGGGCGCCCTAAAGCAAGGCAGCCGCAAATGGAGGTGTCGTTTTCAGACCAGATAACGAACTCAGTGATTTTTTCTCCCAATTTGTTTTAATGAAAATATGAGTTATACATCCTTCCTCATGCCGTACAGAATTTTTGAAAACCTCGCTTCTTTGTAATTTCAAAATGGCGTCTTCCATGTTCGTTGTCAAAATAGCGGTCCGCATGCGCTTTATATTCCACGACAGTGGTTTTTCAGGGGGACCTGACCTGGAGGTGGTTAGCGTTTGAAAGGGGTTTCCACTGGCGGTTCCGCAACAAATGCACCCGAATCTGCAGGGGGCCGATAGACCGTCATCAGATTACAGAAATATCGAGCGAAAGGGGGGGGGGGGGTGATTTGGGGGTGGAAAGGAGCTGGAATTCAATGAACTCCCGTTGGGGGCGACCTACAGCAAGGCAGCCACAAACGGAGGTGTTATTTTCAAGGCCAGATATCGAACTCAAGGATTGTTTTCTCCAAAAATTTCTTTTTAATGAAATATGAGTTATACATCCTTCCTCATGCCGTACAAATTGATTTCTATCTGCAAACACATTAGTTTGCGCCGGCTTTCGTTGATTTACTAGTGTTGCATTTAACGTCCTGTAAGCGCACAGTCTGCATTGAGAGCGGTACGTGTGGGTCGTTTAGTGTTCTTCGTCGACGGAGGGCTGTTTGTTCTATGTTTTCAAAGAAACCTTTCCGATTTTATAGGCCTGAACTTTGAATCTGACTGTTATTAGCAACTGCACTGTGTGACCTGTTATACAAGTGTTGTCTGCTTCACGCGCTGATGATAATGTTTAAGCCCTTCATTGCGGACCCAAACCCCAGCATTCAGCAACTAATTGCGACTGTGGCTGATTCATTTTGCAATGATACCGTCACTCACTTTGCTTGACAAATGACATACATTGTCTAGTTCTGGATTATTGGCTGGTAGCTGCGCATCCCCGTTTTCATCGGATCCGCCCGATAGTCCGAAGGTTCGATAGTCCGAAGGTTCTTTAGTACGAAGGTCCGATATTCCGAATGCACAAAATTCCCAAAAGAGGGAATTTGTTAGTCCAAAAATGAAATAAGGTTTCTTAATCCGAACATTTGAAGCAATAGTCCGAAGGTTCATTAGTCCGAAGGTTCATTTGTCCGAATTTAGAATAAGGTTATTAGTCCGAAGGTTCAATGTCCGAACCGAAAAAAATGTCTCTACTCCGAAGGTCATTATTCCGAATTGAAAATAAGGTCCGATAGGCTGAATCGACAATAAGATCCCATTTTAAATTCGGACTATCGAAGCTTTTTGTCCATTCGGACTATCAAACCTTATCGTCCATTCGGCCTGTCGGACCTTATTGTCGATTCGGACTATCGAACCCGATCGTCTTTCGGACTATCGAACCTTTGGACTATTTAACCTTCTTCTGTTTTCGGACTAATGGGCCCTTTGGACTATCGAACCTTGGGACTATCGAACCTTTGGACTATTGAACCTTCTGACTAACGAATCATCGGACTAATGGTTACAGCCCAATAGTCCAAAGGTTTGATAGTCCGAAGGTTCTATAGCCCGAAGGGTCATTAGTCCGAAAATAGAATAGGGTTAATTAATCCGATAGTCCGAATAGACGATATGGTGCGATAGTCCGAATCGACAATAAGGTTCGAAAGTCCTAACAGATGATAAGGTTCGATAGTCCGAATATACTGTAGGGTTCGATGGTCCGAACTGACAATGAGGTTCGCTAGTCCGAATTGAGAATAAGGTTCGATAATCCGAATGGACAATACAGTTCGTCAGTCTGACACTTCGACCTTTCGGACCTTACTGTTGATTCGGACTATCGGACCTAATTGTCGATTCGGACTATCGGACCTTATTGTCAATTCGGAATAATGAACCTTCGGACTATTGAAACTTATTTTCGTTTCGGACTATTGAACCTTCGGACTGATTAACCTTATTCTAAATTCGGACCACCGAATTTAGGCATTTCTTTCATTTTCGGACTAACGAGCCCCCTCTTATGGAATTTTTGTGCATGCGGAAACTCGAACCTTCGGACTATCGGACCTTCGGACTGTCGGGCGGACCCCGTAGATATATACCTTCCATAGTGGGCTAAATCTGACCCATTTTGTACAGCAGATCGATGCATGAAAAGACTTCCAGTGAATAGCCATTCTTTTTGTTATTATTATTAATGGTCTATTTAAAGACTCTAACAGCAATTTGCTGAATTACACTCAATTTACAATATACAATTTACAAATTCAGAATAAAGGTACTCAAATTAAAAATAAATATTACCGGTACATTAGCATAAAACACATAAAAATTGCCAGCGAACGGAGTATCCATTGACACATTAACTACCCAAGGACACAAAAAAGCTGTATACTTTTTCAAAGACATAAATATCAGGAGAGTTTGCGGAATCTACCAGGCCGTATTACAGTGAGCTGTATAGAATAAGCGAGATAAAAAAAAATGATACAATTAATAAGTTTGATTATTTACTGACTTATAATCAAGCCAAACAGCAAGGGCGTCAATCGCTTCTCAAAAGAGGGGGATGGGGGGCATACATTGATCAGAACTAATGCGAACGCGAAGTCCTGACGGCGTAGGGTTCGGGGCCCGCTTGAGGGCCCCGACAAATGTTGAATTCTAGACGCTCTGTGGTGCAATCTGAGGCAATTCCTGATCATGCCCTTTAACATTTTTTTTAGCCACATATCATCATTTAAATATCAATTTCGAGTTTGGAGTCATTGAATCAGCTATTTTGAGCTATAGAATCAAATGTAGGTTACAATTTTTAGTCGGGGACGGAAAAAATAAGGGGGGGGGGAGAGGGGCGGATATCTCAAACTTTAAAAAGTGCCCCTCCTCGTCCTCCAACGATCGAGCCCATGCTAATCCCAGGCCAATCACAAGTCAGATAAAGAGGGCAGATCACAAGTCCATTAAGCCCAGTCCACAAGTCGCACGGGACAAACAATGACCAAAATAATGCACAATGTTACACAGTGCACTTGTGTCCACTATCCAGAAAGCCCGCCACGTGGCCCGAGACCAGAGCAGCGAAATACCCGCAGTGAGACTCGAGACGACCAAGGACGACCTGTGATGGTTTGATAAACAACTCTGATTATTTAAACGTGACGTTAAAAACGGAATGGGGCTGGACTTATAACGTTTGGTGCGGCAGTGTGTAATAGAAAGCTTATTTGAATTTATCAAATTATTTTCTCGGTTTGCAGGAAGAAAATGCCTTCACTGGAGGAGATTCCTCCCAAAATTGAGCGTTGAATATAATTTTGCGTGCAGTCTGGCTTGACTTTAAATAGATAGTAGCTACACTATAGGCTTGTTTAAGCTTTGTCTTGGTAAGTGTTTCCTTTTCTTTTCTGTTCTGTAAAATTGATCAGAAATCGATTTTCTTGGCGCACCTGTGTGCCTTCCCTTTTCCGGAACTAGTCTGGTTCTCTGACCTGACAATTCCCCGACGCCCTGACGTCTATATTGTAGGTCAGGCAGCCGTGCCACCTTGCTAAAAATAAACATGATGGCCCCTTTTCAAAGCTTGGTTTTGTTTCTGGTTTGGCTTTATTAAAAGCGTTTAATGTCCCGATCAAATTTTAAAACATCACTTGCTTCATGTAATCATACAGTTGACATTTATTATATAAAAAACATTGACTCATGTTGAGCTGGAATCTTCAAAGTTTAATAGGGACCCAAATAGCAGGCAAAGCCGATATGGAGAAGGCGCCAAGTTTAGGAATACGTAACCATATCGTCGTCTAGTAAATGACGCAGCATAGCTCACTCCTCGTACGATCCGAGAGCATACTTTATGTAAAAAGTCGTCATTGAATTTCAAGTTTTTTCAATGCAAGCAATTAAAATTAAATATCAACTGTTTTTTTAAATTTAATTTTTAATAAGCGAGGTAGGTAAATATAACACGACCCGGTAAATCTGTCTGGGGGACACATTTACTAGGGGGACAGAATTACCGTTCACACCAGACGCCAATGGTGTTGCTCCTCCTCCCCCTCTCCCCAGGTAAGTATAAAGTTTAACCAAACGCAACTGAATTTGTACTGTACTTTTTCCCAAATGGTGCTTTAGATTATTGGATGTGCACTATCCTTTCACGGAAATAATGGTTGCAAATGCGTATATATTTGTGCATACATATATCATTGCAGAGTTGTATGACGCGTGACTCGAGTCCGACTCGAGTCCCATTTTCGGACTCGGACTCGACTCACGACCACAAATCGTCACTAACACCACGAAGTAACACCAAAGTACACATAAGTGCTACTTCGTGAAAACCGCTAAATGGCAAGTTTTGGTTTCCCGGAGTAACACTCAAGTTTGCGCGCGCACATCGGACACTGGCGCATGGCCCGAACGATTTTCGTTTTCACAAAGTTACAACAGTTTTATGGAAAAAACTATTTGGATAAAAACGTTCTAAAACGTTTGACAGGAATGTGATTAATCCGTACTTTTGTATGATTGCAGAAAAATGTAATAAAAAGTCTTCAAACTTGTGAAATAAAGGTGAGTGTAACATAGTGAAAGCGAAAATTACCGATTACCGGCACAGTGTACACAGAGTGTTACTTTGTGAAAACGAAAACCAATCGTTTCTGTAAAATACGCGCCCGTGGTGCGAACTCAAGTCCACTTGAGTGTTACTTCGTGGTGTCGCTAACGAAATGACTCGGACTCGACTCGACCCTGCGGACCAGGACTCGGACTCGACCTGCGTGACTCGAGACTCGACTAAAATGTCCACAAATCAGTTTTTTTGCAACAGTATAATAACATTTTAAAGACAATCCTTTCCTTTTCAAGCCATGCAGTCATTTCGGTGCAGAAGAAGCAAACTGTACATACACAGTGCATACGGCTTGTTTGTTTCCGATTTTTTTTGATGTTTGGGAAATAACATTTTTTCCAATAAATACGTAAAGGTGACTCGTGACTCGGACTCAGACTCGGCCTATATGACTCGTGATTTGGACTCGGACTCAGCCTATGTGACTCATGACACGGACTCGACCTGCATAGGGAATCGGACTCGGACTCGACCTATGTGACTCATGACTCGGACTCCGACGGACTCGACCTGCATGACTCGGGACTCGGACTCGGACTCCGGAGAGGTGACTCGTACTCGGACTCGGACTCGATGTTTGGTGACTCGAATACAAGTTAATCAGATGGTGTCCAGCCCCCCCCCCCCCTCCGGCTTTTTGAACTTCCAAGCTACTCTCCCCCTATGTTGACATCGCCGCCCTTGCAACAGTGTATTTTTACAAACGTTCTTATTGTTTTTGAAACAAGCTTCCAGGTGATGTATAGTTATTTGGTGTAATGAAGAGTGGGCCCAATTGAGTAATGTTTTTATAATTATTTTTTTAAACATATAAACAGTCTCTTAAAACTAAAGCGAACATGAAACTTGAAAAACAATTTTGATTTAAAATTTGAGTAATCACAGAGAATGTGTATATACAAATTGACTGGTCTAATACTGTATTAATATAATACATGATAGAACGATAATTTATACTCACTGAGAGCAAGTGATTGCATGGTTTAATGATTATAAAAGTTCTTTCTTTCAAGTAGAGTGACCTTCGGAACGGAACAATTTCAGAAATATTTCAAATATCGCTAGCAAAAGCTAGTCAAAACCATGCCAATTGAACCGACGCCCAAGCTTTGTTTTGAGTACAATTGTGCATAAGGTAGTTATTATTCTAATTATGGAGCAAGTAGTTTTTGAAATGATTGACTTAATCATGAAACATGATATTCTACTTAATTATGCTCAAACATCAATTTCAACGCATAACCCACTACGATTGCGCACTTTTTTTTTGGACAACTCAATTCACCACCGAATCAGGCAAATTTGGAAAAAAGTAGGTGTTTGTGATGATAAACAAAATTTATAGAATGGTCAAACATTCATGGACAACATTATCATGAACCAACATCTCTAACATACACCTTTTAGCGCACTGTTTTGAAATCAATGATGCTCGGTCGTCCGTGACTGCAGAGAGGCAGATAAGATATCAATGAAAAGCTAATGAAACACACTTTAAGATGATGCCACATTGGCATCATTCAAGTTCATAACCTTTACATATCAGCCCATTGTTTGGGGGTTACCTTTTTTAAAACACCCTGTATATGTGTCTCGGAAAAGGCTAATTCGTAAAAAAAAAAAATTGTCACGTCTCTAGAACAACCTATCACAACAAAACAAAAATCAACAGAGGGTTTGATCTACTTACCCTGAAACTTCCATTCTTATTCACAAATTATTCAAAATCTTTTTATCTCTAACCGTCTGTTTAGCGCTCCATGAACAAAGGCAAACGCGGGAGTGCGTCAACTAAATAGAGCGCCGATTTGAAAAAAAAACCCGCTCAGACTACTCAATTTATTTGTCAATCTTCTATTTAGCAAAAGATGAAATATCTGTGTTGCAGTTTCTCCCTAAAGTATTGCTATTTAATTGATAACATGAGACCGTGACCATGTCTACTCTAAGTCAGATCCATTTGTGCGCAAAGGCAACTAAAAAGACTTGCCTAACGCCATGTAAAGTCATCTTAATAAAATAAGCCTACTCGAGTTCTTTAAAACAAAATCTCGAAAACGATGTCTTTACTCGATTTAATCAGTGACTATATACGCATAATATTTATGTACAACGCGTCCCAAAATACCCACAACGTCTTTTTGCGAGGCTCTAGCGTCGGCGCGAAACACGTACCGCCATTGTTTTTGTACCATTTTAAGCTTGGAATCTGAACTTTGTCCCTGGCGAGTATTGGTTTGATGTTTAAAAGAGTTTGAAAAGTTTTCGCATGTTCAAATAAAGGCATGTAGAAAACAAACTCAACCGATTTCAAGGAAAATCGATGGTGCGGTACATCAGATGCAAACTCGAGTCACACTTTGAGCGCGCTTTTTAAAAAGGTACATACTTGCGCGTGAATTTCAAAGTTGAACTTGAAACGACGAATTGTGAATTCATTTAAGGTGTAGTCTACGTGGATCGAAAAGAATAGGAAACACAGCAAGTAAAAAGCAACGAGATCGTCACATCATGAACATGATGAACCATTTCCACATTGGTAATAATGCGCATGATTGATTTTCCTTGAAATCGGTTGTTTGTGTTTTTGACATACCTTTATTTGAATACTAATCATTTCAAAACACTTTTGAAAATCAAACCAATACTTACCAGGGATACAGTTAATATTCCAAGCTTTAAAATTATATGAAAACAATGGCGAGACGTATTTCCGCGGCGACGCTAGAGCCTCGCGAAAATAATTGCTGCTATTTTGGGACGCGCTGAATATTTTTATACTAATTACACATGCACAGTAATCATCATGTATCACTTAAACACATGTATCCGAATTTTTGTTTTGAAAAGGCACATATGTACAATTGTCTAGAATATCCATTAGTAAAAACGATTCAAAACAGCTATTTTTCTGAATAGATTTTTCAATAGCTATTTTTCTAACAATACATTTCTAATTCAATTTAGATGAAACATCGAACGAAACCATGACCCAAGTTTAGTTTATAGCCCACGAGGGAAAAACTTGCCCTTAGAAATAGCACGCGTAGGGACGCAGGCGGCTTGAAAAAAAAAACAGCTGTGGATATCATGTATCATCATTAATGTGCATTTATTACAACAAACCCAAACATATATGTACATGGACATTTTAAACAATTTTATATGAAATTCAAACTGCTCGTATATAATATGCCAGATGAAATAACCTCGCCCTCCACCGCTGTGACCCGGGTTCGAATCCCACCTGGGCCAACATGTGGATTGGGCTTTCAGTCCCTATCTAGATTCCGTGGGTTTCCCCAGAATATTCTTATGGGGTTTTCCTCCCTTAAAACTTTTTTTTCTCATTGTTTCCTCTCTACAAGTTTCTTCAGGCTTGCGAGCTACAGTGCCTATGGCGCTTTCATTACCAGAAATTATTTAAAATTAAAACAAAAATAATAGTAATAATAATGTCTTTGTTTTTCCGAGCCGCATACGTATACCATGGCTACTCATGCACTATCTGCCAGACGACACCTCAATTAAACTAGGGTAGACTGTTTCCCAACCTGTATCATAATAATTAATGTAAGTACCACTCCCGTGGTGGATCTCGTGCGAGTTGTTGAACGAGACATGAAGTGTTTGTTTTCTTTGAAATAATTCGAAAAACTGTTAGGGGAGTCAAGTCGAATTTGTTGAGCCTAAAGGGGCATGACGGGGAGCACCCCCCCCCCCCCCTGGCCTACGCCCTCCACTTCCTCAAAATCTGAGTGAAGGCCAAATTAGATTTTCCGGCGCCCTGCATATTGGACACCCTGTCACGCCACTGCGTCTTGTTTTACGCGACTATTTAGGTTCGCAATATTTGGTAGCCTTGACCAAGTCTGTCGAGCCAAGCTTTTCCCTGACAAACGGCCCGAGTCCGGCAGCAGTTTTGCCCTTCATGTCACGGCACACGTACGCCGCGCACTTTGCCGGTACGTATACATGTACAGCGCACTTTGCCGGTACGTATACAGTAACTACCTGCATACGTACTACCACGCGCAGTAACCACTACGCGGCCGCAGTTACACTGTACGTCCGTGTACAGTGCGGATTTGTGTCTGGGGCATGGCACAGGCAATTCGGAGCTATAGCCTATAGCAAGGGGCTAGCGCACGGCGCGGTGTACGTGTGCCGTGACAAGTAGGGTAAAACGGCTGCCGGACCGTTTGTTCAGGGAAAAGCTTGGCTTGACAGGCTAGATATTTGGTCAAATTAGGTTTTGCCCTTCACCGACGTTCAAACACTGCATACTCAGTGTGTACCTCCCGAGTGAAAGATGGAAAAAATCACTCGGGTGGGGCTCGAACCTACGACCTCCCGCCCTCCAGTGCAGACGTCCTATCACTCGACCACCGAGCTAACGGGATCGGTTGGCTGGTTTGAATCTGATGTACATAGCAGCGGGCACCGCATGAACTATTATAAGATGGCATTTTGCGTCGGGGTGATATAAATCAAATTAGGTTTTGCCCTTCACCGACGTTCAAACACTGCATACTCAGGGTGTTACCTCCAGCTCCCGAGTGAAAGATGGAAACAAAAACGATCCCGTTAGCTCGGTGGTCGAGTGGTAGGACGTCTGCATTGGAGGGCGGGAGGTCGTGGGTTCGAGTCCCACCCGAGTGATTTTTTTCCATCTTTCACTCGGGAGGTAACATATGCAGTGTTTAAACGTCGGTGAAGGGCAAAACCTAATTTGATTTATATCACCCCGACGCAAAATTCCATCTTATAATAGATATTTGGATGTTCTCAAAACAACTACATTCAACTTCAAATCGTGCCCTCCGCCATACCACAAAGGGGCTGATTACTTTGCCAGGAGGTTATAGAAAGACCCATCCCAGGTGTAGCGATTGCGAAACCAGTTTGACCTGGTTGCTGTTGCTCCGCGGTCAACGGCTCGTGGACCGAAGTAGACATTGGTGACAACCAGACGCTCCGTGGCTTCGTTTTTGCGAGGCAAGCCATCTTGTCCGCATAGGTGTTCTGCATACTTGCCAAAACACATCACTCGATCACCTGGGGAAGTGTAAAGTGGAGACTGTAAAGAATATTTGAGTCGTTTACTAAAGGCAGATACATGTACATGTAGTCCCGACTTTAGGGCAATATCCTGGGGCTTATGTAAAAAAAACAACCTCATAGTAAGAATGGTCTATTAATTATACAACGGTTATTTGGTGCAGTCGTGTTTTACCATTACTCGATCACAAGGGTTGGGATTTTTGTTCCCTTTGTTCCTTTAATACACCAGCCAAAAGACTATCCACACACATTTACGTTCAAAGACCGTTAAAAAGTAGATGTTCTTTCGAGGACAACAAAGAATCCGTTGTTCTCTCAATGTTTGTCTGTTTTCGAGATGTATGTAATACAAGAACACAGGTACAAACACGCATGTGTGTTTTACAAATATTTATGAGGACACTTACTGTTCCTTTCTTTTGTTCCTATTGTTTCGACTTTTTAAAGTTTGCCGTAAAGTGTGTACACAAAAACCTCCCGAGGACTTGGCTCATGTCCTCGTGGTTATTGTTATCGTAGTAAATCCATTATCCCAAGTCCTCAGACGCAAAGGATACCAAGATCATACTTGTTCCGTAATTGTGGGAGCTGACAGCCTAACAAACATGTATACTTTAATATGGGAAAGACCTTTGTTTCCATTCTTTTGTTTTCATTTGTTTCAATTGAAATCCCAAACTTCATAGCGTTTCCCTTGTGGGGTAGATTAATTTTTAAAGACTTCCTTGTGGGGTGTATCATTTTATTGTGTTTTCTACCCCACAAGGAACCAGTAGATATTATGTTTATTTTCTTCGCTGATAAGATTCATACAATTTCGGGCCAATGAAAGCATTAACACATTGGTACTTAAGACAAAACATGCACATGCATTTATGCAGCCGTAAAAAGTCTGCAGCCGTCACTGTTTTCATGAAGAGCCACATATGTGGATTTTGAAGAAAACGCGTTTTCGAGATATCGCAAAAGAAGTTTCTCTTAATTAAAAACTGCAAGAAATACTACTTTTCAACAACTTTGTACAGTAAGAAAACCTTCACATGATTCTGTGAGAGCTGAATTTTTATGTGAACCCAGTAATTAGAATTAACACTACTGTATTAATTGGTTAATTAGTGAATATTAATTAGTAAAGATCTCTTCGCGAAAACGAAAATCCAAGTTTCCTACATTTTGGCCCTTTCGGTTCAATATGTTTGTCCATATGGAAGGGGCGTGCGTATGTACGTGCGCGCAGCTGAGAATGTAACAAAGATATGTGGCTCTTCGTATAAACGCAAATTGTTAAGTTTGTTAAGTAAAATGTTTTAGCGAAATAGTGAACAAAAATCGAAATCGAAAAAGTGGTAATTTTTGGCATTATGTGGCTCTTTGTGAAAACGGTGACGATTTGTTATACATTTGTTATACACCATTCTGCAGTTTGATACATTTCGCCACCGTCACCACGAAGTAGCCAAACCTTAACCCCCGAAAAGTAGAAAATTTGTGTTTCGAGATACAAGCGATTTAAGTTGACGATGTTTTGAAACGGTGATCGGAATATCGTTTTAGCCTCAAAATCCATATTTTCTTGCATTGTCTGAAAGCTGGGATCTTGAATGACACGTTAATGTGTGATTTTTATTGAACAAAACAATTATTAATGAGTTATCAAACTAATTAACCATAAAATCACTTCGTGAAAACGTGAAAACTTCGAGAAGGTCCCCATAACTGGATCCTTACAGTAAAAAGTCCCCAAAATAGTTCGCCATATCGGATGTTCTGTTCCCTCCTTATCCTTTTCTTTCGAATTGTCCTGATGGGGTACTGTCAGACAAAGACCGTCGTATGGGGTACCATTGTTCTTTTTGAGTGAGTACCACAACGTATGGGTGTTCTTGTAAAACACACATACCGCACACTTTTTGATTTTGCGACGCCTGGCTTAACGAGACAAAAACCTTGGCAACCCTACAGCACTGTGCGTCGGCGATGTTGTTGTTACCCCCCCCCCCCTTCCCCCTACCATTCACCTCGGTCTCAAGACACCCCTGATGACGTGTCCAATTAACTCATACTAAAGTAACCCAGTGACTGGATGACTGAGATCTTAACTACGACAAAACTCTTCTTGGAATTAAAACGATGAAACTTAATTACAAGGATTCGAATTTTGTGCACGTGGACGAACCCCGTACATAGACGGTGGGCCTATATGGCAACCAAACAGTACCTGGGGTGGCTAGAGGGGGGACGGGAGGGGCACGGACCTGCCGCTCCAGGCCTGTGTAACCCCATTTTGAATCTCTCCCGCCCCGCTATGAATTGTGGGGAGGTGAAAAATGATCTCTTTATTGTGTCAACATGCATCCAGGAAAATATATCCATTGGTGTCCCCCTTTGCAAACAGTGCAAAGAGGACGTCAGTTTCGCCACTGCAATCAGCTGCATGTTTCAAATAATCACTCACAGATTCATTATGGGATAAAGAATGATGGGTTAAAGGTGAGATGGCTGACATAGTATGTCGGTGATTTATGACTAGTATCAATTGAAATATATATTTATGTAGAACGCCATTGTCCAGTGGTTACAGTGTTTGACTCACGCACGATGGTGCATGGGTTCGAATCCTGGCAGGAACATGGTGTTGTGCCCTTGGTTAAGACACATAACTACAATTGCCTCTCTCTCCACCCAGGAGTAGAAATGGGTACCAGTGAGATTAAGGACCGATTGAGCATTGATATCGACTGCCGCGTGGTCTCATGGCCTGATGAACGGGTAAATAAAGCGTTTTGAGATTGTTGATATGATACGATGGAAAGTGCTATATAAGCGTTGCAATTTATTATTTATTTATTTATATAAACTGGAACATTGTAACAAAATTCGTGAGGTGAGCTGAACCTTTTTGCGACGGATCCGGTACGAACAGAATTAAAAAAAATCACAAATGCAGAATTGCAGTCGAATTGAGAAAGTGATTAAATTCTATTCATAAATACCTCAGACAGTTTAGGTATTCCTATTGGTCGAGAGCCCGTCACGTGGCCGGTCTTAAACGGATGATAAAGACATGGCTAGCTGGTCTTAAACACTTTTCCAGTGTCACAATAAAATGTGGACTCCTAAAAATCCAAATTTCATTGGTTGAACGTTCAAAATTCTCACGTAGGCATGCGCAACACTACCAGGGAGTCAGAATTTTATAGTTCTAAATTCAAAACGCAACGCCCCAGGTGCGTTCTGCGTGACATCGCGCAGAACATGCTACGCGCGCGTCAATCTCCATAAAAGGGTTGTTTACATCTTACTCGCCAGCTGAACACTCCATTATTTTGCTAGAGGGTGGTTTCAAAAAGCATGAAGTGAATTTGTTGAACAAAATCGGGATTTTTTGAACGAATTATTTGATATTTTTTTTACGGATAAGGTATTTATGAATGGGAATAAATATGTGCTCGGTCGGTATTTATCACTCTGTTTAATACTGCTTAGTGTCTGGGTGCTGATAATTACCCTCGCCTCCAGCTCGGGCAATTATCAGCACCCAGACTCTAAGCGGTATTAAACGATTGATAAAAACCTCCGGAGCACACATTTATTCCTTACTAATGGTTACCTGCATCGTTAAACCGTAGCTCAGTGTTATCGCTGTATTTATCCATCGGGATGTTGAGTGACACAGTCTTGAGCGAGGGCAGATAGAGGGCGTATATGGTAGATGGGTTCCTGGAGTCGTCGGCTAGCAAGGAAAAATTCACATCGGTGCGAATCATGAAGTCAGTGAAGGTTAAGTTCTTGATCGCTTCAATCTCATCATCCGAGATGATATCGAGATTGATTTCTGCCTCATCTTCGTCTTCGTAGTTCCAGACCGACTGCATGTTGCCTTTCCCGAAGCGTGCCCAGCCATCAGGCATCTCACAGTACACAGGATACTGCCGAGGAAATAAGATGGTACCGCGTCGGTCAGGATTTGCAAACGTAATAATCTTATAGTACTCTAGTCATGAGGTTATCTAGATCACCTTAGGCCAAAAAAAAGTATTCGGTCTCTGGTCAGACCAAAGTTCCGGAATTGACGCGGCGACGTAGCTTTTTTTTTTCTTCAAGCTTGGATTGTACAGACAAGGTGGGATACTATTTTGCTTTTTTGATGTCCTCATGTACATTGGTGTCCTCCATAATTTGCCTTGGTGCTTTCGATCATTTCCCTTGGTGCAATTTCCAATTCCTTGGTGCTCTTTGGTAAAAAAAAAATGAGGAGGTGCGGAAAAAGAGGGCGCTGTTGGAGCTACCGCGGAACATTTTGGAAAAGAAAAGTTCGACGCGCATGATTAAAATCGACGCTCGCGCTGACCAGAGACCGACTTATATTTTTTTTGGCCTTAGTGTTGGATTGTGACTCCCGGGGACAAGCCACTGTCGTTTCATTTGTCCCCGAAATATAGCACACTCCGACAGATGAAGCACATAAACGCACGATCGACGACCTTTTTCAACAAAAGATCAACAATTGAGGTCAAAAGAGTCTGGTGTTCTCCCTTTGTCTGTCGGTCCTCGGTGCGAAGTGTACGCTTACTCAATACAGTTTGTGTTTCAAAGAGAAGTGAAATCCATGTCTAAAGAGTAACAACTATTACTGTCTTTCGGCTATCTCAAGTTTCGTGGATTTTTTTCAGACTAGTCAGCAAAAGTGCACTTTTAATTCTGCAAAAAAGAGAAGGAAATCCAATATTTAGAGTGCCCTTTTTGTCAAATTATCCCTCATTGTTGGTCTTCGCATTGCCATTTCTGAGGTTTTTTCGGTGATTTCTTTTATGTTAATATAGAAAAGAGGGCGTTTGCTGTGGACAACTCTGTTGTATATTATTTTCTTCATTAATTTAGTACACGAAAGACAGTAAACGCAGTGTTGAAAGTACTCGTACTCGAGTGCTACTCGAGTACTTTTTTATATTTTGTGTTAGAGTACTCGAACTCGTACTCGCACTCAAATGTCGAAGTACTCGTACTTGAAATGAGGGTACTCGTACTCGGGCAGCAAAGTACTCGTACTCGACATGTCGAAATTGTACTCGATCATCAAAGTACTAGCTCGAACTCGAATAGTAGTACTCGGAAAAAATGGTTTAGCGTGACTCACCACGGCCTTATTTTTTCGATACTTTCAGTTTGAAATGGTTGATTGGCTTGCGGAGAAATCAAAGTTTCCTGATTTTCCTCTGTGCACATCCGCACAAACACATTTAACAGCTAGCAGTGAGTGGGTCTGCTGAACCATCTGAAATAGAAGTACTCGTACTCGTGCTTGGAATACAAGTACTCGTACTCGTACTCGTACTCGGAAGTACAAGTACTCGTACTCGGAAGTACAAGTACTCGTACTCGGAAGTACAAGTACTCGTACTTGGAAGTACAAGTATTCGCACTCGTACTCGCAAGTACAAGTATTCGTACTCGTACTCGGAAGTACAAGTACTCGTACTCGGTAACCTAAGTACTCGGCAGTACTTGGTACTCGGAAAAAAGTACTCGACTACAACACTGAATAAATGTACAAACGCTATGTACAATCATTTCCAGTTAGTTTTATTTCGGGTTCATTAAGCCCTTCTACTTATCAGGAAAAAAATATCAGTTACGGAAATTGTAAAAGAGGCCAAACAATTTACAATCATTATTTCATACATTACAGTGAAATGCATTTTTGCACATACAGTAATATCAAATGATTACAGGGAGCGGACCCTTATTGTATATCGCTTTCTACTTCACCTGTTTATTTCCAGCTCCGAGGAGGTAGTACACACCGCTGGGTGACTGTTCACAGGCCTCCAGTATCTCACTGCATGAGGTGGCTGGGTTTTGCTCAGTGCCATTTGTACACGGAGTTGGCAGCTCTGTCAAAGATTATGAAGTCAAAACAATTAAAGCGGCATGACTTTTCGATTCTAACAAGATCTGCTTAAAAGGCAAAATGACAGAGGTACAAAAACAAAGCTGTATATGATTGTTTTTGTACCTCTGTGTTTATGTCCACAACCATTATGTCCGTTTGGTCGATTACATCCGAAAACAGATTTTGACGGGCGACGGCCGATTGTGTCCGACCCATTATGTCCGACAGCGATTATGTCCGACCCATTGTGTCCGACGGCCGGTTTTGTCCGACCCATTATGTCCGACAGCGATTATGTCCGACCCATTGCGTCAGACGTCCGATTATATCCGACCAATTATGTCCGACGGCCGATTATGTCCGACCCATTGTGTCCGACGTCCGATTATGTCCGACCCATTGTGTCCGACGTCCGATTATGTACGACCCATTGTGTCTGACTGCCGATTATGTCCGACCCATTATGTCCCACGGCCGATTATGTCTGACCCATTGTGTCCGACGGCCAATCGAGGATTTTGTTTAATTTGCATGTAGGCTAGGTCTACACTACATTGCTGATAATGTGGAAGACAAATCTTATCTTTACCCCGTTATGTAACAATGCGGCCGTATTAAGAAGCATGCACTCATAAAAGTAAGATTGGATTTGAACAGAATTGGATAACTGGAACCGATTTTTCCTGACCCAATTTTGTCCGGTAAAATCTGAAAGTTTGTTGTAATATATATATGGCGTCAAATGAAATCTGATTAATTTCATCCTCTATTTTGGGCTCTAATTACTCTCACATGTAACTTTTCAATGTCATTATTATTTTTTGAACTCTATGAAGGAATCTCTTGATAGAGTGCAATTGCAACACTTATCGGAATCAGGACCCTGTTAATGTTATAAAAGGCGGTGGGTAAAAGTGAAGAAGAAAAAACATACAGTGAAGCGCCGCTCGAATGATGGCGCCCTATCCCCAGGGCGTGCCGAGGGCTGCATTGACCAGAGGCGAGCTTTTTCTATACCACAAAGTCGGTCCTACATGAATGATTGCCGCGTATGGCGCAATACATGTACATGCAATAATACAATGAATAGAACAACTCAGTGGAAGGAGTCACTGATGTAGTCTAGTAGATATACTACATGGGCTGTCATCGCTTTTCTTTTCATTCATTATTCGTTTAATTCCCTTAAAATAGGTTTTTTTTACAGTAATGTAGGGCATTTTTCTTTTGTAGTTTGGAAATGTGGTTTGGAGAATTTTGTTTCGCAAAGGAAAACAAGTATCGATGAATGTAATCATTCGCTTCAATTGGTGCATACTAGTGGTAAAGATCTGGCGATTGTTCCTTTAAACGGAGGGGCACAATTTTCAAAGCGAGACCTAAAATCGGAGATAATCTTAGAAGATAAGAAGGGTATAATACAAAAAAAGTCACGTATTGTAAGGTTGTGCGTTTACATATATTTTCAATGAATGTGACCTTACATCAGGAGTGTGGTTTCGTTTTGGAATATACATAGGTGAAGGGAAACTATAGTGCCGAAAATGTATAGGTACACGTTGATCTTTAGGCTATTTTTGCCCTTCTGGTAGCCACTTCAGGGCAACCTTAATGACCCAAAATTAACGTGGACAGTCCCACTAAAAATATTAAAGCCACTGACGACTTTGGGTATTCTGAATATTGATAACAATAGTAATTGTATTTTGAATGTTGATAACAGTAAGAATTCAACGCAATCGACACAATTTTAATTAAATCGGCTTTTTAACCCTTGCAAAAGTACGGCAACCAACGCGATTATAGGCAACATAGGCGACCCCCGAGCAATGCTTGGGCAACCATTGAGCCTCCTCTGTGACTCCTCTGTGCCATCATCGGCGACCAATGGCAACTATGGCGATTACTGGTCGACCAAGCAGCCTTTCTTTTGCCTTCTAGGCGACCCTTGAGGCACAAGGGAGGCAGAAGCATCGCCCAGATTGACGGTTGAAAATTTGCAACAGAACGGATCTATTACGTGGCGATCATTGGCCGACCATTGCGCATCCTGCAACCGATTGTGCCTCCCTTCTGCCTGAGCCACCTTTTGAGCAACTAACCTCCTCGGCGACCTTGTGCGACTGTTTTGAACATGTTCAAAAATTTACGGCGACCATGGCGTCCATGGCGATATCTGAACATCCTGTGTACCACCTTTGAACAACCTAAGCAACCGTTCGGCCTCCTTTGAGCCTCCAACGACGACCTGGCCAGTTTTGGTCGCACAAAGGAGGCCCATAGGTCGCAGCCACGTGAAAAGGGGGTCGTATCAAAGACAGCACATCACGTTACGACACAACGCCTATCACAATTCGATACATAAACACAAAACATTACACGTTTTGTAAAACGTTACACCACAATACGCATATTACATCTATCCCATTACAACTCATTAAAGGACAACACATTACATTGTTAAAAAAAACGTACCACATTACAGCTATAACCCGTTAATATTCGCTTTAAAACACGGCAGCCAAACTCGTTTAACGAGTAACATCAAAGCACTATAACCCAGACACTACAACCAAAACCAAAGCACACCACACCACAAGTCGATTTGGATCCGACAGGTTTAAATAATTATACGTTTATGATCTCCAGATGCGATTGAAAGGAAGATCATATATGTGGAGCACCGTCATGAAACAACCTCCACGATTTACAAAGCTAAGGCTTTACAGTAGCGCAAGCGTTATTCAGGGCATACATGCCTGTACAGTCGGCTCCCGTTATAGCAAAAACGGTTAGGACGAAATCTGGTTATTACAAACACATATCTTCGGTCCCGGCAAAATTGTGCACATGTCTATGGGGAAAAAATCGCTTAAGACAAAACGGACAGCACAAAATTCCTGTTAATACGAAAGGTTTTGGCGATCCCGTCGAGTAAAAAATCATTGTTAGCAACCCATTTATTACGAAAAAAAGAAACCTACATCCAAAAAAGCTTAACTTCGCAGGTTTTTTTTGTTTTGGCAGACCTAATCTGAATGAAGTATAATTACGGTCATGAATGGGTTTCAGTTATTTAATTTTGCTGACATTGTGGTACGGTCACTAATCGCCCGCTGCGGTTACCAACAAAGGCCTGTGAAAACGTGCTGATGATACCATGATACAATGAAGCCCAGACGGCAACAGAAGAAACCACAAGCCGGGAACAAACACCGAGTACGGGACATCTGATCTGCACCCGAGCTGACGTGGACGGCGAGATATACGTGGACAATCATGCTGCCAGGACAAGGTTCGATCCACCAATAAGGTATCACCGCCTAACATTTGATATTGATAAATCGTGAGGCACGTGGAGACTTACTCAAACACACATAATACTGCATGATTAATGATGTGGCAGGACAATATTCACTTTAATTACTAAACTGGTAACCATATTCCAAATGGGGGCGCTCTTCAAAAATGACAATTATTATGCATACTACATATTATATGGACATTTTCACGGCGCACTGTAATGGTTATTAAGCGGGTTTGCTTTTGTGGAATTGATGTCAGAGGAACTCTATAAACATGTATTTTAATCATTGCTGAAAAAAAAAATTGGCCACAAAAATCCTCCAGGGGACGCAAAGTGCTCCCCCCCCCCCCCCCACTGGATACGCCACTGACAGCATATCTGATAAGTTGCTAACTGTCTTTTTTTAATTTGCAGGTATTTTGGGTTGGCTGGCTATGCCGAAACGGTGGGCAAATTTAAGTTATGCATTCATCCAATGCGTATGTCATATGCCTCCTCACCACTCATTGTTGTGTCAATGAATTGGCCAACGACAACCTCCTGGGTTTTTTTAGGGGGAGGGCTCAACGACATCCGCCAATTAGATTTAAGGGCATTTTTGCCATAAAATAACTATTTTAGATAGAATCAAAGGAACCCGAGGCTAGCTGTTTGAAGCTAAGGCTCAAATTGCGAAGGTTCATATTCATAAGGTGATAGAGGGTAAGGCAAGCAACGTATATCCCTACCGCCATCTTCAGGTCATGAATTACGCAACATCATCCTGAGTAATGGCCTTGAAGTGTACACGTCTGGTGGTTTGATGCTTATCAGCGTTGTACACAATGCAGCGATAATGCTTATAGAGCGGTACATATACATAATGCAGTGATAATTTTCGTCACTTGCCCTTTATATGCTCTAGTGTGGAGCACATTTCTGCACTGAATATTACAGTGAAATCCTTGACCGAACCCACTTGTACATCGCTATCTGTTCATCTTGATGGACTGAGACCGTTGATCTTAAGTAACTCGATATTTCCCCTAAGTGACAAATTTATGTATGCTTTTAATAACGCGTGTGCTACTGGGAAGCCTATTGCTTTAATATAATTATAAGACATGAACATTCTTTCGTAATGGTACCTCCGCATATAAATGGTCTTTCTTTCAATTCCATATTTTGATCGTAAATCAATTAAAATATAGGTTTTCCCAGCCAATTTCACCAAGTTTACATTCAATTTAACGCCTGGCTTATTAAGATTGAAATTGAAAGATCACGCAGATCGGCATTCGTCAATCAAAAAGAATCATGACATTTTACTATCAGAGCATTCTATCGCCTGCTAGCTTCACTCGTCCCTATCAAAGAGGCATTCATATTAAAAGTATCGCGTTGTTCATTCAATTTCGTCTAAATCAGCATTAAGGGACTAATCGGGCATTCGTTTTCATTAATGGGCAAACATATTTCACATTTCGTCAAACATCTGTTAAGACTTCATACGTGTCCGTTTTCCTTAGCGTAAATCATATTTGATGTCTTCAATCCGTATATGCTTTTCTTTCTTAATTGAAGGGTAGGGGCCTATGTGCAATGATTTTTTCTCCCAGGAATTCTTTTTATGCAACCCTTTACTACTGTGACATGTAAGAAAACTACAGATTTGACAACATTTTTTGGTTAATCTTATTGCAAAAGTGCACTTCTTCAAACATTATTAATATCCATGCTTTTCCGGACTACGTATAAGCGCGCTGTAACTGTGATGTCATTTCAGGAAGACACTGTTCAGTTATGGGGTTTCTCTTTCAAATGATTCATCCAAAATCTGCTTATTAATAACGTTTGTTGGAAAGGGTTGCTCATTGGCTTACTGCCATGTACTGACACGTCAAAGAATCACCCAAAAAAAAAGAATTTATGACAGCAAAATATCCAGAATTTCTAGCAACTTTTTTGTGCTGAAATAGCCATGTAATCATGCCCGGAATGCCATCACAGGTTTTTCTAATGAATGTGAAACTTTGCATTATCATAAAAACGGAGGAGGCACCAAACCCACCCTTAAAATGGAAAAGAAATAAAACTTGCAAAGAAGGTTAAATGTGACACAAAGATGTATTTTCAAGGTTCGCATTGAAATACTTTGCATGGGCCCTTTGTATACGGTAAGTGACACTTAAGTGTTCGGCCAGATACGCAAGAAAACATTTAAGAAATAACGCAAGAGAAGTGTTCCCAATGGTACAACCATTGCCAAACATACATGTACTTTAATGCCCCGATGTCTTGCATGTCAAGAAATCGTCAACGTAAAGACGCCCCTTGCTCAAACGTTTAAAGGAGTAGAAAAGATCAACAGCGAAAAGAAATTTTCTTAGTCCCTTTCAATTAATTGTTTCGTTACATCTTGTTTCCCTCGTATCATTTAATTTGTAACATTGTAAATTTTACAATCATCAAGATTTTTTTTTTTGGGGGGGGGATGAACCTCCGAGGAAAATAGGAAAATATATCGATTAAAAAATTCTTCCTAATTTAAACGACCAAACGATGAAAGCGATTGCCCAAAAACGAATAAGAAACGAAAAGCATGGTTATACGTTATAAACGCACAGATGTTTGCTAATTTGAATGCGTCAAACGTCAAAAGGTTGCAAAGATTTAAATTAAGACTGCTACAAATTAAGTCTTGAATGCAACAAAACGAAATAGGATGCCCGAAAACGAACATTCGGAGCAAAATCTTGGCTGCCTAAAAATGAAATTGAATGAACCCAAAATGAAAAAAAACAACAATTTGACCACATTTGCAAAACTCACGCGAAATTGAATGGCTGATAATGAAAGTGATTAGAAAAATTTGGAAATTCGCTGGTAAAACCTATAAAACAAGGCCTCAACGAGGATCTCGTGGCAATACCTTCTTATGATTATGATAAAAACCAACAGAAATCTTAAAAGGGCTTGACGGATGTAAACTATTTTGATAAGAGCCTTCTTAACTTGTTCACAGAACACGTTTTTGTATTATTGTATTATTTGTAATTGACGGAGAGAACACGTCAAGAAAATAATAAGTCAAATTTATTGAACACCTCTTTTCTTGTGAAACAGCGCTCATCAGGCTCAAAATGAATTATAAAGGTGGGTGAACGCATAATCATACAGCCTTGCTCCATGATTAAATACGCCGCAAGTTATATACGCCCAAGCATGACAGGTTTAGTAACATTAAAAAGCCGTCAAATTGAAATACCATCATCTGGTTGGTTCATCTATATGGCTTAGCGAGGACATCGTACGTTTCAGTACACATGGTTCACATCGCGATACACTAATATAGGTTTTCCCGGCCAATTTCCTAAAATGTTCATTCACTTCAGAAAATCGGTCATTTATTTTCGTCAGAATTTGAGAATAGCTCTGAACACGCGTTTCATTTTTGCTACCAGAGCATTCAATTCCATTTCAGTTCAACCAATTGATGAGCAGCACATTTCGTTCATGTCCATTCGGATTCGTTTACAAGACTTATTTTTAGCTTTTAGAGGGTGATTTCAAACATTTACCATTCTATTTTACTTTTATTGTAATACATTCGGCGCCAGATACAATTAGGGCTTTCTTTTGCATTAACCATTAATCAAATCAGCTGTACCTGAAATCAATTTAGGGTATGCTTGCACAAATAAAAGCACAGTTAACGTAATTGGCCGTCTATCTGTTTTCTCAAAACCGAATGCACGGACAATGAAAACGATAAAACTTTCGTTGAATTGAAATGGATTAAAGACGTGTATCCAATTCAGACGAAAACGAATGACCGATTTTCAGAAGTGAATGAACATTTCAGGAAATTAGTCGGGAAAACCTAAATTAACAAGATGCAAGGTTGGACGTTAACAGTGCGAAGGTACATGGTTCACATTGCAGAGAAGCATGCAACGTTGATCGACAAGCATGATTCATGGTGTTCATTGACAATATTGATCGTCAACATTAACAAGATTTTACGTTCACATTGACAAGGAACAACTTCCACATTGTGATATTATGCAACGAACAACATGCACATTGGGTAGGAACAACGTTCATATTGCGAAGGTACGTTCACATTGAAAGGTTAACATTAAAGTAGATTTTACTTTTCAGTTTACCCGGACCAACTTCATGTTAAATCAGTAATTACATGCATTTATTACAAAGGCTTCCAGTTAACGGCAATTGCGGACAGAATACATTTAAGCAGTCATACCAGTTGAAGCCGGTTTGGTCCCTGGACATCGTTTGCGTATTTCTCGAGCAGCTGCTTGCATCCAGTGTTCACCAGGAAGCGGCTCCGGTGGCCGACCGAAGTAACAAGTCTTCAACTGACTCTTAACCAAACCTGTGCGTATTTTGGAATTAAAAGAAGAATAGTAACGTTTTAGTGTTGGTAGATGGTAAAATATGCAGCAGTGGTGACACGACGTATAGGCCACCCAATACCTATAATATCAATTGTAATATAGGTTTTCCAGGCCAATTTCACCAAGTTTTCATTCAATTTAACGCCTTGCTCATTCGATTTAGATTGAAATTGAAAGATCACGCAGATCGGCATTCGACAATCAAAAATAATCATTCAATTTCACTATCCGAGCATTCTATCGTCTTTTAGCTTCACTCGTCCCTATCAAAGATTCTTTCGTATTAAAGGTATCGCGTTGTTCATTCAATTTCGTCTAGCCAAGCAGTAAGGGGCTGATCGGGCATTCGTTTTCATTAATGGACAAACATATTTCACATTTGTCAAACATCTTTTAAGACTTCATACGTGTCCGTATTCCTTAGCGTAAATTTCATTTGAAGTTTTCAATCCGTAGATGCCTTTCTTTCTTAATTGAAGGGAATGTGCAGTGACTTTTTCTCAGGAATTCTTTTTGTGCAACTCTTTACTACTGTCAGATGTAAGAAAACTACACATTTGACAACATTTTTGGTTAATCTTATTGCAAAAGTGCACTTCTTTAAACATTTAAATGTTTCCATGCTTTTCCGGACTACGTATGAGCGCGCTGTTACTGCGGTGTTATCTTCAGAAAGACACTGTTCAGTTTAGGGGTTTTCCTTTAAAATTATTCATCCAAAATTTGCTAACTGAAAACATTTGTTGGAAAGGGCTGCTCATTGACTTACTGCCATGTACTGAAACATCAAAAGATCACCAAATAAAAGAAATTTATGACAGCAAAATATCAAACATTCTAAAAATTGTTTGTACTGAAATAGCCATTTAACATTAATCATGCCCGGAATGCCATCACAGGTTTTCTATAGAATATGAAACTTTGCATTTGCATAAAAACGGAGAAGTCACCAAAAACACCCTTCAAAGTGAAAAAAATAAAACTTGCAAATAGAGTTAAATGTGACAAAAGATATATTTTCAACGATATATATATCGCATAGGCCCTTTCAATCCGTAAGTGTTCGATCAGACATATGCAAGAAAACATTTAAGAAATAACGCAAGAGAAGTGTTCCTGATGGTACAACCATTGCCAAACTTATACTTGTCCCGATGTCTTGCAAGTCAAGAAATCGTCAACGTAAAGATGTCCCTTGCTCAAACGTTTAAACAAGTAGAAAAGATCGACTTACATTGAAACAAAATTTCTTAGTCCCTTTCAGTTAATTATTTCGTTACATCTTGTTTCCCCTCATATCACTTAATTTTTAACATTGTAAATTTTACAGTCATCAAGTTTTTTTGAACCTCGGAGGAAAATAGGAAAATATATCGATTAAAACATCTTACTAATTTGAATGACCAAACGATGAAAGCGATTGCCCATAAACGAATAAGAAACGAAAAGCATGGTCATACATTATAAGCGCACAGATGTTCGCTAATTTGAATGCGTCAACCGTCAACAGGTTGCAAAAACTTAATTTAAGACTACAAATTAAGTCTTGAATGCACAAAAACAAAATAGGATGCCCGGAAACATAAACGAACATTCAGAGCAAAATCTTGGCTGCCTTAAAATGAAATTGAATGAACCCAAAATGAAAAAGAAACCCCAATTTGACCACATGTGCAAAACTCACGCGAAATTGAATGGCTGATAATGAAACTGATTAGAAAAATTCGGAAATTCGCCGGGAAAACCTATACTATGACGGTATTAAAAATTCTAGATAGTGCCACCATGCTATGTTATAACATCTTAGCATGTGTTATAATTTTCAATAGTTAAATCAGTGACGCTTGCTGTAATCCGTGGAGATTGGGCTTCCATGCCTATTCATGTTGATAATATTGTACAGTGACAGGTCTTCTCATTATTTTGCAAATCAGGAATGTACATAAACGTGATTGGTTGTCAAGCTATACACATTGTACTTGTCTTTCAGTCCACTTATAACCAAACAGTCTGTTCTCCCAGGTCCTCATGTGACTAATGATTTTATGTCCCCCGTGAGGTTTTGGGTATGGAAAGCATTGTAAATATATTTGCTACGGGACTTATTTCTTTGCTCATAATTGCCACATTTTTTCCAAGCCAAGAAAAGTGCCCTTCCTGCGGTTATGTGCCCCCTCAAGATGAAAACAAACGCGCACAAGTCATGAAAGGATTATGTTCGTGCTACACATACAATTGTCTCCTCCCTTGTAATGGAAAACTGCCCCTCAATAACACAAGTATACCCCTCTCGCATTAACAAGATTTTGCACCTTCTCCAGATGGAAAATACCCCTCGAAAGCACAAATATTCTCTCGCAATATAATACAATTGAAATGGAAAATTGGCCATCAAAAACAGCAGTGCTCCTCTCGCGATAACTTCTCGAGATGTAAAACTGCCCCTCAAGAGCACAATTGTATTAGTGCCCCGCTCGCAACATTAAAATTGTGCCCGTCTCATGGAAAACTGGCCTTTAAAATTATAGTGCTCCTCCATACGCAAATAAAATGGTTACTGAGCTGGCCATCCAAAAGTGCCCCTGTTGCGATAAAAAAAAAATGGTCTCCCTACACTATGTCAAATTCGGTTACGTCTCGTTAGTCCGAAGTCCCATTGGTCCGACGACCCTTTGGTCCGACGTCCCATTGGTCCGACGTCCCATTGGTCCGAAGTCCCATTGGCCCGAAGTCCCATTGGTCCAAAACATAATTACTGTGTAGTTCCACTTGTTCAGGTTGACTGACCCTAACCCTAACCCTAACCCAAATCCTATGGGGCGTCGGACCAATGGAACTTTGGACCAATGGGACGTCGGACCAATGGGACGTCGGACCAATGGGACGTCGGACCAATGGGACGTCGGAACAATGAGACGTCGGACCAATGGTACTTCAGACTATACAGACGTCCCCGTCAAATTCATGAGCTGACCAAGAGAGGTTACTAGCGGGGGCGGATGGCGTGCATGTGCGGCACGGTGCCGAAGGCCAAGGGCGGATCCAAGGAGGGGGGGGGGGAGGGGCAACGGGGCCATGCCTCCTCCCCAACCAAAAAACAAAAGAACCCATTTTTGTTGTTTTAGTGACGTCACAAAAAGGCTTGGACAAAGTGATGACTTTTTGTGCCTGCCCTTACCCACGTGGCATGATTTTTTTTGCAAAACTATCGTTTCTCTCTCTCTTTGTTATCAGTGGGTTGATCGAGAGTAATTCCGCTTATTGAACAAACGTCTGGTATCACTACGCAGTTTCATGAAAACTGTTACAATCATTCTATTTCACTGTCAGTCCAGATCCGACAAGAGAAATTAATACCGTGGGAACTTGCTAGTACGCACGTTGGCCACACTACAATGGGCTGCGGTCACAGTGACTGTAAATAATATTGATCACAGTTTTGGTTTAGTTCGGTTTATTTCGTTTTTTTTTATTTTCACTATTTCAGACTGAAGGAAGTAGTCCCATTTTCTGACCAAGTGCCTCTTTTTGGTGTCCCTCCCTCGTTTGAAAAGCGTTCCGCCGTCCCTGTCCCCGACATTAATCCTTATACCCCATTTCACTGATGAACAAGAAATTAGCCTACGTCTTCAAACTAATTTTTTTTTTAAGTCTCACGAACAGCGGCCATCTTGTACATGAGTGATACTCGTGCCCGACGTAGTCCCGTCCGTCAGTTTACCCTGTACAGTGGTAACTTTTTTTACTAGCTCGTGGTTAACTGAAATCTTGTGGTAAACTGAAATCTTCGACGTGTACAATGAAAGAATTGTTCCACAGTTGTGGGGTAAATTCTTTTTTTTGTTTTAAACCATCACTTTGGTAATAATACTATAATTTTAACTTTTGCCTGTGCCCCTGGAACTTGTATAGACAATGTTAGGTACAAATGTACCCTTTTCATGTGTAACACATGTGGCACAAGGAGGTACAAGCGACCTTTTTATTTTGCTCAATATTGAGCAGAAAATATACAATTTTGTACCCAACAGTTTTACAAAACAAGCATTTACAATTCATGTTTCTAGAGTGTATATTCAACTATAGAATCTTCAACTTGAACCTAGAATCATACGTTGAAGGTTCTTTTGAGGAAATATCCAGAAAGAACTTTTTAAAAACTGTTAAACCCAATGTAGCTAAAGTGGAACGCATTGAACAGATCGCCGTAAAGAACAGCAGATGTCCATTAACCATTCGATAAAGGTTTGGGTGTATGCGTACTTATTAATTGATAGTTTCCATAAATACAAGTGCCCACAAGATGAGGCAGTTATTGCGATGCACTTAATATGGGTAATACTAAACAGAACGATATACCCCAACCTACAAAAGAACACGCACGCAGTCATGTCTCTTTGGAACTTGTCATGCACCGAAAGATCTTTGAATTCAATGAAAAATAGGCGTGCTATGGGTAGCAAAATGCAGCCATGAAATAATTATCATTACTTCGATTGTGAGCTATATATCTGAGATACAGTAAACGTACATCAAACCTGAGGATTTGTCGAACCACTATTAAAACGGGATTCAAATTGGGTTCCAAGCATGAAGTATGATTGGTCATGTAAACGTTGCTTTTTGACTGTGACACAAGTCCTTGTCCGGAAGGGAGAACTTTGTTGGTGACAAAAAGTGCAAAAATGCTAAATTCCCTCTATTGAAATAACTGACTGAACGTTAGGTAAAGCATTTTTTATCGGTTGCCATGCCCATAAAACACTGCTTATCAACATTAGTTTGGTTTCATACCGATCTGAATACATAATAAAGATATCAATAATCGCCAAATGTCTTGCAAATTTGCCAAAACGTTCTGGAGAAATTAAGAAAAATGTGCCCAGCAGTAATGATGGTTAAGTTCACGAAAGCCTAATTTATAGAGGCCTCTTGACTTCAAAAGCCGTCGCGACGTTACCTCATGCACTTGTCTCCCTAACAAAATAATGCAGAACAATTGCAACAACAAAGTTAGCATTAGTGTAGCCCCATCAGATTCGGAGGACAGTACTTTTCACTCCAGTTGGTAATAAAGAATATAAACATTGTAACGAAATGTTATCAATTTTAACCGAAACAATCCAATCTTTTGCATCTATCATCATCATATACCAACAATTTGAACAAATAAATATTTACATTATGGCGTTTCTATTTGAAGTTTCTATACATCTTTTGGTGAGGTGAAAAAAAAGAAAACATGTTCGGTTTCCAAACAAAACAAATGGTTTACCTTGAGTCCCACGAAGCCTTACAATCAGCAGAATCACAATGCACGTCACCAGGAGGACAGTACGAACAAACGTCGGCATTTCAAGATGGTTTCCCAGGCTCTAAGCAGTATAGACGACGAGTCCCGCGACCCAATAAATGAGGGAAAATACCATTTGTTACGTGATGCGACCACCAAGCTTTTCCCCGTCGACACCACTAACGAACGATCACTGTACAGCTTACTGATCTACGGCGACTCTTCACTATGGCACCAGTGAAAAAAAGGGCACTCGTGAATAAAAAAACCGCTCTTGAAGAATAGGGTAGGTCACCCATGAAACAAGCTCAATTGGAAATATCCTGGAAACTGCGGGCCAACGAATTCGTGTTCATGGATATTAAAGTCACGTTATTGTGCCGCGCAATTTCTGGAAGGAGTAGTGTTTTCAGTAAAAACAAATGCGAGTGCACAATAAGCTCTGGTCGTGTTGCATGCAGTCTTGCATGAAATCGATCAAAACGATCCATGCCATAGCTTAATTATGCGACTAACTGACTGACTGATAATAATTAGCCTATGTTGATTCGGGAAAACCAAAACCTCGCAGGAATATAATATTGACAAATATTAAATATGAGGATCACTATGCGGCATATCAGAAAACATGCGAGGTGGCGCAAGATCAACCCCTCCAGCCCCCCCCCCCCAATTGTAATGCACGCACGCCACAAAAAAATTTAACATTGTTAATTATGGACCCTATTCTTATTTTGCTGAGGTATATAGCTCGTGTCTTGGGCCAAATCTGGATTTGAAGTTTACTCACGACGGCTCTTTCACGTCGTGCCGTCGCATCGTCATTTTTTTTTTGTAGATTTTTGTGCTCAAACATTGGTCTCAGTGTCGCAATGTCGAGGTAGGCGTCGTGCGGGGGGCGTCGCGTCGCACTGCATCCGTCGCTCTCTCAAAATGTTAAATTTGCCCTCGTGCTTACAGAGGGCGCGCCCAACTGTTTCTTCTCAGCTCTGTCGCTCGTAGACCTCCAGTCCAATACCATTAACCACGAGACCACAGCACACCACAGGAGGGCGTAGCCCAGGAGGATGGGCGGGGGGGGGGGGGGTGTTGCTCCCTGTCAAGCCCCCTTAGGCTCAACAAATTCGAATTTACTCCAATAACAGATTTTTGACCAATTTTAAAGAAAACAAAAACACTTATAGTCCGTGGGACGAGGTCTTTTTTCCACTCACCACGCGGTCTGCTTCACCAAATTTTATGAATTGTCACAGACATATAGATTATGGTGTACCATGTCGAAAAAAACAACTTTGTTTCCCGATCCACAGTTGGTTTAGGAATGAGAAAATCTGCTATAAAAACGCCGAAAATTTTACATGAAAAAAACATAAGAAACAGTGCCCCTATGAAGTTTCCCAGGCTCTAAGCAGTATAGACGACGAGTCCGCGACCCAATAAATGAGGGAAAATACCATTTGTTACATGATGCGACCACCAAGCTTTTCCCCGTCGACACCACTGACGAACGAGCACTGTACAGCTTACTGATCTACGGCGACTCTTCACTATTGCACCAGTGAAAAAAGGGCACTCGTGAAAATAAAAACGCTCTTGAAGAATAGGGTAGCTAGGTCACCCATGAAACAAGCTCAATTGGAAATATCTCGGAAACTGCGGGCCAACGAATTTGTGTTCATGGATATTAAAGTCACGTCATTGTGCCGCGCAATTTCTGGAAGGAGTAGTGTTTTCAGTAAAAACAAATGCGAGTGCACAATAAGCTCTGGTTGTGTTGCATGAAGTCTTGCATGAAATCGATCAAAACGATCCATGCCATAGCTTAATTATGCGACTAACTGACTGATAATAATTTGCCTATGTTGATTCGGGAAAACCAAAACCTCGCAGGAACATAATATTGACAAATATTAAATATGAGGATCACTATGCGGCATATCAGAAAACATGCGAGGTGGCGCAAGATCAACCCCTCCAGCCCCCCCCCCCCCCCATTGTAATGCACGCACGCCACACACAAATTTAACATTGTTAATTATGGACCCTATTCTTATTTTGCTGAGGTATATAGCTCGAGTCTTGGGCCAAATCTGGATTTGAAGTTTACTCACGACGGCTCTTTAACGTCGTGCCGTCGCATCGTCTTTTTTCTTTTTGTAGATTTTTGTGCTCAAACATTGGTCTCAGTGTCGCAATGTCGAGGTAGGCGTCTCGCGGGGCGCGTCGCGTCGCACTGCATCCGTCGCTCTCTCAAAATGTTAAATTTGCCCTCGTGCTTAAAGAGGGCGCGCCCAACTGTTTCTTCTCAGCTCCGTCGCTCGTAGACCTCCAGTCCAATACCATTAACCACGAGACCACAGCACACCACAGGAGGGCGTAGCCCAGGAGGATGGGCGGGGGGGGGGGGTGTTGCTCCCCGTCAAGCCCCCTTAGGCTCAACAAATTCGAATTTACTCCTCTAACAGATTTTTGACCAATTTTAAAGAAAACAAAAACACTTATAGTCCGTGGGACGAGGCCTTTTTTCCACTCGCCACGCGGTCTGGTTCACCGAATTTTATGAATTGTCACAGACCTGTAGATTATGGTGTACCATGTCGAAAAAAACAACTTTGTTTTCCGATCCACAGTTGGTTTAGGAATGAGAAAATCTGCTATAAAAACGCCGAAAATTTTACATGAAAAAAGAAAAAGAAACAGTGCCCCCTATGAAGTTTCCCAGGCTCTAAGCAGTATAGACGACGAGTCCGCGACCCAATAAATGAGGGAAAATACCATTTGTTACGTAATGCGACCACCAAGTTTTTCCCCGTCGACACCACTGACGAACGACCACTGTACAGCTTACTGATCTACGGCGACTCTTCACTGTTGCACCAGTGAAAAAAAGGGCACTCGTGAATAAAAAAAAAACGCTCTTGAAGAATAGGGTAGCTAGGTCACCCATGAAACAAGCTCAATTGGAAATATCTCGGAAACTGCGGGCCAACGAATTCGTGTTCATGGATATTAAAGTCACGTCATTGTGCCGCGCAATTTCTGGAAGGAGTAGTGTTTTCAGTAAAAACAAATGCGAGTGCACAATAAGCTCTGGTCGTGTTGCATGAAGTCTTGCATGAAATCGATCAAAACGATCCATGCCATAGCTTAATTATGCGACTAACTGACTGATAATAATTTGCCTATGTTGATTCGGGAAAACCGGCAAAACCTCGCAGGAATATAATATGGACAAATATTAAATATGAGGATCACTATGCGGCATATCAGAAAACCTGCAAGGTGGCGCAAGATCAACCCCTACAGCCCCCCCCCCCCCCCCCCAATTGTAATGCACGCACGCCACGCACAAATTTAACATTGTTAATTATGGACCCTATTCTTATTTTGCTGAGGTATATAGCTCGAGTCTTGGGCCAAAACTGGATTTGAAGTTTACTCACGACGGCTCTTTAACGTCGTGCCGTCGCATCGTCTTTTTCTTTTGTAGATTTTTGTGCTCAAACATTGGTCTCAGTGTCGCCATGTCGAGGTGGGCGTCGTGCGGGGCGCGTCGCGTCGCACTGCATCCGTCGCTCTCTCAAAATGTTAAATTTGCCCTCGTGCTTACAGAGGGCGCGCCCAACTGTTTCTTCTCAGCTCTGTCGCTCGCAGACCTCCAGTCCAATACCATTAACCACGAGACCACAGCACTCCACAGGAGGGCGTAGCCGAGGAGGATGGGCGGGGGGGGGGGGGGGGGGGGGGGTGTTGCTCCCCGTCAAGCCCCCTTAGGCTCAACAAATTCGAATTTACTCCAATAACAGATTTTTGACCTATTTTAAAGAAAACAAAAACAATTATAGTCCGTGGGACGAGGCCTTTTTTCCACTCGCCACGCGGTCTGGTTCACCGAATTTTATGAATTGTCACAGACATGTAGATTATGGTGTACCATGTCGAAAAAAACTTTGTTTCCCAATCCACAGTTGGTTTAGGAATGAGAAAATCTGGGATAAAAACGCCGAAAATATTACATGAAAAAAAAACAGAAGAAACAGTGCCCCCTATTGACACAGTCAGAAACCTTTTCTCACGTAATGGCCGTCTGACTCCGAGCTCGGGCGGTCTGATCAGAATAATATTTTGTGAACTCTTATCTCAGAGAAACATGTTTTTAAAAATAATATAAGTGCGTGGCATCTCGTGGAGCAACTGAAACATCTTTAAAAAATGTTATTCCTGATGTTAAACAATTAATACAAATTTGATGCAGCCTCAAAAAAGGAATCGGGTGGGCCGTTGGGTTATTTGTGGTTTCACGGAATGGACGGAGCAACAACAAAATAATGAATCGCTTTTTAAAACAATATTCCAAATAATAAAAACGGTACAACGGTTTCGGGTGAAACAAAGTGCAATTGTAATGCTGCCACTCACAGCTTCTAAATAGGGGGACATAAATGTATTTTCTCTTGTTAAAAAAGTTGGCAAACAATTTGATGAGACTTTTGATATGTTATAGGGTAAGTGCAGGTAATATGGGACCATTAAGCTCATTTACATAATTTGCATAAAGGTAGACAAAGTCATTCAAAAGAAACATCGGTTATTGGAATCAACACCAACTACTCTTCCTTTTGATGCAACAATTTATACCATGTTGTATCCATTATGACAGTTAGGTGCAAAGTATGACGTCATCACCAAAGGTAATATGGGACGGTGTATGCAGGTAATATGGGACACTGTGTGCAGGTAATATGGGACGGTGATTCTAAGACATTGCAGTGATATTTAAATTCCTTGGGACGATGTTTGGATGGCGTTTCAGAAAACCAACAAGCCAGTAGCGCCCAGCCATTTGCTTTTTAGTATTGAACTGATGGGAGAGAGAGTTCTCTTCTGCATATTCATAAGCCAGTGCACGAACATCTCGACGGCTCAGTCCATATCCACGTGCCTCCATCTGAAGAATTACATCTACTAACTCATCTTCACTTTCTCCTGTCAAAGTTGGCTTTCTACCAAGATGTTCCGAAGCATTACCCTCTTTTAACTTTCTATGCAGTGTTGACTTAGGAACATTGTATGTATTTGATGCAATCCTTAGGCCCATCTCTTTGGCTTTGCATGCACTGATGGCCATCTGCATGTCTTCAGGTGACCATGAAGCCCGGTGTGCTTAACGAACATACATGTAATGCACTGGCATCTGAACAAAAAGGATTGCAAAAAGAAAATATTTAATGTACAGATTAATAATTCTAAATTATATCACTTATTATAATGGCCTAACAAATAGAAAAATAACACCCCACAGTAAGTCCTTACACAAATCTCCATGGCGGGTAACAAACCCTGTATACCATTTTGGATTTCCCATTTTACCTGCACCTCGTTGTGACACGGGAGCTCCCATTCAATGTTTAATAAATCCTTAAACATTTTTACACAGTTCCCCACACGCTCAACACGCTCAAAACACTTCATAAAGTTCCTAAATATTACAAGAATTCAGCTTACCCCGGACTGTTCAACAATTTCAGCATACTTTGTAAAATATCTATTTTTAGATCAGAGAAATCAATACTGCTAACTTCACGTACCTTGTCCAATTTAAGTGGTCTTTTTCAGTACAATTTCAGTTCGTCTATCCATGTTTGCAGTGAAGGCAATGATCTTTTACAACTATTGGGGGCGCTATTTCTTGCCGCCGAAGGTTTACAGTTGAACAGGCGCCGATTTTATTTCATGCGCCCCATAATACCTGCACTAAACCCAACAATTATCTAATTGGCCTGTAATGTATACAGTGCTCATTTTAGCTTGTTAATCGTCACCGACACCACGAACTGACACCCTCTGCATCACATGTGTACACCAATGTTAAAAGTTCAAATTTTCTTTTTTGCACATATTAGCAGTTTGTATCATGAAGTTTAACATGACGAGGTTAAAATTGCTGAAATCATCTAAAATAAGCAAATTTTACTAATGAATTTTCAAGAAATTGGTCAATTCTGGTATTTTTTGTTACCACGAAGTGACCCTGCACAGGGTGTCAGTTCGTGAAAACCAAAATTAACGTGTTTTCGGAGAGTGCGCGCATGTAATAGCGTTAGGGAGTGTCAGTTCGTGAAAACGAAAATTGACGTGTTTTTGGAGAGCGCGTGCTTCGCCTCGTACTTGGCTGCGAAGCTAGATTCCCCTCCCCCTGAAGACTGCTCAATGCCATTCTTCATAACTACAGTCAGGCCGTAATTCATACCGTCAATTAATCAACATGCTCCACTGATTAGTCGCAAGGTCACACAAAGGAAGCATCATCCACGTATACTCCAAACATTCACTGGATGAGGCATCAGAGAAGACATCTGGAAGCAACCTGGCGCAGAAGTGGTCTTGATTCTGAACGCCAGCGGTATATGGATAAAAAAAAAATCATGTGTCACGCGCTCTGTATCATGTTACGCGATTACAAAACACTGCATTTGAATTGACCAGTCGAACCATTTTGTCCTAATTTGGGAATGAAATGTCGTCACAATTTAGTAAAGTCGACTCCGATTGACTGGCGCTGCAAATATATCTGCATTTATAGACATATCAAACGTTATACAGGATACTTTTGGCTCCGTGGATAACGGGTGATACTCAGACTAGCAGTGGGCGGAACTTAATATACCTGTTATATACTTCATAATGTTCATGTCACATTATGTAAAAAGAACAAAAAAAAAAAACAACAACAACAAAATCATCAAAATCATGAATATAAGGTTCTCTCACGATTTTCCTCTTTATTCTTCAGGGGGATACATCATTTTCAATGTGCGTGGAGAAAACCTCATCATTGACGACGTTTTCAAGAACGGCCAGTTGGATGACGTCATTCACAAGATAGCCGCCAAAGGAAAGATTATATATGACCATACGTGGGGCACGCGTGGTCTAGCGGTAGAGCACAGGATTCATGATCGAGAGGTTGTGAGTTCAAGCCCCATCATGGCCATGCGTGTTGTACCCTTGAGTAAGGTTCTTACCTTAATTACTCCTCTCTCATGGGACCGGCATTATTCAATGCTGGGAAGGTAACAAACTCGCTGTGGAGGAGGTGTGGCGATCCCCCCCCCCCCCCAGCAGCATATGAATCTGGCCCAATCGCCAAACGAAAGAGAGATGGGCACTAATGAACACAGGTTCGTCCATTTTTTATTCTTCTTTAAGAAGAAGTGGTAAAATGTACATGCAGTGCAAATGCAATGGCAAAACCGAGTACTGCTACGCGTTTGTTTTGAGGGTGATGCGAAATAATGTACAACCCACAACCCAAGCGGCTATACAGCAACTTCTCGAACCCTCTTTCCTGCTTATGTTTGAGTTGTTGTTGCTTGGTAAATAGAGATTGGCTTTAATGGTTGGATGATACTGAGAGGTTAAATAACAATTTTTAAACAAATAATAAATTCAAAATGCTCCTATTATATGAACACCATTATATAGGGCCCCACTCGACTCCCATGAAAATGATCGCATTCCATTTTCTGTCTTTTATCATTTTTGTACTTGAGGTGGAAATAAATTCAGATTTTGTCAATGGAGATAATTGTGATTTCACATTGAATTGTAATTTTTATTCCTCCGACCGAAGCGATTTAAAAACTAAATAAGTGCCCCCTATGAGCCCCTGTACCATTATTCAAAACTCTCCTGATACATAGAGTTTACGAGATCTTGGCTTCGTCACACATTCGGCTGCAGTCAAGCTTCATCGCTTGACTGAAAGTGACAAACCGCAGTAGACAACGTCGGTCACCTTGCTACTGTCCAGACAGCAAATTCGAACAAGGCCGATGGGTTTTTTATTCTCGCTGGATAGTCTTTTACGTGCCAGCGACCGGGGCTAATGGTGTCGTAGTCTTGTTCCCAGACCAAAAGATTCCGACTATTCCTGATGAATCTTAGGTCCGGTAGCCTCCGGTAATACAATGTATTACAATTTACGTCACGTGACTAAAACGGGAGGAATTCCTTCTTTTTCCGAAAATTTCCGAAGTTTGCCGAAGTCGTTTCGTCGACAATCGGATAGCGCCCGAGTATTTCCGAGTATATAATATAGGTTTAATTAACTGCTAATTGCTTATTAATTTTATTTTTAAATGAAGTGATTATTAATATTCATTGTTTTCATTTAGAAAACTTGAAATTCAACGACGATTTTGTGCATCAAATATACTCGGATCATACGGGCGAACTTTTTGCTGCGTCATGTACAATTTTTAATTTGACGACCGTTACCGAGATTTTCCAAAACTCGGTCTTCTTTCGGCTCCGCCTGCTAACAGTGCTATTTGGTTCCCTAATTCTGAAGATTCCAGATCAACATTTACTCAATGTTATCTTACAAAAACATCAAACTGTATTATCATAACTGTATGATATTACGAAGCAAGTGATTTATTTAAAGATTTGATCAGAACATTAAAAGCTACAAGTGATAAAGCGAAATCGGAAACGAAGCCGCGCTTTGAAAAAGGGTCATTAATGTCGTCATGTTTATTTTTAGCCACGGAGGCTGCCTGACCTACAATTTAAGACGTGAGCGTCGGGAATAATTGTCAGGTCTGGGAACCAGACTAATGATGTCGGGCCAGTACACAAGCAAAATGCAAGGACAAACGTTTCATAGGCCTACATACACGGAAGGGTCAAAAAGTGCGTGCACAAAATACTACGTGTGATACTTAATATGCAACGGGAAAATGAAAATGGCTACGCCGCCTACTCTGCAAACACTATCGAAACACAAATATCATGAAGCCTATAGAGTGTACAGTAGATTGAGCAACAGAAAGAAAAGTCTAGTCGAATGGTTCCGTGGAAATACACATTTGTTGGCCGACGCCATTGCAGTGTCGATGTCACAGGATACGGAATTGAAACTGCTTAGTGTTGGAGGAGGGGACGGTGCGTATATATATATAATTAATATTAGGCCTACATTCTCACATATTTATTGGTTTATTTGTTATTTAGCAGCTTCGTATAGTTGCCTTTGAGAAACATTCTGCCCTAAACAAAAACTGCATAGCTTCGTGTTTACATTTTGATAGTTTATAAGCAGTTTGCTGCAGCTTATGTTAACACAAAGTCAGTAAAAAATGCATTCCGCTATAAAAGGTATAGCTGTCACGGCTAACTACAATATATGGGTCTAGTAACAATTTGACTGGTTTTACGTTAGCTGTGCATGCGTTTTCATCCTGTGTATAGTCCGAGTAGCTAATAAGACTCTACGAATCGCCTGTTTTAACATTTCCCTTACGAAAATGTCCTGTGGTATTACTTCTGTGGTACATATGTTTACTACAGAAATTACCACAGGAAAAGTATATATGACCAGAGTACCACACACATTTATGTGGTAATGCCGATGCTGTCCTGTGGTATTCTTGCGGTACATGTAGGTACCACACGAAGTACCACATAGCAGTCCCTTACAGAAATCTCCCATGTAATTCCCATGGGAAATTTTCCCATGGGACCCCATGGGAATTGCATGTTGAATTGGACACCATTTAGCATGGGAATTTTTCCCATGGGAGTTTTCCCATTGGCTTTTTCCCATTGGAAATTTTGTATGGGCTTTTTCCCATTTAGTTTCCTTTCATTTCTCAAAAAATTATTGCTCCATGGTAATTTTCAATAACATCTTCCTAATTCCTTTGCATTTTAACCCTGTGTATTAAGTACTTTCACCAAATAGGTAAAGCACATCACGGAACTCCGATGGGGGTTGTTTCACGTAATAGGAGTGGCTTGTGCTCTCTATGAGTAAATCCGACATTATTGCTCCCATACCACTTGTCAAGTTGTACCATATTAGCACAGTGTTCCCAATTTATTTTCTCATAAATGTTTCCAACCATAATAATAAATGAAGCAATATTATCCAAAGTTTGAATGACACATTGTCCACATAAAAAAATACTGTATGCATCATTTAACTTCACTTATCAACAGAAAAATTCAAAAATGTGCAATTACAACACTCGCTATTGTAAGCGATTCTCACAAAAATGTCCCATGGTGGTCCCATGGTGTCCCATGGTGTTCCCATGGTGTCCCATGGTGTTTATCCCATTGTGTTCAATTGGTGAACATCCACAGGAGTTTCCCATGGTCAGCTTAACAAATAGAATTCTTGATAACCTCTATGGCCACAAGGGAAATATTTTTAATTGAATTCAAATCTACAGCTAGGCGAATAAGTAATTAAATCAAAGAAAGGTTTGCCTATAACTTGGGAGTGCAATTGGGTCTATGATGGTTTTTCATGGCACATGCATGTTCTCCAGTATAACCCGGCAGTGTCCCCGTGCTGCCTTTTAAATCTCCATGGTGTTCCCATTGTATCCATAATTTATATCACCCACATTATGGTGTTCCCATGGCGTCCGAATCCTCATGGTGTACCCATGTGTCTAAAATCCCCATATCCTCATGGTGTACCCATGTGTCTAAAATCCCCATGATGTTCCCATGGTGTCCAGTAAATCCCCATGGTGTTCCCTTGGTGACATACAATCCAATGGTGTTCCCATGGTGTCCATAAAATCCCCATGGTGTTCCCATGGTGTCCATAAAATCACCATGGGGTTCTCATGGTTTTCCCATGGTGTCCATAAATTCCCATAGTGTTCCCATTGTGTTCATTAATTCCACATGGTGTTCCCATGATGTCCATAAAATCCCCATGGTGTTCCCATGGTGTCCATAAAATCCCCATGGTGTTCCCATGGAGCTCATAAAATCCCCATGGTGTTCCCATGGTGTTCCCATGGAGCTCGTAAAATCCCCATGGTGTTCCCATGTTGTCCATGCAATCTCCATGGTGTTCCCATGGGTTTCCCATGATGATCATTTTAACTTACATGGTGTTCTTGATGACCCCATGGGTTTCCCATGGGGTCCCATGGGAATCCCATGGGACCCCATGGGAATCCCATGGGATGCTCATGGGACATTTCTGTAAGGGGTAGGATTTGAGAATTGGATGAGAGTACCACATAAATGTGTGTGGTACCTTCGATATCCTGTGGTACTTCTGTTGTACTTACTAAATACCACATAATTAACTACCACAGGTCAGTGGAATTGGATGAGACTACCACATAAATGTGTGTGGTACCTTCGATATTCTGTGGTACTTCTGTTGTACCATGCTAAATACCACACACACAAAATGATATATTTAGGCCGAATAAAAAAATGTTTCTCGTCCGGAATTTTGAAAAAAAAGGAGGAAGCTTAGAGGGGCTTTTTATTTTGTATTATTTATTTTTTTCAAGATGGCCGCCATTTTAAAATTTCCTGCAATCGTTGGTGTTAGTCCACTGTTCAAAGACACTTTTAAAATGAAAGACAAGTTGGACAAGAGAACTGAACATATTTTCAGTCATTTAGAGTTGTATTGGTCTACAACGAACAGTTTGCATATACTTTAACCTTGTTCTGTGTTCTTTACTGCATTTTTAAAAATAAAAAAATAATAAAAAAAATCCAGGCGGCCTCCAAAAAGGAAGCGGGCGGGGACGAGGAACATGTTTGTTTGTTTTTTACTTCGCCTTAGTTACATATTTTTGCAAATTTAAAAAATATGATAGTTATAAATATGCTACCACATGAATTACCAAAGAAAAAGAGATTACCATCCAATATACAATGTACATAAATTATAACTAAAACACAAATAAGAACACACCGTCATAAAAACATATATGAACAAATATTGCCCCAATATGTACTGAACAGTATTTGTACATAAAGCCCATGCATACTTGTACATGTGTACATGTACATGTACAGTACATGTACATTGCAGGGTACACTGTATCCTGTTCCCCACAACCACATGTGTGACCTTGTGTGCCCTGTGCAGTGCGTGACCCATGCATGACCCACGCGTGATTCCATATACACAGTGTATTAACCATGCAGGGGTCAGGTTTCACGAAAAGTCACCCACACAGCTCCTCCACTGCACTAGCACTGATCGCGTGGGAAGTTTGAAAACCAGTACAGGTTGAAACTTTGAATCACACTTCACAACACTACAAGAAGCAGTACAGATGTGCGTGGGGCTGGACATGGCAGAATTCAAAACTGAATATGTGTATAAAATAAGTGCCTCACTTCTGCCTGTAAGCAAAGATCAATTGCCAGTATAATATACTGTGTTACTGTGAGCTTGAACATACTATAGTAGGAGGCATGTTAAGTTTTCTGGATGATGAAAACTGGACCGAGTGGATCGAGTCATGCTGAATGGGTCTTGCAGTACGTCTGTTCATGGAGCTATTTTTTTATAGCTCCATGGTCTGTCTAATGTACCGGTAAGTCTGAATTATGATGTCTCTAGCTAGTGCCAATGTAGGAATTTGTTTCAAGACATTTATGTGGATCAGTTAGGAATTCCCATTACAACTTCATAGAATCAATTCCAGTCTGGACAGTTTGCATCCTCGCACATTCAACATGGAAGCTTTTTTTGAAAAATCCCATGCTCTTTATAAACCGTGTCACATATGACTTGATGACAATGCTGTATTTGTTCAGCGCCATCTTTATTATCAGATCTGCCTCATCAAAAGTACAAACTGATTTGACTGGAAATTTAAAAGGTGTAAGAAGCTATTGTTCATGAAATGATACCAAAAATTAAGATTTAAACATAGTAAAAGTTAAATGCAAACTCATTACTTTATATATCAAGTATGGTACTTGAATTTCAGTAACACAATCTGCTCATGACCTTGGGAAATTACTCTCCTGGTTTAACTTCTGCATCCATAAATTACACACAAGTTAATAATCAATTCAGAGGATGTTACCTCAAATATTTTATACGTAAGTGATTAGTTGTTGCATGCACTCTTTGGTATTATTACAAACGTTGACTGTTCAATTTTTTTTTTAATATGAAACGTATATTACAGAAATGTACAAAAATGTTTTTGAGTTTGACTGCAACTAAAACACAACTTAAAAGGGAAACTACATCTGCTCATTTTTTTCCTTTGTTGAACACCATATTGATTCATACAAACTAACAAGTTTGTTTCTTTTCTTTTCCAGCTTTCCTGACTTAATTCCCACAAAAGATGTTGGTACATGTGAAGAAGAAACCATGGACATTCTACCTCAAGGATCCCGTTCAAGTGGAAACAATGGAATCCCATCCAGCAATTACCACAGGAACATTAATACCGCAGGAACATTATCAAATATACATTAATACCACAGCTGCAGGAACAGGCACTGCAGAAACTAACAAAGGAACATTGCCCCCCCCCCCCCCGGCAACATTGCCACAAAACATTATACCATGGTCAATTTACCGAAGGAACATTTAGTTACCACAGGAACATTTACCACAGGAATAATATCAACGTTCCACAGGAACATTTACCACAGAAATAATAACAAATGTACCACAGGAACATTACCACAGGAATGTACCACAAACAAGTACTACAGGAATGTTACCACAGGAATATGTTACCACAGGAATATGTTACCACAGGAATATAATTACCACGGAATGGTACCACAAGAATATCACCACAGGAATTGTACCACAGGACTGTTACCACAGGAATTGTACCACAGGAATGTTACCACAGGAACAGTGCTGTGGTAATGTCAAAAAACAACAACAAGAACTTTCCTGTGGTAATGTCCTGTGGTACTTTTTTTGTGGTAATACCACAGGACATTTTCGTAAGGGTTGGACACGACCGGGCGATATAGTAGAGTCCTAGGATTAGCCATTGATCAATGTGGCCAATTTATTGGACTACCTTCGTAAATAAAGGCCACACGTCCACCATGTACAAAAACATGTCGAACTTTGTCCAATGTTGAGTTTCACATTTAGGCTAAGTGTTTAGTTTATTTTGCTTTAGAAGCATACTCGCCCTCTGTATAGGGTAATCAAAAAGTGCCGACTTTTTTTCAGATGTCTATTTTTCGTGAAATTTCCAGATTGGTTTGCACACTTTTGCGTATCAACACTTTAAAATGATATTTCACGAGAATTAGACTTCCGAAAAAGGTAGCACTTTCTGATTAGCCTATAAAGAGGGTGAGTATGCTTCTACACCAAAAACAAACTACAAACTAAGCCTAAATGTGAAAATCTAAATTTGACAAAGTTCGACATGTTTTTGTACATGATGGAAGTGTGGCCTTTATTTACGGAGGTAGTCCAGTAACTTGGCCACATGGGGCTATCCATAGTGACCGTTTTAGCCGATTTTCGGCTAACTTTGACGATTTTTTTGTTAAAAAATGAGTTTGACGGAAAATTTGACAGAATTGATTTTTTTTGGTAGATTTCTGGCAGAATTCTGCAAAAATGGTTATTTAACAGAAAAACATAACAAATTTGAAAGAAAGGTAGATTTGTTTAGAAAAAACGTCAATCTTTTCAAACGAACCCTTGCAAAATAGGACAGGTTGCCTTGTCTATGTTCTGAGGTTCACTGGGAATCAGATTTCGTCTTGACGAACCTTGTTTTGACTTAAATTTACGCAATTTCGTAACACCTTTATATGACTATAGATTGTTTATAATGTAATTTGAATCTTAATTAAGGCAATATTACAACATGTCCATTTGATTTTAAGTGTTTATAGTGTATTTCGAGTAATTCATGGGAATTTGGCAGATTTTTGATAAATCTAACAGATTTTTAAAGTGCCTTTAGCAGAATTTGGCCATGACCTTACGGTCACCCTGGGGCTATCCTAGGATCGTATAGTATTTCGCGTTTACCGATAGTTTTGTTTTGACCATTTTCGATCCCCCTATCAAAATCTTTAGATTTCAACCCCAAACAGTCCTCAAACTACCTGATGCGCCTGAAGGCCTATACTTATCATAAAAGCTCACACGACGAACCTTGAATGAAGGGTAGCAACCACTGGATCTTTTGTCATGACGATCGAAGTCCCCTCTCGCTTTTCGTTAGCAATTAAGCCACGGGCATGACGGGAGTTGTTTTCTCGCCTTTAGTTCTTGGCAAGTGTTACTGTCTTTTTTGTCGGCCTTGCGATCCTGAAATAAGACGGATGTTTCTCTTGATCAGCACGACCGTGCAATTGGTTGTTGACTACAAATGACTACGGTACAATAATTCACCACCATTTTGAAATGTTTTTGTGAGTACTAAGTCAGCTCCGTCAAATGCGGTGCATTCACTAGCACAATACTGTACAGAAGCGCGAGTTTGCTTTGTCCTTCAGCTCACATTTAGGTCGCACACTTTTACCTTTCGACCCACAGTGAAATCCCACTAGACGTGGTATAATGTTATATTGCTCACCATCTTATAAACGAATTATTCCATCCACAGGTCATGTGGAAAGGCAGATCTTGTCCTGTCTCAGAGACAGTTTAGGATATGACAAGATGAATGTTACCATTGTCGAGCCGGAGGCAAGCAGCATTCAACGCTTTCAGGATGTAGTTGCTAAAGAGCCTCTATGTGGCGTCAATTTCGACTGGAGATGCCAGCCTTTTCAAAAATACGCGAAATCCGAAGAGGCGATGAGCGACAAGTTTCACATCATAACTTGCATCAGTAGTCTTTACTTCTTGGGAGACTTGGACGAGGCTTTGACAAATCTGTACGGCAGACTCGAGGATGGTGGTATTCTACTACTTGGGGTGTCACAAGGTGGGCCTAAATACTGACGTGCGCGCATTAATTCACAACTGCGCGCGTGTGCACGAGCGCCCACGTCGGTGCGCAACCGTGCGCACGGCACATTCCAAATGGCACATTATTTTAATTAACCCAACCTCGTGCCCCGTGGGTACGATCTTGCAGCGCCTTGTTGTTTCCCATCATGCCTTGCGCGATCGTAACCCCTGGAATTGTGTAATTTAAATATACCAAAATACGGTACATTATAATTAGGGCTGCAGTTTATCCGTTTTACGTGCCGACGCCATCTTAAAAATGTTAAAAGTTGTGATTTTGAAGAATCAATCCTTTCAAACACAACGTTTGGACGTTGTGTTAATTAGCAAAGATTTGTATGTACTACCCCTTTCGTGCCTTTACAACTAGTGACAACCACAGATACAGGGGGATTTTTAGCGAAAAACGCGGCTGACATAATCCATATCGTACAGGCTTCGCGACTTTTGAATCATAATTTTTTTTTCGTACGTGACGTTACGTGCAAAGCTAAGCACGCGAGCGCGAGCGCATTATGGGCGCGTCCGGCGTGCAATCTTCGAAATGCCCGCGCAGTACGCTGTGAATAGCCATTCAGTGTCATTTACGTCATCGTCACAGCCAGGGGTTAGTGTAAGGAACGAGCACGCGCCCCTAGAGTCGAGGCTGTAATTAACCCGAAGTATCTGCACGCGCGAGACAAGTCTGGTTCCCAGGCCTGACAATTATTCCCGACGCTCACGTCTGAATTGTAGGTCAGGCAGCCTCCGTGGCTGAAAATACACATGACGATTTTGACGGCCCTTTTTCAAAGCTCGGCTTCGTTTCCGATTTCGCTTTATCACTTATAGCTTTTAATGTTCTGATCAAATTTGTAAATAAATCACTTGCTTCGTAATATCATACAGTTATGATAATATAGTTTGATATTTCTGTAAGATAACATTGACTAATGTTGATCTGGAATCTTCAAAATTAGGCACCCAAATAGCACTGTTAGCAGGCGGAGCCGAATGAAAACCGAGTTTTGGAAAATCTCGGTAACGATCGTCAGATTCAAAATTGTACATGACGCAGCAAAAAGTTTGTATGCACAAAATCGTTGAATTTCAACTTTTCTAAATGAAAGCAATGAATATCAATTATCAACCCATTAAACAAAAATTTAATAGGCAATTAGCAGTTAATTAAACCTAACGAAACGAAATCGGCAAACTTCGGAAATTTTCGGAAAAAGGAGGAATTCCTCCCGTTTTAGTCACGTGAAGTAAATTGTAATTACCTGAGGCTACCTGACCTAAGATTCATCAGGAATAGTCAGAATCTTTTGGTCTGGGATCCAGACTAGCGCCAGATGTGGAACTCAACTGAGCGTGGGCATGTGATCCTTGTAGCAATGCTGGATTCTATTTGTCATTTTTCACAGTTATGCACTTGAGCAATGTTGTAGTAAAGACTTGTTGTCGAGTACTTTTTCCGAGTACCGAGTACTGCCGAGTACTTAGGTTGCCGAGTACGAGTAAGAGTACGAATACTTGTACCTCCGAGTACGAGTACGTGTATTTGTACTTGTACTTCCGAATACGGCCTTACGGCAAATGGTTCGTTGTGCGTAATTGGCCAAGGCTCAGTCAGACCGATATAGAGACCCACTCACGGCTAGCTGTTAAATGTGTTTGTCCGGACGTGCACAGAGGCAAATCAGGAACTTTGATTTCTCCACAAGCCAATCAACCATTTCAAACTGAAAGTATCGATAAAATAAGGCCGTGGTAAGTCAAATTACAGCCCAGAGTACTGCTATTCGAATACAAGTACTTTAATTTGAGGATTGAGTACAATTTCCAGTACGATTACGAGTACTTTGCTGCCTAAGTACGAGTTTCGTCATTTCGAGTATTAATACTGTGACGGAAAGTGTAGTTGTATGCCCTTGTTCATGTTATTGTATTCTAATCTTATGAATGAACTGTAGTATAGTACGCCCGTGACTGGGCGTGGCTTAGCAGTCAGGGTGTGCGTGTATGCACGCACGCGATTGGTTAACAAAGCCCCATATGTTTAGTGCATCATAATGGTTTAGTGCATGTGCTATGTATGCGCGTAAGTAGATTGCTACGTACGTACGCGCGAGGGTTTCTGGCATGTGGCAGCGAGCTGTACAAACGTGAGTTGAGTGTGCTCTCGCTGTGGCGTGTATTGCTATATTGTGATTTGCGCTATATGCTAGCTACGCGCGGGCGAACTGTTGGACAGTTTAGCCGTACACTTGTGGGTGCATTGTGGTTGATTGGGGCTGGGCCCATGGTTTCGTAGTGCTACGTGCGCACAAACCATATCTCCACAGTGGCACTGATCTATGCAATGCGATATTGTTTAGGCAGTGCAGCATTGGTTGTTGCGTTGCTGTATTGTTTCTACATTGCAGCATTGGTCTGTGCATTGCTATAGCGTTCGTGTATTGCAGCATTGGTCTGTGCATTGCTATAGTGTTCTATATTGCAGCTAGCATTGGTCTGTGCATTGCTATAGTGTTCATGTATTGCAGCATTGGTTGTGCATTGCTATAGCATTCCTGTAATGCAGCATTAGTTTGTGCAGTGATTATTGGAGTGAGCAGTGCGATATTAGTTGTGTATTGCAAATAGGGCTCATATTCGAAAACCACAAGTTGTAATAAAGCTACCCAAGACAATTACTCCCAAATCATTGAATCATTTAATTGTTGTCTCTGAAATAAATCATCGTGTTACTTGAGATTACCGACCATTCAGTTGCCAGTTGTCCTTGTTATTGTGTAATTGCCTAATTAACAGAAGGTTTAGGGATCAATTCCTGCGGCGATAGATTTCCACCCAAAACGAGCCTGCATCCTTAGCCTTTAGACTGCTTTGTGTAGTCCCTGGTCCGAGGAATAACTTGGTTCGGGAACAGTCCCGCCACAAATGGTGTCAGAAGTGGGATTGGAATTGATTAAGCTGACTTCTCTGTTGACTAATAGAATTGCACAATTGGTCTTCACGTGTTGTTGATTTCGGTGGTGATTTTGGGGTTGAGATGAGCGATCCAGGCTCGAAAAGTCGAATTGGCACCTCGAGTGCTGAGGTCGAAGTGCAACGACTGCGAATGGAAAACTAAATACTGCAGTGGGAAAAGGACCTCACTGAAAAGAAGTTGGCGCTAGCTGCCATGGACTTGCAGTCGGGTGATTCCCCAAATGGAGGAAACGGGGGAACGCAAGCCGAGAGTTGGCGTGTGCGCCGTCGTGTTGATTCCGATGTTGAGTTTAGGTTGCCCGAAGAGACATCTGGGTATGTCTCTGGAGCGATGGGGAGAGAGTCAGGTGCAGGTGTGGTGCCTGAGTTGGCCCCTAAAGTGGGGAGGGGGTGAGCTTTATTGAAAGTACACCTCGGAAAGGACAAAGCTCAGGGGTGTTCCCCCGAGCGCAGTCGACGCCTATTTCTAGGGAGACGAAGGGTCCTAATGGGGATCTGTTGTCGTTCACGCCTGAGGTTGGTGTGAGACGGGGTTGGGCGAGTACCAACCCGTTCGTTGAAGATAAGGAATTGTGTACCCCTAAACAGGTACATAGTGAACTGTTGAGTTTCGCGACTCGACCAGTCGAGGCAAAGAACAACAGTTCAGCTCAAGTTGACATCTCGTCAGTGGGTCCGTGGCCACTGAAAAGAGAGGCACGGGTCCATGGTGGTGTGGGTCAGATGGGTAGTTTGGAGCGACCAAATCGCAGGCAAAACATAACCCCTGATCGGTACAGTGGGAAGGTACTCTGGAAGGAGTACTTCCGCCATTTTGAGTCATGTCGTGAGGTGAATATGTGGAGCGAGGAGCAGGCTGCGAGGTGGCTAGCCGCAAGCTTGCAGGGAGACGCTCTACGGTTGTTGGGTGACTCAGGCCACAAGTACAATTATAGCGCACTTGTTAAGCTGCTGGAGCGCAGGTTTGGGTCAGCTCGACAGAGTGAAAATTATCTTGTCGAATTGAGACATCGACGCCAAAAGCCAAAGGAGGGCTTGCAGGAATTAGGGCAAGCGATTCACGAGTTAACAGCAAGAGCATACCCTGAGTTGCAGGAGGATGCTCGGGAGAGGTTGGCTAAGAACCACTTCATAGACGCCGTTGATTGTCATTCAGTCAGGGAGGGCATTCATCGGGCTCGTCCAAAAACTTTGGATGAAGCGGTCCAGGCTGCCCTAGAGACAGAGAACTTTGATAAGGTCGAACAGCAAAGGTTGCTTGACTTGAAGCCCGCCAAGCTGGCGAGAGCTGTTGACTCCGGAACAGAGCAGAGGTTTGACACTTTAGAGAAAAGTCTCGGTGAACAGGCCCTGGCATTGAAGTCTGTGGCTGAATTGGTAAAGTCGTTGTCGACTCAGATCAAGGGTCAGGGTCAGGTTCAGGGCATGCCCCCCAAAACGAACAAGCCCAGTACCCTGAAGTGCTTCAGGTGTGGTGAGATAGGGCATTTCGCCCGGGAGTGTCAGAGACATCCACAACAGGGAAACGGCAGTCAGCCCCCCGTAGGACCCACGGGAAGGCTGAGTGGACAAAAGGGTCCAAAAGACAACAGAGTGACAGCGAGGGTGGTAGTAGAGAAAAGAGGTCAAAGCATGGGGATGGGCAACGAGTAATAACTCTGCCCAACCCAAGTCGCGGCCCTCGTTATGGTTTATTTGTTGATGGAATGGTGAGAGGGACCAAGTGTCGGTTTTTGATTGACACGGGGTCCACCGACACCTTGATAAGTAGTACGGTGTGCTATCAAATTCCAAAGGAGAAGAGACCTGTCTTAGAGACGGAGGAGGTCCAGGTGAAGCAAGTAGACGGTAGTCGATTGCCCGTGCTTGGCATAGCTTGGGTGGAGGTGCAAGTTGGTCGAACCACGCACCAAGTAAGGGCGGTGTTTACCGAAATGAAGTATAGTGGCATCCTGGGCATGGATTTTCTCGTGCCAACAGGTGGAAACATAGACTTCCAGTCAAGAGAGTGGAGGCTCAAGGGTGAGCGAATCAGGTGCACAAACGGTGCCGGTGAGCCCTTTGTGGGACGTGTAGTGGTTTCAAAAACTACGGTGATTCCGTCCGGTCATGAGGCCATGGTCCCAGGTATAATTGCCCGGAAGGGTGCCGACTTGGTCGGGCCAGCCATGGTGGAACCAATGGAAGGTGGCGGTGACCTAGCTAAGAAGGGTTTGGTTTTGGCCAGATCTCTGGTTGAGACTGAAGCAGAGGTTATTCCGTTGCGGGTCTTCAATCCCGGAAGGGAGAAAAGAGTTGCACGTGAGGGGACGACAGCGGGAACGATCTCCCAGGTAGAGGTTGGTTCAATTCATGGTGAGTTGGATGTGGTGGCAAATGCTGGTGAGGAGTTACCCCAGCACTTGCAAGATTTGTTTGAGAGGGGTACAGCCAAGGTAGAGGCTATGTACCATGAGGATGTCCGGAAATGTTTAGTTGACTTTCAGGATGTATTGTCTAAGGGTGACCACGACATTGGTCGCACGGACGTGGTCCAACATCACATAAGCACTGGTGATGCTAAACCGGTGAGAGAACGGATGAGGCGTCATCCGTATTGCCATCAGGAGGAAATCCAGAGACAAGTCGGTGATTTGGAAAAGAGGGGGGTGATTGAACCTTCCGACAGTCCATGGGCGGCAAATGTTGTTTTGGTTGACAAAAAGGATGGTACGAAACGCTTCTGTATTGATTATATAAAGTTGAATTCGGTGACCATCAAGGATGCCTATCCTGTGCCGCGCATTGATGAAACATTCGATGCGTTGAGTGGGGCGAAGTGGTTTTGTACACTTGACTTGGCGTCGGGGTACTGGCAAGTCGCTCTGGATGAGGACGCCAGCCAAAAGTCGACATTTGTAGTGAGAAGCGGGTTGTACCGGTGGAAATGCATGCCTTTTGGGCTGTGCAATGCCCCGGCAACATTTGAGCGGCTCATGGAAAAGGTCATGGCCGGCTTGCAATGGGAAATCCTACTGATTTATTTGGATGACATCATCGTGTTTGGTCAATCGGTGACGGAGACCCTAGAACGTCTCCGAGTTGTGTTGGGGAGGCTTAGAGACGCTGGGCTCAAACTCAAGCCCAGCAAGTGTCATTTGTTTCAGAGGTCAGTGACTTACCTCAGGCACATTGTGTCCTCAGTAGGGGTAGCCACGGATCCGCAGAAGATTGAGGCAGTCGCAAATTGGCCGGTCCCAAGGTGTGTACGAGATGTTAGAAGCTTTTTGGGCCTCGCATCGTACTACCGGAAGTTCATAAAGGGGTTTGCAGAAGTGGCAAGTCCACTTCATGCCTTGACCGAGAAATCAAGAGAGTTTGTGTGGACTGAGAGTTGTCAGGAGGCATTTGACAAGCTGAAGGGCAGGCTTCAGGCCGCCCCAGTTCTGTCATACCCAATGCCCGAGGGCGACTTTATCTTGGACACTGATGCCAGCGGTGAAGGTATCGGGGCGGTGTTGTCGCAGGTCCAGGGTGGTGACGAAAAAGTGCTTGCGTATGCGAGCCGGAAGCTCAGCAAACCTGAGCGAAATTACTGTGTCACTCGTAAAGAGTTGTTGGCTGTGGTTGTGTACTTGAGGTATTTCAAACAATACTTGTACGGCCGCAGGGTGACGGTCAGAACTGACCATGCCGCATTGCGGTGGGTACTTAATTTCAAGAACCCCGAGGGTCAGCTGGCGAGGTGGATGGAAGTCCTGTCCCAGTACGACTTAGTGGTTGAGCACAGAAGCGGCAAGAAGCATGGTAATGCTGATGGATTGTCGAGGCGGCAATGCAAACAGTGCGGCCGGGAGGAGGTGGTCAACGAGGCAATTGGTGTAGTACCCGAGGTTCAGCCTCAGGGGAGTGAGTTTTTGGTTAGGGGCGTAGCTGCCCAACCAGCCCTGTCTCGAAGTGCTTTAAAGGAAGCACAGCCACAGGATGACACCATGAGCTGGCTCATGAAGTTGAAGGAGGACGGCGATAGTCGTCCTGAGTGGAAGACGGTCTCGCACTTGTCGGCAGCCTGTAAGACCTATTGGTCACAGTGGGACCAGTTAGAGGTCCGGGAAGGAGTTCTACATAGGCGATGGGACTCCGATGACGGGAAGTCCATCCGATGGCTGTTGGTGTTGCCACAAAGTTCCGGAAGGAAATTATGTCCGAGTTGCACGGTGGGCAACTTAGTGGTCACTTGGGGGTTAGCAAAACTCTGGCCAAAGTCAAAGCCAGGTACTTCTGGCCAGGCATGTCTGCGGACGTGCGGTCATTTCTCCGGGGCTGCAGTATCTGTGCCAGGAGAAAGTCGGCTGCAAAGAAGAGGGTTGCGCCCCTACAGCAGTCTCGAGTTGGTTTTCCGATGGAGCGAGTAGCAATAGACTTGCTCGGGCCATTGCCCGTCATGGACAATGGTAATCGTTGGGTGATGGTGGTTGGCGACTACTGCACTAAGTGGATGGAAGCATTTCCGCTTCCTGATGCTACTGCAGTTACAGTAGCGCACACATTGGTGACTGAGTTTGTCTGTCGATTTGGGGTGCCCCAAGAACTTCACTCTTATTAGGGCACAAACTTTGAGTCAGAGGTGTTCAGTAAAATGTGCCGAATCCTCGGCATATCGAAGACTCGGACGACCGCCTATAATCCGAAATCGGACGGCATGGTTGAGAGGTTTAATAAAACCTTGGTCAACATCGTGGCGGTGCTGATTGACCCTGGGCGAAGGCAGAAAGACTGGGATGAGTTCCTCCCCTTTGCCACCTTCGCTTACAGGTGCACGCCGCAAGACTCGATTGGGGAATCCCCCAACATGATGATGTTGGGGAGAGAGGTGAATGTCGCAGTGGATCTGGTGACAGGGTGTCCTGAGGTTGAGGAGGAGGTGACTGCAGACTTCGCCGAAAGGTTGCGAAGTGATATGCAGGAGGCCCATAAAAGGGCCAGGGAGTGCCTCGGGAAAAGTGCCCGGAGGCAAAAGAAGAACTTTGACAGGAGAGCATCTGAGCATGGGTTGAAGGAGGGCCAATTTGTGTGGCTGCACAACCCTGCAAAGAAAAAACACATGTCCCCCAAATTACAACTTAGGTTGGAAGGACCATGGATGATTCTTAAGAGGTTGTCAGATGTGACGGTTCGAATCCAGCTTAAGCGTGGTAGCAAACCAAAGGTTGTCCATGTGGACCGACTCAAACCATATGTCGGTGAGGCCATCGAATCTTGGGATTGTCCATCAAGGGACGAGGTGACAGAAAACCTCCCCATGGTGACGGAGGGTCAGTATGACCAAGGTTCAGTTGCGGAGTTGGTAGATGAGTACCCTGTGGTGGATGAGGCCATTACAGAGGAACCAGTTCCAGACAGTAGAGTCAGTCTGCCCGGGAGGCAAGACATGTCACCGCCCAGGCGGTATCCTAAGCGGTCACATAGGTTACCTCTGCGGTTTCGCTAAGATAGTAGGTGTGGCTTTGATTCCATAATTGTTTTCGGGGTGAGGTCGAAACTAAGTTGTGGTGTATATATTTTGAATTCTTCTTTCCTTTGTGTTTTTCAGGAGTTGAAGAAAATTGAGTCTCAGCATGACGAAGGGTGAGCCGAGGCGATACAAGTGCCGTGAGTGTACCAGTTGGTACCTGCACCGGGCAAGCTTATGGCGCCATATCAGAGACATCCATGGGTCGTCGACGAACACCTTGATGTGTAGCAGGTGCGATTACGTTGCAGGTCAGGTGTATATCATCCAGCATCACATGGAGACGGTACACAAAATTGGTGTGGTGAAGGGTGCAGCTGGTCCTTCCCAGGCACCAGAGTCTTGGAGCGTCAGTACGGTGACACAGGTCGCAGAGAGCCGTGCAGCAGGTCCGGGTACGTCCTCCAGTGCTGGGTTGCCACCGGCAGCAGTGCCAAGTGGGGTCACGCCAGTCGTCGATGCATTGTCCCTGTCAGCCTCACCAATCCAAGAATCCCCGAAAGTGTCAACCTCGCCAAAGTTGGTTGTCCCCCCTTTTCGCCCCTTGGGAGGCAAGCCGAAGGGGATGATGCAGATGGTGAGAGCGGCCGAGGCCACGTCCCCATCCTCAGCATCACAGTCTTCATCCCAGGAGGAAGAGGAGATGTTCCCCACTCAGAAAAGGGAGGATCCTCCGAAGAAGAGAATGCGCACAGCTACCGTCCGAGAGTACACCTACATGCAGGTTTTTCTCGATGGGAAAGTGGTCAAGACGGATGAGCATAATAGCGTCTACATGAAGCAGATTGAGGTAGATGATGAGGGAAAGCCAACAGGGAAATAAACAGGATGACGCGTTCCAGTTTAGGTTTTTGTTTCATTATTCTGATTAACCAAGTTTTCTTAAGGTTTCCTTTCTTAAAGTGTTGAACAGTTCAAAGTTTTCCAAAATTTTTTATAAAGTTAAGGTTTATTGTCGGTAAAAAAAAGAGAGAGAAAAAAATAATAATAATAGAATCAGTCTTGAAATCATATAGAAAATCTTACAAAATCTGCTGATGTGAATTTTGATGTATAAAGAAATCTTTATTTTATATAAAACAGAAATCTAATTAACGATTTCGTAGATCTTGTAAAACGCCTTATTTCTGCACTGGGTGATTCCTCGTAAAAACAAATTGTGTAAATATAAAAAATTGACAAATCCGTTGTTTAAAATCTGTAAAATTTATCCCAGTTAAATCATGTAAATTTCGATTAGCGAAAATCTTGCCATCAAATTTAGTGTACATTTCATCAGTCTAAGATTATCCTTAAATTTCTGCCCTTAAAATCGGTTCAAATTTTCCCCTTAATTTCTTGTGAATATTTAATGAACTAAAATTTGAGCCAGACGAGTATAATTTTCCTTAAATTTCTTGTGAATATTTAATGAGCAAAAATGTGATTCAGATTCTGTGCGATAATTCCCTGTTAAATATTGTGAATATTTAATTAGCAGCAAACTTTGGTGTTCCTGTACATGTAGAGTACATGTAAGGCAAGTGCCCTTATCCGGTGTAAAAGAGCTTGTGAATACTTAATGAGCTTTGAAATCAGCCTCCCCTTATGTTGTATATTGTAATTTAAAGAAGAAGTTAAGATTTAGTCACACTTTCCTTTTATTTTTATTTATGGCTTAGAGTTGGGGACAATCTCTGCCATTGGTCGGGCCCATGTGACGGAAAGTGTAGTTGTATGCCCTTGTTCATGTTATTGTATTCTAATCTTATGAATGAACTGTAGTATAGTACGCCCGTGACTGGGCGTGGCTTAGCAGTCAGGGTGTGCGTGTATGCACGCTCGCGATTGGTTAACAAAGCCCCATATGTTTAGTGCATCATAATGGTTTAGTGCATGTGCTATGTATGCGCGTAAGTAGATTGCTACGTACGTACGCGCGAGGGTTTCTGGCAAGTGGCAGCGAGCTGTACAAACGTGAGTTGAGTGTGCTCTCGCTGTGGCGTGTATTGCTATATGGTGATTTGCGCTATATGCTAGCTACGCGCGGGCGAACTGTTGGACAGTTTAGCCGTACACTTGTGGGTGCATTGTGGTTGATTGGGGCTGGGCCCATGGTTTCGTAGTGCTACGTGCGCACAAACCATATCTCCACAGTGGCACTGAGCTATGCAATGCGATATTGTTTAGGCAGTGCAGCATTGGTTGTTGCGTTGCTGTATTATTTCTACATTGCAGCATTGGTCTGTGCATTGCTATAGCGTTCGTGTATTGCAGCATTGGTCTGTGCATTGCTATAGTGTTCTATATTGCAGCTAGCATTGGTCTGTGCATTGCTTGAGTGTTCATGTATTGCAGCATTTGTTGTGCATTACTATAGCATTCCTGTAATGCAGCATTAGTTTGTGCAGTGATTATTGGAGTGAGCAGTGCGATATTAGTTGTGTATTGCAAATAGGGCTCATATTCGAAAACCACAGGTTGTAATAAAGCTACCCAAGACAATTACTCCCAAATCATTGAATCGTTTAATTGTTGTCTCTGAAATAAATCATCGTGTTACTTGAGATTACCGACCATTCAGTTGCCAGTTGTCCTTGTTATTGTGTTATTGCCTAATTAACAGAAGGTTTAGGGATCAATTCCTGCGGCGGTAGATTTCCACCCAAAACGAGCCTGCATCCTTAGCCTTTAGACTGCTTTGTGTAGTCCCTGGTCCGAGGAATAACTTGGTTCGGGAACAGTCCCGCCACAATACTTTGACATTCGAGTTCGAGTTCGAGTACGAGTACTCCCAAAAAATACTCGAGTAGTACTCGAGTACGAGTACCGGGTACGAGTACTACAACACCGCATTTGAATGTTGCAAGACTTTGATCCACAATGTCATAATTTTTTAAAGAGAAAAGGACTGATGTAGTTATGCATCAAAGTTCATGTAATAGTCGTTGCGGAAGGATTGTGCGCAAAAACATGACCCGTGCTTGACAAATACAAAATGATGCAAGCGATTACCTTTATTGTTTTGTATGTGATTTATTTTATTCCCATTCAGGTGGAATTGGTTGGGGAAAGCTGGTGGGGTATCTCCGAACCAAGTTGGAGAGCAGCCCACTATTCATCTCATCTTCGGAAGTTCAAAACGCATGCAAGAACCTCAACATGCCCGTCTCAAAGATGCACGTCGTCAAGACGTACCTAGATGTCTCGATGTGTCTAGACAAACCCAATGACCAGCTCTCACAAGACGGGCAAGCTCTGCTGGATTTTATGACGCGTAGAGAGGACTTCGTTCGGCAAGCACCGCCGGATTTGCGGGACGAGCTGCTGAGGTTCTTGGGCAGCGAGTGCTCAGAAAGGGGTCCGGCTGGGGAGTTTATACTCGATGAAAGCACCGTCTTAGTTGTCGTAAGTCACAAGGGATGAGTTTGAACGTTTTAAGGAAGGGTTAGCTTCTCTGATTTCGAGGCATATAGGATCATTATTTTGTATTTATCGCAAATGTAACCAACCGAAATATTATCCAAAAGCTTACTACTTTAAAGATCGTACTATAGCACTGACTCCCCTGTGAAATTATTTCGTCTGGCTTGCTGTCATGTAAAAGAAAAAGGTTTCTTCGATAAAACGGGAGATGTCCTTAAAATCAGGAAGATTATTATTTTTTTTTAGAAACACCGACATTCTGCATCAAAGAGTGTACACCATACTTGAAAATGTCGGAGATTCTTTTATACATAAGCTGTATAACTTTTGACTTGTGCAAATGAGTTGTAGCGCAATGTAAAATCGATTAATGCGACAACCGAGTGCTTAAGTTGCTAGGGTACGCATTGGGTGGTTTCTAGCCGTCTTATGTGCACTACACAGTTGGAGGGTACCAGCTTAACATGGATTATAAAGAAAAAAAACAAGCGCAGCAATATTCGTCCTCTTTTTCCGTTTGGCAATCGTCCTGAGCAGACGTCCAGATTAACAAGTAAGTTGAAGTTCAGTTAAAGAGCCTCATACGTAGTATGAACTTGATTAACTCAAATAATCGAAACCCGAATCACAGTATGCATGTATATCATTAATTATAAAGCCATACTGGAAGCGCCTTTGGAATGACGCGCAGGGTGTTAAAAGAATAAATTAAAGGAAAGATACTGGCTCTGTGTTATTTGTGTTCGTCCCTTTTATTATTGTCGTTATCATCATCCGTCTTGGTGTGTTGGGGCCGGGTTTGGGTTTGGGCTGGCTTGAATCGGGTGGTGTGCTGCAGACCGGGCGGTAACCTGCCGCCAATACGGATAGGCGTCGTCGGCTTTCAACCGCTAGATCGCTCGCTGACGTGGGCTGGCCCGACGGGGTAGCAGACTCAAGAGACAAAACCGCCACAGAGAACAACTGCACAAATTGTACTTTTGTGCTAAATTGTATTGAAATCAGAGGATTCAGGACTTTTAGGGAAGTGCACCGTACACATTGTACCATTATTCTGAACTTTACCTGTGATGCAGGTTACGAAATCATGCCTACGTACCACGTTAGGCTGCAGTCAATGACAAACTTTGACAAACCTTGACAAAACTTGACAAACCCCAGTATACATATCGATCGTTTTGCTGCTATATAGATGTGACGAGTGTAAAAATACCCCCCCCCCCTCTATTTTTTTGGTTTATTCCTATTGGGTTTGACTCTTTAGGCTATTTATATTCAAATTAGCTGAGCGCCCTCAACGTCAGGTTTCGGGCTCTCCTTGCTGCGTCATTCACTCATTGTCGAAGACCTGCTAACATTTTCTTGTCATTTTCTGTCTTCGGCAATACAGGTAGTTACAACGTTTAATCCATTTTATCTTAATTTAAAAATAGTTTAAGATTACACTGCGATTTCTTGTATTCCTTTTTGTATTAGTATTTCATCATTATTTGTGATTAATATTTCTATTTCCTAAAAGGTCGTAAATGTTGTATTTTCTAATTCCAGTAGATTGGCTTAAAAGTTAAAGCCCAAAACTTAGCGGATCCATAGTCTTTAATCATTGGCACTGACGTCAAACTTCCATTCACTAGATCTAGTTATAGTGTAGATGATGCATTCATTTAATTTTACGATGTTTTGAAACTTGGATTTGTTAACGGGAAAAAATCCAATATGGCGGAGCCCGCGAAAGTTTTGGCGGGAAAAATGAAGTAATTGTTTAGACAAATCGTTATCATTTTTTTGTCCAGAACGATGATTAAGTAGTCAAGTTAATGTAATAAGCACTTTATTTACCTTTCGTTTAGTTTTATTAATGCTTTGTAAATATTTAAAGGTCATTCACTCATTGTCGAAGACCAGCTAAGATTGTCTTGTCATTTCCTGTCTTCGCCAATACAGAATAAATTTGTTGCCGATATCTACTCAAGAACATTGTCCGGTTCCTCATTTTAAAAGTGCCACATAGAGACATCACATTTCCAATGAACAAGGCCGATGTTCTATTCAGTTGTTTTATTCATTGGGTTCGAATGTAGATATGTGCAGCCGGGTCAGTGCTCAAGGGAAAGACGATGACAATCGTGTCATAATTATATACGGAAGAGCTGCATGTCAAACGTTGCAATTTTCAGTGCTTTGTGTGATATGTGTGCAATACTATTTGTAAGTTATTGCAATTAAAGCCTTGACACCTCACAGAAGGGCTAGACTGATATATGGTTGCTCCACTGGCATTCCTAGTTGGACTTCGAGTGTAGGGACATGTAATGGGCAAAATATTAGGGGGACATTGTCAGTGCAAAAGTATGAGGCTTATTACTTATTCCCATGGACACGTTCGGGCGAGGATCACTAGTCCAGTGGTGGTTGACTTGTGACGTCACTTACGCCTGCGCACTAATTTCAACGTTCGAACACCTGTAGTCTTTTTCCGTATGGACCAAGTTAAACATCTGATAGTTAGACTGGTAATGTGTTCACTTCAAGCCATTTGATAGTGCCCTCGTCGAGGTCTATGAGCCCCTGCTCGTCTTTTGGTGGTCTTAAGTCAGGACAGTCATGAATGATGTGGTTGCTTGTTTGTGGTCCCACTGGTCTGCCGTGACAGATTTGAGCTGGTGGCTCCGATACTGTGGAGGAGTGAGGGGTGCAACAGTGCAAACAATTCCATAGCCACTAGTGCTAAATGCCCATACCTCAAAATTCTTTTAAAAATACGCAGAACTCTCACAGGTATTTAAGCTGCACAGAAAAATGATGATCGACATGTCATCTTTCAATTTTTTTTCATTGTTTTGGTGGGTTGACGGTTGACTTTTCGAGAAATTCTTGCCCAAAGAAGACGACCCCTATTTTCCCCAAAGCGGAACGGTAGCCATCTTGAAAAATGATCCCTCCACAACATGGCTAAATAGCGCCACTTTCGAACCCAATTGTATCCAAAATGCTCAGAATCGGAAGCCCCGAGTCCGAGCCAGAGGTTTATTGCCATATCTCTTCAATTTCCCAATGTAATGGCTTCCAGAACTCTCTAATATAGGATATTTTGAGGGTATAACTTTTATTCATGAGCTCGGCGGATGGGTTTAGGCCTATTTACAGGTGTGCACCCTGAGGCACGACGTCCCCAACCAGTTCTAGGTCGATTGAGTAGGACCCAGGCCTCACGAGGAAGATCACAGACAGTGGATCTGAAGATGAAGTTTGAATGAAGTTACAGAGTCTTGTTGACGATGTTTACCAGGCTTCCTTTCACAAATTCAAGGTCCATGATGAGGAAAAGAGGATGAGTGGTGATAATGCGAAATGCTTTTGAGGCGAAGTACTGGCGATCGCGACTGATGCCGATTGTGTATCAAAGATAGAACGCCCTAGGCTGTCTGGATTAAGGCTTTTTCTGAGCCGGTTTTATTTTGCAGTCATGAATTCACGGCGAATATTTGCTGGAGCAATACCAGAGAGAATGGGAAAGTTGTCTGTTGGCGTGGGTTTTATGAAACCAGATATTAGCCGCATGGCATCGTTTAAGTTTGAATCAATTGACTTTGTATGTGTGAATGTTGTTGCTCCATGCTGATACTGCATACTTCGCTGTTGCGAAAGTTAGGGCGAGAGCAGATGTTCGAAGTAGTACGGCAGGAGAAATAGGTTTCCATGCAACCCCCCTCCCCCCCAAAAAACACCAAAATTCCAAGATAATTATAGAATCCCCATGGCCCATGATGCCCTAAATAATGAGCCATTTATTTATATGTGAGAGAAGGTGCAGGGCTGCGATCAAGTGTAACTGAAAGATAGATAGATGTGGAGTCAAAGGTGCTTAGAGACTGGAGATCTGCTTGCAGAGTTCTTTCAATGGGCTCGAAGGACTTAGCCGCATGACCAATGGCAGTGTCGTCCACACAATGTGTACTGGTATGAAGTTGTTGCAGGAATGTCGGACGTAATATATGTTAAATGTGATAGTCAAAAGATGATAAAAAATCCTGAATCCCCGTTGTGCTTAATGATGCGCGCGGCTATGCAACCTTGAACCTAGCCTTTAGTCAAGTCCCACGCGCCTATACCCGGACCATCCGGACACGTAACGCACCCTGAATGCTGGCACGTAAAAAGACTAGCACGAGCGGCAAAGCCGCGAGGGCCTTTACTATCTCGTGGAACTAATCACTTATTCATTTATTCACGTAATATAAATCAAGTAATATAAACCAATCATCTAACGGTGGTTTGCGGTTACCAGCAACAGCACGCGCGCCATGGCTGTCTGGCGCCAGACGACGGCTGCATGATTTACGTTAGTAATTCTGCATTTTCATTGGTCAATTCACAACGGGTAATGCATTATGCATGTCTACCAAATCGGTAGACAAAATGTAAAGAAAAACATAAGCATTCTCCACGAGATGGAAAAGGCCCTCGCGGCTACGCCGCTCGTCCTAGTCTTTTTACGTGTCAGCATCCGGGGTGCGTCACGTGTCCGGGTAAGCGCGTGGGACTTGACTAAAGGCTACCTTGAACCATGCTCCGGTTCCACATAATTATTGGTTAGCGTAGTACAACCATTTTTCGTTCTAGCAAAGTGTGTCAAAATATGGTTAACTATATGATTTTTTTTTCGGTACCGCACAGCAAAGTGCGCGATTGGACGGATCTCGCTAAGTGTCATGCATTATGCATACTGATCAAAAGTCACGAAGTCATGTCTGTACTTGCGCTCTACTTAAAAATCCATCAGAACCAACATATCGTGCGTCGTTTTATACACGTACACGACCACTGTAAGTTTTTCGTCGCCGTTGCTGATATTATGTAGCAGTGTTGTAGTCGAGTATACTTTTTGCTGAGTACCAAGTACTGCCGAGTACTTAGAGTGCCGAGTACCATTCAAGTCAGAGTACTTTGCCAACGGAGTACAAGTACAGGTCTCCGAGCACAAGTACTGCTACTTACCGGTACGAGTCTGAGTACTTGTATTTTCGAGTACGAATACGAGTCCGAGGAACACCTCGGCGTTTCACGTACATAAATGGCCTGTGCGCACATACGGCAAATGTGTCATTGTGCGTAATTAGCCAACTCACGGCTTGCTGTTTGTCCGGACGGTGCGCAGAGGAAGTCGATTTCTCCGCAATCAACCATTTGAAAGTATCGATAAAATAAGTAGTGTTGCCATGGTAAGACAAGCTATACCATTTCTGCTTTATCGAGTAGTGCTGTTCGAGTACGAGTACCTTGAATAGCGAGTACAATTTCAACATGTCGAGTTCAAGTACTTTGCTGCCCGAGTACGAGGACCGTAAGTTCGAGTACGAGTAATTTGACATTCGAGGACAAGTACGAACAAGAGTACTCCAAATACTAGAGTAGTACAGTGTTGTAGGACTCGAGTCCAGGACTCGGACTCCACTCGGACTCGACTCGAGTCACATTGGAAAATGACTCGGACTCGGACTCGGACTCGACCATGATGACTCGGACTCGATCTTGGTGACTCGTGACTCGAGTCACGTATTTTCATCAAAAGGGAAAAAAAAAAAAAACCTTTACGAATTTGTGTGACGAACCAAGCATTCTTTTTGACTCCATAGACAAGACACGGCGCCGCGGAATATCGTATCGCCTAGCGCCTGCACGACGAGCACCAGGGCCCGGTGTCATGCCAAAAGTGTCCGGTACCAAAGAGTGTCTGCTATACGGGGCACACCGGACGCAAGCTGTAGTCCATAGTGCGATATTCTCGACAATGCTAATACTAGGAGGACACTACTTTGCTTCCAATACGCACATGGCTCCTAAATTAACAAAGGGACATTTTGACCTCAACAGGTTTACAAAAATGAGGGTCAGGAAAGCCGCACAAGTTTTGAGCCATTCAGTAGCAGCTGGAATTTACACCTATGTATCACTGGGTAGGCTTCCAGCTGAAGCTGTTTATACAGCAGAGTTTGTAGAAAACATTGACAAGTTGTTTGACTCCTTCTATTGCAGATATTTTAAAGAAAAGAAGAAACTGAAAAGGCCCCATTCAAAGAACTCTGAGCATTTTTTTTTTTTTTTTGATGGGTGTGTTCCTTTCCTTAAGAGTTTAGAGCTGGTAGGGTCACAAAATGTGCTTTGCATTAAAAGATGGATCCTGAGCATCTTATGCCTCCTTAAGTTCTCATCCAAAGAAAGGAGGACTACAAGGTGGTGCGTGTATAAATAAAGGGTCGACTAATTCACTGCACGTTCCAGTAACACAATTTGCTCTCAACTTGCTTGAGCAAAATACTGTCATACATAGCTGGCTATCTTTCAAGAAAAGTTCTCATAGGTCATGAGGTTGTTAGCCCGTGCGACACATGTCGGTCAGCCTTGCTGTCTTCTGACACTGTATTTAGTGACCCATCTCAACTCTTCATCCACCACAAAGCTTGGGACACCAGCAGTAGTGACTTTGGTGGATTGAAGGTTCCATCCGACACTTTTGTTAATTTCTGTTCACTTTCTGAACAGATATTTTGGAAAGAATTTGATGAATCAGGTATGGCTCGTAATAGAATAAGCTATGTGATCAATGGTGTGATTTGCCAGCAGAGTGCCTTCCTTCGACGGAGCGAGCACCATTAATGTTTAATATCCAGTGGCTGTATGGAATGACTCCATGACAACATGTAATTTTAGCCACCCGACCCTCACAACCGGCCCATTCACCCCTGATTAACCTCTGGCATGTCTGGTATCTCTCAGGCCCCAAACAGCCGTTAAAACCACAGACTTAACCCCATTTGACATTCCATTTCGGTCACAGGGGTGATCGAAACAATCCCAATGTATATAGTGCATCTGTACACAAGCCTATGTAAATGTGCACAAGCACACAGGGTTTTCCCGCCAATTTTCAACCCCTCCAGTAGGATCACAAGACTGACGCCCCCTCTGGTGGATGTACCTTGGTCCATACTAGGATCTAGTGATAGATGGCCCCGGGTGGGTATACCACGTGGCCAGGACAATATAAAACATAAAAATGTGGATAGTCGTTATTCCCAGGTGAATCCTGCTAATTGAGGTACATCACAGTTAAGAGGAAGAACAGAAAGGTGCAGAAAGTCACAAGCAAAAGCACACTTAACTTCGTCACCAGGGCTTCATTACTTTATTTCCAACCTTGTTTCAGAGTACAACTTTTCACAGAATTGTTTTTCTAAGTTAGAATGTATTGCCTCTTTTAAAAAAATGAACACCTATTGTAATGATATTTCACTGGTTTACTTGTGCATTTTGAAACCAATGACAATACCAATTAATTTGTTTTAATTGGGTTTTTTTTTTTCAATTGAAGTCCTTCAGTAAATAACAATGCTGTGCTTTCTCGAGTTTAATGTGTGAGGCATATTCAATTACTGAATATGATAGGGATAAAAAGACGAGTATTGACAAGTTAAATAAAAATAAACATAATGTATGTCATGTTATGAACAAAATCATTGCCTTTTTTACCTTGTTTAATTTCTGCTTGCAGTAATTATGGCCAGCTTTGTAAAGGACAAATAAATGTTGCAATTTTCCAACATTTTTTCATCGTAATCTCGATAAAGATCACACATTGCAAAAAAATGAAAATACAAGGACCTGGGATTGAGAAAAAAAATCCAATTTGTGCCCTCCTCCTGACGAAGATGAGCCTCGGCTCACCTCATCTTTCGGTAATGATATCCTTAACTTGTTTCTTTCGCAAAATATTCAAGAATCGCAAAAGTTTCAACTTGGCGTCAAATACATAACAAATTTACTACAAATAAATTACAAAATTAATAGTACTACTCACCCCAAAACAGGTCCAAAGAGAGGATCAACAAGATGACGACCGTGCGCAATCACGAGTAGGCGCAGGCCTACCCGCGACGGTTTGTTTACATTGACTTCCGGGCACCTTCCGCAATATCACCTTGCTCAAATGGCGACCGGACCGGTCTATGCTGATTACACGTGAACGTACGCATTTTGGGTCGAGTTCCCCATCGTTCACGCTACGCGCTCTATGATCTTTGCTACGCGCTCTTTGATCTTTGGTTCCAACCAAACTCCGATGGGTGTCGGGTCGGTGCACAAGCAAAATGCAAGGACAAACGTTTCATAGGCCTACATACACAGAAGGGTAAAATGTGCGTGCACGAAATACAACGTGTGATACTTAATATGCAACGGGAAAATGAAAATGGCTACGCCGCCTACTCTGCAAACACTATCGAAACACAAATATCATGAAGCCTATAGTGTGTACAGTAGATTGAGCAACAGAAAGAAAAGTCTAGTCGAATGGTTCCGTGGAAATACACATTTGTTGGCCGACGCCATTGCAGTGTCGATGTCACAGGATACGAAATTGAAACTGCTAAGTGTTGGAGGAGGGGACGGTGCGTATATATAATTAATATTTGGCCTATATTCTCACATATTTATTGGTCTATCTGTATGTATTGAGCAGCTTCGTATTGTTGCTATTGAGAAACATTCTGACATAGCTTCATATTTATATTTTGTTGGTTTATAAGCAGTTTGCTGCAGCTAATGTTAATACAAAGTCAGTAAAAAATGCATTCCGCTTAAAAAAATTATAGCTTTCACGGCTAACTGCAATATATGGGTCTAGTCACAATTTGACTGGTTTTACGTTGGCTGTGCATGCCTTTTCATTCTGTGTATATAGTTAGTCCGAGTAACTAAGACTCTACGAATCGCCTGTTTCAACATTTGGACATGATCGGGCGATACTAAAGATCATATAGTTTATCGCTTTTACCAATAGTTTTGTTTTGACCATTTTCACTCGAACCCCCTATCAAAATCTTCAGATTTCAACCCCAAACAGTCCTCAAACTGCCTAATGCGCCTATATACTTATCATAAGAGCTCACACGACGAACCTTGAATGAAAGTAGCTGCAACCACTGGATCTTTTTCATGACGATTGACGTCCCCTCTCGATTTGCGTTAGCAAACCACGGGCATAACAGGAGTTGTTTTCTCGCCTTTAATTCTTGGCAAGTTTTACGGTCTTTTTTGTCGCCCTTGCGATCCTGAAGTAGGACAGATGATTTACCTTTCGACCCACAGTGAAATCACACTAGACGTGATATAATGTTATATGGGTGTTTAAAATAAAAGGAAACCGAGCTTATTTTGTTGATTTCTCGGGTATGACTAATTATTTAGGAAAATGGTAACCACCATCTGTTACATAACCGTATCACACACAAACAAATTGTTGTGTCACTCGACACACTTTTGGACAATTTTAGTGAGTCATAGTAAATTTGACTCGTATTTAAAACCATATGCATCGCATCAGACTCACTGAAATTTACGTAGCGAGTCAAAAGGGGATTGAATCGCTTAGAATGTTGATTGTTGACTCACTTGTCCCTTGAAAATGAGTCTGGTTTGACATATGACGCAGCACCAAGCTGGCACCAAGTCAACCCCCGAGCCCGTGCGGGCAAGCACAGGAAACCCGTTGTTTGCATCAATCCGCCATTGTTTTTGTCGCGTAGTGGTGGGTTCCAGAGCTTTGTCTTTTTTTTTCTGATTTAAGGTATTTTCATGTTCAAAACGCTGTTATCGTGTTGTTAAGAATTGAATGCAATCTTCCCGATTCACGGTAGTTTTTTTAATTCCATGTTATCAAGCAATGTTTGCTGTCACAGTGTAGCCTAGCCTAAATTGCGAAGTGGCTTTGCCGTGATATGCCTAGGTTTAACGTTACTAGGCCTACATTGTGTTATTGGCCTAGTTAGGCGCAGGCGAGCAAAGGCATTTTCTGATCAACAAAGTATGCCATCTGAATCTTTTTTGCTTGTGTTACTGATGCTCTTGTACGTAAACTGTCTTCGAATTTGATGGTTTATGCATATCGCGGTGTTTCAGCACAGGATTCAGCAAAAAAAAAAAACATTCAAGTCACATGACTCACATGTATCCCATTCTGAGTAATTGGATCGTTTGTCACATGGCAGTGTGTCACTACACGGACAAAATGGTGACTCATTTAAAGCCACAAAATGAGTCAAAAGACCCAAATATTGTTCCAGCCCGAGTAACTTGACTCATTTCATGTGAGTCAAATGACTCACTTAAGTCCAAAAGTGTCTCACCACACGGACAAAATCATGACTCACCTAAATGAGTCTTGTGACTCAGCATTTATTGTCTGTGCAGGAATGCGTTGACCGCAATGAGAACGAGGGCAGAGATTTGCGTTGAAAGGAATGGGGGGGGGGCATGTTGAAGGACAGTGGGGTTAATGACTGAATAAATGACTTTGATAATGTACGTCCTGGATTTTGTTATTTTCAACCTATTATAAGATGGAATTTTGCGTCGGGGTGATATAAGTCAAATTAGGTTTTGCCCTTCACCGACGTTCTTAAACACTGTATACTCAGTGTGTTACCTCCCGAGTGAAAGTTGGAAAAAAATCACTCCAACTTTCACTCGGGAGGTAACACACTGAATATACAGTGTTTAAAAAACGTCGGTGAAGGGCAAAACCTAATTTGACTTATATCACCCCGACGCAAAATTCCATCTTGGTAACCACCAGCTGTTAAATAACTATGTCTTCTTTTTCTTAACACCACAAACTCCATTTTACTGTCACAGATGACTGAGCACAAAGTGATGTTACTGACATGCCAGAAAAGGCCTTGTACCACATGCACCATAAGACCAATTAACAGTTTGCAGCAGGTTGAAAATAAGTCAAATTAGGTTTTGCCCTTAGTAGTGGAGGTAGTCTTCTTAACACAATTTGACCTTTGGCATAGAAATATGTTAAGGTCACATAAATATGTAAATATGGAAATATGTAGATATAAATATGAATTAATGAAGTTGTGAAATTCTGGGCACAGTTTGACCTAATGAAGGGATGGGATGAATAGGGAATAGGTGTAGGTATAAGGAACCGGGTACAGTTTGACCAATTCTATGGGAAAGATTGCATACGGTATGGAAAAAAAAATATATTTTTATGGTACATTTGGATCTTAGCCCGAATATGAGTTTCATACGTTAGTCCCTGTGAACGACCAGCTGGTCGGATCTTTAATCCCCCAACAATAGACGGGAGAGGGCGCGTGCCAAGTCAGCGCACTAGTATTGTTACGAAGTTAATCCGATCGATACAAAAAGTAATTGGATTTCCGAATTCTCGACAGCAGAAAGCAGCGATAGGTGGCAAAAATGAATGTTGCGTTGATCAGACTGAAACGAGTACGATTGTCTATTTGAAGACTTATTTTAAAGTCATTTTTATTGGGTTTATGGGTATTGTGCACGTTGCGTTTTCCAAGGTATAAACAAACACTCACCGCAGCATACTTGCAGGGTACAACCTGTGTCGGCCATGGGGGTATATGATAAATCCACGATCCATAATCCATGCGTCTGTAAGGAGACCGGTGGTCGATCACCCCTCGATGATCGCACCGATCCTGGAGCAAATAAATAACTCCGTCCGTGCGCCTATATTCCTCTAATTAATCGATACAATACCAATGGCACTCTTCTACACTGCCACCAGAATCATCCAAGTAAAAATATATGTCTGTGCGCGGTGATCGTAGAAAAGGGAAGGTTTTGGCATCAGCCAGAGCAATTGCTAGTACACATGCACACTACTGTATACACGCCGTCCGATCAGATAGCGCTCAAGTTTTCTTAATCCGTGACGGCTAAATTATCGATTAGGCTCTATTGCAGAGGCGCGTACAATAAGGAATGGATTCAGTGGTTTAAAGCCATAACAAAACGTGCGGGCATGTGGTTTTTAAAGGGAACTATGGCCTGGAAAGTGCCCGATTGAGCTAGTGTATCGGAATAACACAACCATCCTTTACAACTGTGCATTTTATAATATTTCGTACTAGAACGACCCCAAAACCAAGCTATAGCCTATCCATAGTTAAAAATGCAGTCGTAACGTGGTAAAAATGGTGCCCCTTTAACGCTGTCTGTACAGGAAAGCACCGAACACTAGTTGTACCTCCGTGCCGGATTTGTTTACAAAATCGAGGATGACTGGGTTTTATCTACGACCATTTTACGGGGGTTATTTAGAGGGCGTGTTCAAGCAATAATTTTATGACTGAGAGTAGGCTTTTCCAATTGATAAGACAACACAAACAAAGAAAAATACAACTGCAGAAAGTACATACGATATGACATTATTGCTTTATTGACGTCATTTTTCAGTAAAACATCATTCTACTCTTTTCCCTGCTCTTTACCCTGCTCATTCTGCTCTTTACCCTGCTCATCCTGCTCTTTACCCTGCTCATCCTGCTCTTTACCCTGCTCATCCTGCTCTTTACCCTGCTCATCCTGCTCTTTACCCTGCTCATCCTGCTCTTTACCCTGCTCATCCTGCTCTTTTCCTGCTCATCCTGCTCTTTACCCTGCTCATCCTGCTCTTTACCCTGCTCATCCTGCTCTTTACCCTGCTCATCCTGCTCTTTACCCTGCTCATCCTGCTCTTTACCCTGCTTATCCTGCTCTTTACCCTGCTCATCCTGCTCTTTACCCTGCTCATCCTGCTCTTTACCCTGCTCATCCTGCTCTTTACCCTGCTCATCCTGCTCTTTACCCTGCTCATCCTGCTCTTTACCCTGCTCATCCTGCTCTTTACCCTGCTCATCCTGCTCTTTACCCTGCTCATCCTGCTCTTTACCCTGCTCATCCTGCTCTTTACCCTGCTCATCCTGCTCTTTACCCTGCTCATCCTGCTCTTTACCCTGCTCTTCCTGCTCTTTACCCTGCTCTTCCTGCTCTTTACCCTGCTCATACTGCTCTTTACCCTGCTCATCCTGCTCTTTACCCTGCTCATCCTGCTCTTTACCCTGCTCTTTACCCTGCTCATCCTGCTCTTTACCCTGCTCATCCTGCTCTTTACCCTGCTCATCCTGCTCTTTACCCTGCTCATCCTGCTCTTTACCCTGCTCATCCTGCTCTTTACCCTGCTCATCCTGCTCTTTACCCTGCTCATCCTGCTCTTTACCCTGCTCATCCTGCTCTTTACCCTGCTCATCCTGTTCTTTTCCCTGCTCATCCTGCTCTTTACCCTGCTCATCCTGCTCTTTCTGAAATGAATGGGGTTAACGATGATTCTGTAATTGAGGTTATTCAATCTGATCATCCTGACGTGGATGAATCGGGCTCTGAAACGGACTCGGAGGTACAAGATGACGATGAAGATGAGTCTAGTTCTGAATTAGAAGACAATGCTACTTTCCAAGACTGGTTGGAAGAGTCCAAAGAAGCGACTCGTGAAATGTGGAGCGAAAAACATGAAAAGTACATCAACGAGGGTATAGGTGAAGATCAGGCCAAGGAAAAGGCCGATAGGAAGACCCTCTGGGCAGTCAAGCAAATCTTTTTTGACAAGTACAAGGATTTTCTGTCCAGCTACCTACATCTGAAAGATAACGATACTCATCAAGATATTGTGGACAATCTCGAAGAAAAAATTTATAAGGGCATTAGCGTACAAAAGGCTCTCGGCAGAATTATGCCTAAACACCAGATGAAATTTGACGGACTTTTCCATCAAGATGAAGAAGACGTCAGCGAGGAAGACAGTGATGATTAAAGACTAGTAGTCAACATTACAATGACGATATAATTGCAAAGAAATACATTGGGATAGACAAATAAAAACACGAGTGTTTTAATGAGAAATGACGTCAATAAAGCAATTAATGTCATAACGTATATACTAATTTCTGCAGTTGTATTTTTCTTTGTTTGTGTTGTCTTATCAATCGGAAAAGCCTACTCTCAGTCATAAAATTAGTGCTGGACACGCCCTCTAAATAACCCCCGTAAAATACTCGTAAATGAAAACCAGTCATCCATGATTTTGTAAACAAATCCGGCACGGAGGTACAACTAAGGTTAAAGTGGCACCGTTTTTCCCGTCGAACGCCAATCCCCCCCCCCCCACCCCCCTGAATTTTTAACTATAGATAGGCTATAGCTTGGTTTTGGGGTCGTTCTAGTACGAAATATTATAAAATGCACAGTTGTAAAGGATGGTTGTGTTATTCCGATACACTAGCTCAATCGGGCACTTTCCAGGCCATAGTTCCCTTTAAAAACCACATGCCCGCACGTTTTGTTATGGCTTTAAACCACTGAATCCATTCCTTATTGTACGCGCCTCTGCAATAGAGCCTAATCGATAATTTAGCCGTCACGGATTAAGAAAACTTGAGCGCTATCTGATCGGACGGCGTGTATACAGTAGTGTGCATGTGTAGTAGCAATTGCTCTGGCTGATGCCAAAACCTTCCCTTTTCTACGATCACCGCGCACAGACATATATTTTTACTTGGATGATTCTGGTGGCAGTGTAGAAGAGTGCCATTGGTATTGTATCGATTAATTAGAGGAACATAGGCGCACGGACGGAGTTATTTATTTGCTCCAGGATCGGTGCGATCATCGAGGGGTGATCGACCACCGGTCTCCTTACAGACGCATGGATTATGGATCGTGGATTTATCATATACCCCCATGGCCGACACAGGTTGTACCCTGCAAGTATGCTGCGGTGAGTGTTTGTTTATACCTTGGAAAACGCAACGTGCACAATACCCATAAACCCAATAAAAATGACTTTAAAATAAGTCTTCAAATAGACAATCGTACTCGTTTCAGTCTGATCAACGCAACATTCATTTTTGCCACCTATCGCTGCTTTCTGCTGTCGAGAATTCGGAAATCCAATTACTTTTTGTATCGATCGGATTAACTTCGTAACAATACTAGTGCGCTGACTTGGCACGCGCCCTCTCCCGTCTATTGTTGGGGGATTAAAGATCCGACCAGCTGGTCGTTCACAGGGACTAACGTATGAAACTCATATTCGGGCTAAGATCCAAATGTACCATAAAAATATATTTTTTTTTCCATACCGTATGCAATCTTTCCCATAGAATTGGTCAAACTGTACCCGGTTCCTTATACCTACACCTATTCCCTATTCATCCCATCCCTTCATTAGGTCAAACTGTGCCCAGAATTTCACAACTTCATTAATTCATATTTATATCTACATATTTCCATATTTACATATTTATGTGACCTTAACATATTTCTATGCCAAAGGTCAAATTGTGTTAAGAAGACTACCTCCACTACTGCCCTTCACCGACGTGTTTAAACACTGTATACTCAGCGTGCGTCCTCCCGAGTGAAAGTTGGAAAAAATCACTTGGGTGGGACTCGAACCCACGACCTCCTGCTTTCTAGTGCAGATGTCTAACCACTCGACCACCGAGCTAACGGGATCAGTTGGCCAGTTCGAATCTGATGTACATAGCAGCGGGTACCGCATAAACTATTATAAGAATTTTACGTCGGGGTGATATATATCAAATTAGGTTTTGCCCTTCACCGACGTTTTTTAAACACTGTATATTCAGTGTGTTACCTCCCGAGTGAAAGTTGGAAAAAAATCACTCGGGTGGGACTCGAACCCACGACCTGCTGCTTACTATATATATCGCCCCGACGCAAAATTCCATCTGATAATAGTTTATGCGGTACCCGCTGCTATGTACATCAGATTTGAACCGGCCAACCAATCCCGTTAGCTCGGTGGTCGAGTGGTAAGACATCTGCACTAGAAAGCAGGAGGTCGTGGGTTCGAGTCCCACCCGAGTGATTTTTTCCAACTTTCACTCGGGAGGTAACACACTGAGTACAATGTATACAGTGTTTAAAAACGTCGGTGAAGGGCAAAACCTAATTTGACTTATTTTCAACCTGCTGCAAACTGTCAATTGGTCTTAGGTATGAGATCCCTTACCGCCCGGTTCCTAGACGGTCTGGGCTAAGCCTCGCCCACTCCGAGAAAGGGATTGGGACTCCTCTCCAAAGTGGGCGAGCTCGGATTAAGAGAACGAAGTACAAGTCTGACTGGTGGGCCCTCTCCTGAACCTAACAAAAGAAGCAATTTGCAAGGCGATAATCCTCACTGCTGGGTAACAAAGACCAGGCAAATCAAAGGGCGCGCCGCCGGTAATCCCTGCCGTGGACTGCTATTGTTGGTGACCCATTGCCCTCGCGCAGGCCAATTGAAAAGCTTGAGCGATCGGTTAACAAGAGTTTCAATTAGTCACGTGGTACGTTTTTCTCGCCTTAAATGTATACAAATGTATACGGACATGCACCGATGAATCCCTGAATCTGACTTTTAAAGCAAACAGGGTTGGTATTTTGTTCAGTATTAAGATCAGAATTCCCCAGTTTGTTCTATTACCGTGCATTAAAGTTAATGTGCTCGCTGCGACATTAGAGTTCCGTTTATCACAAAGAATAGTGAAAGGGTATCAGACTATTATGTTTACAGCGTGTATCACACTTTCTGTCTGACACCCAGTCCCGGTGTTGCAACAAAGCAGTACAAATGGGCTGTTCCTTTGGTTAGATATACCCCGTTGGGCTGTATGTATTCGATATTAAGACACAAGGGAGACCGTTCAATGAATGACAAAGAAGGTTTGCTCTGCGCTCGCTTGACGCCGGTGTAGCATGAATTTAGGTTGTATGAAGTATGGACTCATTTGAGGTATTGCGCATGCTCTTGCATAGATAATTAGGAGATGGACCGGTCACGTGAGAGGGTTTAACCAATAAAAGGGGAAAAAGAGTCCGATTTCCATACGAGTCCGATTTTCGTATGACACCGGGTCCCGTACACGTACGGATGACGGGCGGGAACGTGGTCCATGCAGTAGTCATTCCCAAGTTGCTTTCACTGCTCAATGGTTTGACTATTAGAATGTATGTGTTCACGTACAATTTTGCAATGTCTTATCTTGCATATTTTCTAGATAGAAATTAGAATAGTTAGAAAAAATATTCCAACTATTAATTGAAATGAGTCCCAGGGTGAACAAAAAATGTACACATAAAAATCTGGTTTCAGGATTTAAAGTGAATGAAGTTTTTGCGTCAACAGAAAAACTTGAACCTTAAAACAAAAGGGAAAAAATAATACGTTGTACGTCAAGCAATCAGTAAAACCCATATAGGCCTACATTTACACGTGTTCATGCAAAGAAAATACTGCCATTCTATACTCTATAGCAAAGAAAATTCTGCAGATAATCATAGCCAGCCGCAAACCAACTGCAAGTTGGCCAGGCGCTGTAATCCTCGAACAATAAACACTAATCCGTTGATAGCGACCAAGAGAGCCACTCCAGTCAACCAAGCTCACGCTTGAATAACCAAGCGTTCATACCGATCGGGAGCTACAGACACTTCTCGAGCGTCACGCTTGAATAAAAGAGTGCCCAGTATTCATACCGATCGGGGCTACCGAGTGGGCCACTTCATACCGATCGGGGGTCAAGCCCGCCCGCTTCTATTCTCAAACGGGTATCAGACTTTTCTGTTTAAAATGCGTATGAATTAACGTGAATAAGGGGCAAGTGCGGTGTCGTAGTCTAAAATTCAAAAACATCAAATTATTACTACACGCAAAACAATTCAAGTTCGTCATATGGAGAATACTTTATTTCAATTAATACAGAATGAGGTATTTCGTAAATTTGATCAAATCCGAGAATATAGAAATCGAACAACGTATTTCTAAAAATTCAAAGAAAAAAAATCACACCATTGTTCACATACAAAACTTTGCAAACTAGGCAGTTGTATCAAGTTGATTTGTCAAATGATTTCATGCAAAAACAAAATACTTGCATTCTATGAAGCTAGAAAAGAATACAATTCCATAAAAAAATGTAATGATTGCCAGTGCCTTCCACACCAACCCAACCTGAGTTGGGCGCTGTAATCCTCGAACAATAACCACTAATCCGTTGATAGTGACCAAGAGAGCCACTCCAGTCAACCAAGCTCACGCTTGAATAACCGAGTGTTCATACCGATCGGGAGCTACAGAGTGGGTCATTTCCCACCCGCTTCTCGAGCGTCACGCTTGAATAAAAGAGTGCCCAGTATTCATACCGATCGGGGCTACCGAGTGGGCCACTTCATACCGATCGGGGCCCAAGCCCCGCCCCCTTCTATTCTCAAACGAGTATCAGATTTTTCTGTTTAAAATGCAAAACAAATTCATGTTCGCAAAACAATTCATGTTCACCATATGGGGAATACTTTATTTTAATTAATACAGAATGAGGTATTTCGTACATTTGATCAATTCCGAGAATCAATATAGATATCGAACATCGTATTTCGAAATATTCAAAGAAAAAAATCACACCTTGATCATCTAGCTTTTAACCATTGTTCATATATAGAACTTTGCAAACTAGGCAGTTGTATCAAGTGTATTTGTCAAATGATTTCATGTAAAAACAAAATACTTGTATTCTATGAAGATAGAAAAGAATAAAATTCCACACCAACCCAACCTGAGTTGGGCGCTGTAATCCTCGAACAATAACCACTAATCCGTTGATAGCAGCTATTGTTGTGACCCCGAGGGCCACTCTAGCAGTCAACCGAGCGTCACGCTTGAGTAACCGGGCGGGTACAGTGTTCGAAGCGGGCGGCAGCTTACTGGGCGGGCCGAGCTCGCCCGGTTCTCGAACGGTCCCATTCCGGATCTCATTCCTTATGGTGCATGTGGTACAAGGCCTTTTCTGGCATGTCAGTTACATCACTTAGTGCTCAGTCATCCGTGACGGTAAAATGGAGTTTGTGGTGTTAAGAAAAAGAAGACATAGTTATTTAACAGCTGGTGGTTACCATTTTCCTGAATAATTAGTCATACTCGAGAAATCAACAAAGTAAGCTCGGTTTCCCTTTTTTGAAACACCCTGTATTGCTCACCGTATTCTAAACAAAATATTCTACCTGCAGGTCGTGTGGAAAGCCAGATCTTGTCCTGTCTCAGAGACAGTTTAGGACATGACAAGATGAATGTTACCATTGTCGAGCCGGAGGCAAGCAGCATACAGCGCTTCCACGACGTAGTTGCTAAAGAGCTTCTACGTGGCATCAATTTCGACTGGAGATGCCAGACTTTTCAAAAATACGCAAAATCCGAAGAGGCGATGAGCGACAAGTTTCACATCATAACTTGCATCAGTAGTCTTTACTACTTGGGAGACTTGGACGAGGCTTTGACGAATCTGTACGGCAGACTCGAGGATGGTGGTATTCTACTACTTGGGGTGTCACAAGGTTGGCCTAAATACTAACGTGCGCGCATAAATTTACAACCGCGCGCGTGTGCACAATCGCCCACGGTGGTACGCGCAACCACGCGCACGGCACATTCCGAATGGCACACAAGGGCCCCATTTCACGGCGCTGCTAAGCACAAACAAAATGCTTAGCACAAAAAAGTCTTGCCTAGAAAAGCAGGTTATCAGCCAAAACTCCATGTGATTTTCATGCTAAGCAAGCAACAGGATATTAATCATGAGCAATAAACATCACCTGGAGTTTTGGCTGGTAACCTGCTTTTACCTGACTATTTTTGTGCTAAGCAATTATACTGCGTCCTCTTACGGCTCGAATCAATAGGCGTTCTTCTCTGACTACCGGCGGAGCACCAGACTTGAAAACTTATGACCTCCACTTCCTGTCCTGACCTCTGAACTCCGACCTCTTCTCATAACTGCAGCGGGCGCCAAAAACGTGTATGCGTTTTGCAAAGAAGATTTTTCCAGTTATTTGACGGAAAAAACAAACATCATGTCTTCAGCAGAAGATGAAAGGTTCAGTAATAAGTCAGGATCTTTTTGTAATGTAGATAAATCCGTTGAGATTATTTGCGATGGTAAGAAATGTGATAATTTTACCGATAATGGTGGGGAGGATAGAACAGTACTACCCCACGGTCGCAAGTCTGATTCACGCCTCCAATCTTTGGGTCGTGATGAAGGAAAAGGCCACACTTCACGCCTTCATTTTATGAGTCGTGATAGTGATCATGAGAGTGTTCCACGCCTCCATTCTAAGGGTCGTGGTCAATATTCAGGAGAGAAAGATATGCTTTCTTCTGATCAAGATCGCTCTGGACGTCGTCATCGAGCCAAGTCGGCTAGCTCCTTTCAAAGGCCGAATGACTCTGTTTTTTCAGAACAACAGTTGTCATGTCTGGAAAGGATGCAACAAAAACAGATGTGTTTTTTCAAAGGTGTGTTACAGGACACCTTGCGAGACATGGGGTCACGTTCCAGATCTAGTTCAAGATCCAGACCCCACAGACGACAAGGGCGCAAAAGGAGATACTCCTCATCATCCTCAAGTGACTCTCCCAGTGAGAGTCCTTATGGGGCAAGACAACCTTCAGATCTTTCTTCTGCCCCCGATTCCCCAAAGAGTAAGAGGGGTCCAGATCAAGAAGATGTCTTATCGATAAGGGCACAAAACATGAATGATGAAGGAGGAGAAGGGATTGCAGATGATGTGACAAAAATCCCAGGGCGAGACAACCCAAAACCTACTTCGAAGCTAGCTAACCCTCATGAAGAGGTTAAAGGCACCTTGTTCGAGTCAGAAGTACTTGACTGGTGGAAACAACAGAGGACACATGTCCTTGAGCAAAGCAAGAAGGATGCTTTAGTGGAAGGGATAAAGCCAGACCCGTCTATTGACGAATATTTTAAGGCCCCAGATATGCCAAAACCCATCAGGGGGACCATGAAGAAGACCAAGTTTGAAGCTTGGAAGAGTGATAATTCAGTCTGGTCGATCCAGGAGGACATGCTCCGTGCCTCTATTCCGCTCATTAAAGCAGTTGAAAAGATGAAAAATGCACCTGAGGGGTTTCAAGACGTGAAAACCCTTTTGACGTCTTCGGGCAGTCTTTTAGGGTCAGCAATACAAAGGGTGTCGATTTTCAGACAACGACATGCCGACCCCTTCATTAAGGAAGGGTACCTCAGAGATGTGACTCCTTCCATGGGCTGTATCCTGGGCGATGAATGGGCCCAGAAAGTCGAAGAGGAGGACAAGCTCAACAAAGTGACACAAAAGGCAATAGAAGGTCAGCAGAGTACAACGAAACAGAAAATGGCTCCGAAAGATAAAGGCAATACTTTCAGGAAATCTTTCAACTACAATAAAGACAAGTCCGCCTCATACAGTAGTCGGAACAGGAACAACCGTGGGCAATACCATAGGTCCTTCAGTACTAGTGGACATGGGCGATTTGGCCAGAGTAATGATTCTTTTCGTTCTGAATCAAAAGGAAAGGACTACAACCAGACAAAAAAGTTTCAAAAAAACTAGATGTCAAGCCTCCAGACACCAACAGACAACAAGAGCCCGATTCGGTAAACTACTATGGGCATCACTATGCAGGCAGGATAAAAAATTATCTTTCCGAATGGGCAAAGATGACCAACGATGCTTTTATTCTTCAATCTGAAGTAGGTTACCGAATCGAGTGGGTATACCAACCGTGGCAAATAAAAGTGCCAAAACAGTTTCACATGAACAAGAAACAACGACTGTTAACTCAAAAAGAAATAGCAAGTATGTTGGAAAAAGGAGCAATAAGACAAGTGGAGGATCGACCCGATCAATTCATCTCCACGATCTTTGTCATACCCAAGAAATCAGGGGGATTTCGACCCGTTTTCAATTTGAAACGGCTCAATCGGTTCGTCAAGTCCGAACACTTCAAAATGGAATCAATGAGCATGGTAAAACAGTTGATTCAGAAAGACGATTGGATGGTCTCCATCGATCTAAAGGATGCCTATTTCATGATCCCAATAGGGTCCGAAGACAAGAAATTTTTGAGGTTCGAATGGGAGGACAAAATAATGGAGTTTCAAGTACTCCCATTCGGGTTGAAATCGGCTCCTCGACTATTCACGAAAATGATGAAACCAATCATTTCTCATTTACGACAGAGATCAATGAAAGTGATTATTTATCTAGACGACCTTCTCTTGATGTCTCAGTCCAAAGAAGATTGTCAGTCCCAGAAACAATACATTCTACAGTTGTTCGAGAAACTGGGTCTGTTAGTGAATTGGGAGAAATCTCAATTGATACCATGCCACAAGATGTGTTTTCTAGGACACATGATAGACTCATGCAGTATGACACTGAGTCTCCCGGAGGAAAAGGTAAAACGGTTAGAACTTCTGTGCAAACAAACGTTAAAGAAGCCCCAAATAACTGCAGAGGCGTTGGCCAGCATACTGGGGAAGATGAATGCAACAGCAGAAGATGTAGTTCCAGCACCGATATTTTTCAGGGCGTTACAGACAGATTTAATTCCTATTGTCCAAAAGGACCCTACCTACCAGAGTCTGGTTACCTTGTCAGAAACGAGCATTCAGGAACTTCAGTGGTGGGCTCAATGCCTCCATCAGTGGAACGGGAAACCAGTGAGGTTACCAAATCCAGAAATAACAATAACATCAGATGCATCAACCCAGGGGTGGGGTGCCCACTGTGGGTTGATCGAGACAGGGGGACGGTGGTCTCTAACCGAAAAAGAGCACCACATAAATTATCTAGAATTACTGGCAGCTTTCCTTGCCCTTCAAACCTTTGCAGTGGACAGGAAGAATTGCCATATAATGATGCGTCTAGACAATTCTACAGCAATAGCATACATCAAGCACAAAGGAGGGACCCATACCTCCAGCCTCTCTCACCTAACGATCAAAATATGGAAATGGTGCATGAAACGGGAGATCATACTTACTGCATACCATGTCCCAGGGATCGACAATTGCATAGCAGATTACCAGTCACGAGTGTTTGTAGACAGGCTGGAGTGGATGTTACATCCCCAGATTTTCGCACAGCTGTGCCGACATCTACAGTACCATCCAACAATAGACCTTTTTGCCTCAAGACTAAACCATCAGATTCCTCGTTATGTGGCGTGGAAGCCAGATCCAGGGGCAGTAGCGGTAGACGCTTTCTCAATGAGTTGGACGAACGAACAAGCATATGCATTTCCGCCCTTTTGTCTCTTGGCACAGGTGTTGAGAAAGGTAGAGATGGACAAAACAACAATTCTGGTAGTAGCGCCAACATGGACAACACAGATATGGTACCCCATGTTACTAGAATTAGCCATAACACAACCAATCCTGCTTCCTCAGTGGGAGGACAGTCTAACTCAACCCCATTCAGGCCAGCCCCACCCATTGAGCAGTTCCCTTCATCTAGCGGCGTGGCTGCTTTGCGGAAACAGTTCACAGCGAAAGGTTTTTCGCAAGAAGTTTCGCAAGTCATGCTTGACAGTTGTAGAGCATCAACTCACAAACAGTATCAATCAGCATGGACAGCTTGGTGTAGCTGGTGTGATAGAAGGGGACTTCGTGATCCAGTTTCAGCACCTTTAACTGAAATTGTGGAGTTCTTAGTAACATGTGAGAAGGACAAAGGTTTAAGTTACAGATCTCTTGGGGTCTACAGATCGGCTATTTCCCTGTATCACCAACCTATAGAGGGTAGACCGGTAGGGCAGTCAGCTGATGTTTGCAAATTGATGAAAGGTTTTTATAATCGAAATCCACCGAGGCCAAAGTATGCTTTGACTTGGGAGGTGGACCAAGTGTTGCAATACATCAAGAATCTACCACCAAATGACAGTCTGTCGTTGAAGTTGCTTTCTCTCAAATATGTGTTGCTTTTGGGACTAGTAACACTGGGAAGAGTGTCATCTTTGGTACACATTGACATCAGGGATTTGTGTGTTTCTCAAAGTGGATTGAGGTTCATTCCAACAAAGTTACATAAGCAAAACAGGCCAGGTAATAATATTAAGAGTGTGATCATAGAATCATATGAAGAGAAACAGATTTGCCCAGTGTATGCCATCTCGAAATATTTGGCACGAACTAGGGCATTACGAGGTACTGAGACTCAATTGTTTATCAGCCACATGAAACCCCATAAGAAAGTGGTTTCTTCAACGATTAGTCGGTGGATGGTTGAAATGCTTAGCATAACGGGCATAGATACAGATCGATTTAAGGCACATTCAACAAGAGGTGCAGCAGCATCGTGTTCTCACAATTTGGGTGTAGCCTTAAGGGATATTTTAGAAACGGCTGGTTGGGCTTCTAATTCAACATTCAGTAAATTTTACCATAGGCCTACAGCAACCTCAGTGGTTGCAAAGACTGTGCTACTTGGGGTGACTTCAAAGTCGCCTATTGATTCGAGCCGTAAGAGGACGCAGTATAATTAATGATTATGCAAGGGTACTTACCTGAAGTATAATCGTGATTATACAAGTCCTCTGGAGGTGAGAATCAATTCCCACCCAGTAACTCAAGTAAGTGTACTTGTCAGTATCCCAAGCCCTTGATTCTCACCCTCAAATGATTCTCATTTGAGTTGTTTGTGGATACCAGTAAGATATTCAGTGTATATAATTATGTTTGAGAGTTTGTTAACATGTTCTTCCTTTTTAGGCATGTTTTATTCTTGCTATACCTGTTGGATATTAAGTGTTTACTTTTGAGTTACAAGTTTTGTAACAATATTAATAGTTGAGGTTTTACCTCTACATGTATATATTTAACTTACTCTTTGAGTTTGAAGAATTTTACCCACCCTGTAGTTGTCACTAGTGAGTGTTGAGTGACCCTCCCCAAGAACAAGGCCTTATATGAGAAGAGGTCGGAGTTCAGAGGTCAGGACAGGAAGTGGAGGTCATAAGTTTTCAAGTCTGGTGCTCCGCCGGTAGTCAGAGAAGAACGCCTATTGATTCTCACCTCCAGAGGACTTGTATAATCACGATTATACTTCAGGTAAGTACCCTTGCATAATCATTAATGTTTTTGCTTAGCAGTGCCGTAAAATTGGAACTGAGCGTGGGCATGTGATCCTTGTGGCGATGCTGGATTGTATTTGTCACCTTTCACCGTTGAGTAGGTACTTGAGTAATGTTGTAGTATACACTTTTTGTCCATTACTTTTTCCCCAAGTACCGAGTATTGTCGAGGGCTTAGGTTGCCAAGTACGAATAAGAGTACGAGTACTTGTTCTACTGAATACGAGTATGTGTACTTGTACTTCTGAATACGGTCTTACTGCAAATGGTTCATTGTGCCTAATTGGCCAAGGCCCAGTCAGACCGATATACAGACCCACACACGACTAGCTGTTAAATGTGTTTGTCCGGACGTGCACGGAGGAAAATCAGGAATCCTCAATTTCTCCACAAGCCAATCAACCATTTTAATTGAAAGTATCGATAAAATAAGGCCGTGGTATTAGTCAAGCTATCTGCTCCGTCCACAAGTACCCCCTCACCGGCAAAGAGAGTACAGTTGGGGGTGACCGAACGACGCCGTCTTACCTGACTGCAATTCATTTGCTGCGAAGCGCGGCCACTGCGCGTACATAGTACAAATCTTCTGGTGTACGTGCGTCACACACACGGAACAACGCGCGTCAACCAGCGAAATGTTCCACCCATGGGACGTCGCAACCTCGTTCCCCATGGGAATGATCGCGCTACGCCATGTTGTTTCCCATCATGCCTTGCGCGATCTTATCCCCTGGAATTGTGTAATTTAAATATGCCAAAATATGCCACATTATAATTAGGCTGCAGTTTATCCGTTTTACGTGCTGACGCCATCTTTAAAATGATAAAAGTTTGGATTTTGGAGAATCAATCCTTTCAAACATAAAGTTTGGACGTTGCGTTATTTAGTAAAGATTTGTATTAAATGTACGTACCCCTTTCGTCCCTTTACAACCGAAGAGGCAGGTTTCTTTTAGCGAAAAACGAGGCTGCCATAATCCATATCGTACAGGCACGCGAGCGCATTACGGGCGCGCCCGGCGTGCAATCTTCGAAATGCGCGCGCAGTACGCTGTGAATAGCCAATCAGCGTCATTTACGTCATCATCACGACCAGGGGTCAGTGTAAGGAACGCGCACGCGCCCCTGGAGTCAAGGCTGGGGACGTCGTTGCTATGTAAAAGGGCGCCCTCTTTTTGTAGCGCACGGAGCTCATACCATTCCCCAAGTACTGCAATTTGATTACCAGTTCTTTGACGATCGAGTACAATTTCAACATGTCGGCTGCCCAAGTACGAGTACCGTTATTTCGAGTGCGATTACTTTGACATCGAGTAGTACTTGAGTACTAGTACCGAGTACAAGTACTACAACACTGCACTTCCATGTTGCAAGACATTGATCCAAAAATGTCATTATTTGTTAAAGAGAACAGGATCGATATAATTTATAATTATGCATCAAAGTACATGTAATAGGTGTCGCGGAAGGATTTTGCGCAAAACATGACCCGTGCTTGTCTAATACAAAATGATGCAAGCGATTACCTTTATTGTTTTGTATGTGATTTGTTTTATTCCCATTCAGATGGAATCGGTTGGGGAAAGCTGCTGGGGTATCTCCAAACCAAGTTGGAGAACAGCCCACTATTCAGCACATCTTCGGAAGTTCAAGACGCATGCAAGAACCTCAACATGCCCATCTCAAAGATGCACGTCGTCAAGACGTACCTAGATGTCTCGATGTGTCTGGACAAACCCCCTGACCAGCTCCCACAAGACGGGCTAGCTCTGCTGGATTTTATGACGCATAGAGAGGACTTCGTTCGGCGAGCACCACCGGATTTGCGGGACGAGTTGCTAAGGTTCTTGGGCAGCGAGTGCTCAGAAAGGGGTCCGGCTGGGGAGTTTATACTCGATGAAAGCACCGTCTTAGTTGTCGTAAGTCACAAGGGATGAGTTTGAACGTTTTGATGAGGGTTAGCTTCTCTGATTTCAAGGCATATAGGATCATTATTTTGTATTTATCGCGAATGTAACCCACCGAATTATTATGGAAAAGCTTACTACATTAGAGATCGTACTATAGCACTGACTCCCCTGTGAAATTATTTCGTTTGGCTTGCTGTCATGTAAAAGAAAAAGTTTTCGTCGATAACACGGGAGATGTCCTTAAAAAACGTATTAGGAGAATTTCTTTTAGAAACACGGACATTCTGCATCGAAGATTGTACACCATACTTGGAAATGTCGAGGTTTTTCATACATAGGCTATATAACTTTGGACTTGTGCAAATGAGATGTAGCGCAATGTAGAATCGATTAATACGACAACCGAGTTTTTAAGTTGCTAAGCTCCACCTTGGTTGGTTTCTAGCCGTCTTATGTGCACTTCACACAGTTGGAGGGTACCAGTTTAGTATGGCATTTTTGTATGGAAAAAAAAACCAAGCGCGGCAATATTCGTCCTCATTTTTTCGTTTGGCAATCGTCCCGAGCAGACGTCCAGATTAGCAAATAAGTAAGCTTCAGTGAAGATGCCTCATACCTAGTGTGAGTTCAATTAACTCAAATAATTGAGACCCGAATCACAGTATAGATCATTTATATTATTATAACACCCCCCCCCCCCCCCTGGAAAGCGCCTTTGGAATGGCGCGCAGGGTTTGAAAAGAATAAATGAAAGGAATGATATTGGCTCTGTACGATTTGTGTTCGTCCCTGTTGTTATCGTCGTTATCATCGTCCGTCTATAGGTGTGTTGGGGCTGGTTTTGGGTTTGGGTTTGGTTGAATCGGGTAGTGTGCTGCGGACCAGGTGGTAACCTGCCGCCAATACGAGTAGGCGTCGCCGGCCTTCAAACGCTAGACCGCCCGCTGACGTGGGCTGGCCCGGCGGGGTAGCAGACTCTAGAGACGAAACCGCCACAGAGAGCAACTGCACAAATTGTACTTTTGTGCTAAATTGTATTGAAATTGGAGGATTCAGGACTTTTAGGGAAGTGCACCGTATACATTGTACCATTATTGTGAACTCTAGCTGTAATGCAGATTACGAAACCATGCCTACGTACCACGTTCGGCTGCAGTCAGTGACAAACCTTGACAAAACTTGACAAACCCCAGTATACATATCGATCGGTTTGCTGCTATATAGAGACATCACATTTCCAACGAACAAGGCCGATGTTCTATTCAATTGTTTTATTCATTGGGTTCAAATGTCGATGTGTGCAGTTTATACGTAATAAATGTTCTTGAAAACACCACTTTCCTATGACCCCAGTCTATGTCATAGGTCTCCAGACAATGGAAATAATGATCAGATGTGAAAAAAAAAAATCATGCTTGACCTCCGGTGACCTTCAGAGGTCAATATCTTATACAGTATTTATAGTTATTTATAAGATTAACCCTTTAGACCCCAACTTTTTTAAGACCCAACTCTAAAAGTTAGGTGTTCATGCTATGAAAAGCATTTTCATTGGAAGGGCATTTCATATCTGACCTCTCGGACCTTCAAGAGGTCAATGAACTTTGTATGCCCTATTTGAATATCTTTATAAGATTTACTCTTCAAAACCCCACTTTATTTATGACCCAAGTCTAAAAGTTGGCTCTTTGTGACATGAAAAGAATTTCCAGATGTGTGAATATTCATATTTGACCCCTGGTGACCTTAATGAGGTCAATAAACTTTTTATACCCTATTTGCCGCTATTTATCATATTTAATATTCCAAAAGCCACTTTTTCATGACCCAAGTCTAAATAGATCAAAACAGGTGTATTTTAAGTATACTTCTACAGCATGTCATGAATTCAGATCCCGAGGACAACTTTGTAATGACCTCTGATCTCCAGTTCCCTTTTTGAAGGGTAGACAGGGGCGCAACAGATTACAACAGGTACATTGGACAATAATCATACTCTAACAGTGACCTGTGGGCTCGGTAAAAAGGTTAAAAATGTGGTGACCCAAGTCCATCTAGATACCACTGAGTGTAATATGTACATAACAGTAACTATTTCGACATTTGTACATGTTACATTGTAAAGAAAGTCAAACAGTCTTCTATCCCATTCGCAACATGTTGCGTCTGCCAATTGAAAAAGGAAAATGGAGGTCAGATGTCACACCAATTTGTTTGCGGGCTTTGAATTCATTACATGACTGTATAATTATAGGTGCAATATTGAGGCTTGGGGCACGAAAACAAGGCATTTTGACGAATAAATATAAAAATAGCGAAAAATAAGGTATATAAAGTTCATTGACCTATTAAAGGGTACCAAAGGTCAGATTATGATGTCCCAATATCTGAAAATTCTTTTCATGTCACAAAGAGCCAAATTTTAGACTTGAGTCCTAAAATAGTTCGGTTTTGAATAATAAATCTTATAAATATCTATAAAAAGGCAATAAAGTTTATTGACCTCTTAAAGGTCACCAGAGGTCAGACATGAAATGCCCTACATGTGAACCAAAAAATCATAGTATAAACACCTAACATTTAGACTTGGTCTTTAAAAAGTTGGGGTTTAAAGAGTAAATCATAATAACGACAAAATATGTATACAAAGGTCATTGAAATTTGGAAGGTCACTAAAGGTCAATTTTTGTTTGCTTTCACATATGATCTTTATTTTCATGGCCTGATCTTTATTTTCATGGCCTGAAGACCTATGACAATTGTTATAAATACTGTATGTGAAGGTCATTGACCTCTCAAAGATCACCAGAGGTAAAATATAAAATGGCTCCCCATCTGAAAATGTTCTTCATGGCATGAAGAACCAACATGCGAAGTTTCATGCCTTATTCACAAAGTGCACAATTGTATCAAATATTTGACCTTAACAGCCCCACTATATGAGGTGGGGTAAATCAGAGTTATGCCTCATATAAGTCCGACGCCTCATAAGTCTGAAGTTTCGGACTTATGAGGCGTCGAACCTAAGAGGCGCCGGACTTATGATACGGCCCGTGTCTGTCCCCGAAAATTGGCCAAAAGTATAGTGTTTTATTATGCCATCGGCGTCGCATTTTTATGCTCTGGCAGGGATCGTTTTGATCGACTTCATGCAAGACTTCTTGCAACACGGCCGTAGCTTATTGTGCACTCACACTGGTTTTTACTAAAAACACTACCCAGTCCTTCCAGGAATTGCATGGCACAATGACGAGACTCATGCGTGAACACGAATTCGTTGGCCCGCAGATATTTCCGATCGAGCTTGTTTTCATGAGTGCCCTATTCTTCATGAGTGTTTTTGTTTCTCGAGTTCCCCTTTAACACTTTAGTGCCCTTTTGAAAAAAGGGATCTCGTTTATAAAATATTGGCGAGGGAAGGGGGAAGTAAATACTCACTTACCCCTCCTCTGCCTTCGCAAGAAGCCGGGGTCAAGTTCCTAGGCGCTGTATTGTTCTTAGGAAAATGCACCTTACTGATCGTTACCCCTGGCGTGTACAACCAAATTAGAAGGTCGACCTATCTATGAGCCATGCCCATGCCAGCCTGGCTAGCTGGCGTGACATGTTTATAGATATTGGATACTGCAGCCTGTAAATTTTTAATCTATGTAATAGAGCCATGGTCTATAATTTTTTGAGCAGATTTGCCGATTAATTATGCAAGACAACCGCGTCTTGACCACTAGGTTTTGACCAATCAGTGGGCGCGTTCTATATCGGGTCTTTGGTCATTCACCTGTTGTCTTGTCATAGACGTGGATTAAAAAAAAACTAGACACATCAACAAAAGCTGTGGTCACGCGCTCTGCATATGTTACGCGATACGCGCCCGGCTGTTGTTGTATTACAAATTACCGCATTCAAATTGACCAATCGCAAGTTTAGTCCTGACTTGGAAATGAAATGACGTCAAGATTTAGTAAAGTCAACCCAGATTGGCTGATGAGCGAGATCGCATAAATCTGCATGCTTTGATATATCAGGCATTATACGGAGACTGTCTCCGTGGATAACGGGTGATACTCAGACTGGTAAATTATCATGAGTCAGCCTGTGCTCTGTGTGCACGTGCAAATACATGTGTAATCATTGAATGGAGTCTGGTGACCTAGGCTGCCATTTAAAAAATGTTAATTAGTGTATACTTGTCAACCAAAAAAACTTCATCAGATCGATCGATGAAGGCTTATAGAAAAGAAATGAGGCGGAACGGCACACAATAATGGAACGAGACGCAATTAAAGTGGAAAACCGACTACAAGTCACCGAGTAATTAAATCTACCGCATCAATGGAGTTCGAGTCAGGGTTAAATAGGACTGAGCGGACTGCGTGCCATTTTTCTTGTATAGACCTTATTCACGAGGAAGCCATTTTCCACCGTGTTCCCTGAATCAATTTGATACATTGTAAACTGTTGAATGGCATGGTGCCAGACTTATGATTGGAGTGCGTGGCAAGCCTCACTTTCATTTTTTTTTATGTGGCTTAAAACATAAGGGTATGTTTAATCACAAGTTGCGCATTATTCATTTTCGCAGACTGGTACTAATTTGTAATGAAGTTTATTTGCTTTCATTTCTACTGGCAAGTTCCAAAACTGAAGAGTTGACCTCGCTTTCAATGTACTTTGGCCGAAGTGAGGTTTCGTTTCCATGATTTTTTTTTAATATTTACAGTTTAAAAACTACCCTAAAGTCTAAAAACGGAATTGTATTTGTATTTCTAGTTATAGTTCTAATAATCTATCCATTAATAGCTGAATCGAAAAATCAGTTAGTTTTAGAAAACTACTGAAGAAAAACATAATTTAAAACCTGATTGGTTTACTGCAACTGTAGGTTTGTGCATAAACTGCATGGCTCGTTTGTCATCTATACCCATGATTCAATGAGAATGTCAAGGAGGTTTCTCATCTATACACATGCAGAAAAAAAGTCAGGAAAGCAGACTACTTTGAAAACTAAAAGCACCGCCAAAGATAGTGACTAAAAACAACAGAAAGCCTCTGGATGTAGTTGTATGCATATCCTAGATGCTTGAATGGCAGACACTTGATTTTGTTCACTCTCAAACTCTGCTTAAGTATCAATATCTCGTGCAATAATTGACCGGTTTGTTGATATTACACAGGATTTGGTTTTGAATCATGAACATTTGTCTAGTCTCTAAACAACATGACTAATTTCTTGTCGTTTTTTGCATGTTCAATGCCGACTCACTTGGCGAAAATTGTGTTGTCACTTTGGCGCTTCCCATCTCAAAAAAAAGACAACTTGCAATCCCTCACTCAGGATACGCTTCATGTCCTTTTGGAAAAGACTGGTTTTTTTCGACGCTTTTCCATGATTGGCGCTGTCAAAGGTGATTTGCCAATTGCCATTGCCATCATGTAATGGGCTATTTCCAAGAGTCGACGTAGATCAGTTAGCTGTAGAGTGATCCTCAGTCAGTGGTGTCGACGGTAAAAAGCCTTGAGGTCGTATTAAGAGCAAAATAAATTGTATTTTCCGTCATTCATTGGGTCCGACGTCCCATTGGTCCGACGTCCCATTGGTCCGACGTCCCATTGGTCCGACGTCCCATTGGTCCGACGTCCCATTGGTCCGACGTCCCATTGGTCCGACGTCCCATTGGTCCGACGTCCCATTGGTCCGACGTCCCATTGGTCCGACGTCCCATTGGTCCGACGTCCCATTGGTCCGACGTCCCATTGGTCCGACGCCCCATTGGTCCGACGCCCCATTGGTCCGACGCCCCATTGGTCCGACGCCCCATTGGTCCGACGCCCCGTAGGATTAAGGTTAGGGTTAGGGTAAGGGTTAGGGTCAGTCAACCTGATCAAGTGGAACTACACAGTAGTATGTTTCGGACCAATGGGACTTCGGACCAATGAGACTTCGGACTATCGAGACTCAACCGTCCTTGAATAGACCCAGTGGTTGTCCTCAAACTATTCAGTATCTCCAGGGAACTGTTGGTCTTTTGCATCTTATTGGGAAGGCTCGAGATCACCACAGCTCTATGATAGTCTTGGGCAGCTGAGCACACGTAGAAGTAAAAGTGGGGAGGTCACTATGTGCCTCGTCGATGTACACTTAATGTACATTGGCAAAGGATTCTTACGATTTCGTGTCTGAAGGTTAGGTCCTGCCGGTTCTTGTGAGATTGCAGTAGATTGTGATTTTGGGGGTGTTGTATGATGAAAGCTTTGATGCCATGCTTCTGGTCAGGATGCGTTGAATGTACAACTCTCATTCAAGGAAGGGGTCGATCTTTTGCATGTGACCCCGGGCCTTTTAGGTATAGGAGAGCCTTTGGTCGGGGAAGTAGAGGACCAGTAGATTCTCTTATAATGAAGGTGTCATCACTTGACGATGAAGAAGCCAAACATGTGGTCTGTGCTCCGCCGTGGTGATGGTGGTCTGCTCAACATAAGAGATGACATTGACTAGTGTTGCTAACTAGTGGAGGAAGCATTTTGGTGAGGTGTGCGGCTTGCTGTACAAAAAAAAATGATTTTGACGTGATTTTTCTAATATTATCCAAGTTCAGGCAGCGATTACTTAAACCATTGTTTTGGGGGACATTTCTCATTTTGCAACAGTAGGTCACATATTATGTGCTGTGTTGTTTGTAAGAATTAGGACCTGTACAAATAAGTACGGTAAAAATCCCTCACTGTGGTAATTTTGTGTGTCATTACCCGGACATTATCACGCAGTGAAGACCGGATCGTCTCCCTGTTATTCCCATTAATAAAAAAGCAAGACAAATGGTTGAAATGTTCCTTTTTTTATTTTCCTTCAAGGGAACATGAAATAAAATTTTGATTGCATTTTTTTTGCTTAAATCAATAAAGGATGATGTTCTTAACAATATTTTGTGTATGGCGGTGTTTATTTTCTAAGATAAATGGGGGAAAATAATTTGTGAACATGTTTGGTCAAACTACTCCGCCCCACAAAGGGAAGCTTCATTAACATAAAACTTCGCGAGGGGTATGACGCAAGCGAAGGCAGAGACTTGCCGCGCTGCGGGCGCGGGGGCACCGGCATTGCGCGCGGCGTGCATCATAATACATGTACATATACATTGCGGCACTGAAAGTTTTTCTGGTGTTTCGTTCGGAATCGAGGAGAAATAACACCCGATTTTCGGCCATGCCGACAAGGTGTGTGGCTGCTTGGTGTAGCAAAACTACCAAGGATGGAGTAAGCCTTCATTTCCAGTAAATCCGAAATATCGGAGCATTTGGAGAGCCAAAGTGAAGGTAAATACCAGAGCAAAGTGGTCCGGGCCCAGTGAGTTCGCTGCCCTCTGCGCTGCACTTTGAGCCGTCGTGCTTTGATGCTGGTCTGTACAGCAACTTGGGCATGCCCCTAAAAAAACATCGAGTCAGTGTCTGAATCATTAGAACTCAGATTCGAATCGGACGAATCTGTACCATTTTCATCGGATTCGCTAAGGAAAGAAGAGGACGGTCTTCGGAACTTTTACGGTCATGACGGTCGTCGTGTTCATTCGACAACGGTGGCACCGTGGCACGTCCACGTGTACTGTACATATCCCATGCAGACACATTCGTACGTGTGCATATAATGCCACGTACGGGTACGCGGCGGCTGCACATACACACAGCACAGTAGCTTCGCTAATCCGTCTCGTACCCAGACGTCATTTACGGGCCCTGGATTTCTCTGCCTTTGTTTATGTCATGAACAGCGCCCTCATTTGGAGTTGCCGCGAAAATCAGAAAGGGGGGGTTCAATTTTGGACGGCAAATTACCACACTAAACGTACACCAGAACCAGTTCTGCTTTTATTTCACATTTAATACACATAAATGAATGTATATATAAAATAAAATACGTTATGAAAATTTTGGACTGCATGTTTCCTTTCAACGATACGCGATACTTCCAGACTGCTGCCAAGGTTTTTTTTTTATATCAACAAAGACTCTACCATTAGCCGGAGGTGGGAGCGTTATAAAACAAATATATATCGGGATAAAATTGTACTTGAAATGGCCATATTAACGATGGAAACGATGATTTCGACAATAATAAATCAAGTTAAACAGCATTTGAATGATAAACACATATTTTTTTTATTGATCGAAGACATAAACAAATAAACGCAACTACATTACCGTACCTCCGAATAATGGTCGCTTCTTCCGCGGAAAAAATTACGTCAGTTTTTTTCACTGGACGACGCACGGCTTTACACTTATTGCGCGTCCGATGTAAACAAATTAGTTCGGCAAACAATGATCTATAACTTCCATATGGTGTACTATAAAGGACACCTATGTGTCCATCGTGCCTGTGAGTAAAACCATCATGCCTGTGAATAAAACATCGTGCCTGTGAGTAAACAAATCGTGCCTGTGAGTAAAACATCGCGCCTGTGAGTAAAAACATCGTGCCTGTGAGTAAAACATCGTGCATGTGAGTAAAAACAACGTGCCTGTGAGTAAAACAAGGCGCCTGTGAGTAAAAACATCGTGCCTGTGAGTAAAACATCGAGCCTGTGAGTAAAAACATCGTGCCTGTGAGTAAAACATCGTGCCTGTGAGTAAAAACATCGTGCCTGTGAGTAAAACATCGCGCCTGTGAGTAAAAACATCGTGCCTGTGAGTAAAACATCGAGCCTGTGAGTAAAAACATCGTGCCTGTGAGTAAAACATCGTGCCTGTGAGTAAAAACATCGTGCCTGTGAGTAAAACATCGCGCCTGTGAGTAAAAACATCGTGCCTGTGAGTAAAAACATCGTGCCTGTGAGTAAAACATCGCGCCTGTGAGTAAAAACATCGTGCCTGTGAGTAAAACATCGTGCCTGTGAGTAAAAACATCGTGCCAGTGAGCAGGTCCATCGTGCCTGTGAGTAAAGCATCGCGCCTGTGAGTAAAAAAATCGTGCTTGTGAGTAAAACCATCGTGCCTGTGAGTAAAAACATCGTGCCTTTGAGCAGGTCCATCGTGCCTGTGAGTAAAAACGTCGTGAAATAGCGCCCTCTATTGACACAGTCAGAAACCTTTTCGCACGCAATGAGTGCTTGTCAGACAATATAGGTTTTCCCTGCTATTTCAAAACGTTCATTGTTTATTTGTACTGTATTCAAATTTGTTCATCAACATCGATTAAGTGCATTGCCAATGTTTATTTGTGTCTGTTGTCAGACATTTCAAATTCAGTTCATGCAAATTCAAACGATTAACACACGTTTTTGTCACGGAGTATTCAATTTCGCCCACGCCAAACCTTGTCATTCAGAAATTTAAATTGTCTAATTGATTTACATGTATATAAGACGAATTCGATCACTGAATGCTGCCATTCAACACCAGTCAAGACTATTTTGATCTGTATTGACGAATATTCTCGACCCGGTGACTAATGACTAATTGGTTTTGTTAAAAGCGTGTAATTTTTTTCTCTTGCCAAATTGAATGTTAGAGTTGGTGAATTTAAATGATTGGTACAAAATGTATAGTTAAACCACACAACCCAGAGGAGAATCTCTGTGTAACATCTCTCAGTTCTGCCCAACCTTTTTTTTTGGGGGGGGGGGGATTTGTCAAAAATCCATTTATGAAATCCTTTTAACAGACTTTCCCCCTTTTAATACCAGTGACGCAGAAGGGATTTAAAAGGGATTATATACATGTATATCAGATGGGGGGGGGGGGCAATTACAACATGCACAGTTTTCACCCACACAAGAAGAATATTATTTAGATGAAATAAGTTTGTTTAATTTGTACTGAATGGGCATTTGACTCGTTTACTTGCAACTGACAAAATGTATACATCACAGAGCGATTACATAAATTGTTGTGTATAACATGTCAAAAGTCATCGCAAATTAAGGACCCACTCTCTGTGTGCAAACGTTTTTTTGAAAAAATAATTTATATTCCCTTATTGGGAAGCTTTGAGTGGCAGCATTACAAATGTTATATTTTGTTTCAGCTCAGTATCTTTTTTAGTATTTTGAATATTGTTGGTCCATCCATTTTGTTAAAACCATCAGTAAACCCACCCGCTTCCTTTTTCGAGGCTGCATCAAATTATAACCTTTTTTTAAATTCGAGGCACACTTAGGTCATGTAGGTGGTGTGAGATCCTATTCTAAGCGCAGTGTTGGTAAGTCGAGTTTCCACCGCACCGTTCGAGTGCAAGAACAATAAAAAATACCCGCGTCAAGAAAAGACCGCCCTAACTCGAACGGCTGTGCATTGCGTGAGAAAAGGTTTCTGGCGATGTCAATATAGGGCGCTGTTTCTTATGTTTTTTTCTCACGTAGAATTTCCGACGTTTTTATCCCAGATTTCCACATTCCCAAAACCAACTGTGAATCGGGGAACAAAGTTATTTCGATACGGTACACCATAATCGACATGTCTGTGAAGTTTTATAAACTTCGGCGAACCAGACCGCGTGGCGAGCGAAAAAAAGGCCTAGTCCCACGGACTAATTGTAGCTATGTATCTGTTCAAAGTCAAGCCAGAATGCGCGCACAATTGTATTCAACGCTCAATTTTGGGAAGAATCTCGTCCAGTTCAGGTCTTTAAGGCATTTGCTTCCTGCAAGCCGAGAAAACAACTTGTAATTCAAATAAGCTTTCCATGACACACTGCTACACCAACCGTTATAATTCATCATTGGTCGTCTCGAGTCTCACTGCGGGTATGCTCTGGTCTCCATTTGGCTGGCTTTTTGGACAGTGGCCACAATTAGTGCACTATGTAACATTGCGCATTTGTGGTCATTATTTGTCCCTTGCGACTATATTTGAGGACTGGGCCTGTGATGAACTTTTGATCTACCCCCTTTATCTGACTTGTGATTGGCCTGTGAATAGCATGGGCTCGATCGGTGGGGGATGGGAGGGGGAATTTTTTAAAATGTGGGATATCATAATTGTCCCACCTCCGCTTGTTTCGTCCCCGAATAGAAATTGTAGCCTACATTTGATTCTGTAGCTCAGAATAGCTGATTCAATGAGTCAAAACTCGATACTGATGTTTAATGCTGATCTTTTGCTAAAAATAAAATAAACATTGTTAAATTGGTCAGAAATCGCCTCAGATCGCACTACAGATCATTTAGAATCCAATATTTTTCGGGGCCCTCAACAGGACCCCGAACCCCAAGCTGTCAGGGCTTCGCGCTCGAGGGAGTTCTGATCAAATCTGTGGTCCCCCACCTTTTGAGAGGCGTTTGACGCTTTTGGTGTTCGGGTTTGATTATAAGTCGGTAAATAGTCAAACCTATTTATTGTATCTTTTTTATCTCGCTTATTTTATACACAGCTTGTGTGATTCGTTGTTCATTGTAGATTCCCCAAAACTCTCGTGATATTTTTAGATATTTGTTTTGTCTTTGAATAATGTATACTTTTTTGTCTCCTTGTGTAGTTTTTGTGTCAGTGCATACTCCGTCAGCTGGCAATTTGTATGTATTTTATGCTAATTTATTAATTTATGCTTAGTTTATGGTAAGTATTTTAAATCTGAATTTTCAAGTAAATTGAGTGTAATTCAGCATATGGCTGCGAGAGTCTATAAATAAACTATTAATATCAATAACAAAGAAGAATGGCTATTAACTGGAAGCCTTTTAATGCATCGATCTGCTGTACAAAATGGGTCGGATTTAGCCCATTATGGAAGGCATGGACCTACGGTGTGTTTATTCCTACAGCTTGAGAACATACAAGTCACTAGACAGTAGTGTGGTTTTTTTTTCGGCACCAACCCCAAGTCTACAAGAACCGTCGCAGTGTATGTATCTTGCGTGATTATCATCATTATGCTGGGTTGGACATGTCTATGAGCTAGAGCAATGCCCGGCTCTGGTTTCACCAGCCCACGACCATACCGGCCAAGTCACCAGTAACGGTCAGTCATACAATCAGTCAACAAGACGGGTAGCGCGTACAAACAGCTGATGCTGTAGGCTGGCTCTCTGGGACCACCAACAAGAGGGTACGGGGAGTCAAATTCAATCAACGCTTGAGCTTGGGGTGTTGTTCATATACGAAAAGTGAACTGTACATCTTCAACACGGACCGCTCCGAGCCAAAAATGGGCCACAAGAAAAAAAATGGTCGAACATTTTGGCATCAATTGCCAGGTTTTACGGTTCAAGGTCTATCTTCCATTTGAAACAAGAGAGTGACTTATGCGACATTCATTATGTCGTTGTGTTCCTGGTAATCATTGGGGAGGGGGTAGTCTAGAGTGCTAAGGGTTTATATGGGGACACTGTCTGAAATCGTGCATCTATGTGACGCCATGTTGATCAGTGTGCCCTATCGTATGTTATTATACGCGCTGTTGATTAGGTGACCAGCACTGTAAATGCATCCAATTATTCACATTTGCCTACAAAATGGACATATGCCTATACAAGGTAAAATCAGAAAAGAAAATAATCCGAAATAATATTTTTCTTTCCAAAAAGTAATCTCAGGCCCAAACACTTACTCTTAAACAAGCAAGTTCTTTATCTGAAAAACGGAGAGTAATTAATGGATCCGTGCTATCAGACCTAACGCACGTTTCATTAAAAGAACCAATATTTATAGCTGTCCATGGAGTGCCATTAGAGGCTCTGTGGGCGAGTGAGAGTCACAGATTACACACAGGCATTCAAATACAATGAGATTTTAATCATTTAAATCAAGACTGAAACGGAATTTTTACCGTCAGATTTTGTGCTTTTATCATGAGGAACGAGTGATCTATTTTTCTGAACTATTAATGGCGATGTTGGTATGTTTTCCTTTGCAAGTTCTCCTCCAATCATCGATATGGGAAAACGTCCATGTTTCATTGTAGTCGATGGGTATTCATCAGTTCCTAGAACGGTAAATGATCAGTGGTGGGCAGCCAAAATTTGCCTGACTTTTTTTTTTATTGAAATAGTTGACAGTTGCAATGTTCTTCTTATGAAATGAAGCAAGCCAAATATTCAACAAATATTTTTGAAATTCGATCAGTTTCTGTTTTTACCCACCATTATAGTAAGTTTCAATTTGAAGTTCGGATCATTTCCCCGCTAATCAACTAAATATATTCCTCATTGTCACCGACGGAGAACATTCTCAAAACTTCAACAATGACCGACGGAGATCTGCAGTAGATCGAGGGGGAGCTAGAAGCGAGGCGAACATTCTGCCGGAGGAGAGTTCACGAGTCGGTCTCCACGGAGGATTTAAAAGTTTTGCTGCAGGAAATGTACACAAACTGGATCAAAAATGACGGCTATGAAAAGGTTTGTTGATCCTCTGACAGAACCCCCCCCCCCAAAAAAAAAAAAATAATAATAATAGTCGGTTTTGATTGACTTTATGCGTTGTAAATATCCCTATGTACGTATTTTGTTATTTTGATTGAGTAGCAATTATTATAAAAAAAAATAAACCGTGCCAAAGAAAAACATTAGTTTACTCCTGCCTACATTAAAACAATACCAATGCATTTATCTTCGCCATTATAGGATTCTGGTTGGCGCGGTGGTTACAGTCCTCGCCTTCCACCGCTTTGGCCCGGAATTGATTCCTGTTCTGGTCCAATTGTGGATTGGGTTTTCAGTCCCTACCTGATCCCGTGGGTTTCACCCAGACTATTCTTCTGTTGTTTTCCCAGAAATAAATGTATATTCTTCAGTTGTTTTCCCAGAAATAAATAAATAAATAAATAACGCATTGTTGAGGCAGTATGGGAGTAGCTACGTTTGGACATTGCAACTCAATGTGCAGACATTTTGTTGTCCAGTATTGTCGTAAGTTACTAAAAGTGCATTCCACGTGTTGTTTTCTAGTTTCCCCTCGAAAACTAACTTTGTTAATTGCAAACTGAATGAGATAGGCCCCAATGAACAGAAAATCCACCGACCTTTAATGTCCTCACAAAATTCAAATTGTTGGCTGCCAGACATTTTTTTCCCGTTTAAACTAAACATACAAATTGAAAATTCGTTTGAAGAAAACAAATGGTTTTTTTTAAAGCACGGGGTAACATGCCTTTTCAATTCACGTCACTTATGAGTACAAAGTAAAATTTTAGCAATTTCTTGACGATCATGATTTAATTTAAGTTTTCCATTTTTGCCAATTTTTCAAGAACCACTTTTTGCAAGTTATAAAGTACGCAGAGCGTACACACTGCGCCCTCACACTGTGGAAAGGGCTGTCTTTGTACCTCTGGTTGCAGACTATCATTTTTCACTGAATTTTAATAACAAAACCCGTCCGTATTGAGGGCGCTCTTTGCAAGCTCTCTGTGCGGATTGTTATACCTTGGAATATTCGGCATGCTTTTGCAGGATATGGAAATCCCTGGTTTCACCGCCCACATTGAATTAGCAGAGACTGTGCCACATTTCATCCCAGATATGACCAGTCGACTGTTGGACTGTGCATCTGGAACCGGTCTCCTTGGGCAAGAGGTTTGTTTGTTCGTCGGGATGTCTGTGTGATTGTCGTCCTTGGGGCGGGGTAGGGGTTGACGATAGATCGCTGTTGTATAGGACACTTCAAGGTATAAACGCTAAGTTTGTACTGGTCTGTGAACAAGTCATTCACAATTAAGTCAATCACTAGTCAAACAACTCAATCACAAGCAAGCCAATCACAAGCCAATCACAAGCCAATCACAAGTCAAAAGTACATCACCCAACCATACGTAACTTATGTCTCATCACGGTTCTAAACATTGCCATGTTGTGTTCAATTGCAGCTTAAGAAACGCGGTTTCCTTCGCATTGATGCTCTTGACACATCTAAGGAATCTTTAGATTACAGCCGGAAGAAACAGGTATACACCAATTACTTCTGTGGGTATCTGGAACCCCAATTGCATGCCCATTGACGATGGTAAGTAAAATGTAAGTAAATCAAAGTCTGTTTGTTCCGAGCCATTCTTGATCATCGGACCGGCGTCCAAGATTTGTGTGGCACGACACGACTTTTGTTGCACGACACGACAGGACCGTATTTTCTATTCCCCCTTGATGGTATGCGAGGCCATCACGTATTTTACTCCTCAGTGACGTATCCATTCCTTCTTCCCCGGTGGGAAGGGTATGAATTCCCCCCTCTCCAACCCCCTAGTGGAAAAGGCGAGTAGGCATGTGGCCGGATACCTGTTTCGAACCCCTGACCCTCTGATGATGAATCAGAAAATCTAACCACGAGGCCACACTTAAGGTGTTAAAGTCAACAGAAAAACATTCAGCATGTACTTACGTGGATTTTCGACGTCTGCCCTATTTTGGTTTTCTCATTCTGCGTTTATTTTAATAGGCTTCTAAATGTTTATTTTTATACCCTTTCCGATTCTTGATGTAGATACATATGACGGAATCTGCATGTGTGCTGCTATGGGGAAAGCCCACGTCCGTCCCGACTGTTTCCCAGAACTGGTTCGCATCACTAAACCAGGCTAGTGTTTACAGAGAAACATCTCCGCGCACTGATCAATGAGATCGTATGGTTTACCAAGGTGTTAACAAATTCATTTCATTTATTATTTAAGTTCCGCCCGTGATATATTGACGAATCATGAACTTGACTGCGGCTCAAAACGGTCCAATGGGTATGCGTGTGAATGCGTGACGCGCGCGGCTAGAACGTAGGGTGGCATTAGCGAATAACACTACCCACGTACATATTTAGTCACGTACACATGTCATACACCATGGCGAGTGCCGTGGTGTAAGATATGCGAGCAGAATCGCTGATTAAGTAGGCAAGGCAATCTGCCCTTTGATTTTGAACAATCATCGGGCGCTTCCTATATCGGGTCTTCGGTCATTCACCCGTTGCGCGTCATGGACAATGTTTAAAAAAATCCTGTGTCACGAGCTCTGTTTCATATTACGCCACAATGCGACCGGGTATTGTTTTATTACGAAACACTGCACTCGAATTGACCAATTGAACCATTAAGTCCTGATTTGGAAATAAAATAACGTCACGATTTAGTAAAGACGACTCCGATTGGCTGGCGCGCGGCAATTATATCTGCATTTCTAAACATGTCAGACGTTATACAGGGTGAGAAAAAAAGCGGGACCCTAACGCCAGCAATTATATTTTATATTGAAAAAAATATGTAGCGCCAACAATTATAGTGACTGAAGAGACAATTTCATAAGCTACTTTTAGATGAACAAATGACTGAAATTGGTCAATCCGTTCAAAGAATATCACCAATTAAACACAATGATCCTAGTGGATGGCTACTTTTCCGCTTGGGGAAAATAGGGTCGTCTGCTTTGGGTGAGAATTTCTTGAAAAGTCAACGGTCAACCCACCAAAAAAGGAAAAGAAAATGAAAGATGAAATGTTGATCACCACTTTTCTGTGCAGCTTAAAAATCTGTGAGAGTTGTAAGTATTTTTAAAAGAATTTTAAATTATGGGCATTTAGCACTAGTGTCTACCGGAATTTTAATGCCTGGTTGCACCCTAAAGACTTGAATAATATGAATTCGGACGGTTATTCATAATATGCACCCAGCGCAACGCATTATGTATTACGTTTCCATAGAGAAGGCCAATAATACCCCGGCTGTATCGCTGGGGAAACATCCATTATTAGAGTGGGGATACAGTGTGCAGCATGCTTAATACACACTTCTCCCTTTTTTCTCTCTCTCTTTTCGAACGATTTCGTTAAAATATTACACTTAGGGGTAAAATAGGAAAGACAATGTCCAACTTTTGTTTTTTAAATAAGAATATAAAGCATGAATTCCAACGACCCAGGAATTAGCTTGCCACCGCACGAGTAATCGATTCGCTCCATCCAGGGAGCACCCATGTGCGACCATGCTGCAGCGAAACGCGTAAATAATATTCATATTCATATCCTCTTGATTCTTAGCCAATCAGAGTGCTCCGTCTAATTTTGGGAGTAAGCTCCTTGGCTTGTAGTCTGAGTATCAACCGTTATCGACGGAGCCAAATCCTGGAGAACGTCTGAAATCTCCTGACATGCTAATTATTTATGTAATCCGCGGGCCAGCCAATTGGAGTGGAGTTTACTAAATCGTCACGTCATTTCATTCCTAAATCGTCATTTCATTCCTAAATCAGGACTAAATGGTTTGCTTAGCTTAGTCAATTCGAATGCAGTGTTTTGCAATATAACAACAGCCGGGCGCGATATCGCGTAACATGAATTAGAACGCGTGAAACTTTTTCTTTTATTATATCCATTGTATATGACGCGCAACGGGTGAATGACCGAAGACCCGATATAGAAAGCGCCTACTGATTGGTCAAAATCTGAGAGGTCAATAGGCAGGGTCTTGCCTAGACCCGTGAACGTGGCGTTGTATACAACGCCACGCTGTTGTGTATTTTAGAACCAAGCGAAATCGATCCGCCATACATAATTCCGTATGGATGTTGAGTTCTCACCTAGAAATCTAAATTTGCCCGTCCGATTGTCAGGCTGTGTAATTTCGACGAAATTTGCCATCAATAAAAACCCATACGAACGGGTAGAAATAGATTTTAACCTGACAAGTGACCCTGACAAATGACCCCGGACGAGTACCCGAGTCATTTGCGTGCAACTTTATCGGAGCCCTCTTAGCTACCCGTCTGCTTCCTGTCGCTTGGACAGATTGACGGCTGTTTCATGTCGCAACCCCGAAAAAAACCCGCAGAATATTGGCTGCTCGGCTCATCGCGGTGCGGTGAGAGAGGAAAACACTTGAAACTTGCCTAAAACGATGTCTCTTTTAGCTGCGACAGTAAAAAGCCGTCGAATCATACGAACCAGGCGGTACAATAAAACGCAATGTGCATGCGTCAGTTGGGAGAAAGTGGCAGCTAGCAGGACTTCATGAACCGGGGCCAGAATTTTCCTCAAATTTCGTCAAATGCAAGTTTTGACGTACAAACAGATTTCAAGACAGCTTCATATGTTAGTACGTATTACATGGGCAAATAACGTCCAGTAAAACCATGGGAGTGAGGGCGCTGTTCATGGAGTAGCACGGATTTCAATCTCGCTCCGTAAAATCCGAAGTATCACCAAGGAAAAATCGTTTTAAATCTCTGCTAAATCGTTGCCATCCGTCAAAATCTAGTAAATCAGCTACTAGTTCATGCTCTCTGTCAACTTTGAGCGCAAATATGCCTCCTTAAAGAGAGAAAAAACAGCAAACTTTGTTTGAATCAACAATTTCTCCTGAAGCTGCATGTGCAGAACCAACCGTTGCACATACTATTGCTGTTGACGACAAGTCAACCATGCTTGCAGGTAGCCCCATAAATGTGGCCTATTTACTGGACTGCCTCCGTAAACATAGGCCACACATCCACATGTACAAAAAACGTGTCCGACTTTGCCAAATTTTGATTTTCACATTTAGGCTTACTTTTTACGTTTTTTTTGCTTTAGAAGCATTCTCACCCTCTATATAGGCTAATCAGAAAGTGCTGCCTTTTTCAGATGTCCATTTTTCGTGAAATTTCCAGATACATTTGCACACGTTTGCGTATCAAAATTTCAACATGAAATTTCACAAAAATTAAACATCTGAAAAAGGCAGCACTTTCTGATTAGCCTATATAGAGGGTAAGAATGCTTCTAAAGCAAAAACAATCTACAAAGTAAGCCTAAATGTGAAAATCAAAATTTGGCAAAGTCGACACGTTTTTTGTACATGTGGATGTGTGGCCTATGTTTACGGAGGCAGTCCAGTAAATAGGCCACATTTATGGGGCTATAGCTTGCAGGAAACTCCCTACTAGCTGCACTACGAACTGAAATTCGTGATATGTAGTCCGGGATTGAGGGTAAACTTGATCTTGTAATTTCTAACCAACAATCCCTCCTACACCGGATGGACGAAATTGAATCTCGTCACACAGAAATTGAGAAATCTGTGTCATACACGTCGGAGGCCATAGAAGATGTAAGAGCAGCAAGTACAAATCAACAATCCAAGCTGACAAAACTAACATCGGAACTTGACGTTGCCGAAAGGAAAATCACTCGACTTGAGGAGACCGCCATTAGACTTGAACGCTATTCCAGGAGCTACAACCTGCGGTTTGGGGGGATTGCTGAACTTCCCAATGAACGAGCTGACTACCCCTACTATAAGATCAAGCAAATCCTGAAAGAGAAGTGTGACATGGAGCCAGAAATAGAAAATGCGCACCGCTCTGGTCGTCCAACCCAAGGCAAGACCCGCCACATCCTAGCGAAATTTACGTATCGTCCAGAACGTCAAGTGGTTCTCCTTAAAGCCAAGGCAGCCCTGTCCGGGTGTGGCATATATTTGATCGAAGATCTTCCTGCGGCCGACCTCATCAAGAAGAAGAGCCTAAAGGAGATAATGCACAAGGCGTACGTGGCTGGGAAGAAATCGATCTTCCGAAATGGGCAGTTATACATCAACGGCCAAAGATTCACTCCAGATCTCCAGCCCGCCCCCAGGACTGATTGACGTGGATACATTCAGAAGTACTTGGTGTAGTATTTATGATATTAATTTAACCTAAAAACGGAGCGTGAATGATGCTGTGTCCTTCATGTGTACTAGTGGTCCTCACTTGTTTGTGTAATTTTGTGGTTTTTTTTTGTTTCTGTCCAGTTTAAGTTGTCTGTTGATTGTTTATATAGCAACGTTTTTGATGTTTTGTGTTTCCCTGTAAAACTGTTAAACAATGCCAATCAGATTTCCATGTAATGTTTGTAGTAACCCAGTAAGGAAAAATCAACGTGCCATATTTTGTGATTGTTGTAAATATTGGATTCACCTAAACTGTACGGAACTAACAATTGCTGATTATGCTATCTTACCTGATAAAGATGATCCATGGTTCTGTCCGCCGTGTGTCATGGATGCATTACCTTTTAATAGCCTTGAACCTAGAGAATTCTCTGAAATGATTGCAGATTTTGTCCCTGAACCCCACCACTCAATTACCAATTTAGAAACTCTTATAGATCTTACCCATGATTTCGTTGGCCAAGCCCAGTATGAATATGATGATCCCGATGTCACCTCATGTCGACTACACAAAACTGATTATTACTCTCATGAAAAGTTTGTTGATTTTTTAAACCATGATTCTCCTAACTATTTCTCCCTCTTACATTTCAACATTAGAAGTCTGAACAAAAACATTGATAATATGAAAACATGTTTGCACTCATTAAGTAGCAACTTATCCGTTATTGGACTAAGTGAAACCTGGCTGAATACCAACTGTAATCTTAATTTGAATATGCCTGGATACATTCTAGGGACCAGAAATAGGGAGGGAAAAAAGGGAGGAGGTGTAGCAATGTACTTATTATCGAGTCTTATTATCTGATTTAAATGATCTGGGTAACGACTCGTTGGAATGTATCTTTGTTGAAATCATCACCCCTCGTCAATGTAAGAATCTGATTGTTGGTGTGGTTTACAAACCTCCTAGTGCTGACCTCAATCAATTCATCACTAGCTGGCAAAATATCCTTGAGCTTATTACAAATGAAAATAAACTTTGTCTGATAGGTGGTGATTTTAACTTAAATGTAATGAATGTTGATAACAATAACCAGTCACAGGAATTTTTAGATACTATTTACTCATCAAATGATGAACCACTTATTAATAAACCTACAAGAGTTACCCAATCATCAGCTACTTTTATAGATAACATTTTCTCCAACATATTACCATTTCCAGATGCTGGTATTTTAGTTACGGATATCTCGGACCATTTCCCAATATTCACATCATTTCCTTTGTCAGTTAATCGTTCCAATCCCAGGCCAAATTGTACTCGAAAGCACACACGAGAAAACATAGCTAGTCTTAATAGTAACTTGAATTCCTGTGACTGGACAAATGTCGCCTCTGCCTCCGATGCAAACATTGCTTTTAACAATTTTATGGATACTTTAAATTTACTTATTGATAAAAATATTCCCATGACAAAAAGTAAGCCTGCATCACGAAAATCAACTCCTAAATCCCCGTGGGTTACTGTTAGTTTATGCAAATCAATCTATCACAAAAACAAGCTATACCATAGATATAGGTCGCATCCTAATGATTCTAATCGAACAAAATATATGCGCTACAAAAACATTTTAACTAACGTCCTCCGTAATTCCAAACGGAAGTACTACGCTGAGCAGTTTACACAACATAGAAATAATATCCGGAATACATGGCAAGTAATCAACAATGTAATTAATAACAAATCGCAATCCAAAATTAATAGCATAGACGTTGATGGCGAAATTATTGATAGTCCGCACCATATAGCCGATCAGTTTAATAGCTATTTTACTTCAATTGGTCAAACACTTAGTGGTAAGATTCCAACCAGTACTGAAAATTATTCTGATTATTTATCTAGTCCCCATCCGCACTCCATATTCTTTGCCCCAGTAACTGAACAAGAAGTCATCGATATTGTACATAAATTGCCAAAGAAAAAAGTGCAGGCTATGACCTAATAACAAGTTCACTTATAAAGGAAATTATTTTGTCAATATCCCAACCTTTAACTCTTGTTATGAATTTGTCAATTTCGACAGGAATATTTCCTGAAAAAATGGAAGTTGCCAGAGTTACTCCAATTTTCAAGAAAGGTGATGCAAAATCATTTAACAACTATAGACCGATATCAGTACTAACCACCTTTTCAAAAATCCTTGATCGAGTTATTTACAATCGTACCACTAAATATTTAAATGAGTATAATATTATATCTGACAGTCAATTCGGATTCCGAGAAAATTATTCAACAACACATGCCATCATTAAGCTAGTAGACAAAATCACAACCAACTTTGATTCATCTAAAAGTACGCTTGGAATTTTCTTAGACCTCTCTAAGGCCTTTGACACCATTAATCATGACATTCTTTTAACAAAGCTCGACTATTATGGGATTAGAGGCATTCCTTTGGAGTGGTTTAAGATTTACCTTTCTAATCGTCTTCTAACCATTCTAATTTGTGTCCTTAGAGAGTCACCAGTCCTCTCTTAAACAAATATCCCATGGAGTTCCTCAGGGATCAATACTTGGACCTTTACTGTTCTCTATTTATATTAATGATTTTAACAAATCATCAGATCTGTTTTCCTTCATTATGTTTGCTGATGACAGTAATTTATTTCTTAGTCATAACAACATTGATGTACTTGCTGATTTAGTTAACCAAGAATTACTTAAAACTTCTGAATGGTTTAAAGCAAACAAATTATCCCTTAATATCAAGAAAACAAACCAGTGCATGCTATTTTCCGCTAAAACATGGTCCCATTTACCTGATATATATATCGATAACATAAAATTGCCCTATTCTGATTGTGTAAAATGTTTGGGATTATATATTGATCCTACTCTCTCTTAAAAAATTCAAGTTAACAAAATTGTTCTATTATCTCTAGAAATATAGGTGTCATTAGTAAGCTCAAAGCCTTTTTCCCACAGGAAGTACTGTTTATGCTGTATAATACATTGATTTTGCCTGATTTGAGCTATGGTATCCTAGCATGGGGGAATTGTGCAGCTAGTTATGTGAATAGAATTCTTAACCTACAAAAACGGGCATTGAGAGTTATAAATTCTGTCGACAGACTTGAACATTCAAATCCTCTTTTCTGTAAACATAAAACACTCAAGGTCAATGACATTTATTCACTTCAGCTTGAAGCCTTCATGCATCGTTTGAATAATAATTTACTTCCAAATCCCATTGCACAAATGTTCTGCAGAAACGAAACTATACATCACCATTTTACCCGACAACGTAGAGAATTTCACTTTTCATTTGCAAGAACAACTGTTTATAAAAAGATAATTAGGCATGAAGGCCCTAAGTACTGGAAGTCCCTACATAAATCACTCCAGGGCACTCGTAGCCTTCCATTATTTGAATCCAAACTTAAATCGAATTTACTATCAAATTATAATAGCTCACATTAATCTTCTTACTGGGTTACCACTCTGTATTTCTTTCTTTTTTTCTGATCAGCAATATTATGTTTTTCCGTGTGTTATGTTCAATTTAAAATTATACGTTCAATTGTTTTTCATTTGTTTTTCATTTAATGTTTGTAATAATCCATGTTAAAGGGGATCTCTACTCGACAAGCTCCGCTTTTTGGGGATCCCTTTCCACCATCTCTAATTAGAAAATAATGCGTCCAAAGTGTATAAATATATTTTGTAAAACAAGCTCGAACTATATAATACCCAAAACTACATGTACATGTATGTATTTATGCCTTGTCACATAATGAAATGAGATGTGGTAAAAATAATAAAGAATGAATGAATGAATGAATGAAAACCAGCGTCTAGACCCCTTATTGAACTGTCGTTTCGCTACACGCACAAACAAAATCATTCAGTACTGTTATTGTATACAGTAAAAATATCTAAAATGATTGCAGCATGATAACAGGTCTATTGTGAGAATCAAGGCCTCACGTACACGATTTGTGTGAAGAGTGATTGTACAACAAGTTGATTATCAAGCACGTTCCCATTACAGACTCGATTATCCGCCAGGCAGGACTGTCGTTCACCGTGCATATAGTTACAACGTGTGTTGTGCGTAAAACGGAGTAGGCAGCCTAGTGACCCTGCAGATATCACACTCTCTCTACTAACCTAAGCTTGCTAAGGTAAGACCGTCTTCAACTACACTGTATATTACTTGTCTGACATTGTCGTTAAAAATTAGTGTCAACCCAAGCAATTCAAAACATAGCCCTCTAACTCCACTTTAACGCATGTTGAGTGTGTTTGATTACTTCCCTAGCTTACTCGCGCCTGGCTCGAATGGTTACTTTAGGGTACAGTTTTTCCAGTTGTTGCATCTGACGCCACTTTTTCTTCATATGTCATCTATAATGAAGGTCATTCATCGCAGAATGATGAAAATACATGAATCTGGGACTGAGAAATATTTCCAATTTTGTTAAGACAATTTGTTCTTTACTCTCCATAGACTTTGTACATAGTTGCGGAAGTGGCATTAGGTTTCAACATTTTTTCCAGGCTGCATCCGAATCAATTAACTGTCTAAAGCACGTCCATGCCCAGTGAAAATACGCAGGGACGCGCTGACAATAATTCGTAGCCGTAGTTCCGTGCATAACGCTACTTACATAGGGTTTGTAGCCCTATGCTCCGTGGAAGCCCGGGCCGTTTCGGACACGGCCGCTCCCGAGGCGTCCGCCCAAGTAACCGGCTTGGCGAGTCGGTTACTTGGGCCAGGCTCGAGTAAGCGCGAGAAGTCACTTGAGAGGTAAATTGAACGTTGTCGCGCTTGCACGAGTCAGGCTCTGTACCGTCTAGGCGTTTTGGTTTGTAGTAAGAGGCCCAGCGCTGGCCCGATTCAGGCTCTGTACCGTCTTGACGTTTTGGTTTGTCCTAAGAGGCCCAGCGCTGGCCCGATTTAGGCTCTGTACCGTCTTGCCGATTTGGTTTGTCCTAAGAGGCCCAGCGCTGGCCCGATTCAGGCTCTCTACCGTCTTGACGTTTTGGTTTGTCCTAAGAGGCCCAGCGCTGGCCCGATTCAGGCTCTCTACCGTCTTGACGTTTTGGTTTGTCCTAAGAGGCCCAGCGCTGGCCCGATTTAGGCTCTGTACCGTTTTGCCGTTTTGGTTTGTCCTAAGAGGCCCAGCGCTGGCCCGATTCAGGCTCTCTACCGTCTTGACGTTTTGGTTTGTCCTAAGAGGCCCAGCGCTGGCCCGATTTAGGCTCTGTACCGTTTTGCCGTTTTGGTTTGTCCTAAGAGGCCCAGCGCTGGCCCTATTTAGGCTCTGTACCGTCTTGCCGTTTTGGTTTGTCCTAAGAGGCCCAGCGCTGGCCCGATTCAGGCTCTCTACCGTCTTGACGTTTTGGTTTGTCCTAAGAGGCCCAGCGCTGGCCCTATTTAGGCTCTGTACCGTCTTGCCGATTTGGTTTGTCCTAAGAGGCCCAGCGCTGGCCCGATTCAGGCTCTCTACCGTCTTGACGTTTTGGTTTGTCCTAAGAGGCCCAGCGCTGGCCCGATTTAGGCTCTGTACCGTTTTGCCGTTTTGGTTTGTCCTAAGAGGCCCAGCGCTGGCCCTATTTAGGCTCTGTACCGTTTTGCCGTTTTGGTTTGTCCTAAGAGGCCCAGCGCTGGCCCGATTCAGGCTCTGTACCGTTTTGCCGTTTTGGTTTGTCCTAAGAGGCCCAGCGCTGGCCTGATTCAGGCTCTGTACAGGCTTGCCATTATGGTTCGCCGTAAGAGAATCGGCACTGGCCCGATTCAGGCTCTGCATTGTTTTACCGTTATGGTTGCCAAAATAACGCCAACACCGGAATTCTGGCTCGTTACCCTCACCATGGAACCGCATTGCCGCAATCAAGCCAGCACTGGCCCGCTTCCGGTTTTGGACCATTTAAACTGTACGGTACTGCCAGACCAAGCCCCATAACATAGTCCATGAGCCAGGGCCTGAAATTTCACATATTGGTACCATCTCAAGGGACTAATCGCCACTATGATTTTTTCTTTCCTACATGTGTATAGATGTCAGAAAAGTATGATAGACTTTTGTGGGTGGTAGTTTAATGTGGAATTTGGGGTATGTTCTATGACGTCACTAATAAAGGCTCAAATCCGATATTTTTTACAGCAAGCAATAACAAACAACTTTATTTTACTCCATAAAACACTTGCTTGATGTCCTCTACGGCATCCCAGCATTAAATGCTTTCAAAAGGTTACAATTGTTTCACCTGCATTTGGCTAAACTCTGTATTGAGGCCACCTGCCTAATGTGGCCAACATGTCATTGCATGTCAAAGCTTATAAAGGGGAATGCACAACATACTTTGTTCCTGTAATTTTCAGAAAAGGCTGTATTTGGGGGGTAAGTATAACAGTCAAGTACAGTATTTCATAGAAATTTGGTAGTTTTAGTTTTTGATGTTTGCAAATCTTGTATATATATTCCCTTTAAACGGCTCACTTTGCTTTTAAAACTGCACTCGAAGACTACTGACCCATGCGTGTTATTTTGATGGAGCGCATTGCAGGCCGCCGGGGCAGATATAAGCGGAGGCAGTTATTTTTTTTTTTTGGGGGGGGGGGCTGGTGAAGAAGGTTCATTTGAAATTAGCTTTTGAGTTGTCAATGGCTACATTCAACAGGTTGATGGTTGAGGTGAAAATGTATTAATTATAGTAAATAAGTCGAATGTGTAATCTTAAAAGAACATGTCCATTTTGGCGGGCAGAATTCTGAAGGCCATGGTTTTTTCATTGTACTATAATTGCCAGTTTTAATTTTCAACTATTAGATCATATGACAGAGATACCTAGAAATGGCTTACATCTCTGATATAAAAATAAGTGCACATGTATTTCCATAAAATTGCTGCACACAAAATGTGAGTTTTTATGGGAAAAAAATAAGTAATGTTTGGTCTTCCTGACAATTAAATATGATTTTGTTGCAACTGCTGGTATTTTCATACATTCATAAATGTAATAAATATAGTATATTTTGCAACCAGATGAAACTTTAGTTCTTTCTACATACTGCAATAGGCTTATCTGATTTAATGAACTACCAAAGCCTCCCAAATGAGCTTAATAATTACGAACATTTATTAACTTGAAAATTGTGCCTGTATATAACTTATGAAACTCCCTGACAATCATTCAAATTTACTCGAATTCAAAGTCAGAGTCTGTATTTGAGTTGTCATCAAGACAGGGGCACATCTGGTATAAGAAATATCAAGAGGAGGTATTTTTTTAAATCTTCAGGCAGTGCATAATTGATATTTCTCTCAAGGTATCCAAAATCATGACATGTCTATGATATTTTTATTCCATGTTGGAAGCTTTGACCCGAAAGCAATAACCTCAGCCATGACAATGGTGCATGGCAAAGTTGATTGTGCTTGCCAGGATTTTTTTCATTCGATCTTTCAATATGGCAAATGTTCATACCTTTCCCCTGAAGGTTTTTTTTCTTTTCAATTAGAAGTGTTATTGACGTTGCTAGCATTCTGTACTCCAGATTAACAAAGAGCAGGTTCTCCGTGACACATCCCCAACCCAAAATGAGTGGAAAGGGCTTTTATTGAAACTAGTCATGCTTAACGCCAATTCCAGTGTAGTTTCGTTTTAGTAAAAAAGCTATTCACGTTTTACCTCTGCAAGTTTGTTCTCATAAAATCTCAGGAGACCGATAAATCCTTTCCATAAAAAAAGATATAAATTATTACCCTCTGCTGCAACTTTTTCCTCATAAAATCTCAGTAGACCGATAAATCCTTGCATAGCCCCCCCCCCCACTTGCTGTCTACCGAGCATAAACATAAAGATGCATTTTGGTCTTTTAGTCTTTTATATTTGCCATTATCTGTAACAAACAAATAACACTGCAATAATATCGAGAGCTACATCGTTTGGTGAGATAGAACTAAAGCGGCCCCTGGCCCTGTGGCCCCATGCCGTCATAAAACAAAGCATACACGAAGGAATTTACTAAATGTAAGAAAGCAGCCTTGGAACATTAGTCCATGAGCCAGGGCCTAAAATTTCACAAATTGGTACCATCTCAAGGAACTACTCGCCACTATGATTTTTTCTTTCCTACATGTGTATAGATGTCAGAAAAGTATGATAGACTTTTGTAGGTGGTAGCTTAATGTGGATTTTGGGGTATGTTCTATGACGTCACTGAAGGAGGCTCAAATCCGATATTTTTACATCAAGCAATAACAAAAAAAAGTTTATTTTACTCCATAAAACACTTGCTTGATGTCCTCTACGGCATCCCAGCATTAAATGCTTTCAAAAGGTTACAATTATTTCACCTGCATTTGGCTAAACTCTGTATTCAGGCCACCTGCCTAATGTGGCCAACATGTCATTGCATATGTCATAAGCTTATAAAGAGGAATGCACAACATACTTTGTTCCTGTAATTTTCAGAAACGGCTGTATTTGGGGGGTAAGTATTTTATAGCAAACTTACACGCACTTGTAGTTTTGTGTTCATAGATGCTGGAAAACCCAAGAATCTATCATTTTCTTTTAGTCTGGTTCCCTGACCCCTCTTTAAATGAAACACAGCAATTTATAGAAGCCAGGGGATTGTATGGTCAGAAAAACAGTCTAGCTGGCTTGTACCCGTTCAAAGGTATGCAATCGATTACAAACAAAATGTCGACTAACTAAATATGGTAAATTGGGGGCAGTATTTGGAAACAGTTTTTTTCTGACCAGCATTGGAAATTGATACAAAAATACCACTTTTCTTGAAAATGACAGAAATCAGGTGCCATAAGTCTTACAGGGTATGCTTTTGACCGTGCTTCACTAACAGTCAAGTACAGTATTTCATAGAAATTTGGTAGTTTTATTTTTTGATGTTTGCAAATCTTGTATATATATTCCCTTTAAACGGCTCACTTTGCTTTTAAAACTGCACTCGAAGACTACTGACCCATGCGTGTTATTTTGAAGATGCGCATTGCAGGCCGCCAGGGCAGATATAAGCGGAGGCAGTTGTTTTTCTTTTTCTCTTTTTTTTGGGGGGGGGGGGGTTTGAGTTGTCAATGGCTACTTTCTACAGGTTGATGGTTGAGGTGAAAATGTATTAATTATTGTAAATAAGTCGATTGTGTAATCTTAAAAGAACATGTCCATTGTGGCGGGCAGAATTCTGAAGGCCATGGTTTTTTCCTCGTACTAAAATTGGCAGGTTTTATTTTCAACTATTAGATCATATGACAGAGATACCTACAAATGGCTCACATCTCTGATATTAAAATAAGTGCCCATGTAGGGGAAAGTGGGGCTACTGGACCACTTAAGCAATTTTTCAATTCTAACAATATAAAAGAAATCCAGGAAAGGGATAAAACTAGTTTTATTACATGACCAAACAACTTGCTTGTTTATTGCAAACAACTGAAATCGATCACATTAATTAATCTTATGAATATTAATTAATCAAAAAAAAATCCAAAAGTGGACCACTAGCCCCACTCTTTGGGCAAGTGGTCCGCATCATAAAACTTTAATATTTGTCATCAAAAGTGTAAAGAATGACTAATGCTACCAGTAAATTGATAATAAAACATTCAAATAAGCAACTGAAAATATCTTAGAAGCACAAATGAGTTCAATTAATTGTTTAAACACCATTTAAAGAGTTTCTAACTTTTTTCAGAAAAAAAAATCACGCAATTTTTATTCTTGGAATGCTGAGTTCAATACAGAGATGTTTGTCACGGGCATTTTATGTTCCTTAATCATACTTTGAAGTATTTTTTCAAGCGTATTGATGTATTTATCTCTACGAGCCTAATTTTATACATGCCCTTGCTTTTCGAGAGAATTTGTAAGCAACTTGAGTAATTGCAAACATATTTTTGGAAAGAGTTTCATACACGGTCAACACTTGACACTCTGTGCACTAACCATACACTGTAAACCATGTGTTTAGGTTTAGAACACCTAAATAAACACTAATCTGTGACAGTTTTTAAATTTGGAAACATATTTGGTGTTTAAAATCAGCACACTGACGGTGTTTAATCTTTAAACGGAACAGTGTTTAAAATATATACATCAAAGGCGTTTAACATTTAAATACTACTGACGTTTAAAAAGTAAACACACAGTCAAAAAGAAAACACGTCAATCTGTTGTAATTTTAAACATGTGACACGTTTATTGCCTGTGACAGATTTTAAACATGGGACGCCATTTATTATTATTTTCAAGTGTTTATATTCACAGTGTGTGTTTAGTTTTCGAACAGTATTCAAAATTGCAAGTAAAACTTCAGTCACAATATTAACAACATTGAAATAAACGCATTTAGGGCACTTCACAAAGCTGTCTTTATTTTCACCTTTAGGATTGTGGTGAAAGGCCTATTGAGTTTTATCGAATCATGAAAATGGACACAATAAAATACAAATGTATTTTATGGTCACCCCTAGAGAATATTTTACATCACGACAGCAAAAATAATGTGACATTTATGTGAATATACTACCATGCCTATCAGTATGTTTTCAACAATCCCTTTTTTAAGCCCGTAACATTAAGGCCAATTACATTTTTTTACAGGTATCAAAACAAAGAAACAAAAACATAAACAAACACAAAAGGGTGAATTTGAAGTAAATGAATATATCTGTAAATAGGTCTAAAACAATTATTTTCCAATTCAATGAGATTTAGAAGTAAAACTGCAAATGAATTATACTTGTTTTTTAAAACCTGTGAAGGTTTGCGTTATAGTTTGAAGTGGTAAAATAAGTATTGATCTTTAGCTGAGATTTCAACAATATATCCAATTAATTTATACACAAATACCTTGTAGTGAATTGCATGAATTCGCTGGAATCTGCCAGGAAAATTTTTCTCTGATTATGGTTTTTTGAAAAGAACTCAAAGCATGTGAAAATACTTTGGATAATCCAAATCAAAGGCATAGTACCCCAAGGCTGGAGAAGAAGCGCATCATTGTACGTGTTGTAGTTCGAGACTTTCTTGATGGTGTCTCCACGTGTAATGTAAACTGTAGTTTTGATGCAGATACTCTGTCTGGTTCAGCAGCATTCTGTGACATAAACAAGATTTCTGAGTGAGCCATACAAAAACCGATCAACTTTGAAAGTGAAACCATGCTCACAGTCAAAAGAAATAATGGAGACCCTAAAATGACATGTCATTAATAAAGTTTACTCCAGGAAGAATATGAAAAGTGGTTACAAAATTGGGTTCAAAAGTAAATTGCACAATTGTCGGCCTTTTTGGGACTCACGTCAATATTAACCTTTGTTATCAGAGATAATGTGCACAAAGACTGTAAAGTTACAGCTTGAGATTGATCATGGATCAAATATTAAAAATAAAATCTGAAGAAAATAGGCAAGCTATTCACAGTTTCGTACCAATAACTTTGCAGTCATGTAGGTATTTACGGAGACTTTGTATTTAAAATTGTATTTTAAAATTGTATTCACCTAGAATGCTTTACTTTTTCATTTCATGATGTTTTACCGCCAGAGTAAATTTCCAGTGGAAGTTGAAAGGTTCTTATGCAAGATAGAATCTCAGCCAACTATCATCATTCAAAATTACCTCATGAATAGCACTCTCCTCGTCTTCGTACCCTCGCCACGTTCAAACTCGGTGTTCTGCTGAACGTACATGTATGCAATTACATCGAGCGTCTACAGAGGACCCTATATTCAAAACATAACACGTTCTGTAAAACGAAATGGTTTTGAATCCCTGTGATATACTGCATTGTACTAAAAATTGGGGGATCATCTTTTATGTACAAGCACTGCGGGTTTTTCAAAAGTTTTATACACAGCTGATCTTTACGATCACACACTGCACTGCCAAATGACGATCAATGCCAAAGGACACTTACCGTGTTTTTAAGGTCAATAGCTTCTTTCATCTGCAAGGGAATAGACACACCCTGAAAATATACAGAAAGAAAATATTAAAACAATATACGCCCATAAATCATGTGAAATGGAAATTATGTTAAACAATTTGTACCTGACCTTACAAATACTAGAATTATCTTTTCAAAATCATTCATGCTGGTCCCTTTCAGCTTACATAACTTAGGCAGTGGTGATAACACTAGCATGCTTTTATTGAATAGTTAAATCACGATTTCAAAAAAAATCCACTTCACTGAATTTTCAAAGATTACAAAAATTTTGACACTGCGTGTTTGCAATTGTAATTCGCCCCATAGGCTTATAGCCTCATATTAAGTAAACACTCAACATAGACCACCCTATAATGTGGGTCAAATACAGAACTTCCTTCATAATATTGTGAGCTGCACAGCAGTTATACTGTATAACAACAGCGTCATCCAAGAAAAATAATATGAGGAAATCAAAATCAGGGTTGTTTTTTCCCCTTCATATTCATGTTTTATCACACGATCCTTTGGCCACTAATTGCTCCCACTAATTCGTCTCCTCTCATATTTCAAAATCTATAATATTGTATATCGGGATTAATTAAATCAAACAACACAAAAGACAAAACTTACCACCTGTGTGGAAGCTTCCAGAACTGGTTCAAACTACAACCGTCGTACTGCATGCACAGAATACGTTGCATCTGAGTACTCTTGCTGACTTGGCAATATGCATACCAAACTTGACCTCTAGCCTAGGTCATGACCAACTGTTAGTACCTTCTGTGAGACTACATCATACATGTATATTGTTTCATTACCCGATGCAAATTTTGTTACAACGAATGACGATACTAATTCTCGCCATTACATTATTCTATTAGTGTGCCCAGATTATTGTCAGAAAAATGGCGGTTGTCTTTCGGTGCCGCGTAATCATTTAACTGGCCTGATTATGCCAGCACGCAATCAGATTTAATCCTATTGGTTAAGACCTAACATCACGTGGTCATATTTAAACATCGTGACGTGTACCGTGTTTATTAGGTGTTGAACACAAACAACTAAATTGAGTTATTATTAGTGTCCTAATTAGTTAATAAGCCTTTTTTAAACAAAGTGTTATTCTTTTGGAATAAACAAAATGCTAACTAGTGAAATTGAACAGTTAAAACGTTTTCTAAAACCGATCTCACAATAAACACCCTATAGCACTGTTGACATTAACGCTAACTGTTTTGTTTAAAAACACATGATGTGTTTAATTTTGTCACATAGTGTTTTAATCTAAAACACTGCGTTTATTTTTTAAACGTGTCACATTTTCTCGCGTTTTACAGTGTATGAGACTGCTCTGAAAAATTCAGTGTTTCCTATTAGAGTAAATGCTTCGACTTTCTCACTGCTTAATTTAACTTTTTAGGGCATGTCTTTGCTTTTCATGGCTTGTAGGTTACTATCTAAAACTAAGTGTTGTCCGTATATGGAACTCTTCCCATTTTTTTCTGCTTACAAGCTAACGATCATTTTAAACACTTGTAAATGGAACACAAACGCCGACAATTTCTATTTTAAATGTGCAATTGGGAGGGCTAAATCATGTACAATGTACTGTATAAGACTAATATACTTTAAACATCATCCAAATGTTGCAGTATACACAGTGCATGTACTCTACTTTAATTAATCGGATCCTCCAAACTATATAGGCCACTACAGTCAGTGCACACGAACAAGTTCATATCGCCTCGCCATCTGGTACAGTCCTCATGGAACCACTCGCTGCACCCTCTACATGAAACCCGAGGCTCATCGGCCATCCAAGGCGCATTACACTTGGCACAGAACGTATCATCATCCACTAGTTCCATTATCTCATTGTCACTGTCCGAGTCACCAGCTGAGATTGTAGGTGGGCAGCTAATATCTGGGCGTGGTTTGTTGGCGATTGCTTTGGATTTTTCCCCCTCCTGTCTTTGTTGTTTCTTTTGCTCTCGCGCATTTTTCTTTTCTTCTGTCATCTTCTTCTTTTCAGCTGCTTTTGTTTCCCGTTCTCTTTTTGGCTGAGGGCTCGTCAATGCCCGTCAAGTACTCGCTGGTGTTGGATTTGGCTGAGATCTCGTCGATGCCCGTGAAGTACTCGCTGGTGTTGGGTTTGGCTGACGGCTTGTCGATGCCCGTGAAGTACTCGCTGGTGTTGGGTTTGGCTGACGGCTCGTCGATGCCCGTGAAGTACTCGCTGGTGTTGGGTTTGGCTGACGGCTCGTCGATGCCCGTGAAGTACTCGCTGGTATTGGGTTTGGCTGACGGCTCGTCGATGCCCGTGAAGTACTCGCTGGTGTTTGGTTAGGCTGACGTCTCGTCGATGCCCGTGAAGTACTCGCTGGTGTTGGGTTTGGCTGACGGCTCGTCGATGCCCGTGAAGTACTCGCTGGTGTTGGGTTTGGCTGGCGGCTCGTCGATGCCCGTGAAGTACTCGCTGGTGTTGGGTTTGGCTGACGGCTCGTCGATGCCTGTGAAGTACTCGCTGGTGTTAGGTTTGGCTGACGGCTCGTCGATGCCTGTGATGTACTAGGGATATCTTGTGGTGGTGGTCTCGGTACTGTATCTGTTTCTTTCTCCATTCCTGCCTCTGTTCCTGCCTCTGCTTCTGCCTCTGCTTCTGCCTCTGCTTCTACCTCTGCTTCTACGTCTGCTTCTTCATCTGCCAACTCCCATGCCTTTGAAGGTGCAAATGCCTCTTTCGGGACAGCTGCAGGGTTAAATGGGTAGATCTCTGTTGCCCGAAAACCAATAACTGCATTGGCAATGGTGGCTGATTTACACGGCCGTTTCACTCACATAGACATAACGTAAATAAAGTTGAGCGATTTTGTCCGTACCAGTCAGTGCGCAGGGTTCGGAAAAGTGCTTGCGTTTATTTGCAGCGTATGCATAACTCGCTTGGTAAAATGAATATTCATGATATCGGGGGACCACATTTGAAAATTCATTTTTTTGATAACTAGTCTTTAAAAGAAAGTTTTTACTCACAAATATAGTAAAGAATACTCAAGCCTAATTGTGAAATGAGATTTCTAAAATTTTCATAAAGTATTTTAAGAATTTAAGAAATATGAGGATGAAAGTTTTACTGAAATTGTCGAGAAATTTCGGTTTGCGAAAACCGTCTTTGTTCTATATAAAACAAAACCGTGCAGCATCATTTTACAGTTTGATGAGAAGCTTTGTTATTAAATGCACAAATTATCATAACCATGAATCATGTAAGTACTCAAAACAGTCAGGAGCACGCGAAATTTACGGCCATTCTGAACGTTCAGGATACGAAAAAAATTACACTCTGGAAGCACGTGTAAGCGCCGCACAGCATGAGTGTACATTCCTCATTGGGCAAGACCCGCAACCAACACGCGTTTTGACCAATCACGTAACAGCACACGAGGCTTCCGTATGTCGGGTACCCTCGTTCTATGCGTGCTTATGGATATCTTATAATCTCGAACTAAATGTGCCCGACTATAGAATATAAACTGGCGATGTGTCCTCTCCCAAAGTTTCAACGACTAGCTGCGCAAGAAAATAATATACTTTCAATGCTATTCCTATTTCTAGACCGTTATGATTTAAGATTAATGTAATAATTCCATTATTTTTTGGCAATAATGTCTCCCATTTTCTAGATGCTTTTTGTTTGTTGACAGTTTCAATGTGCATGAACATGACAAATATAAACACAAAAACCAATGTGTATGACTATATGAACATGAAAATATAAACACAAATAATCAAAGGCATGTCTCTTTTCATGACTGAAATTCTGGAAAACGATTTAATCATAAAATCAGAAGTGCAAAGTTACATACTTTTGAGCTGGATTTAATCATTACATCAGTGAGTTAACATATTACTAAAACCCTGGAAACTTGAACCACTTACACTTACAAAACATTGCTTACAAAAGAAAGTTTCTAAAAACAGAGAATGACTTAGGCCCTAATTATAAATATAAAGCAACTTTAAAAAAATGAACTTAAAAATACATGCAAGCCAAACTTTCTTCAAAGTGCGAGGTTAATAATGCTCGCTCTAGGATGTACATGTATACACTTTCTTGCTATATTTCATGAGCTTATAATATAAATTCCCTACCCAAGCTTGCCCACAAGCAACTCAACCTAGGACAATAACAAGGCCATTGAACTGCTCCATTCCTTGACAATAAAAGTTAAATATGCAAACAATTACACAAATCTTTAAAATCTTTACAATCTTTGTTTAGAATGCAGTGTATAGCTGTTTGCAGACATTTTCATCATATTTTTGTTTTTTAAATATACAGCACACTCACAAAATGACTTAATTGAAAAAGAAAGAAAGTGGAAATTCAGCAATGATTGAATTGATTCTTCAGGGTTCTTTTTATACATGATCTGAATACAGCATGCCATGAAAATCCTTGACGCCTGATATGTGGGTTGTTGACAACACGTCTTTGAATTTAGGCATGCAAAAAATAAGGATTTCGGTCTAGTGGTGTGTCCGGTCAGAATGACCAGGCCAAACCATCCCAAAACATTATTTTGTAAACCGGAATCCGAACGGAAACCAATTTGAACTCCCTAAAACCAACCTGATCCGACCCGACAAAAGTTTAAGGAAAACCAACGGAAAAAATGTTACAACCTGACGCCACTTCCATGATTGTGTACAAAGTCAATGTAGAGTCAAGACAATTTTAAGTATTATCTAACAACATTGGAAATTTATGAAAAAAAAAGTGGCCTCAGGTTGCAACATTTCTTCCGTGTGAATTTCCAAACTGTTTGGGTTTATTTCGAGTTGAACATGTCTCAACACAATTAGAAGACTTCAAACGCAATACCGAAACCAACCTGGCCCGACTAAAATGATGGAAAAACTTATGGCGACCTAACAGAAAGTCAGCTTAAGCAAGTTTGGTCGGTTTCTGGTCGGATTTGAACAATACTTATCCGGTCGCAGCATTAAGTTTCATTTCATGGTAAATAAAGTTCCATTGAAATAGTTGCGAACTGTCTGCAAGTTCAGGTGTTGTGTTCAACTAGTCTTGACAGGGAAAAGGGTCGATCACTCTGCGTACTTGGCCTGTAAGAAAACAGAAAGAGAGAAAACAAATCTAAGTAATTATCTACATGTATTTTTTTGCTGATTTAGGAAGGAATTGTTTCGACTACTTAAAAAAATCCCATCCCCACCGCAAGATCTGAAAAAATTACCAGAAAAGAATTGTTCTTCATATTTTATGACTGACATGAATTGACCGACAAGGACAATCTTGAGTGATGCCTGTTTAATTTCATGAATTAAAAAAAAATTCTGATTTTTAATCGTATAGTATAAACATTGTTCGTACTTGCGACATGCAAAACTAACGGGTAGGAACCTATTGTCGACAAAATGGTCGACATCGGTGGTAATGCACCCACAAATACGCACACAGTACACACAACCCGTGCACAAAATACATGTATGACGTCATTCGAATCGCACATTGCGACTGCAATCATGCAATTTTCGCAAATATTTCGTATCAAATTAAAAATTGGCGGTAGAACCTGCAGAGATGGAAATGGTATGGTTCGAAAGCGTAACTCTTCAACTTACCAGAAAGTGACGAATTTTGTCCCCAAATGTCCCAAAACAGTCAGGAGCACCAAAAAAGTACAGGCATCGTCGAAAAAGTTCGAGAATCACCTCTCATTTCACATCGCTTATTTATAACTTTAAGCTTGTAATAATCAGCAAAAAATGGTATCAATCGACGCAAAAATTATCGTAGTTTCAGAATCCCCTCCATTTTTAGTCATCTACTGCTACGAAACGGGTTTCCTGTCCTTTTATCCAGGGGCACCACCGAACACTCGCAAAACCTCGTGCAATCTCGAACGGTCCGAGACCGTCCACGCGCTGCAAATAAAATCTCGCTGTGTGGCTCATTATCGAGTAGGCTGCGCACTGACTGGTACAGCGTTTCTTAACTCCAGTGCCGCAAAGTGATGACTTCATGCAATTTTGGAAATCCAAGATGGCGTCCGAAAATTTCACGAAATCAAAACACGAAAAACATGCTCCAAATTTGCCTCGAAATCATGACTTACACAATGAATTATGGTGCCATACAGTAATTCTGATAGATAACTATAGTTTACACATTTCGGGAGATCGAGCTGGCCCACAAACTTCAGAATATCTGTAAAAATTGGGTTTAATTACGCTTCGGGCGTCAAGTTTTATGTCGCTGTTCGTTTAGGAAAGTTGTTAAAAATCCCCGAGGAAAATCCCATTTTATTATTGATACGAGGTTTTCCCCAAGTATTCCTTGGTCACTTCTTGTGAATCATGACCAAGTTAAACGACTCATGAAATTTCATCCAAAGGACAGCGGTAGATTTTTTTTAGAACTGATCAAATACACATGTACTCCCACTTTTCACAGACCACCGCACGGTACACACACATATCACACGGCGCAATAGCTGTAGAACGTGAACACACCGCCGGGGCACGCGCGGCGTTGACACGGCGTTGTCGCCCTGCCCTACCCGCTGAGCTTTAGCGCAGCGAAGCCGTGCGCTGAAGCTCACAGGCCGGCGGTTTGTTGGAGAAATTCAGCAGAACTCTGGCCAGGTCAAGCATGTAAAGAATACAAATAGTTTCGTATGAACACCAATATTATTAAGCATGAGCTTTCTACATCAGACTCCTGTTGGTCAGACCTTCTGAAGTTAATTAGTGTTCCACGTTTGCTTGGAATGGTTTTAACATTGCATGAAAGAAACAATATCCTTCCCCTATTTGCACAGCGTCAGTCTATATCCATGAACTAAAACCACTACTGGTGCAACACTTAACACTTCAAACATTTTTCATTAATTGAAAAACTCGAGCAAATGCAGTCCTGCATGTCCACAAGCGTACATCCCAAACCAACTTAATCCAATCACCGAAACCTCCCGTCCAGTAGGCTTGTGCTTCGGGTCGGGTTAATCAGGCCAAACCGACGGAAACATTATAGATATAATCCAAATCCTGCATTGTGTGAATTTCCAAACTGTATCCGTCTTTTTTCGGTTTATTTCGGATTTTTAATTTATCTGACCCGACCCGACCCATCGCGACCCAACCTGAAAATTGCAAACATAAAACTGACCAACCCGACTGAAATGATGGACAAACCGAGCCGGCCAGACACGAAGTCGGTTTTTGGTCGGGTCGGTTACGGTTTCGAGTCGGTCTGCACAATACTTCTGTCCAGAACCTATCCAAGAAGCAAAAGTAACCAGCAAGGTTGCTGAAATCTATGGCCATCACACAGCACATAGAGGTTGCTGCATTCCCCCAGAGATAGTAGAGGCTGCTGCCTGCAGTCACTGAATGTGGCACAAGCAGAGGCAGACTCCAATATTAGATTAAACAACTGGCAGGGTAATATTCATGTTTTACTTTATTTCATTATTTATGTTGGCTGCCCATTTCGTGAAATCCACTGTCTCCCATTTGTCCCAGTATACCTGAAAAAGACAATCAACATTCACATACACGTAAGAGTCTCATCGTTTTAAAGTATGGAAAAGTAGGCCTACTTACTTTTTATTAGAAGCGTAATTACTCACTTTAAAAAAACAACACTGATAAAACTATTTAATTAAAGAGAATTTTAGTAGTGTCAACAATTAGTTGATTTTCAGTAAAATTAATGTGCAGTTGTATTTTAATTCACAATTTTGGCACTTAGGAGTGTAAACTAGCTCGCAGTAGTCCTGGAGGAATTCCTACCGGTGTATGCACATTAGCCTAGGTCACAATCACAATGATAATGTAAGCACGGATCCAGCCCATTGCAAAATGGCAACAAGGTTGTCCCTAATAATGCAGTTTCAGTAGAGACACGGCCATTTTGCCTACTGGTTATGGTTCATGTATTGAGTCAGTTTTGTGATAGCCATGTATTCAACTGCCATCCATGCACGAGAACGTAAATATCATTTTCAAAAATAACAAAATGACACCGCACATGTGCAGAGAGGTGATCCAATCAATGGCCATAAATGTGCATTAACATGTAAACCTGTCGGATATTATGGGAGCGAGAACCAGTCCATCGCCTGTGATCATGTGTGACGTGTGAATCCCAAGCCTCAATTCCAGAGTGATTCCTTGGCAAGCAGAGTAGCAGACAATACTTGGAAGTTCTGAATGTATCATGTATGCACAGTGTCGGATCAAGGCTGTGCAGGAGAGGGCATTTTTTTGCTCAAGTCTAGCAGTGCACATGGCATCTCACAGTTTTGCACACATTCAGTTACGAAAAATACACCCAACACATGCTCATGTCTGTGTAATTCTGATCCTCCATGCACAAATGTTGGATGAAATGTTCACTTCCACTGTACGGCTCATCACGACTAGTCAACGGCTCATCACACCACCATCTCACCAGAGCTCCAGAAGACACAAGAACCCTCTTCTCCCAGGAGAATGATACTGCAAACTTCCTGGAAAATCATAACAAAATGTTTTTTTTTCTTCAGAAAACAGGATCACATGTTCAATTTTGTTATTACGGGGTGGGGGTGGGGCATATTGCATGGGAGAAATGTAGCCATACATTCCAAGCTCTACATGTTATACTAAAGCAGTGGTGCATGTATGTACATGATGTATCATGCATGTCATGACAACAATAAACAATATTCATATAACTTGTATTTATATTATTTATTTATGGGGGGGGGGGGTGCACAGGTAGGCCTGTGCAAAGTCTTGGCTGAACATTTTTGGAAGCTTTGTGATCCATGGAACAGGAACACACAGAAACAAAACACCTTCATTTAAAAATTGCCCATTTACATGTCCCTGCTGAAGCTGAGGTAATGTGTTAAATGTAAATTAAAATGAAATGAATTTGGCTAAGCATGACCGAATAAACATGCAAAACCTGAAATTAATTTAACGTCAAACATTCCAGAATAAGTTCTGCATGAACAATAAAAAAGAGTAGTCAGACATGTAAGGCCTAACTACTTTTAGTTTCATCATGTTCATGACTGTCAGAATCAAATTGTACTGAAATGTTTTTCCTCTATTTTTACATTGTTTTACCATCCAATTTAGGCCTTTTTGATTTAATTGTATGAAAATCTTTCACATGTACATGTATGGTTAAGTAGTAGCACAACACACGACATGTCGTGTACATGTCACGTATGTTTCAGCCCCATAGACCGTGCGTGCATTTAGTTCTCTTCTCACGCATGCGCAATGGTTTCCTCCGCGTCGTCGGCTTGCAAAGAGCGGTAGCAGACGACGCACTGAACGATTGTCTGGTTTTCATGTCTTAAAATGTAATAATAATAATAATAATAAAGAGCATTTATAATGCGCCAAATCCATCTTGATTAGATGCTCAAGGCGCAGAGAAACAAACAAATAAACATGAACAGCAAAAACAGCAGGGAACAAAAGTACGCACAAATGAAAATACATGAATATGAAACAGTACATATGAGAGTGAAATCAAACTGGATGATTAATGAAATGCTGTTTGGAATAGGTGGATCTTCAGAGCACATTTAAACTCATGGGAAGTAGCACTATCACGAATATTTTGAGGAAGTTTGTTCCATAACATAGGTCCAGCATGAGAAAATGAACGGTCCCCCCAAGATTTAATAGTTTTAGGCACAACAAGCAGGGACGAATTTGCAGACCTGAGGTACCTAGCAGGTTTGTAAGAAAGGAGCAAATCAGAATTATATCCAGGGGCAGAACCATGTAAACAATGAAAAACAAGCAAAAGTAATTTGAAAACTATTCGAAACTGTACTGGCAGCCAATGGAGGGAACGCAGAACTGGCGTTATGTGAGTTTTACAACTAGTTAGAGTAACTATGCGAGCAGCTGTGTTCTGGAGTTTCTGTAATCGGGCAAGCTGTGTTTTGGGTAAATCATAAAGAAGTGAGTTGCAGAAGTCTAAACGGGATGATATCAGGGCATGAACAATCTTTTCAGTGGCTGAACGAGTTAAGTATTTTCTGATAGTACCAAGGTTACGCAAATGATACCGAACAGATTTACAAATAGCAGATACTTGAACAGACATGGACATATATGAATCAAACATAACACCTAAATTTCTACAAGAATCCGAAATGCAAATGATGGAATTATTTATGTTAACAGATGGGATATCTATTTTAGCCAACTGCACTTTTGAACCACAAAGTATCATTTCAGATTTATAATAATTAAGTTTCAAGGAGTTGGAGCCCATCCAGGATCTGACATCTTCAATACAATCCTCCAGTCTCTTCATAGCGGTCGCAGCATCAGCTTGGTTGGGGGGAAACGACACATAAAGCTGAATGTCATCTGCATAGCAGTGGTGGTTGATTGAATGATGACGGCGTAAGACGTGTTTCAGTCCTGTCAAATAAATGGAAAAGAGCGTTGGCCCTCCAACTGAGCCTTGTGGGACTCCGCACTTCAACATAACTGGATCTGATTTTGCTCCATGGATGCAAACTATTTGATGACGAGTAGATAAATACGACTGAAACCAATGAAGCGCCTGGCCACCAATACCAAGTGAAGACAGGGTATTCAAAAGTATCTCATGGTTGACTGTGTCAAATGCAGACGATAAGTCCAATAGCACAACGGCAGTGATCTTTTCAACATCCATTTCTCTAAGAATGTCATTGGAAAGATTAACTAGCAAAGTCTCAACACTATGATGAGGGCGGTAAGCGGACTGTCGGTTGTCAAAAAGGTTGTTATCACGAAGATACTCTGAGAGTCTGGAGAAGACGACACGTTCCAGAACCTTTGAGAGGTAGGGCAGGTTCGACACAGGCCGGTAGTTTTGCAGAACCTCTGGGTCAAGAGATGCCTTCTTCAAAAGAGGATGGATATATGCCAGCTTCAGGCTTAAGTTCACGGTCTGGGCTATAATTGGTGCAAAGATACGAGCGTTATCCTTAAGAAGCCTTGTGGGAATCGGGTCCAGATCACACGACTTCGCGGGCGTATTGCGGATAAGAGATTCAATTTCCCCGGGGGAGGTAGGCTCGAAAGAATCCATGGCTACTGAATTATGGGTAGGCGGTAGCCTGGTCACATCTGGATGAAGAGTGTTGCAAATGGTACTTATCTTTGATATAAAGAACTGGCTGAAGCGTTGAGCCATCGATTCACTGCACCCATGAGAAGGAAGAGGGGATACCTGCTTGCGGTTCAGAAGTTTGTTTGCAACAGAGAATAAACGCTTGGAGTCGTTCCCACAAGCCTTAACAGCATTGATGTAATACGTTCGTTTCGCTATGCGAACCAGGGAGTTGACATGTTGACGTTGAATGCAGTAAAGTTGCTTATCGATTTCTAGTCTGCCGTTTGAGCGCCACTTGCGTTCTAGCCGCCTTCGTTTCTGTTTCTCGACTGCTATCTCTTGGCCGTACCACAAGCAACCTAGACGCTTCTTGGCATGTCGAGTTCTAGCTGGTGCATGGGTGTCTAGAATCGTTCTCAAGATATGATTATAACGATTGAAGCAGTCTCTGCACTGTCTGAATCTGCTGGCATGATGCTACTCTGCTGTAGATCTCGTGTGAACTCAGCCCGGTCGATTGCCTTAATGTTCCGCATTACCATCATTCTACCGGACTGGCGAGCTTTTTGCAGGTGTAGATGACAGGTGATAGCGCAGTGATCAGAAATGCCTGGCAAAACTTGAAGGTTTGAGTAAATCACATCTTCAGAGACGTCTGTTATGAAGATGTCAAGAATGTGACCCTTGTCATGAGTAGGACACCTTACTCTCTGCGAAAGGCCATGGCCATCGAGTAACTCATTGAATCGCTTGGTGTTAGGTGCAGATGGTTTGTCTAGGTGGATATTGAGATCACCAGTTAAAACAAGAGGTGAAGGTCTGAAGATGCGTTCATCAAGCATTGAAGAAAATTCATTAATAAAGTCAGTGAAGGCAGACTGGGATCCCGGAGGTCTATATACTACAACAATATCCATGCTGGTGTTGTTGGATGTTGCAGTGGCTGACATCATCTCAAAACTCTGATGGCCCTGTGATGGCTTGATTTCCAGATTCAGCTCATCGCGAAACAGAAGGCCGACTCCGCCACCTCGCCTTGATGCTCTTGGCTGGTGCTTGAAGTTAAAGCCACTGGGAACCAGATCAGCGACCACCGCATCATCAGATGAAGTCAACCATGTCTCACATATACAGACAATGTCGAAACCGTTATCCAGGACAAAATCTTGAAATTCTGTTGATTTGTTTCGGAGTGATCGAGCATTCAACATACAAAAGTTCAGATAGTTGTGATTTAGCTCCGTATTTGGTGTATGGGCAGAAGGGACAGGCACAGAAGATTTTTGGTGTGAACACTGCAACCGTCGTCGCCTTGCACCTTTACTCCCACGATGAGTCTTTCTTCTGCGTAGAATGCCCAGGGTTTTAACCATATCAAAAATATGGGTCGGTAGTCTGCTGTTCTTTGGTTGATTACGTGGTTTCAGCATACGTAGGAAGGCGTCGTCGTAGGTTATGCGTTGGCTCTGAATTGGGACACTGCAGGTAGGCATCAAGATGTCAGAGTCGGACTTTGAAGGGCCAGGATTCGGGCTGACATCTCCAGATTGCAACAGCAAAAGTTGAAAAGTAGCATCAGAGTTTGCATAGTAACTAATGTGAGCCCTGTAGTATCTTCTCGCATGAAGAGTTTTCTTTGTGAAAGCAGGTCTGTGAACATCTTGTGACTGATTGTTGCATGCTTCGTAACACAACAGAACAAAGAGAACACAGGTTGCAAGCTTGATCAGTTCCATTGTCGATGCCAATTGTGTTCAGTTCGGTCTTACTTACAGCTGTGACACATGGTACATGGTTGTGCAGACAGTGAAGTACGAAGGAAACGAGAGTAAAATGTGTCCAAAATCCAGGGTTATGGGTTCGTGTTCGGAACAAAATTTGCCCAGTAGCTTCCACACATATATCAAAAACAAATAGTAACAAACAGAATGACATTGACAAGTGAAATACAGTTATTTCATCGACAGAAGACGAGCGACATGAGAGGGCAACCATCAAGGTGCACACTTCTCTAAGAATTTAATTTTTGAGAAACTCCAGTATCCTTCTCAAAACGTACTTAAAAGATGATTCAAACCGAAAATTATCAGTAGACCAAGTGAACAAAGATTTAAATTGTCTCTACCGTGTGGTAACGGCGCTAAAAACCTTTTCAAATATAAAAAAAACCCAATAATTATGGACAAAAAACGTACAAAATGAAAAGGAAAAAAATCTTCCGCTTTTGAGTTTGGTTTACACATTTTGACAATTTGCGGGGTTTACCTTAGATCAGCCGTAGTACCATCGGAAAGAATGATAGATTCTTATCAGTTTACAGGTGATTTGATGTAAGAAGGAAACCTGTAGCTTATAAAAATCATTTTTCGAGTAAACCCATTTTGAAAGCTTCGTGCACAAATACACTGGTCCCAGTGCCCTCTGTGATCGTACTTAACTGCATTTCAGGGGCGGGAACCAGTCAGTTGTAAATCGTTTCAGTTAAATGTATACATTTATTTGCCACGCGTCGAAAGATTACAAACGGAGCGCCGCGCGCGGCGCGTGGCTAGCCATGTTTACGGGCCAGATTCCCGCAGGGTCTGTGTACAGGTACGTGCACACTAACGTTACATTCAACGAAAAAACGTATAACGTGAGACCTTACTTTTCTCATTGAAACGGTTTCCGACTGAAATGATATTTAAACATCGCACTTTCCATGGCATCTTTTACCATTTTTCAGTGAAGACAAGTTTACAATTACTCGGCAAAACTGAAAAATTATCCCCTAAGCTGTCGCCTGTTTTGAATTTGTGACCCAATATTTTCGTACTACACGACACGGAAAAAGAAAAAAAATGCATCAAATACTCTCTGTTTTTTTGCGCTAAGGTTTGCAAAAGTGACTTTGATTGCCTTAAATTCCTGTCCACGTGGAAAGAAAAATTTATCAAAGTTCTTCGAGCGTGATGTTGACCGATACTTCAGTGGGTCAAACTGCGACCGCAGGCATCCATGTTTGCTGATTATCAGTATTTCATATTTTGAGTGCGCATGCGCGCAAACTAAATGAGCGGCTGAAACATACGTGATGTACATTTATATCACGCCCACCGGGCCCGTACGGAGGATCTTCGTCCATGCACGAACCACGGGTGAGGTCCGCACGCGTGCCTGTACACGTACATGTACACGCAAACGGTCGAGTTGTCGCTAACCTTCAGGCGCTAGGGCTATGCGTGCTGTACACGCGTGTACAATGTACGCGTTACAACAAACCCGACCGTTTGGCATTCCGCACACACACGAAAATATGTCACTTTTTGCATCTAAATATCAACAAGTCTACCGCTGTCCTTACCTTCAAACCGAACACATATGCAGCACGTATCTCCAAAACGAAGTTGATGTGGGCCTTACATCGGAGAAAACCTCTTGTTTGGAGAAAAACACCTTTTAATGTGACAAATTTGCCCCGAACTGAGCCGTTTTTAGTAGTTTAATATTCATGAGCTGATATTTATATATGGAAATGAGGGGAAAATAACGAACTTTTTGAACTTTGACCGATTCATCTACCAATCACATAACCAAAGATTCTCAGATATAAATATTCATAAAAATAAAACTCGCTTGGCCCGACCCACAGAGAGTGTTGATGACGTCATTATACGAAGATTTTCGACTGCCGCGAATGGAACGACAGAGGGTGCCTTTATTTTGCGCTGGAACAGCCGTGTTTACTGTATGCTCGGCAAAACAGCTCTGAAAACTCGTATCTTGTTACAACCTTCCCTGGGTGTTTGCTCATGTAGTTGGCACATTCCCTGTCATAGCTTGTCTTCATGGGGCCAAAAACTGATCGGTCAAGTGGCTGCAGCCAGTTGGTTGTATTGGGTGGCAGGCACAGCATCTCAACGCGGCTTGTTTTCGCAAACTCAACGGTTTCGAGGCTGATATGGATGCATGGCCAGCAATTATGAGGATTCCAGGACGGGCCGGGGGGGGGGGGGGTCTGCTGTATGAAAAACTGGATCCACTGGAAGAACAGCTTTGAGTTCATGTAGGATGTGTCCGAGCATCCAAACAATGTCCCTGATGGAGCATTGTGCATGAGGGCTGGGGATAATCGCGACCCTTTGAAAATAACAAAAGGGGGATGAAACTACCGGCAGCATTGGCTCATGCTAGTACACTAGTGTTGAAGCCACGTTCAGCACTTATCTTGGAGTGCACTTGCTTCTTGCCTTTCCGCCCGATGATCTTGGGTGGTTTGTGAACCGATGAAAGACCGGTTTCATCTGCACTGAAGATCTGTGCAGGTTTGTCCGTCAGTTGCAGGTCTGTGAGCGTGGTATCTAGTAACTGGAAGTAGCGCTCGATGACCACCTCATTCATGGCTCTGGCACGGGCAGCAGAGAGGGCTTCTGGTTTTCTCATGGTCAATTGTGGATGTCGCTTGTAGAATTGTTGAAGCCAGTCGTAGCTAGCCCTCTTCGTAATCTTGTTGAAGGGATGTGGCCTGCCACATCTCTAAGCGATGGCATAATTATGCAGTCTCTCAGACCAGCTGTGGGGTAGCCCCAAACAGACGCGATTCTTTCTCCAAACACCATTGAGCCAGCTGGTCTTCCTCAGCTTTGGTGAGAGCTGTTGGCTTGTGTGCTGGGGCATCTTCGTCTACCAGATTCCTGCACCTTCTGGTCAATGTTGTTTTATGAACATTGAATAGCTTTGATGCATGTCGAAGACTGGTTATCTCGCCACTTTTGATTGCAGCAACGGCTCTACTCATTGAGTCTGCCTCCCATTTGTTTTGAGTCCCACGTTTCGTAGCACAATATTTCCGCACCATTCTGTAATTAGGAAGACAAAAAATAATAATACTGTTATATTGCAGCCTCATAATAGCTTGGATAAACAGTAACAAACAAATGATGCATTTATAGAGCAAAAAATAATCGTAAGGAAATACGATTAACACAGTTGGGGCAACTTGCCCGCCTGGTCCAGTAGCCCCGAAAAATGGCTGTCCAGTAGCCCCAAGTATTTCATGTGGAATTAATTAATTAATTAATTAATTTGTATAAATATCTTAGCATAATTTGCATTCATATCTATGGAATATAATTATAACATAACCCCTCAGACAATAACCATACAGTATGAATGAAATTGGCTATGAATCTTACTGAAAAAATATTGAAAAGCTTTCAGAGATATTATAAATAGTGGCAGCCATTTCGTTATCTTAAAACAAAAGAAGTTTATGTTGCAACATCAAGTATTATCCATCCAAAATGGAGTGTTTCAGTGTTCACAATATTCCTGAATTTCAGGTCTTAATTTAACTTGGTCTACTGCTTGATAATTCACCTGCAGGCAACTGATTTCACTGCAATTAAATCAATTAATAATTATTCTGAGAACCCACCCTTCAGAAGCAGTTAACTGTTTTGTCTAATCTTAAAGACGCCATTTTGAAAAATGCCTAGCGCTAAACACGGTAATCCTTACTTTTAGGACACCTCTATTTTTTACAAGTTCTGTTCAAAACTGACTTTTGCAGATGACTGTCCAGTACCAAAGTGACTTTTGCAGGCTAACGCAGTCTTTTTTCTTCATATAAACTCATGTTAGTTGTAGTTTTAAAAGCACGTTCGAAGAAAATGTGACTTTCCTACCTTTTTTGGCAGTCAGACGTGCATGTTGTAGTTCTCACACGCGTGAAAGCCCTACATAATGAAAGCCCGAAGCTGATTGGCTGCTAAAAAAAATAATTAGTCTGGTTCCCAGACCAAAAGATTCTGACTATTCCTGAATCTTTGTCTGGGAACCAGACTTAAAATAAATAAGATGTTTATTTTTATCAGCCAATCAGCATCAAGCTTTCATCGCATTAAGCTTTCACATTTGCCATCTTGGTTTTTGAGTCTGTTTTTTGGTTGTCATCGTCGTCTTTTACCCCTGAATTTCCCTCATAAATCAAAGCCCTGCCCTCTTTCCACACAATTAATCCTGCTGATATTCAAGAAGGTGTCATTGCCAATTGTTCAGATGTGTCAGAAGAAGTATCAGAATGTCAATTTTGAGTGTCATTTAGTCAACTGTTTTGGTGAGTCTTTCCCTTCCTTTATAGGAACGGGGTCCTAAAAGTAAGGATTACCCTAAACACCACTAGGCCATCGACATGTGTGATGCTCCCATACACCCGTTGAACACGACAATGTGTGCTAACGTGGCACACAGCAAGATCATGCTTCACGTTACCACCCTTTTCAAGTCACCCTTCATACATTAAATGGTTAAAATGGTGTTTAAAACTTACCTTTCTTAAGCACTGATACTAAGCAGAAATGAATCATATGTTTCTGAGTCCTTGATGCGCGGAAAGGGGACGAAAAATCACTATTATTCTGGGTGAACCCGGTCCACTCATGTAAACTTCGTGTTTTTTTGTGAAGAACATTGTAGGACAAAGGTCACATGGCTTTGTTTCACCAGTGGAGGGCAGCAGAGCAGAAAAAAATAAGAAAAACCTTACAAGTGGACCACTAGCCCCGGTGGACCAGTAGCCCCACTTTCCCCTATTTCCATAAAATTGCTGCACACAAAATGTGAGTTTTCATGGGGAAAAAATAAGTAATGTTTGGTCTTCCTGACAATTAAATATGATTTTGTTGCGACTGCTGGTATTTTCATACATTCATAAATGTAATAAATATAGTATATTTTGCAACCAGATGGAACTTTAGTTCTTTCTACATACTGCAATAGGCTTATCTGATTTAATGAACCACCAAAGCCTCCCAAAATATGAGCTTAATAATTACGAACATTTATTAACTTGAAATATGTGCCTGTATATCACTTCTGATTCTGATGAAACTCCCTGACAATCATTCAAATTTACTCGATTCAGAGTCAGAGTCTGTATTTGAGTTGTCATCAAGACAGTCTTGATCATCAATGTCATGATCATCTTTGCTGCTTTAATTGTCACAATGTAAGTTGTTACCTTGTTGACCTCCTCTGCTCTGTACTCCAACCTGCCAAACCATCATCAATCTCAACTTTTGACAGTGCAACAACTTGTTTTCAGTGTAAATGCACTTCTACAATTCCGATGATAGTATGCAGTGTATGTCAGGAAAAGATGTAACTGATGATGAAACCTGCAGAACAGGCTCAAAGGCATGGGATTGGCAGCATTAAGCAGTGGGACCCAAGAAGATAAATCTTTAGGATTTCTTCACGACTTCTGCATTGTTGTCTCCTGCTGATCATAAAATACAAGTCTGTGTTTTGGTCACACCTTTGGATTGGGATCATGTCATGCGAGGTTGCTTTGAGGGTGGATAGCTTCAGGCTTATATTCTTCCTCATCACTTTCCACATTTTGTGCAAAAAATGCTAGCCAGCTTAAGAGTAACCCCAAAAAATTGTGGGAAAAAGTGAAATATTCCTACTTTATATGCAACAGCAGTCACATCACACTTCTTATATGGAATAGATAGACAGGTACATTTGTGCAAGAAGTGTCACCTTAAACACAACCAGTGTTGCAAAAGCTTGAACAAAAATTTCAAGAAATTTTGTGACCCATCTCAAAAACTTGAAAATAAATCTGAACAAGCCAAAAATCTTGAAAATAAATCTAAAGTGCAAAAAAAATAAATTTATGTAAGGCCTACATTTTTTTGTTTTTGCGGTTGTGTGAGTTTTATTTTGAATTTATTTTTTTTATTTAGCAGCTCTCCCAAAATGTCTCAAAAACTAAAAAGAAAATCAATTCCGGCATCATTGTTTACCCAAAAATCCTACTATGAAAAATATGTGAAAACGTATTTTATTTAGTTTACACACCGTTGTGTAATGATTTGCATAGGCTTGAAAAATCTTTAACATTTCAGGATGCCCATCTTGAAAAAAAAAGATATGGAGTGGTCGCACTGAACACAACCGTACTAAGATTCTAGTATGAACTACAACTGTCGTTTCACAAAATATGACACTAGGCAAGCAGGAGTACATTTGGTTCTGGACTAATTAAGACATGTAAGAAGTGCAGGAGACATGTACGATTCATTAAAAATGAAAAGTGGGACTACGGATTTATGGAGAAAGCAACCAATTGTTAATGACCACACTGAGCAATTCACCAGCAGTCCAGACCATTCACACAGCACAGTACAGATGGGGGATCATGCATGGGGCCATGGACTCCCAAGAAATGGATGGGGCTTAGCAAGGCCGAATCTGGACTATACAGGCAGACACAATAAATTCCTGAGTGAGAATAATCAGTCTCCGAAGAGTCACAACTAGTTCAAGGCCACCCCAATACATGTAGATGTAAATAAAAGCCAAGTTATTTTGTTTTTCACGTGGGAAAATAAAGAACCAATAGTCATAGTGGTACGCACGTACGAACGAAGCAACAAGAGAACACGTAAACTCACATTGATCAGCCAATCGACCGGTGGTGATACAATCAAGAACACCTACAAACACACACTTTATCATTCCCTAAACACTTCTAAATCCATCACTGACCTGTCAACCACCTTCTACCTTTCAATCTTTCATGAAACACTCTGGCACTTCAGAGTATTTCATCGCAAGCTTTCTGTGTCCACTCTCAACATACTATGGTGTACTATAAAGGACACTTATCTGTGATCGTCGTGCGTGTGGGCAGCTCCGTCGTGCCTGTCAGCAGGTCCGTCGAGTTTGTGGAGAGTTCCGTCGTGTTTGTGAGCAGAGCGTCGTGCGTGTGACTAAAACCGTCGTGCCTGTGAGTAGGTCCGTCGTGTTTGTGAGCAGACCGTCGTGAGTGTGAGTAAAACCGTCGTGCCTGTGAGCAGGTCCGTCGTGTTTGTGAGCAGACCGTCGTGCGTGTGAGTAAAACCGTCGTGCCTGTGAGCAGGTCCGTCGTGTTTATGGAGAGGTTCGTCGTGTTTGTGAGCAGAGCGTCGTGCGTGTGGGGAGCTCCGTCGTGCCTGTGAGCAGGTCCATCGTGCGTGTGGGGAGGTCTGTCGCGTTTGTGAGTAAAACCGTCGTGCCTGTGAGTAAAAGTTTACTCACAGCGTGTGAGTAAAAGTTTACTCACAGGCACGACGGTTTTACTCACAGGCACGACGGTTTTACTCACAAATACGACGGAGCTCCCCACACACACGACGCTCTGCTCACAAACACGACGGACCTTTCCATAAACACGATGGACCTGCTCACTTGCACGACGGAGTTCCCCACACGCACGACGCTCTGCTCACAAACACGACGGACCTCTCCACAAACATGACGGACCTTCTCACAAGCATGACGGTTTTACTCACACGGACGACGTTCTGCTCACAAACACGATGGACCTCTCCACAAACACGACGGACCTAGCTGCTCACAGGCACGACGGAGCTCCCCACACGCACGACGATAACAGATAAGTGTCCTTTATAGTACACCAGACTCATTGGATTAACACAGACACAGACACAGCACATGTTGAACTACAACGGCTGTTTATTGTTGGCTACTTTATTTCTTCATCACATTTGAAAATATGCAGTGCAACATTTGATTTCCTCAAACAGCCGTACTGTTGTGTAAAGGTAAGAGGCTGTCGGCATTTTAACATTTACGCTAACAATCTTTCAAAAATTAGTCATAAGCTACCGTTTTAGAAGGTCTATCATATTTGTCTGTTCTCTTCATATTTTTCTCCACTTAAAACATTATATTAGAATTATTCCCTCGAAATGGTACCGATAAATTTGCTGGCTCATGGACTAACAAGCCGGAATCGACCCATTACCGTTATGTTTGCTGGGCCCTGGCTGTTTGTTCCAGCGGCAGTGCTTCAAGCTTGTCACAAGTTTAATCATGCGGGGTCTGATTGCTTGATGTATCATGCTTTACCTATAGATTGGGTATACTAGACCCATGCGTGTACAACTTTTATATATTTTTTCGTACAGTATTTTGTATTTCACACTTTTAATGTTCATTGGCATACCAGTACCTCAATAAATTTAAATCACATTATAGGAAGTTGTCGATAAATGCATTGAGTGTGTGATTCAGTGCAAAATACATGAGAATCTACGACAGCAGCTGAAATGAACTGTTGGTGTTATTTTTTTTATTTTTATTTTTTTTTTATCAATTTTGTCAATTTGTTTTAAGGAAATTGTAACGTGACAATGGTACATCAAAATCCCAGTCCTCAGTTGTGTACGAAGTACAGTAAATAACGCAGAGCTAGCATGCTGTTGAACCTTCAAGTTGAGATAAACATCTTAATAATAACGGCTTGCTACCCCCCCCCCCCCCTTCAAGCCAAAAGAAGACTGCGAAATCATATTGTTGTTAATAATTTGGGTTGGGGGGGGGGGGGCAAATGTCCCTTCCCACCCTCGCAACAATTGATCAATCTGGAAAATACTGGCAAATATAGGGATTTTTGAAGAAAAAAAATGTGCTTTGGCCCCCCTCTAGAACACAATCGTGGCAACGCCCATAGCTAAAGCCATATCATGTTGACTCTAGTGTAATTGCAAGTCGGGCAAGTAATTCGGCCACCGCCTGATTGTATGGGGGAAAATGGAAGAAATCGTACCAAACCAAAGGGTGATTGGTCCCACCATCCAACTAGAGCTAATGCGTTTTGTTTATTACGAACGCAGAGTTAATTGGACAGGCAACTACTTCATGAATTGCCAAGTTTTCAGTTGTAAATACAGGAAACAAAACATGAAAACATGAGCTAGTGTAGCGATTTATTGTCGATGAATCTTGATGGGAAATTTGGTAAAGTTTGTTTTTAACCTTAAACCAAATTCTCCAGTGAATTTAAGTATTTGTCTGCCTAGTTTGGGTCCAAAAACCGTCATTAGACCTTGTGAGCGCCTATACAAATAGTGAATGTGTGGCAAGCAGACGAGTTAACATGTTTGTACGTCAAAAACAAAACTTGTGTTATATTTGCATCGGGCAATAGTGCATGAAAGTCAAAGGTCACGCGGCGAGCTCCCCCCCCCCCCCCCCCTGCCACCGCTGCGCCCCCAAGGCTGGATCCAGAACACAATTTTTCGGAGTGCTAACACATTATTTTTGTATCTCGAAAAAGTGGTTCCAATTATTTTCCGCCACAAATACAATATGAAAATGGGGGGGGGGGGAGTATTGCTTTGGTTGAGTTTTGTGGCTGGTGAACACAGTGGCTGCCTTTTTGGCGATTTCTCTTTCAAAAAGAAATTGTACATCCATAATCTCAAAAACTTCATATGATCACTGGTGCAATATCTCTCTAGTCGTAATTAATTTTGGAAGAGTTAAAAAGCTGCTATCTTTTGACGACAATTTTCTGATGACATTGTTTCACTTTGGGTTGGTACGTTTGCAATGGCTTAGCTAACGGATTCAAACTATGTTAGACACTGTTGCATTTTGTCCGACGAGTCCCCCAATATTTACTTATACAGCGCTTGCTAGAGCTCTGTATCGTGTTTACAGGTAGCAGACCAGTAAATAAACTTCCATAGACCCCAATGGTAAATGCTCCCACTTCAAAAATTCGGGAAAAAATACTCACAACTCTCCAAGGTGTTCGAGACGCACATCAAATTGAAGCTTATTTCATCATCTTTCATTTTCTTTTCAATTTTTGGGGGGTCAACTGATGACTTTTAGGAGAAATTTCCATCTGAAGATGATCACCCCTGAAAATAGTCCTGAAGCCCATCGCCATTTTGAAAAACGATGCCTACACTCCATTGCAAAATAGAGCGCTTTTAGGGTCCAAATTACATCAAAATTACACAGAACTGCAAGCTCCCAGTCCTGTGCACGGCTTCCACCCATATTTTTTACAAACCCTCAAGTTCATGGCCCACAGCATGCCCAAATACCGAGGGCATTTGAGATTTTGAGGGCATGCAAATCGTGATTTGGCCGGCGCAGGCAATTCGGACCGATTTACTGGTCTGCACCCTATACAGTAGCGAGGTTTTGAAAAATTTCCCCAAACCACTTGTACGGCACGAGGAAGGATGGATGACTCATATTTCATCAAAAAATTGCAAGAAAACAAATCTCTGACTGCGTTTTCTGGCCTGAAAACAAGCCCTCTGTTTGCGGCTACCTTACTGTAGGGCGCCCCCAACGGGCGTTAATTGAGTTTTTGCTCCTTCCGACCCCAAATTACCCCCCCCCCCCTGTTCGCTCGAAATTGCTGTGATCGGACGACGGTCCATCGGCCCTATTCAGATTTTGGGCGCATTTGTTGCGGAACCGCCATTGGTGACCCCTTTTGAAACGCTGCCGCCCCCCCCCCAGTTCCGCCCCCCTGAAAAAAAACACTCCGCAAACATTTGACAACAAACGATGGAAGGCGCCATTTTGAAAACTACAGAGAAGCGAGGTTTTGAAAAATTTCCCCAAACCACTTGTACGGCACGAGGAAGGATGGATGACTCATATTTCATCAAAAAATTGCAAGAAAAAAAATATCTGACTGCGATTTCTGGCCTGAAAACAAGCCCTCTGTTTGCGGCTACCTTACTGTAGGGCGCCCCAACGGGCGTTAATTGAGTTTTTGCTCCTTCCGACCCCAAATTACCCCCCCCCCCTTGTTCGCTCGAAATTGCTGTGATCGGACGACGGTCCATCGGCCCTATTCAGATTTTGGGCGCATTTGTTGCGGAACCGCCATTGGTGACCCCTTTTGAAACGCTGCCGCCCCCCCCCCAGGTTCTGCCCCCCTGAAAAAAAAAACACTCCGCAAACATTTGACAACAAACGATGGAAGGCGCCATTTTGAAACTACAGAGAAGCGAGGTTTTGAAAAAATTTCCCCAAACCACTTGTACGGCACGAGGAAGGATGGATGACTCATATTTCATCAAAAAATTGCAAGAAAAAAAATCTCTGACTGCGATTTCTGGCCTGAAAACAAGCCCTCTGTTTGCGGCTACCTTACTGTAGGGCGCCCCCAACGGGCGTTAATTGAGTTTTTGCTCCTTCCGACCCCAAATTACCCCCCCCCCCCCCCTTGTTCGCTCGGAATTGCTGTGATCGGACGACGGTCCGTCGGCCCTATTCAGATTTTGGGCGCATTTGTTGCGGAACCGCCATTGGTGACCCCTTTGAAACGCTGCCGCCCCCCCAGGTTCCGCCCCCCTGAAAAAAAAACACTCCGCAAACATTTGACAGCAAACGATGGAAGGCGCCATTTTGAAACTACAGGTAGCAGACCAGTAAATAAACTTCCATAGACCCCAATGGTAAATGCTCCCACTTCAAAAATTCGGGAAAAAATACTCACAACTCTCCAAGGTGTTCGAGACGCACATCAAATTAAAGCTTATTTCATCATCTTTCATTTTCTTTTCAATTTTTGGGGGGTCAACTGATGACTTTTAGGAGAAATTTCCATCTGAAGATGATCACCCCTGAAAATAGTCCTGAAGCCGATCGCCATTTTGAAAAACGATGACTACACTCCATTGCAAAATAGAGCGCTTTTAGGGTCCAAATTACATCAAAATTACACAGAACTGCAAGCTCCCAGTCCTGTGCACGGCTTCCACCCATATTTTTTACAAACCCTCAAGTTCATGGCCCACAGCATGCCCAAATACCGAAGATTTTGAGGGCATGCAAATCGTGATTTGGCCGGCGCAGGCAATTTCGGACCGATTTACTGGTCTGCACCCTACATGGGGCATGTATGCAAATCAGACAGGTCAAAGGGTGCACACCGGTAAATAGGCCTAAATCCATCCGCCGAGAATAAACATTAAGAGAATAAGAGAATACCTCAAAATATTCTACATTAGTATAATGATAATAATAATTTGGGAGGCTAATCATCCTTACTCGCAGCTGGTATGCTGAATTGCGAAGGACGCGGCTACAACATGGTTGGGCCGCTGGCACGTGAAGGCGCCTATGGTTGCCGGTGTGGACGGTAATTCTGTCCCCCGGTAAAAGTGTCCGGGGGGACAGAATTACCTAGGTAAAAGTGTCCCCCCTGTCCCGTTAATTGTGTCCCCCTCCAGGTAATTCTGTCCCCTCCAGTTAATTCTGTCCCCCCTGGTTTTGCACGCATAAGTTGTTATATTGATGTTATTATAATAAATTCAGCGCACAGGTATACATTTTTAGATTTTTCCACCCTTCATCAACAATTATCAAAATGAAATTAACGTTTGGATGTTAATCAACCGATCTATGTTTCTGCAAGAAGGCACGTGTAGTTATACTCAACCTATCGCTAGCGCGCACGCGCATCAGCCGCCGATTTACACGTGTGACTGTCATGGCGGACTTCAATGAGGAGAATTGGCAAAATTATACGCGACACGGGTCACCGCGCCGCGGCCCGTAGGTGCGGAATCGCGCGCACGCCCACCATGCAAATCGTTCGCCCCCGAAGTCGTCATCAAAACGGGAGTTGTTCTTTGACGTAAAGTCACTTTTCCCGAATTTAGCATGGCACCGCGCAAAAACAGTTAATAACTTCACTAATATACAGTCTGGGTGCTAGACTTGTGACGTTGCACCGGGACACATTTACCAGGGGGGACACATTTAACGTCGTGCAGGGGGACAGATTTTCCTAGAGGGGGACAGGTTTTCCTAGGTAAAAGTGTCCCCCCGGACAGATTTACCGGGTCACGACCCGGTAGATCTGTCCGGGGGACACATTTACCAGGGGGGACAAAATTACCTGCCACACCGGCCAAATCTACCCATTATGATCACGGAGCACAGCCTGAGATCGAAAGTGTTTGATTTTTCCGGAGGAAGGGAAACCGGAGGGCCCGGAGAAAAACCCTCGTGGCACAGGAGAGAACCAACGCACATCTCTACTCACCTTAGTCTAGGGGCTAGATCGTTGTTCTTGTTTGCTACGCCGCGCCGATAACCGGCCACCGCGATAACCGGCCACTGCGAGAGGGCGCTATCACGACCAACCAATATCACCCATGAACCTGTCAGAACAACGTCTAGGACACTTGCAATTGGTTGTGTAATGCGCGCGCATCTGCTTTGCCTAATATATGTAGCGCGTATTATATATGTTGCATAGCTACCCGAAATATATGCATATTCATAGTCTGATCCCCTGACGTACCATACCGCGCCGTATATATCCCGCGCATTGAATCATGACGTATACATGTACAATATGTGTGTATACATGTTATGGTGCATGAGCATGGGTGTGCGTGTGTGCCATTTCTCCGTCGTATTTTACGAACCAAACAGCGCGAGCGTACTGCAATGCTACCCCAGGCTGTATAATTATGTCCGAAACTTCCAGCCAGTAGTAAAGCAAGCTACCAGACTATTGTGCAATTTTATGGCAGATCTGTTTCGTGTGTGCGCGTGCGTGAAGAGGAAATACATACACAATTGGCGCACGCGCACTAGTTTCCCCCATTTTTCGGGGGGAAATTTTAGCAAGTACCCTAGACTTCAACCTCGTCCCCAGTGCTTACTTTATTTCCGACACGGTTTCCAATAGTAAACCCTGGATAGGAAACTTTCTTCCTGTATCCTGATTGGATACCGCAATTGGCTAGTAATGGATTTGTATCGTGTACTTGGTGCTATTATTCACAACGTGCAGTACGTGTTTTCGCAATCATTCGTCTACGCCTTCTCGAAAATACTAATTTCCTTTCTAATTTGCTCATATTAATATGAAATTATGATACTGCATGTTGTCTCGATAAGATCGTAACAGTTTGATCTCAAAAATCGTGTTTTCGTAACTCACGCCGTGCTTGCGCTGCTACGAATTGACTCTGTTTTTACCCAAGACACCGCATACAAAAACAAACGCTAATGCGTAGCGCATATCCAGGCACCAGACTGTTCCTCATTGCATACGTGTGCAAAAATCTTGCACATGCAAATGATCCAATACCAGGGTGAGAGAGCAGGTAGTGGTGGGCGCGTACTGCTCGACACCCTGGGGACGATGTTGCCTAGACGTTGTTCTGACAGGTTCGTGGGCATTGATCTCCATATACGCACACCTTGACTAAGCCCCACTAGTGTCAGGGGCCAATAAGATATTGCTGCGATTCAGCGCAGCAATATCTCGGCCACACTAGTGTGGCTTACCTTGACTATACTCTTCGTCGATTTTGATCAATTTAGATCTCTGTTTCTTTCATTCTTTCAAAAATGACAAAGAAACCGAAGAAAACCCAACTTCATTTTTAACTTCCGTTCAAAAGTGTACACAACTCGAATGCGAAATTGTGTTCTTTACCCTTTTCAAAAGACGCGCGCGCGGACGCACGTTCGTACGCGATGTCCTATCCAGTCTGTGTAAATGGAGATCAATGTTCGTGGGTGATATTGGTTGGTAGTGATAGCGCCCTCTCACGATGGCCGGTTATCGCGGTGGCCTGTTATCTGCGCGGCGTAACAAACAAGAACATCGTCTAGCCCCTAGATTATAATCAACTGCGATCCGCGGCCAGGATTCAAACCGTGGTCACCTTGGTGAGAGGCGAGCGCTTTACGCACAAGCCGCCCATTAGACAGTTCTGAGAGCCATTAAAATGAGGAGTTCAAGATATATGGCAATGAACCTTTGGCCCGGACTTGTGCCTTCTAATTCTAAGCATTTTTGATGCATTTGGGATCGAAAATGGCGCTTTTTTGCCACGTTGTGGAGGGATCATTCTTCAAGATGGCTATACTTTTCTGCTTTAGGGGAAAAATGGGTCGTAATCTTTGGGTGAAATTTTCTCGAAAAGTCCATAGTCAACCCGCCAAAACCAAAAATGAAAAGAAAATGAAAGATGACATGTTGATCATCATTTTTCTGTGCAGCCACGTCTTCTTCTTCCAGTGAGTACTCCCTCCATAGTGGAGTATTGTCGTACTTGGGTGCAAAAGTGCTCGGCCGCGGGGACACATATTAACTAAATGTGCAGTAAACTAATTAAAAAATAACTCCATGCAAGTAAAAACGATGCCCTTGTGGCATAACTAGCAGAGGGTGAGTGGTTTCAAGCTAGTCCGGAAAATCTCCAGTGTCTGAGCTGAAACCACGATGGCTGGTAGGGCATTCAAGATGTAGATGACACTTTGAAAAAAAACTGTGCTGGTACGATAGATTTCTACAGTGCTGTTGTGTAAACTGTTGTTTGTGGCCCCTATTCTGGTTTAATGAAGGGTACAAGTAGGGTGTGGTAGCAGGGATGGCAACAAGACCGTGCATTATCCTGTACTGCTTGATGATTTTGTTGATTTTGTTGTAGCATCTGGGTGACACTATTCTTTTGGTTGTAGTCAGCCATTGCAAATCTATCGGCACGCCGTTGCACAAGGCTTTATACCTGTAAGAGTTCTGAGAGTTCTGAGTATTTTAAAAAGAATTTTGAAGTATGGGCATTTAGCACTATAGTGTCTATGGGAATTTTAATGCCTGGTTGCACCCCTAAAGACTTGACTAATATGAATACGGACGGTTATTCATATATACGCCTAGCGCAATGCATTATGTATTACGTTTCCACAGAGAGGGCCAATGGTAACCCTAATGTATCGCTCAGGGGAAACATCCATTATTAGAGTGGGGATACAGTTCGCAGCATTAATACACACTTCTTCTATTTTCTCTCTCTCTCTCTCTCTTTTCGAACGATTTCATTAAAATATTACACTCAGGGGTAAAATAGAAAAGACAATGTCCAAATCTTGTTTCCGAATAAGAATTTAATGCATGAATTCCAAACGACCCAGGATTTAGCTTGCAACCGCACGAGTAATACATTCGCTCGCATCGATCCATACCAGGCTGTGTTGCATGGTTTAGCCAGAAGCATTCGCCACGCGCAAGTCCACACACGTCAGTGAAAAATGACACCCGTGAGATCGGAACTTCGCATGTAAGCCGAGCGAGACGAGCAAATAATATAAATATTCATATCCTCCTGATTATTAGCCAATCAGAGCGCTCCGTCCAATGTTTGGAGCAAGCTCATTTGCTTGTAGTCCGAGTATCACCCGTTATAAACGGAGCCGAATCCTGGAGAACGTCTGACATCTCCTTTAGAGGCAAATTTATGCAAGCCGCGCGCCAGCCAATCAGAGTCGACTTTACTAAATCGTGACGTCATTTCATTTGCAATTCAGGACTAACGCTGTGATTGGTCAATTCGAATGTTATGTTTTGTAATACAACAGCTGGGAGCGCATTTGCGTAACATGATTCCGAGCGCCGTGCACCGTGTCAGTATTTGTTATCCATGTCTGTGACGCGCAACAGGTGAATGACCGAAGACCCGATAAGCCTATAGAAAGCGCCCGCCGATTGGTCAAGATCTAGTAAATCAAGAGGCGGGGTCTTGCCTAATTAATCAGCAAATCTGTTTGCGCATGATATACATGGACTACTTGGCTTGTGCACAGGGAGGCGTTGCACAAGGTACAGATTATTCAAGTCGGTAATTGGAAGCAACGAACACGCATTTGGGGCCGAGGATGCAGGAATTCCCATGGTACCAGCTATTTTGCCCCTGGTAAGATATCCGAGCAAAAGTAGAATCGGAAAGAAAATGCCACATTGATGCAGCGGTGCGCCATTAGGAGGTCCGCTCAAATGATTAGATTTGAGGACGCCGAAGACAATCACGACAAACAGACAAAATCAAAACATTAGGAGTCAGCTTATGTTTGGGCTAATGAACTCGTTCACAAAAATCAATTACAATAGTTCTGGATCTGAATCTCAATCTTACTCACAAAACAAGTGTTACAAAAATCATATAACTTAGTAATAAATCAATAAATTGTAATAACGTTGCGACTGATAAATTATAATTACAAAGTTTGTATTTCTAAAATTGCCCCGGTTCCTAAGATTCCAAGGTTCCTAATATGTTTTGTTCTAATATTTTAATCAAGTTCTAATATTTTAATCAGGTTCTCACAATTCGTCACCGTTTTCACGAAGAGCCACATATGTCAAAATTACCATTTTTTCGATTTTGATTTTTTTCAATATTTTGCTTTAAAACAATGTACTTAACCATTTTGACATGTTTCTATAAGCAAAACATCATTAATTTCCAAGTTACATTAATGTTACAAGGGGCCAAAATCTCGATAAATGAATTTTGCGTTTTCACGAAGAGCCACATACATTTTGGCCCTTTGAACGCGTACAAAACCCATTGCACGGAAATACGTAAAAGTAGGTCAAATGAGATTTGCGTTTTCACGAAGAGCCACATATCTTTGTTACATTTTCAGCTGCGCGCGCGTACTCACGCGCGCCTATGGAAATGCACGTTGAACAGAAAGAGCCAATATGTCGGAAACCTGAATTTGCGTTTTCACGAAGAGCCACATATCTTTACTAATTAATTTTCACTAATTAACTGCTGAATTAATTCTTATTACTGGGTTCATGTAAAAATTCAGCTCACACAGAATAGTGTGATGGTTTCCTTGCTTCACAAAGTTGTTGCAAAGTGGTATTTTTTGCAGTTTTAAAATATGATAAACTTCTTTTGCGATTATCTGGAAAACACTTTTCTTCAAAATCGACATATGTGGCTCTTCGTGAAAACGGTGACGAATTATACACAAGCCTCAAATATAAAATGGGCTACAGAGTATAAGCACCCAAATGTCTTCACCTGGAACATCCCACTTGATGGCCAAATACAGGTACTGCATCGAAATTCTAAGTAATAAAGACCCCTTTTACAAGTTATCCAACTATTTGTTGGCTATAAACACATTTGTTGATAGATCCAAACTAGCTTACAGTCATAAGTGTTGGACAAATCCTGTCCCCATAAGAACAATTGCTGTAATTCACATGTCACAACAAACATCAAATCCAGTGTTATCATAATTTGTACACATTACACACATAGTGCTAGTGATGCATGATCTGAGCAAGCGGGCAAAATATTGTGTTTAAGTCCCCAGGCCAATACATGTAAACAGAAGTCTGCCACTGACTGCAAAATGACATTCCGGTCACATTTTTTTCTAAAAACAATCAAGATAGTTTCCAATTGGACAAAACCTTGGTCTCTAAATATAATGATTGTTCCTGAATTCCGAGATATGCACGTACACTCTTATCAGTGGATTGAACCAGATAAACTTTAGATGACCTACTTCCTTGGGAAACTTAATACACAGTATAAAAAATGTAACTTGCACAATACCCAAACACTTTCCAAAAATAGAACACTCAGCATACACAGCTGCAGAGTGTAAACAAACAAGTGGAATAGTGGATGTATTTCCCCCCAAATATTGGACCAAAACCTGATTAAACCTAATTAAACAATAACTTTCCTATCATCGGGCATTTATGGTCAAGTATTATACTCATACAGTAAATATGAGAAAATATACAGAAAAGTGTCTGGATTAGATAAAAAAAAAAATCCATAATACATTTTAAACATTCATAATACTCCTGCCTTAAAACTTGGGCAGTCAAAACACCACAAATAAAAGAGCATCTCGAGGTGGCGGACCATGACCATCAACACTAATGTGAAGCGTGTGTGTATTATAACCCGTGAGGTTATATAGACAAAGTAAGACAGTAAGAGACGAAGTGGTACTTGGGATGATGTGGTTTATTCGGTTGGCTGTGACGCTCTCTGTCTGATTTCTAGATTCTACTGGGTTTTTATACAGTAAATGAACATTCCAATCTTACAGCTATCTTACAGGTTTCTTGCCTTATTAGGAATCGTTCACTAACTAATGAATATTAATAATACAGAATTGAAGGTGTTTGGTCAACTTGTATCCGGGGGCAGGGCTAGGCAAATTAATAGAACAATTGGATTTCCTTATAAGTCTGTGGGCTGAATCACTGTGGCCTTCCGGTGCAGCCCAGCATCCACCCACGCGGACCTTGTGGCTAAACTGGCCATTCCTTAGATGTGTCTCATTACCAGGAAAGTGGTCCTGTTTCTTGAAGGTCAACGTATACAACTTAAACAGTAAATATAAAACATGATATTTTATCATGGTGATAGTATCCTCAAGCAAAATTAACTCATTCTAATACAATTGTGATGAAACACAAGGTTCCAATGGAACCCTTCAGTGCAGTAAATTTCAAACTGCTTATCTGTTATCTCATTGGACACAATTTAAGTAATGGCATTTGGCCAGAGACCCACATGTTTCCTTTTCATCTTGTGGTGCTTTGCCAGTCTCTGATCTGGCAACACGATTGGCCATATCTCAAATGCACAAAGATAAAATGTGAGAGGTGCCCAGTGCTTCCCTACTTTTTCTCCTGCCTTGCCGTTTGGCACTTGCAATGATGGGTGACATTCCAAAACTAAATTGAGCCTTTTCTCAAAAGGAGGCAGTCAAAGATGTGATGAAGAATAACCAGGAGATACAAAACACTCATGCGGCTTGCAACTTAATATCGACATCGTCATCACAGACGGGTGCAAACACAACACTGGGCTCTAAAACAGGCCTTTCATCAACAACCTCATGGTAATCAGAAACTTCCACAATACCATGAACAGGTTTCATCAAAATCTGTTCTGAGACCTCTACCTCTAGAAATCTACTACATCAGTATATGCAGGGACAATAACTACTGGCTCAGAATCAGCATTTGTCACACTTATTTCACTGGGAATATCACCAAGTGCGACGACAATATCAGAAGACAAACTTTCCAGGTTTTGACCCGTTGGTCTTCAACAAACTTGAGTAAAATAGCAGCATGCTCATTGAGTGCTGTCTCTATTGACTTAGCTACACTTAGCTTAGAAATGGAATCAACAGATTCACAAGGCTGTTCATTAAGTGAGTGGACCTCATCATGATCATCCTCCAAAACACATTGACAATAGTTTATGCTAAAAACTGATGTGACTTAACAATACTGTCTGGCAAAACTATGGTTGTGATATAAATGACCAGCTACGGCATACAGTGTACATGGAAATACAGGGCTTCACAAATTTGACCAAAAATCTGTACTTACACAGATATAACAGGGTCACAATAAAGCCTATTGTCAATCCTATATGGGATACAATGACATAACTTGTACACACAAAATTAAACCAACCATTTCAGCCTAAATACAGACTGAATCATGTCAAAAAAAAGACAAAAATGCACAGACAAAATATTAAATGCACATCATCAAATGCACGTCAAACTTCACATGTCAATATGTCAAAATATACTAGGTCTGCAAATTAGGTCAGCAAAAATACAATCAGGCCATACTCTACATACAAACCAACTGTGCACACAAATTTGACTTTAATAAAAATGTATCCCAGCTACACGTAGGCCAAATGGCTAAATCTGTACAAATGCAAATCTACAAAAGAACGGATACCAAAGTCAAAATACTGTGGCGGGAATATCTGTGACCCGATCCGTAGTCCCTTTACCCAGACAACCTAGCTTAGGATCAGTACCCCAGCAGCCGGGAATGCAGGCCCGTTTGGATGGAAATATACCGTCCTATACGCGTAGCAGCACTCACCCACGCCCCTCAACCTCCAAGATGGACAAGACAAACAATTAAGTACACAGCAGTCAATGACCTCAGTTACTGATTGATTTATTTACACCAAATCATGTCATATGATGGACCTCTCGTTAAATTATAATGTTAGCCTCTAATAAGTGATTGGTTTCTGAGCCTCTCAATTATCTCTGTAGGGGTAGCCTCGCATTAGCCGCTACGGTAAGGCAGTGCTGGGCAGCACGGCGATGCCTGGCTGGGGATAGCCTCTGAATCCCGGGTAAGAACCGTACGCCTCTAGCGTTCCTGTGCGCCTCCACTCTCCCGCCCTCCACCGTTTCCAGTCGCGATCCTTCCTCGAGGCGGCGGGTAGATGAGCGCGCCCTCCCAGCTCCGTCACGTTACAGTCGGCAGATCGCTGTATGTCGCTCCGCCTCCAGTAGCCTTCGCGGACTCCGTGTCTCCTAATGCAAGCCCGACTTCACCGCACCACCCAGCACACGGTCAGCGCGCGTAATAGCGTGAGCTCTGATGAGGGCTGTGTCTCCGTCTGCGTCTAGAAGTACATCCCCTCTAGCAACTGCCCTGCGGCCTCTTATATAGGGGCCCGCAGCCGCTAGCGCGCCCTCTTTGGACTCTGCCGCTATAGTAATTTTCGCCACAATACACTTCACATGGATGATAAAATTGCACAGAAGTATGTAGGTTAAAACTATCCAATTGACCAATACTACACTTGCTGACAATAATACAAAAAAAATGCCGCCTGGCCAGTCTATAAAACAAAATGGAAGAGATGATCATGTCCCTCAACAAGTGAATTAACAGCGCATCACAGCCTGGTGAATGAGGAGAAACATGTTGCATGGTAACAGCAACAGCAAATCCCATCCTCGTCGCCATTGTTTGAGTTGATTTCAGTACTAAGGTGTCACAGCATGATGAAGGGAGTTCGATCCCACACTAAATCAGGATAAGTGTTGGATCGAGGCTGCCCAGATGGAAATCACACAGAATCACCTGTTCAGTTAATTCAGCAATTAATAGAGAATGTATTCAATCATCAGCAAAAATAAGTTAATCAGGCATACATCAGCAAATCAGAAGAGGAATCAGTAGACTAACAATGAGTGATTCAGTTACAGTTATTTAACAGCTGTTGATCCCAAAACTCCCCCAGTATATGTGGTATGATGATGTGCGGATCCCGGTCACGATGCAAAGAAAGATCATCAGGAAAAAGATCCAGTAGGCCTATGGTAAAGATGGCTGAAAAAGATCCCAACGGCAAAAGATCAGGCTGAAATAGATCCCAAGGTGCAATAAATGAAGGCCTCAGTAGACCGCGCCTACATACTGCCTACGGAAAAATACGACAAGGCACACTGCTGTCAAAATACATGGTGAATGTGTATCCACAATGGCGGTCAAAGGTCGCACACACACACACACACACACCCCCCCCCCGACTTGTTTCACATACCTAGTGTGGACTTTCCTTTCTTTTCGTGTAGTTAAGGAACACCAGTGGAAAAACTCATTTTTCTCAAACTGTGAAAACTCTTACAACCCAATTTTTTTTCAATGATTCCCTTTAGTGTTTCTCTTCATTCTGCTACAGATAAACCTAACCCAAAAATGCCTCTAAACCTGTTTTCCAGAAATGGGGAAACACTGTGTGGACGTGGGCAAGTCCACACTTCGTCGCTGCTACCTACATTATGTGGACGTCTTTTGTTCGGAAGTCCACACTGCGTATGTAAGACAAGCTCACACACCCACACGTGTGTAAATGCCGGCAATCGTGGACGCCCATTGTCCCTAATCCTCTTTCCTTTGTTTGTACTCTAACTTTTTAGCGACAGCTCTCATTGGTTTTGTACACGATTTGAGATCGTGGACGTTCGGTCAATCGTGGACGTATTGTTTGAGCCCACATTCTTTTGTCCTACGTCCACGATTGCCAGTGTTTACACACGCACACCCACACACACAGACTTGTTTCACATACCTAGTGTGGACTTTCCTTTCTTTTCGTGTAGTTAAGGAACACCAGTGGAAAAACTCATTTTTCTCAAACTGTGAAAACTCTTACAACCCAATTTTTTTTCAATGATTCCCTTTAGTGTTTCTCTTCATTCTGCTACAGATAAACCTAACCCAAAAATGCCTCTAAACCTGTTTTCCAGAAATGGGGAAACACTGTGTGGACGTGGGCAAGTCCACACTTCGTCGCTGCTACCTACATTATGTGGACGTCTTTTGTTCGGAAGTCCACACTGCGTATGTAAGACAAGCTCACCCACACACACACGTGTGTAAATGCCGGCAATCGTGGACGCCCCATTGTCCCTAATCTTCTTTCCTTTGTTTGTACTCTAACTTTTTAGCGACAGCTCTCATTGGTTTTGTACACGATTTGAGATCGTGGACGTTCGGTCAATGTGGACGTATTGTTTGCGCCCCAATTCTTTTGTCCAACGTCCACGATTGCCGGTGTTTACACACGCACATGTACACCCACACCTACATAGGCATAGAAGTGGGGTACTTCCTTTGTTCTCGTGTACTATTTTGCAACGTCGCACACTTATGTCTTATTTTAACCATAGTTAATTTCCTGGGCTGAAATTCGGACTTAATATCCCTTTTCTAAAACTCTTCCATTTGCGACGAATCAACCCACCTTGGAAATTCCTAGTTTTTGAGTAAAATCCATATATCTATTTCGGGGAAAACGTGCGGGGTACCAAAACGGTACCCCGCAAGTCGGTGGGCATTCCGTGTGGGGCACTTCCCACGGTTCCGGTACCCCACAAGGCAGTGGTTGTACACGCAACGCGAGTTCACACATGCACGACTGTAGCTATGACGACGACGCTGCAAAATTGGAAAGTTCGTGAGTGAAAGCATAGGTGAAAGTGTCACAAAAACACAAGTTTCCCGCAAAGTTATGATAAAAAGGAAACTCACCACAGGTTCTAGAGGCACCCACTTTCCTTCTCAGCACATGATTATGCTGGCAAACATCAAAGGAAAGGTGAAATCTCACCGAGAAATTCCCGGCTACAAAAATAGGTGACTGCCGTCCAAAATTGGAAGACAAGCAGTGCCTGTTTGGCGCGCTCCCGCACGATGTGGACACACCACCAAGCGTCTCTAAAATATTATTGCACCCTCAACAAAATGCTGAATTAATTACACGCGTAAATGACATGATATGCTTCAAGGAACTCCCACTTACACATAATTGTAATTCTTATACAATTATAAAAAGAAAATGCAGAAGAAAACCTTCTAAAACTGTGGACCTACTTGTCTCAAGAGCGAAGGGACATTGAGTTAACAAGCACCACATTTGCAGAGGTCACACGTAAACAACAATTAACATAGGTCAATCTAAATATAACCCTGTATCCGGGAAGAATGTGTGTGTGGATGGAGGTTACGTGCCCCCACATCGATATTCGGTTTTAATATCTCGTGATTTTGTATTAAACGTTATTAAATTGCGAACAAAGAGGGTTTTCATATGGAAGTTGTTAAAACTTTCTGCAAACAGATAGAAAAAGACAGAGAAAGTCCCAGAGGTTTTATCTATTTATTTTGTTTTTTTACACTCCTCTCGGTTTCCTGTTTGCAAAGTCGTTGTGTTTGCAATTTGTCATTAGCAATACCATTCAGCCTTGTGAACGCCTATATTTTTTTTTCCAACTCTTTGTCATGATATAGGTTTTCCGCGCTATTTTAACACTTGTATCAAACGAATTCCCTATATCGATACTTTAACTTCGTCCCTGAACATCGCCAAGCTCAATTCTCAATTTGAATTTCAAAAAGCCACCACTGCATTTCATTTAAGGTTCAGTATTATTCAAATTGTTAGCATTCCGACTCGTCCAAAATCTTTGAAATTCGTCTCGTGCAGCAATCGGCGTTGAATTGAAAAAGCAAATTCGTTTTGTGTCATTCGTTTTAATGTTCTTGTCGTTACATTTCGTCTCTGGTGACTTAAAACGTTACGATTAAAAATGTGCCCAATCTTTGGACTTGTTTGTGCATTAATTAAATTTTAAATTTTAATTTTAACAAACATTTCCTTATAAATGAAAGTATAGCTGTAAGTTTTGAGTTTTCTTTGACAATTAAGATTAAAATCAGAAATTGAACTTTCACAATATGCTCTTTGCTTAGCATATGGAAATTAAGCATTAAGATCGAACTCCTTTGTAATGTTGCTCTTTGATATATGTAAATGAATAAAACAACAGAAATAAGGTTTGTCTATCAAAGAACAACATTAAGAAGGTCTTTGAACTGAATGCTTAGTGTCCATGTCATAAGTGCATATTGTGAAATGTCAATTTTTGACTTGAATGTTAATTGTGAAACACAGAAATAAGAATTTATACCTTACAGCTAACTACTTTTATTTATACATATAAGGAAATATATGTTGAATTATCATTGTTTTAATTCGCAAAATTCTTCAAATAAGTCTAAATATTGAGCGCATCGTATACGATTTAAGTCACCAGAGACGAAATGTAATGACAACAACATGAAAACGATTGACAAAAAAACGAATGTGCTTTGTCAATTCAACGCCGTTGGCTTCACGAGACGAATTTCAAAGATTTTGGACGAATTGGAATGCTAACAATTTGAATTATACTGAACCTTAATGAAATTTAGTGGTGGCTTTCTGAAATTCAAATTGAGAAGTGAGCTTGGCGATGTTCGGGGACGAAATTAAAGTATCGATGTAGGGAATTCGTGTGATACAAGTGTTAAAATAGCCGGGAAACCTAAATTACCGGTATAAAGCTTTAGAATGCCATGGCATTCACTATCAATGAAGTGTACCTTCAAGCTTGCTCAGGCAGTAAATGCCTGCGAGAAAGACACTGGGATTACGTACGTTTCGGGACTGTGTCACAAGCGGGCGCTATTCAAAATATGACTTGGCAACTTTTATTAGACACAGCAAGGGTTTTTTTTTTGGGGGGGGGGTGGTAGACGTGAAAAGGGCAATTGTCCATTCGTGCTAAAAGGTACACAGGTTTTTTTGACCGGTCACCTGGCCGTAAAATAAAAGAGGGGACGCGCTATCCGACACCGGCTTTCTATGGGGGCGCTGTTCAAACCGGAGGGTCAAGGTACTGTGAGACTATTGCATGCCCCCTCCTCTGGCACAATTACCGGTACTTTACTTTGTTGTTTACTGTCTTGATATCAACGTTCAACCCTCACAATATCAACGTTTAAACTGCGAAATATAACTTATTATTGTCTCGTAATATTTTCAGCTGTCGATGTCTTTGGAATCCAGCGGCACTCACAGAAACACAATTATGCTTCTTCAAATCGCAGCCTTCTGGATATTTCTTTGGATGCCAGTTTCTTATTGTCAAGGTAATAAAGCAGTTCAGCGCACATCCCTGTTAGTTCCATATACGCAGAAACTGTGAATAACACACCGTTAAAAGTGATTTACATCTTAAGATAGTACTACCCCAATTGAAATACTCATTGTTTTAAAAGTAAAGGATACATTTTGTAAGGGTCATGTCGCGTAAAAACTTCATTTTCAATAGTTTTATTATACTTCTCTCATGTAATAATACTGAGGATTTCTCAATAGCAACCTAGGCACGGAAGCTCAAATGCCAGACGAAACCTGTAGAGAGGAGTCATTGAACAAACACTACAGTTTTAGAGGTGGGAGGAAAAACCCCAGAGGAATATTCTGGGTAAAACCCCCAGAATAAGGTATCGGACTGTAAACTGAAACCAAATTCACAATGTAGTCCGGGAAGGACTCCAACCCGGGCCATAGCGGTGAAGGCGAGGAACGAATACCATTCGCCAACCCAACTTCATGTCTACGGCTTAAAATATCTTTGTGAATTTTTTAATTCGTCCTAATATAGGTTCTCCCGGCCAATTCCCGAAATGTTCGTTCATTTCTGAAAATCGGTCATTCGTTTTCGTCTGAATTTGAATGCACGTCTTGAATCCACATTTCAATTTAACGAACGTTCAATCGTTTTCCTTGTCCGTGCATTTGGTTTTGAGGAACAAACGGCCAATTAGGTTACCTTTGTAATTATTTACGCAAGCATACCTTTTGTAAATTGATTTTAGGTACTACTAATTTGATTGACAGGTAATGAAAAAGAAACCCCTAATTGTATCTGGTGCCGAGGGCATTAACCTAAAAGTGAAATGGGATGGTGAAAGTTTGAAATCGCCCGCTGAAAGCGAAAAAAGAAGTTTTGAACGAACTGAATGGTCATAAACAAGAGGTGCTGCTCAATTGATTGAACTGAAATGGAATCGAATGTTCTGGTTTCGAAAATGAAACGCGTGTTCAGAGCGATTCTCAAATTCTGTAGAAAATTAATGATCAATTTTCAGAAGTGAATGCACATTTTGGGAAATTGGCCGGAAAAACCTTTTATTATTTTAGGCCCTACAATAAAAGCGACAAAATGGTGTCAAGGATTCAATTTTAAAATGTGTACAAACATGTTGTACGGCCTAAAAAATAATATAATGATGATTTTTTTCTAGTAGGAGCTGGAGGTCATGCTTTGTAGTGATATTGTTACTTTTTGATGACAAAAATTGGCCCGAATTGGCCTAACGTCTGGTTTGGCTACTTACTCCCCTAGTTCTTTCATGCAAGAATTCTATTTTAAATTTTTTTTCAGTGGACCCTCGTAGCAGCCGCTAGATGATAAAATTCTCCACATTTTTCAAATATGGGCATATTTTTTTTTCAATGGGCCAATTAGGCCAAGCTTCCATGTAATCCTCACCCCTACTATACACCACAAGCCTGTAGACTCCCATTGGCCAGACCCTAGCCAGTCCGGAGTAAGAAGTGTTGAAAGACAGAAGCCAAAACGGCGGCTCATGCCTTTGTGCAGTAATGGGAGATCTTAGTGGCCAACATCTAAGTGCCGCCGATCCCTTTGTGTCAACCCCTTTGATAAAGTATTTACACAAAATGACTCTTAACACTGTTCAAATTAAATATAGCATGCAACACAACAGACATTCACATTTATTTTGTTGTGGCAAATTTTAACTACAATAATGCTTTTCAGGCCATGTCGTCCAACAGTTTTTATTCGTGTCAATTCGTTTTTGTAGGGGACGTTCCAGGATTCAATTGCAGATTTGATCCTAAGACCTTTTGTGGATGGAGTCAGTCAGAATTAGACAGTGGACTTGAATGGGAATTAACGTCTAAAACCTATACGTCCACTTGTTACACCGGTCATTCTGCAGCTCGAGTTCCAGACGATACAGGTTAGATTGTTCAATCCCCTTAACCACCAAAAGTATAACATAAACAAGTAAAGAAGTAAATAAACAAATTAATGATGATTAAATCGATGAAATAATGAAAATCTAAATCAAATCTCCTAATTGTTTGGCACAGCTCCTCTCCACATAACTAGCTTGAATGTTCGATGTTTGAGGGCTAGAGGCAAACGCCTGGCAATATATAAATGGTTTCAGGATAAAAAAGCCGACATCCTATTTACGCAAGAAACACACATCACAGAAGATACAGCAAATGCTCATGATAAATATGACTAGCAAAATGGGAAAGTTATCACTCATATGGTGACTCTTATAGTCGAGGTACCAGTATTTTAATTAAAGATTCAGCTAACATTTAGGTAAAGATTTACATTGTGATTCTTTTGGAAAATATGTTTAATTAATGCAATCCATGAAGACAAATGCATCTCATTTATGAATAGTTATGCCCCTAACACTTGCAAAGAAAGAGTTCAATTCTTTAAAATAAGTGAAGAGTTATGCACTTCTAAATAAATCCCCAATACCAATGAGTTAATTTTAGGAGGTGGTTTTAATTGCATACTTAAGCACAGATGTGGTAAAGAGGGTGGGATTAAAGTACGAAAACAGGATACAATTTCACTGATAGATTAGTGTAAAAAGAAACATTTAACAGATGTATGGAGAAATCAACATCCAGATACTTACCACACACTTTTAGAAAAAAAGATCCCAGTATAAAAACACGGATTGATTACTTTCTTATTTCAACCTCTCTTGTTGATGCAGTTACTTCGAGTGACATAAGACCAAGTATTAAACCGATCACCAAGAGATTTCAGTCAAATTAGCTAGCAGCAAAGACCGACGAGGGCCAGGTTATTGGAAATTCAACAGTTCCCTTCTTAACGATAAAACCTTTGTAGATAAAATGAAGTCATATTTACAAGAGTTAACGAATAACTTAGTAACGGAATTTGATGATCACTGATTCTGCTGGGAAATATGTAAATTAAAAATTAAAGATTATACCGTATATTATTCAAAAAAAGAAGAAAAATGTAGAAAATACAGTTAAACAATTAATAACAAGGCTGAAAAACATGAAAGACTGTGAAAAAGTATCAGAAGAGCAAAACAAACTTCAAACAACTTTAGAGATAATGAATGAGAAAGAAATAGCAGGACAAATGGTTCAGTTTCGAGAACAGTGGTACACAGAGTGTGAACGAAACAGTAAATACTTTTGAAAAGCGTAATGCATTGAGAAAACCTATAACAGAATTAAAGAATGAAAATAATAAAATAATCAGAGATGAAGTTGGCATACTCAGTGAACAAAAACAATTCTACCAAAGTTTGTACTCTTCAAACAGCGTAAACATGAAAGAAGTAAATTAATACTTAGATAACACTCAGTTTGATTTTGTGTTAAATGAAGAACAGAAAGAAGAATGTGAAGGAGTTATTACCGAAGCTGAATATGAGAAAGCACTGCAAAGTTTGAAAAAGAACAAAAGTCCCGGAACAGACGGTTTAACAGTTGAATTTTACCTTGCACTCTGGAAGCAACTTAAAAACCTCTTTGTGAATTTAAAGGGAAAATACAACATTTGCAAACATCAAAAAATAAAACTACCAAATCATTTTGAAATACCTTGCTGGACTGTTAGTGAATGACAGTGTAAAGCATGCTGTAAAATCACGGCACCTGGTATACTGTCATTTTCAAGAAAAGTGGTATTTTTGTATCAATTTCCAACGTTGGTCGGCCGACCAGCGTTGGAAAAAAAACTGGCTTTTTTCAAATAATGGCCCCAGTTGACCATCGCACTTGTTTGCAATCGAGTAAACACCCATGAACGGGTACAAGCCAGCTAGACTGGTTCCCTGACCTTACAATTCCCCAATATATGTAAGCTGCTCTGTTTCTTCTTGAATGGAGTCAGGGAACCAGACTACAGGAAAATGATTGTTTTTCTTGGTTTTTATAGCATTTTCGAACCCAAAACCTCAAAAAAGTCAGTGTAACTATATTTGCTATATATTTCCAACCCCCCAATTCCATCCATTTCTGAAAATTACAGCAAAAGCAAATGATGTTCATTCCCTTCAATGAATAGAAGTTACCAAGAAGGGGAACTTCCGTTATCCCAACGCCGTGCTATAATATCATTACTGTATTAAAAGGGTGAGCGAAACAATTTAAAAAATGGAGACCCATCAGCCTTCTAAACATTGACTACAAAATAGCTGCCAAAGCATAAGCAAATCGACTGTCAGGCGTAATTGGAGATATCATTCAAGATGACGAGCTAGGCTACATCAAAGGAAGATTTATCGGTAATAGTATTAGGCTAATCGATGACGTTATTCATTTTAGCCAAGAAAGTAATAAAAATACTGCAATTCTCTTTTTAAATTACGAAAAGGCTTTCGACACTGTAGAATGGAGCTTCCTGATAACAACACTAAAACAAGTTTAAGTTTGGAGATACCTCTATCAGTTGGATAAGATCAATGTATAAAAGCATTCAAAGTACAATTATTAATAATATCTATATGTCTCAATTTTTCACATTGAAACGTGGGCTTAGACAAGGTTGCCCTCTCTCAGCCTTGTTGTTCCTAATCGTAGCAGAAGTTCTCGCGCACAGAATAAGAGCAAATCATGAAATACACGGGGTACAATTACCAAATAAGACAAACCTTCGTGTCCCTATGTACGCGGATGATACCACTCTTTTTCTGTCAGACTCTAAATCAATCACTATTGACGTTGTTAAAGAATTTGGAAAAAAAAGCAGGTCAAAAACTGAACCTTGTTATCGGCGATATTAATCTGGACCAGAATCTCCAAGAAACTATAAATTGGCAGCAAAGACCAATCAAAACACTAGGCGTTTACTTTGGAAAGAACATGCATGAATGCTATGAATTTGTCATGCATCAATCAGTTCCATGGTTTTGAAAATTGTGTGTTAAAAGTCTCTTGGGACAGTTTTTGGTGCAAAATTATGATCACATCTAATGATTAGAAAAATAGTTTCCAGGGATATACTTTATGAAATATGATAAATGTTGGAATTAAGTTATCCATACACCATTTCCTTGATGTTCGAAATGCAATTTGCGCTGCATACACAAGATCATCAATTGATGAAAATCCTTTGTTGTTTACTTTTTCTTGCATTTACCTTGAAGTTATATTTGTCTAATGTCTAATTCTCTTTATCCAAGACGTCAGTGATCGATAGTGATATATGGTTTTGTTGTAGAGCGCCCTCGCACAACTGTTTTTGACTTTCTTTCATTATTCCCGTCATGGGACCTTCGCAAGAATGACGGCGTGGCCGTTTTATGTAAATTAGACCGTTTGTGTAAATATTAATATTGTCGAACAAAACGGCGGCTTCCTATTTGATACCGGTAGTGGTGCGCAGGTACCTGGAATTTCCTCCCGTGAACTGTCGCGCTACCGGATAAGCATCGCTGGCCTCACCGAAGCTCGCATCCCCGGAAGCGGTGGACGTTGTGTCGACCAGTGTACGATGTTTCATTCAGGTAGTTAACGCTGCACGGAGGGAGTTGCCTTGCTCCTTAAACAACAAGGTTAGCCAATCCCTTGTTCAATGGACTTCAGTCTCAAACCGGATCCTCCTCACAAAGCTCCGCCACAGACATGGTCACATTACCATCATCGTGGTCTATGCACCGACTGAGTTAGCCTCTGTTGCCGACAAGGATGGCTTTTATAACAACTGGAACCACTCATCCACTTTACTCCTCCCCACGACCAACTTCTAGTCATCGGAGACCTGAATGACAACTCGGCACGCTTTCTCAACATGTGTTCCTTGCCAACCTGTGTATTGCTAGCTCCTTCTGTAACGATGGATGCAATGCACTGGAACAAGGACTGACACTGGGAGACCAAATATTCTTTGCATTATTGTTAACTGAGATTTAAACAAAATGCTTATTGAAGTTCGTAGAAAATGAGTTCTGAGATACAATTATGCTTGCAACCATGCAGTGTTTGGAAAGGTATAATTAGATTATAAATAACACACTCTAATAACACATCTTTGCTTTAAAAAAGCTACAAACAATGTGTGAACAGAGATGGACTACTCTGTCACAAAATGATTATACGGGGATTATTCTGCCCTTGGCGTGTATAATCACAGGTCAAGTTTTATGACTGGTTTGCGAGTGCGTTCTACAGGATAACGATCAAGGGTTTTCTGTGTGTCTGACACTTGTTGTTGCTCGTGAGTATGGTGAGTTGCGATCAGATCCTTGCGATTCCTTCGATAGCGTTGGCCGTCGCTCTGGACGATGTATGATCGTGGTTTGTCATGTTTTGCTACTACTGTGGCTAGCACCAGGTTGCATTGTCATTTCTCATGTGAACTGTGTCTCCACTTTGTAGGGGTTTGAGCGGTTTTGATTCTTTGTCGTAGTCTTGCTTCTGTACGTGTTGCTTGTGTTTCGGTGTTTTGATGATTCCGGTGCTTGTCTTCGGCTTGAGGAGTTTCTCAGAAGTTGGTAGTTGCGTTCGTGTACGGCGACCCATCAGGAGTTGTGCGGGGGAAGGCAGACCATCGCGTGTTGTATTGCGATAATCTAGCAGAGCAAGATGGGGGTCCTGCCCATCTCTCTTGGATTTCTTGAGCAAGTTCTTTGCACTTTGAACTGCCTTTTTCAGCTTTCCCGTTTGACTGAGGATACTTTGGCGACACCGTATGGTCGACTCCGTATGCCTTACTGAATGCCTTAAACTCTGCGGAGGCATATTGTGGTCCATTGTCCGATACTAATTCGCTGGTCATTCCGTGTATTGCGAAATTGTTGTTTACAGTACTTGATCACTGCTAAACTCTTTGTGCCGGTTAACTGGTTGATTTCAAAGAAACCCGAATAGAAGTCTACAATGATCAGATATTGAGATGAGTCGAACTCAAACGAGTCTGTTCCAACCTTTTGCCAAGGCCGGGCTGGTATGTCATGGCCTTTCATCGGTTCTTTTCTGTTCTGGTTCTGGTTGGTGAGACAGACTGAACACCTGTCAACAGTCTCTGCAATCTGTGCTATCATTCCTGGCCAAAACATCATGTATCTTGCGAGTCGTTTGGTCTTCTCCACACCTTGATGGCTTTGATGAAGCTTGGTTAACATCTGCTTTCTCAAGCTTGCCGGTATGACAACTTGATCATTCTTGAGCACTAGCTCGTCTTTGACTAGTAATTCATCTTGGTAATCCCAAAATGGCTTTACACTGATATCAAATGTAGATTTGTTGCTGGGCCATCCATTCAGAATGACCTGCTTGAGCTTGGTTAGTGTCACATCTTTGGAAGTTTCATGTTTCAGTTCTTGTAGCCTTTCTTTGGACATTGGAAGACATGAAACCGTGTATACTGGAATGGGATTATCATCAGCTTCTGTATCAGGCAGATGATTTCGGCTCAGTGCGTCTGCTACATACAGCTTTTTCCCCTTTGTGTACGTCAAGGTGAAACTGTATTTCTGCAGGTTGAGTAGCATCCTCTGCAGTCTTGGTAGAGTTGAGGCTAGCGGTTTCTTCATTATGGACTCTAGTGGTTTGTGATCATTGTCTACCTGAAATTCTCCCCCAAACAGGTACTGGTGAAACCGCTCACAACCAAATACCACTGCAGCTAGCTCTTTCTATTTGTGCGTATATGATTTGTGTTTCTGTAAACGCTTTTGAAGCGAATGCTACAGGGTGTCAATCTTGAACAGCACAGCTCCCACTCCTGTGCTTGATGCATCTACACTCACTGTTACTGGTCTGGTCACATCATATTACATGTACTGTAAGACTGGTGCATTTGTCACAAGTCGTTGTAGTTCCGCAAAGCTTTTGTCATGCTCTGGGTGCCACTGCCACTCTGCATTTTTTCTAGCAGCAGTCGAAGGGGTTGTGTTACATTGCTCAGCCCTGGAACAAATTTACAAAGGTAGTTCTCCATTCCAAGGACCTGAAGTAGCTCTTTCTTGTTTTGAGGCTTCTGCATTCCTTGTACTGCTTGTATTTTCTTCTCGTCAGGCGTCAAACCTGTTGCTGTGAGTGTGTGACCCAAGTTGTATAACCAAAGAGGTTATGAAGCCAATGAAGACAGTAAGAGACGAAGTTGTACTTGAGTTAATGTGGTTTAGTCGGTTGGCTGTGACGCTCTCTGTCTGATTTCTAGATTCTACTGGGTTTTTATACAGTAAATGAACATTCCAATTTTACAGCTATCTTACAGGTTTCTTGCCTTATTACGAATCGTTCACTAACTATTGAATATTAACAATACAGAATTGAAGGTGTTTGGTCAACTTGTATCTGGGGGCAGGGCTAGGCAAATTAATAGAACAATCGGATTTCCTTTTAAGTCCGTGGGCTGAATCACCGTGTTGCAGGAAAGTGGTCCTGTTCCTTGAAGGTCAACGTATACAACTTATACAGTCTCCGGACTTAAAATGAAACGTTCGGAACTTTAAAATAAGACAACTTAGAAATCAACGATAATACTTATACATAACCTGAAGATGAGAAAAAGAAAAAGACAATCATTAAATTAAAATGTATCGAAAGGAATACAAGAAAAATAAAATTGCATAACAAACAAGTAAATAAATGAGAATGAGTGTACAGGTAATGCAATCATGTCCATGGCCGGCATAAATTGTATGAGGCAAGGAAAGGAAAGTGAGGCATACAATAAAAAAATAATACGAACTACAGAGTACAAATGGAATAATTGTAAGTGCAGGAAAACTTTACACTAAATGATACATACTAGAAGCGGATAATAGCAATTTACAGTGAGAGAGCTAAATAATTAGGACATATGCCTATCGTCTGCGCTTATTCTTATATGCTTTGGACAGTTTGGTCTTACGGATGTGAAAGTCTTGGAGTAACTCATCAGGAATATTGTCTTCGGGCTCCCAGGTTGTTTTGGTATATTCTTTCAACTTGACTTGATAATGCCGCTTACCATCTATTATGGCAGAGCGTCTGAGACTGTGTACGATAAACCAATAGCCACGACCTTGGTCATCAGTGTCTGGTGATTTAGTATCAGAGGGACGTTTGGGACTGCCCAAGACAACAGGTGGGGGTTGTGGCACGTGTTCGTTGGCAGATTGATTAGATTTAGAGTGGGGTGTATCACTGAAAGAGTCACTGATAGTGTCACTGTCCTCAAATTGGTCTGTACCGACCTCACTGTGGATGTCTAAGCTATCAGGAATGTGCACTGGTCTGTCTTTAGGGTCATGGTATTGCTTCAGCCGATTCGCGTAGACTGGGGACAACATAAGTTTGTTATCACTACACCTCCGAAGTTTGTAGGTGAAGTAATCGCGAGCCTCACGGGTATAGTTCAGACCTGTGGCACATTTTTGGTGACAAGCCAACTTGAAGTTTGGCACAGTAAAGCCATACTTTCTGCCCTTCTTGATAACCTGGGGTTTTTGATTTCTTATCAAACTGTTCTTTGTATTTGACTTGGGCCGCCTTGATGTTGTCTTCTGCAATTTTGCGCATGGTGTCAAAAGTTCTGCATGATACGCTCAAGCGTTCGATTAATCTTTGCACTGGGCTGCGTTTGGGGTATCAATGTGGTATCGATGGGTAGGTGACAATCACGACCAAATAAAATCAAGAATGGGCTAAGTTGAGTAGACTCAGCGGCCGGGGTGCTTCGATACGCGAACATGACACTGGGAAGTAACTCTACCCAGTTAGATTGATCTGGTTTGCAGTCAGCACGGAGGGTTTGCCAAATGAAACTGTTCATGCGCTCATACGTTGCATTCGTTTGTGGGTGACAGCTACTGGTCTGAACTTTGGTGATCTGAAAGATGTTGCACAGCTGCTTGATAAGTTTGGACATGAACTGAGTGTCCCTGTCAGAAAGTAGGGAGGAGGGGGCCCGGATAGGCAGATTATTTCATTGTACAGTATTTTAGCTACTTCATCCGCCTCTTGTGTCTTGAGTGGGAAGGCTTCGCACCATTTTGAAAATGAGTCGACGATCAAAAGTACATATTTGTACACTTCAGGTGATGTTTTCAGTGGGCCAAGTATGTCGATATGTAACCTGGAGAATACTTCACCGACCGGCAGTGGTTGGAGGGGTGCGCGCTGAGCATGGTGGTTAACCTTAACGCGTTGACAGGTTGTACATGACTCAACATAGGCTTCAATGTGTGAAAGCATTCGGTGCCAGAAATACTTCTGGCGAATACTGTTGTATGTATTATCAATACCCTGGTGTCCACCCAGGACAGAGTCATGATATGCAAGGAGAATGCCATTGTGTAAACAAGTAGGAACAACCAACTGTTTCATGTGTCTGTCAACTTGGTGGCCTTTACCGCGTGGATAATAGTAATGGTACAATTAATATACCATCTTGTATGACATAATCTTGAACTTCGGCGACTATGCGTCTAGCAGCGTTCCCATCGGATGGCAAACTACCATTGGCAAAGTACTCAATGTACTGATTCAGGGAACTATCGCGTCGTCATATGGCGAGCTTGGATATCAACGGATTGATCTGTCAAACTGTCAGGGTTATCGATAGAACAGACTTTTTCTTTATCCGTGGCATAAGTCAATTGGTACTCGTACGTTTTACCCAGCGTTACCGAGTGACTGTTTTCCTGAGGCTGATGCACAGTCTCAACTGGAATTGGGTTCTCATTCGGGGCTTGAACTTGAGAGGCGTTGTTGTCATAATGTCTACGTGAAAGGGCATCAGCATTACCATGGAAAGTGCCAGACCTATGAACAATATCAAAATCATACCCTTGAAGTAATTTTAGATCATCTTCCCAATCGACCTACAACATTGCGTATAGATCTGAGCCATTGCAAAGAAACGTGATCTGTGTGGACCCGAAACTTTCTGTTAGCTAGATACACCCGGTAAAACTGAATTCGTTGTACAACAGCTAGACCTTCTCTTTCGGTTATGGACCATTTTTGCTCGACCTTTGTGAGCGCTCTCCCACCGTATTGAATGACAACCTCTTTACCGTTTTCGTCGGTTTGTGAGAGGATGTAACTGATGGCAAACCCACATCTGTAGCTAGAATAGACTTGCGATCAAAATTAGGATATCCTAAGATTGGGGAGACGAGCGCTTGCTTTAACTGGAGATAAGCATTGTCGCAATCTTCTGTCCACACAAATGGCACGTCTTTCTGCAGGAGTTTGTTTAGGGGGCTGCTATGTTGGCATAACCTTTCACAAATCTACGGTAATAGTTACATATCCCTAGAAATGCTCAAAATTCAGATGGGTCCTTAGGAACGAGGAAGAAGGTCATTACTGACGTTTTTGGCTGGATCAGCCTTGATCCCTTGCTTCGATATGACATGCCCAAGATAGGTTACTTCTTTCGCAGCAAAGTGACCCTTCTGTGGTTTCAATTTGAGATTTGCGCGACGAAGGCGGTCAAAGACTGCATGCAGGTGCTTCAAATGAGTGTCAAAATCAGGGGAGAAAATGATGATGTCATCCACATATACAAGTGCAAATGACGCAGCACCTGAGTCATGACCATTTGAAATGAAACTGGCGCATTCATGAGACCAAATGGAAGTTTCTTGAACTGGTAATTGCCACTTTGTGATGCGTACGCAGTTTTTCGCGCGGCTACCCTGATCTAGAGGTATTTTCCAAAATCCTGACGCAAGATCAGGTACTGTGAATATCGTAGCATGGGATTCACCTATGGTATTATGTACATCATCAGGTCGAGGTAGAGGGAAGGACATGGGTTTTGTGACTTGGTTAAGACGATGATTATCTACTGCAAAGCGAAAATCACCATTCTTTTTATCACAAGCACTACCGGGCTTGCCCAGGGCGAAGTAGATGGTTCGATTATGTCAGCTTTTAGCAAGTCTTGGATTTGTTTGTCGATTTCTGTCGAGATCCCCGGCACGGATACATCATGGGCGGCATCGCTGCTTGAGTTCGCTGCTGTCCTGGGCCTTGCTGCTGTCGGAAAACTTGGGTTTGCTGGGGGCGGAAGCGACGCTGTCCTAACTCTTATCCTCTGCTTGGTGGCTCTCGGGGAGATGGATGAGTGGCCGCTGAAACTGTCGGCATCTGGTCTTTAAGGATAGCGATCTGTTCAGACAGCTGCTTGATTGATAAAATCACGTCAGTGGATGGGGTTGGTTCTTGCGCTGCAGCTGTCGACTGAGCAATTCTTGCTTGCGTTACCGCCTCATCCATTGTCTTTTGATGAGATTTGATGGGCTCTGAGGTTGGTAGGCAGTCCTCTTATGAATGCCTCCATTCTCTCCTCTTGTGAGTGCTTCAGCTGACAGCACAGTTTCTCTATGTCGCCCAGGTATTTTTCGACCGCTTCGTTGGGCTGTTGTTTCCTGTCGGCCAGCTCCGACAATCGCACCCATCGCATGCTTTCGTGTGGCTCGTATTTCTTGAGAAAAGCCTGTTTTAGTGCCGCAAAGGTGCCCGTTGTTGCATTGGGCAAGTCTGCGTACCAGTAACTGGCAGAACTGGCGAGGTAGAGGGGAAAATTGCTGGCTTGTTGCTCAGCCGTCCATGCTTTCTGGAGAGCATATCTCTCGTACCGGTCGATCCATAACTCGAGATCCTCCGAGTCATACCGGGTGAACTTTGGAAGGATGAACACGATGTGCGCTGTACAGGCCATGGTTGATGCAGATTGTTTCGACCTCGATCGCGTGAGCATGAACAACTCGATGTTGAGAGAGGTACCCGGATTCTCCACCAAAAATAACCCGAGAGGTTATGTAGACAAGTAAGACAGTAAGAGACGAAGTTGTACTTCAGCTGAATGTGGTTTATTCAGTTGGCTGTGACGCTCTCTGTCTGATTGCTATATTCTACTGGGTTTTATACAGTAAATAAACATTCCATCTTACAGCTATCTTACAGGTTTCTTGCCTTATTAGGAATCGTTCATTAGCTATTGAATATTAATAAATATAGAATTGAAGGTGTTTAGTCAACTTGTATCTGGGGGCAGGGCTAGGCAAATTAATAGAACAATCGGATTTCCTTATAAGCCCGTGGGCTGAATCACCGTGGTGCAGCCCAGCATCCACCCACGCGGACCTTGTGACTAAACTGGCCATCCCCTAGATGTGTCTCATTACCAGGAAGGTGGTCCTGATCCTTGAAGGTCAACGTATACAACTTATACAGTAAATATAAAACATGATACTTCATGGTGATAGTATGTCACTTTTGACCCCAAATTTACACTTTTTGGGATTCAGTTTCAAGTTCTGTTCTTGTGCTCGCTTGAGTACTTTCTCAATGAGTTCATCATGCTGTTGCTGGTCGACTCCCCATACTAGAATGTCATCCATGACAACTTTTGTTCCATCTATGTCGTCAAACATCTGTGTCGTGACTGTTTGGAAGATTTCTGGAGCTGACTTGATACCAAACGGTAATCTCGTGTACCGGTATCTTCCGGATGGACTGTTGAAACAAGTCCTTCGAACACATCTGTATATTTCTCCACAATCTATGGACAGTTTTGTTCCACCGTTTCCAGTTTCCTTATCAGCGTAAGTTGTTCAAACGCTTCAAGTCCCAACACTGGTGTTGCGTTGTCATTCAAAACTTAAAATTCAAGCTCGTTTACGTTTGTGTTAACATAGCAAGACACATTTTCCAGCTGTGTTGATTTAATGCCCCGAGTAGGAGACGAGCTTGGCTTTGGATTCCGATATCTTGTTGCACATTTATTTGTTAGTGTAAACTACGGAGGCCTGTAACGGACACATCGCGGTGTACATTACGCACGCACGGCATATTAACCATGGCGCACTCGCTCATTCCCCCACCAACGAAAATGGACATGAAAGGAGACCAGGTCTCCAACTGGCCATTTTTCAAGGCAAGTTGGCAGAACTATCTAGTGGCCACAGAACTGGATAAGAAAGATACTTCCATCCATGTGGCTACATTACTCACAGTTATGGGGAAGGAGTGCTATGAAGTGTACGAAAATCTGCCACTAACAGAGGAACAGAGAAAATCACCACAGCAAATCCTAACCAGCCTTGGAGCTCATTTTGACCCTAAACGCAATGTGGTGTACGAACGATTCATGTTCAATTCCTGCAAGCAAGAGCCCAAAGAGAACATTGACACTTTCTTGAACAGGCTGAGAAAGTTGGCAACCACATGCAATTATGGAGCGCTTCTCGATGAAATGCTCCGAGACAGGCTGGTCATAGGAGTAGTTGGCAACAGCATCCGTCGTCTGCTGCGTGAGTCGTCACTGACATTGCAGAGAGCCATAGACATATGCTGCAGCAGTGAACAGGCAGCGATCCACCTTCAGCAGATGGTTCCGGTAGAGGCAGAGAAAGCGCACTTTGTGAAAAACAAGCAGCGGACACAGAAATCTGGAAAAGCCTGCAAGCCTCCGAACATCAATTGCAAGTACTGTGGCAAATCGCACAGCAAAGGCAAGTGCCCAGCCTACGGGACAACTTGCTCTAAGTGCCAAAAACGCAACCACTATGCGCAGGTTTGCCAGTCATCGGGCACAGACCGCACCAAACGTCAGCCACAGAAAACCACACAGAAGCTCCACCAAATGGATGGAGACGAAAGCGGCAGTGACGAAAGCATTTATACAGTGCAGTCAAAGCCCAAGCAGCAATATTTTGTTGAGCTAGCAGTGGAGACGCCAACAAGGGATCTGACAAAGCCCATCAGATTTCAGCTAGACTCTGGTGCAACTTGCAGCACCATGAAGCTGGCAGACTACAAGCAGCTCAGTGACACGCCTCCGGTGCCATCAAAGACTAAACTGAAACTGTACAATGGCACAATCATTCATCCCGTTGGAGCTGCCAGCTTGAGATGCCAGATCAAAGGGGTCACCAGGAAAATCCACTTCGAGATTGTGGAGGATGCCCCCTCATCTCTGCTGTCAGGTAAAAAGCAGAAGCTCGGGGACTAATGCAGTTTGCACAGGAGTGCTTAGTGCATGCAGTGACAGAGTCAACGACTCAAACCAAGGAACAGGTCCTCAGTGAGTACAAAGACGTATTCACTGGCCTTGGTCGGCTACCAGGTCACTACCACATAGACATTGATCACAGTGTCACTCCGACACAGAACACCAGGCGCAGAGTACCCATCCCTGTGCGGGCAGAGCTGAAACGAAAGCTAGACAGCATGACAGCCCAGGGCACCATTGCCCGGGGGACTGAGCCTACCAAGTGGATCCACAACATGGTAGTCGTCAGAAAGCCAAACAAAATCAGGGTATGTTTGGATCCACACGGCCTGAACAAAGCCATTAAGCGCAACCATTACCCCATTCCCACCGTAGACGAAGTAGCCCCGAGACTGAGGAACGCCAAGCTCTTCTCGGTGGTAGATGCCAAGGACGGTTTTCTTCAAGTCGTCCTTGATGAGCCCTCCAGTTATCTGACAACATTTTGGACGCCTTACGGGCGTAACCGCTGGTTGAGGATGCCCTTTTGTATCTCATCAGCACTGGAAGAATTCCAGCGCAGGCTCCATGAGTGCCTGGAAGGCCTGGAAAACATCGCAGTGATTGCAGATGACATCCTAGACTACGGCTCGGGAGAAACGCAGGCTGAAGCAGAAGCCTCACACGACGCCGCATTCACCGCTCTTCTCTCGAGATGCAGAGAGCGGAATCTGAAGCTGAACGCAGCCAAGCTATGGTACAAGCTATCCAGAGTCACATACATGGGACACGTCTTCAGCTCAGACGGACTATCTCCAGACCCGGAGAAAATCAAGGCCATACACGACATGACTCGCCATACAGACGTCCAGGGTGTGCTGAGACTCATCGGAGTGGTGACCTATCTGGCTAAATTCTTGCCAGAACTGAGCACAGTATGCGAGCCACTCAGACGTCTCACCGACAAAGACGTTATATTTGACTGGTTGACACATCATAACGAGGCCCTGGACAAGATCAAGAAGCTCATTACTAAAGCACCAGTACTGAGCTAATATGATGTCAACCAAGACGTCGCCATCGAGTGTGATAGCTCCGAGGTTGGACTAGGAGCCGTCATCACACAAAATGGCCGCCCAGTCGCGTACGCCTCACGAGCACTATCAGCCACAGAACGCAACTACGCTCAAATAGAAAAAGAGTGTTTGGCAATCGTATTTGCCACACAGCGCTTTGAGCAATCCTAGGCCGCGACAAAGTGCTCGTGCTCACCGACCACAAACCTCTGATGAACATCTTCAGAAAGCCAATATTGGTGAGCCCTAAGCGTCTACAACTTATGCGACTCCGCCTACAGAAGTACTCACTACACGTAGAGTACAAGCAGGGTTCGCGAATGTACCTGAGCGATACACTGTCGCGAGCATCGTTGCCAACACGACAAGTCACAGATCAGACACCAGACTATCTGATCTTCTCCGTCACTCAGGAGCAGAAGCTAAACATGGAGTTGGAGAACATCGAACCAACCATCTTCGTCACAGACGAGCGTCTGCAGAGAGTCAAAAAGGCAACGCTTGCTGACCAAACCCTACAAACGCTGATGCAGGTCATCCAAGCAGGCTGGCCAGGGGACAAGGCTCAAGTTCCTTTGTGTATCAGGGAATACTGGCCATACAGAGATGAGCTGTCAACACAAAACGGGCTCATCTTTCGCGGAACGCGTATTGTAATCCCAACTGCTCTCCGTGCAGACATGACAGCAAGGGCACATGCATCTCACATGCCACGTATGCACACAGAACTGGTTGAGGCAGTCCAGCGCTGCGCAATCTGCCAGGAGTCACAACCAGCTCTCCCCAAGGAACCCCTCATGACGCACCCAATACCCAAAACACCGTGGCAGTTAGTCGCGAGTGACTGTTTTGAGGTCAATGGACAAAACTACTGCGTACTAGTAGTCCTCTACTCAGACTACATCGACGTGCGCACCCTGGAAGACATGACATCCAAATCGCTAATCAAGGAACTGAAGCCAGTGTTTGCCACCCACGGCATTCCTCACACCTTGATCACAGACAACGGACCAAACTACGTGTCACGCGAGTTCACTCAGTTTGCGAATGACTGGGACTTTGAACACACTACCTCAAGCCCCTACCACTCAAAATCCAACGGAAAAGCAGAGTCCGCGGTCAAAATCGCCAAAGGACTTGTGACCAAAGCTGCCAAAGACAACAGTGACGTGTGGAAGGCTATCCTTGCATGGAGGAACACCACTACTCCGGGAATGTCCAGCTCTCTGGCACAGCGCTTAATGTCTCAACGAACGCGCTCATTTCTCCCTTGCAAGAGCTCACTGTACAAGCCCCAGGTTGTAGAGGCCGTCACCGAGCAAGTCGTGACCAAAAGACAGACAGCTAAACTGTATCACGACCGCACTGCAAAAAGCCTCCCTGATCTGGTTGTCGGACAGCCAGTTCTCGCCAAAACTCGACCCAAGGTTGAAGGCTCCCCATGGACCCCGGGAGTGATAAAAGCCAAAGTTGCGCCACGCAGCTACATCGTTGAAGTCGGTAGCAAATGCTACAGACGCAAGTGCATACACCTCAGAGACAGTCGGGAAAACGCGAAACAACCTACAACACCAGCCACATGCGTGAGTGAACCTCTGCTCATGCAACAACCAGCTAGCACTGAGCCACCCAGCTTGAGCGCCGCCAGTCCAGTCGCTAAGGCACAAGATTGACCTTCCGCCCCCACAGACAAACCTCCAGGACTGAACACCAACACTACCATCACCAGATCCGGTCACATTTCCAGACCACCAAAGAGACTTATCGAGTCATAAATCTGACTTTGGGACACTCACCCACAAAGCCTTAGGGCCATAGGCCAACACTTAGTTTAGATAGACTACGCTTGCATGCAGTTTATTGGTTAAAGTTGCTTTTACTAAAGTTGTTCTTAAACTAACCTTATTACTAAGTAGTGTTAAAGGTTTAGAGCTGTTCCAAATACGTTCTAGTGTTAAAGCGTTCATAACGTTTGCTGAGTTATTCACAAAAGCTTAGCGTTCTTGATTACCACTGCAACAGACCACAGTTTACACTCAGTCTCAAGTGAAAGTACAGCAACAAAACAAGACTGTTCCTTATCTTAAGAAAAGGGGATGTTATGGAGTGGCATTAAGCGGCCACCGTATCCATATTATATGATGTTATTACGGGCTGTTAATAAACGTCTTTCAGTGAATGCTACACTTGAGTCCTGCCGTCTTTAGAACAACGGGAATAGTGTTACATTGTGCTCCTGTATCTAGCTTGAATTTGACAGTTTTCTGAGTCAAATTTCCTACCGTCTTGATGTTTACAGTCCAGTCTTTCTTGTTGACAAGTACTGCATCCATGTAGAACTCTGTCTCTGAAGATTCACTGTCTGACTGCTCATTCATTTCATGAACACTGCGAGGTTTTGTACGTCGACTGGGTTTGCTTTTTGAGGGCGAATCACTGAAGCATTTGTTGGCAAAGTGATTCTTTTTCCCACATTTTTTGCATGTTTTGTCATATGCTGGACAGTTCCGAGATTCATGGTCTCTCCCACAGTGCATGCAGTCTCTTATTTCTCGTTTCTTGGTCAGTTATGAACTCATATCTAACGCTTTTTTTTCCGTGGTTCAAAGTGTGCTGCAAACTTTTTCATGAGAGTATTCAAGCTACCTTTACTCTCTCCATCAGCAAAGGTGAATGTATTGTATATCTCCAATGCATCCCCACCTATGACATGAAACATACAGCTACACTGTACTCGGCCAGCTTTCTTTTCGATTCCACTCGCCGTCAGGTACAACTCAAATCTATGTCTCCATTTGCGCCATTCTCCAGCTAAATTGGTACAGTCAATCTTCAGGGCATTAGGGGGTTTTAATCCCTCCATGTTGTACTACTTTGTGGGTTTAAATCACTTCTGATACCATGTAACGATGGATGCAATGCACTCAAAAATGACTGACACTGGAAGACCGTGTGTGTATCCAAGATGGCTGGTGTATTTGACCCAGTTACCACCCGTCAACAGATGGTGGTATATACATATAACATACCTCATGATATATTTATTACACCTTCTTCAGACGGAAGGGAATCCATCGCTGGACATGGTTATCAAATGATGGCCATACCAGGAAGGAGATTGACCACATGTTGACCAGAGATCACTCACTCTTCTGTATCTTCTGCTCTTACCGGGTTTTGGGGGTATGGAGGCTCCAGCAAACACGGACCACCGACTAGTTGTTGGTGCAGTCGAAATTCAGGCCTACCGCAAGCCGCCAAATCCAAACACAAAGCAGCTTGATATCAGATCTCTCCTCGAAAACATCAGCGTAGCCACCAACTACAACATCGCTGTTAGCAACAAATTAGAAGCCCTTGGTGCCCTCGAGGAAGACCCAGAGTCTGCCTGATCCATAATCCGTTCATCTATTCTCTCTGCTGCTACAAAATCAATCGGCACCCGCAGGCACCAGAGACGCCCCTGGCTGACCGCTGAAACAATGAATGTCCTCAACCAGAAGCGAAATGCTCGTCTGCGTGGTGACACCTGCGAGGCACGCAGACTAAAAGGCGTCTTCAAAGCTAAAGCCAAGGGCGACCTTGAGAAGTTCTATGGCAAACTCGCTGACGACGCTGAAGAATGGTTACGTAGAAACTCATCGCACAGGCAACAGCCGTAACCCCTGCAACAGATGTTTCCTCAGACGCTCCCACCCTGTGCAGAGGCCCCAATCAGATTGGCCCTCCATGATCTCTTCCTCAAAGTATGGTCCTCTGGCAGGGTTCCTGCCGAATGTATAAAGGAAAGGGTCATCGAAACCAGTACAGCAGCTACAGGCCCATCACTTTGCTGTCAGTTCCACCGTTGTCACGGTCACCGTCGTCCCCAGCAGTTCGGCTTTACGAGGAGCCGTTCAACAATGGATGCAGTGCTCGCCCTGCGACTTCTGTTGGAACTGCACCGTGAGTTCAAGATACCTCTCCACGTCGCCTATGTAGACATCAAGGTAGTCTTTGACTCGGAGGACCGGAAATCTCTATGGCATGCCATGAAAGCTACTGGAGTGCCACCATTCCTGCTCCACCTGATTCAGGCCCTGCACGAGGGTAGTACCTCAACCGTGCGTGTCAGAAACGATATCTCAACCCCCTTTCCCACCATATTGGTGTCCGTCAGGGCTGCATCCTTGCCCTAACCCTATTCTGCTGTGCCATCGACTGGATTTTAAATCGCTGTCAGTAAGATTTTGGTATTACAGGGGGAGACAAGTCCTTCACAGACCTGGACTATGCCGACGACGCCGTCCTATTCTCAGAAAAACCCGACCAGTGGCCTATCTTACTCCAGAGGTTTCAGGAAGAAGCCGGGACGACGGGGATGCACGTGTCATGGGCCAACACAAAGCTCCAGAACTGCACCGGCCTTGGTCCACCACTCACCCCAGCCACCGTCATGGGCCAGCTTGTCGATATCACGGAGAAGTTCAGGTATCTCGGCTGCGACATCAGCTCCTCGGGTTAATACTCATCGCCCGACATCCTCCGACGAATTAGCCTAGCTTTGTCAACCTTTGGCCAACTGATGATGATGATGATGATGATGATGATGACGATGATGATGATGATGATGAAGATGGGGATGATGATGATGATGATGACGATAGGATAGGTAGCATGATTGTTTATTATTTTGTTAAAACAAAAAAACCACTCTTGAGTCTAATCCCAACCAGTACCCAAAATTACTATTGTCTCCACAAAGGCAACTTTAATTGATGTCAAATGCATAGGTTTCAAATAAAAAAACGTAGAGCTCCTCTCTACATTGATGATTACCAGAGATACTCTTGAATTCAGCGAAAATGAGATATAAGCTCATCACCACAGAAATTGTACATTAGTAGCCTATTGCCATTTTGCAATAGGCTGGCTTGGCGCAACCATAATCGTTGTGATTTTTAGTCAGGTTCCCGACCCAAAAGATTCTGACTACTCCTGATGAATCTTAGGTCCGGTAGCCTCCGGTAATACATTGTAGTACAATTTACGGTCACGTGATTTAAACGGGAGGAATTCCCCCTTTTCCAAAAAAATTCCGAAGTTTGCCGAAGTCGTTTCGTCGACAATCGGATAGCGCCCGAGTATTTCTAATTGCTAATTAATTTTATTTAAAATGAGTTTTGATACTTAATATTTATTTATTTCATTTAGAAAACTTGAAATTCAACGCCGATTTTGTGCATCAAATATACTCGGATCGTATTGGCGAACGTATTTGCTGCGTCATGTACAATTTTGAATTTGACGACAGTTACCGAGATTTTCCAAACTCAGTCTTCATTCGGCTCCACCTGCTAACAGTGCTATTCGGGTGCCTAATTTTGAAGATTCCAGATCAACATTAGTCAATGTTATCTTACAGAAACATCGAACTGTATTATCATAACTGTATGATCATACGGAGCAAGTGTTTTATTATAAAATTTGATCAGAAAATTAAAAGTTACAAGCGATAAAGCGAAAACGGAAACGAAGCCGAGCTTTGAAAAAGGGCCATCAATGTCGTCATGTTTATTTTTTGCCACAGAGGCTGCCTGACCTAAGATTTATCAGAATCTTCTTTGTCTGGAAACCAGACTATGTGTTTTGAAATCAGGGGGCAGGAATCAGACCTTTGCAAGTCCTACATATAATCTGCATACGTAGGGAGGAAAACCTCTTATTCACTGCTAATTGCCTGTCACTATACATTTAAACTTCAAAGAAGAATAGAGGGATGGGGAACCTAGCACACTGGTCTTATTATTGTGTCGTTAGAGGGCGCACCATATGCACAGTCCGTGTCGATCACTAGCGTCTTGGGCCAAGACTATGTCTGGTTGTGTTACCTCCACAGTCCCAAGGAGGTTTTTACATACCCTTTTCAAAACAATGGAAATCAATGAGAAATAACCAGAGGTATGCATCCAAGTATTAATGGGAACCTTATGACCCTTAATTTATGATAAAACCATAACAATGGTCTTTAAATGTAAAGTTTGTTATAATTATCCTTTTGTTTAGGGTTACCTTTTTTTGGGGGGGGGGTGCACCCTGTATAGTAGAGTGTGTCAAGGTTTTGTATCTTTGGGGCAATATGGCTTAGTTTTCTGGTGAAAAAAGTGGCTCCAGTTTTGTATTGCTTCGTTCGTACAAAACACACGTCTCTTCAGTTATTATATATTTGTTTCCCCATCTAAACAGGCTTTATTTACCTCGACGCCGATGATGGAGAAAATGAACAATCAGCCGTTCTGTTAAGTCCGAATGTTCCAGCTGGACAGTGGCGTTTTGCTGCCTGGTACTTAATGTATGGAGCACATATTGGTATGAATTTGTATATTATTGCTTTCAACTTTGTGTTAGTTACGATGGCTATTCTGAAGCCCGAATTATAACTAGAGATAATGTAAAACAAAGTCTTTAACATAAGGGCATCATTTTTATTATTTGGTTTTCATTTCCGACCGAACCTATTTTGGGCTCCTGACCAAAGAAAAAAATATTGTCGCCGACTCCAAATAACCTTAACTAACCAAAACAGAATATGAATATTAAATTTAGACAATCGGGCCGTGTACCCAGGCCAAAAAAAATAGTCCGTCTCTGGTCAAACCAAAGTTCTAGGATTTGATGCGGCGACGCGGTTTTTTGGCTTTTCCTGCAAAGTGCGGAGAAGCCTTTCTTTTTGTTCTGATTTATTTTGGCTTTTCCACATTGTGCAGAAAAGCCTTTGTTTTTGTTATCATTTGTTTAAATGAAAAGCCTTTGCCTTGATCTGTTCAAGCCAATGTGAAGTTCAGGGCACTTTTCATCATTCCTTAACACAGTTTCCTTGTTCAGTGTTTGTTGTGCCCCATTCAGAACAAATATCCAAGTTGTAGTCAGTCTGCATTTTTGATGACGTCACGATGACGTCACACATTTTTCTAAAGTTTTTTGCATATACCTGTAACCTAACAAACATTAAACGAAAAGAATTTTCAATTTTGCAAAATTTTGAATCTTGAGATATAGCTTCAAGGTCCAAAAATCTAAAAAATCATTTAAAATCACACTATGACGTCATGCTGACGTCACTTTAATTTTAACATATAACACATCCCGGTCTACCTACATATTACATTTCAACCCAATCGGACTTACAGTTCTGTAGATATAGCACTGTACAATATGCACATTAAAAATGACGTCACGTGACCCATGATGACGTCACCATAACGTCACTCTTCTGGACATAACTTTGCCATAGGGAATATGCCTATAGAGGCTATGCCTGTGATAACTTTGAATGATGTATGACAAAGATGAATGTCAAAAGTGGCACTGAGAAAAAAGGTGTACAAAGTCTATGGCATTAAGGCGACAAAAAAAAGAAAGAAAAACTAGAGGTTGTGGTTATGAACAACCACAGAGCTGTTCCAAGTTTTGATTGTCTTTTGGACCGTAAACAAAATTATTTAGGCCAAATGATTTTTTTTTTTAAATGAAACTTATAAAATTGAAATTATTACTTTTTAAAATTGCCCTTCCGTTACAACCGGAAGTAATTGTCACATGTTGCATTTTTAGTCCAATATGAGTAAATGTGCAAAGAGCTGGAATCACAACCTATTGAATTGTGTAGATATGGTGATCACAATATTGCATCATTAAATATTTGTGACGTCATAACATGAGAATAATAAACTGCATAGTAATAATAATGCGCACACACGTGCCACATGGGGACGAGCGTTGTCCTGCTGGAACACAGCACGACCCCCAACTTGCTCCAGTAAGGGTAGTACAATTGGGTCCCGGATCTCATCACGGTAGCGGGCAGTATTGAGGTTTCCTTCGATGAAAACCAAGTCAGTGCGTTGATTGGCCCATATGCCAGCCCAAACCATGGGCCACCCCAACGGTTGACTTGGAGAACACAAGCGTCAGCGTACCGCTCGTGGCGTCTCCTGTACACCCGCTCCCCGCCATCGACCCTGAGGCACTGAAACCTCTTCTCGTCACTGAAAACACCCTGTGACCATCTCAGCAATGTCCAGCGTCGGTGTGGTGTGAACCACTGGACCCGAGCTTGGCGATGTCGGCGTGTCAGCACTGAGCCCACGTACGGTCAGTATGGTCTGATCCCGTCAGCCCAGAGACGATTCCTAATGGTTCTTGCACTCACTTGCTTGTGGTGTGTCCCTATGGTCTCAGCGGCAGTGCGTGTAGCGTGCCGGAACCTTTCACCGAGTTGGGACAGCTGGTTGGCACGGTCTTGTGCAGCGGTCGTGACCCGCGGCCTGCCAGCTCGGGGACGATCTGCAGAGGTGCCGGTAATGTTGCAGCGCTGTTCAAGACGCACAATCGTTGGGTGGTGGACCCCGAACAGCCTGGCCACTGCCCGTTGGTTCCTTCCGGCTTGGAGCAAGCCAATGGCTCGGTCTCTCTCAGGTTGTGACAGTCGTGGCATAATGGATACATGTGTTTTTTGGCGTCATTTTGGTGTCTTTTTATAGGCAAGGGTTGTGTTCAGGACATGAATGGTAAAACGCATATCTGGGAGTCACTCATGTGTAACCATTAGCATAAAATGCAAAAACACAGTTTTTGGCACTCACCCAAATCACTCAACCGGAATGCAATAAATACACATTGATGTTTAGCTCTAACATGCTCAAAATCTAGAACATGGACCATTTTTACAATGCCGGTCCAACTTACTAAAAATATGAAAATTTGTATGTGGTGCGTTTCTTTTTTCCTTGAGTGTATATACCAAGTTTAAAACAAATCGGTCTAATAGTAATAAATAGTTATAAGACTGTAAAAAAATGGACGTTCAAATCGTTGTCACGTGACCCCTGATGACATCACGATGATGAAAAGTTTCAGCACACATTTTCAGATGATGTTAAATAACTATGGAAAGTTTCAAATTGATCAGATTAAAAATAATTCCCAAAGTGATTTGTAGAATAAAAACGTGTACAAAACCTATGGAGAAAAGTAAAAAAAAAAAAAAAGAACTAGAATTGTGGTTGTGAACAACCACAGAGCTAATCCCAATATTGATTGTCTATTGGACCGTAAACAAAACGATTGAATGATTTTTCGAAAAAATGTCCCATCAAATTTTTTATTCATTAGATATGCTAATTAGGGTATATAAGTAACACTTCCGGTAACATCGTAAGTAGAGGTCACATTACCTTGACGAAAAAGCCGAAAAAAATCAGAACAAAAACAAAGAAGCCAAAAAAAAAATCTTAACGAAAACAAAGGCAAAGGTGCAGAAACAGCCAACTAGAGGTTGTAGGAACAATCACACGGTGTTGGGCCATAGATGACCACAAACTTTGCATGAAACGGCCCTCTTAAGAAAGTGGCTAATTTCACTCACCATTTTGGACCTCTGTTGAAAGCCCCTGGGGAGCCCTTATGTAAACCAAACTCCCCTCCCTGCTCCACAGTCCAAGCGAGATAATGACTTGTGGTTAAATGAAATACCACCTGTTAGCCACACTGCTTTCTGGAACTTTACCTTCTGGTGAATTGCAGTTTTATGGAATTACAGGAACAGATCGCAACAGGAACAGATCGTTCTCAGCCATTTATTCACATATTTTCACATTTCAACATATAGAACAAGTTAACATTTCAGGTACGTCATTTTGATAATACTTTTGTTGGCCGACAGATTAAATTTAGCAACCAAATATTATTGCTTGAAATCTCACAGGCAGAGTGACCTTCGCTCCTTTTAGTAATCAATTATAGGATAAGTGCTTATAAATATCTTAATCCCCTAGGGCAGGCTCCCCAAACTGGGTTTGTCCCAAACCGAGTTGCCTATATGGTTGGTCGGGTTGGTCTTAGGAGGAGTTTTCACGTCATGCCACACATATCAACTCAAAATATGCATGTTTAAATCAATGTTTGACTTTTTCAACATGCCGCCAGAGGGCGCTCTAACATTTGACGTCACCTGTAAAATTGTTGTACAGAACTGCCTAGGCAGACACTCACATCGTTGAGAGCAAGTTCGCATCTTCCGCCAATTTCAAATAATAAGTCAAGTGATTTTGCACTTAATACCAAAAATGAAACCCTGCAATATTGTATCGATTGCCATAAAAAACAAAATCAAATCTGTAGCAGTTGGTTTTATATTGATTTTCATATGATACTTGATATGATACTTGATGACGTCATTGTGTCGTTTTTACCAGAAAGTGCAAGAGCTATTCCAAATGTGCTATAAATAGCCAAATCTTGAATATATCTATCACCGTTGATTTTTTTTTGGCAATTTTTAAGGTTTAAAGGTCTTTTTGTTGTCACTTCCGATCTGATGACGTTATCAATTTTATTTTGCATATACATTAATTTTGAAGCGTATACCGCAAATTGCGCCGCAGACATCAAGTGAAAATGCGTTTTTGACGTTTTTTAACCTGCCGCCAGAGGGCGCTCCAACTCTTCATGGCGTCACCCATTTTTTTTTTTGAAAGGTCGATCAAGGCAGACACCAACATCTTTGAAAGCAAGTTCATATCTTTTTCCACCTTCAAATTATTAGGCACTTCCGGTTTCGACCGGAAGGAAGGGTTACGTGATTTGACGCGCACAGGATAAAAGGAAGAGCATGTATTATCATGTCGATTTCCACAAAGTTGAAGTTGCGGTCTTTCACGGTTGATTTAATATTGAATTAAATTTATTAAATTTTCAACTGACGTCACGTGACCCACGATGATGTCATGATGACGTAATTACAAAAAATGCACCTCTGCAGTGGGTTGACCATTCTTGTTTGACAATTCAAGTTTATATCACTTTCCATTTTGACAAACAGTTCTGCAGAAGAATTGTGTCTTGGAGAAAAAAAAACATGGAACCCTTACCAAAATAATAGGTTTGGGGCTAAAGCCCAATACCTAACTATAGGTGTATGTCTGTTTGAAAACAGAACACAGGGCTTGTTCGCGTGTTACAAATATTTATGTTTGCCCTTCAATGACGTTATCTTTACCATACTTGTTTATGCACATTTAATCACTGTGGTCTTGGTTTATATTAAGTTAAGAAGTCAATCCGATGAAAGGAAGTGTTAAATTTTGAAAGCAGCATAAAATTGTATATACTAAAAAGTCAAATTAAATCAAACGATGACGTCATGGTAAAGACATTTCGGATTTTGCATACTAGTACCATCTTGTTATCCACCAAGTTTCATGACGATCGGAGTTTCTCTTATATGTGTTTTCTAAAATCTCATTTTTGATGACGTCATGAGGACGTCACACATTTTTCAACGAACGAACCAAAAACAAAAAAGAATTATGAATTTTGCATGTTGCGTTCGTGAGAAATGGCTTGAAGGTCCAAAAAATTAAATATTCATATAAAATCGCATGATGACGTCATCATGAGTCACCTCATTTTATTTTACCTATAACACAATCTGGTCTACCCACATACCAAGTTCCAACCCAATCGGACTAGCAGTTCTGTAAATATAGGACTTCAAAATATGCAAGTTTGTGTTGACTTCACGTGACCCATGACGACGTATTCATGACGTCAATCTTCGGGACACAACTTTGCCATAAGGACAATGAATATGCTTTTAAGTTGACTAATATATGACAAACTTTAATGCCGAAAGTGACGTGCACTAAAATCGTGTACAAAGTCTATGGGGTTTTTGGAATAAAAAGAAGAAAGAAACGACTGATGAACAAGTGTGAAACCAATCGGACATGTACTTCAGAAGATATAAGGCTTTGAAGTTTGCACCTTTAATGCCATGTCACGTGACACCTGATGACGTCATTATTACAATGTTGTTGTTAGACCCTCTCTTGCTGGTGGACTAAGAGTGTTCACCCAATATAATATAGTCAGTCACACGGATAATAATGCCAAGGACAGACTGTTGTAAAAACATGTACAAAACCTACGGGGAAAAATAAAATATTAAAAAAATTAATAAGAAATAACAGGGTGACGTCATTAAACCGTCATCAATTTGGCGTCAATTTTCTATCAGGGTCTTTGTTGTCTGTAACTTTGATGACGATTCAAGATTGTTAAGTTAGGAAATAGTGCCTTGCAAACATGTACAAAGTCAACGGGCTTAAAAATCCCATGCAGAAAAACTGCACCTTTGAATTCAAGTCGCGTGATATCCGTGTAAACTGAAAAATTGTTATGAAATATTACTTGATATTTTGACTCTTGGGTATATTTGTAATCGAACAAAAGGAAAAATTTAGTCAGATTTCTCTTTCCTTCACAAACTAATTCCCGGATGAAGTTGAGAACCTCTCAGCAAGATCGATAACAGTGTTGTATAAAAAAAAACGTGTACAAAACCTATGGGAAAAAAATAAATTTGCAAAAATCAATACAAAAATTAAGTGATGACGTCATCATGACGTCATAGTCTTGGCATTATTTTTGTATGAGGGTCTTCCTTGGCTGTAACTTTGATGACGATTCCAGATCGTCAAGTTCTAAAAATGGTGGCTTGAAAACGTCTACAAAGTCAATGGGCTAAAAATCCCACTGCAGAAAAACCGCACCTTTAAAAACGTTATTTGCCCTTTAAACTTAAACATCTTTATAAAATATTACCTGATATTCTGACTCTTGGGAATATTTTCAATCAAATGACAGAGCGTAACAATTACGATTTCTCTTTCCTTCTCATAGTAATTCGCGGCCAAAATTCAGAACTACTCAGTAAGATATATCAGTGTTGTGTTAGGAAAATACTTGTGGAGAAAGCTGTGTACAAACTCTTTTATTAGAAAAATTAATTATTCATCAATCCATAATAAATCACTTGATGACGTCATCATGACGTCATCACATTGCTAACATCTTTGTTGTTGTAACTTTGACGACGAGCAGAGTTTGCGAAGTGACCAAAATAGTGTCTTAAATCCGTGTACAAAGTCAATGGGCAAAAATATATATTCAAAAATCTATAATAAAATATTAACAAAACGAAAGGCTTTACCGCACTTTGTGGAAAAGCTAAAAAAAAATGAGAATAAAAAGAAAGGCTTTTTCGCAAATTGCGAAAAAGCCATAAAAAATCAAAACAAAAAGAAAGGCTATTTCGCAAATTTGAGAAAAAGCCAAAAAATCTGAACAAAAAAAAATCTTAACGAAAACAAGATCTGTTTCGGTGTTTTACACCGAAACTTTGTTTAGGCTTACACCGAAACAGCTAAAGAAACAAAAATGAGAACAAAAATTGGCTTTTTCGCTACTATGCGGAAAAGCCAAATGGGAAAAAAAAATCGGAACAAAAACAATGTTTAAAAAAGAAATAGTCCATTGACTTTGTGCACGTCATTTCTGGCCTCCACTTTTAGCATTTATCTTGTCATACATTATTCAAAATCAGCATAGGCATAGTCCCTATGACAAAGATGTGTCCCGAAAATTGACGTCATGGTGACGTCATCATGAGTCACGTGATGTCATCATTCATGTGCATATTACAAAGTCCTATATCTACATATTATAAAGTCCTATATCTACAAAACTGTCAATTTCATTGCGCTTCCCAAATTTAACAGTTCCTTTCATTGGATTGACTTCAACCTTTGTACCAACCAAGACAACAATGCAAAAATGTGCATTGACAAGTGACATCATGATAACGTCATCATGGGTCACGTGACGTCATCTTAAACGTACAAACTTGAAGACCCCATATCTAAAGAACTTTTAGTCTCGGTATGTAGGTAGATCGGGAAGTGTTATAGGTAAAAAATGAGGTGACGTCATCGTGACGTACTCGTGTGATTATAAATCTGTTTTGAAGTTTTGAAGATTATCACCATATCTCACGAACCCAACATGCTTAATTCAAAGTTTGTTTTGTATTAGGTTTGTTATGTAATAGGTATCTGCACAAATATTTTGGAAAAATGTGTGACGTCACGATGACGTCATCAGAAACGCGATTTTTTAAAAGCTTATAAGGGTAAGTCTGATTGTCTTGAAACTTGGTTGATAAGTAGATACCGTTAAAAAGAATGCAAAATCTGTAGTGACTTCATAATGATTCATCACCATGATGATGTTGTCATAGTAAGGTATGTGACGTCACCAAATGCCGAATCCAAAGTGATGTCAACATGACGCCATCAACTAATTTCTATACATTTTATATCTGTTAGCTATACTAGCTCAATATAACTTTTTCTTAACCTTAAACCAAAAATATAATTTACATGACTCCATATTAGCAAAAAAGCATAAAGTCATACAAAATAAAATCAGCAGAATAGTTCTGTTCTGTTTTCAAACAGACATAGATCTCTCGTCTTCTTCTTTCTTTTTGTCGGAAGAAAATCCCATAGACTTTTTACACGTCTTTTCTAGCCTTCACTTTTGCCATTCATCATTGTCATACATCCTTCAAAGTTACCATATGCATAGTCCCTACAGCAAGAATGTGTCCCACAGAGTGACGTCATGTTGACGTCATTATGGGTCACGTGACGTCACCTTAACAATTTCTAGATTTAATTATGAAAATCCTTACTATAATTCCAGGAATCTGTGTGTATGTCTGTCTGTCTGTCTGTCGATTATCTCCAGAACTGGGCACTATATGAAGTTGAAAACCAGCGAGCGTGTTGCTCGGCACCCCAGAATGTGCAGTGTCAAGTTTGCAGTTGTTTAGACGAGCGGTTCTCAAAAAAGTTGCAAATAAGCAGTATTTTTTTGCGGGCAAACGTGCCAGAACACCGCGCATTTTTGTTCTTTTCAATTGTTTACGTCATGTTTAAGCTAAAGCGCGCGCGCTCAATATGACGCAAACAATGCACGTGCATTAAGGGCGATACCATTGTCCAGTATGGGTGAATAACACTGCATACCATGTTTCCGTATATATACACGTACGTGGTGGCGGCACGGGTACGTTATTTTTGCAGTCGACTGAGCGACAATTGTAGGCGGTCGACTGAGCAACCTTACTGCGGGGCAATACCATTATCCAGCAGGGGCGAATATCTGCGCTATTTTTGCAGCTTTTTCGAGAACCACTTGCTCAAACAACTTCAAACTTGGCGCGAGCAGCTCTCCATTGGTGTACTCCATCGTTTGCATTGGTGCCCTCCATCACTTGCCTTTGTGTAATTTTCCCATTCCTTGGTGCTCATTGGTAATTTGAGTCACGTGACGTCATCATTCATGTGCATATTACAAAATCCTATATCTACAAAAATGTCTGTCCGATTGGGTTGAAATTTGATTTGTAGGTAGGCTGATGGGATGTGTTATAGATCAAAATTGAGGTGACATCATGTAACGTTGTGTGTCATCGTGTGATTTACGAATTGTTACGAATTTTGGACCAGTAAGTTGAGGTGGTGCGGCAATCGAGATCGCTGTTGTAGCTACCGCAGAAAAATTTGGGAAAAAAGCTTGACGCACATGATTAAAATCGACCCGCACGCTGACCAGAGATCGATATTTTGTTTGCCTTATTTGAAAAGCTGTAGAAAATTATATTCATTTGTTCATGATCATCTAATCGCACAACAAAAGATGATACGCACCTTTAAATTAGCATACTTTAATTTAGCCTTCTATACAGGTGCAACTACAATTTTGTTTTTTGGCCAACCGATGGACCCTAATTCAAACAAATGAGACCCATTATAAATAAAAAGGAAGGCCATAAGAATTATTTTCGGTGTAGTCTGGTGCCCTTTTAACAATGCAAGTCAATATTTGATGTTTTAGAATGCGGTGTCCACCAAGAAAACGATAAAAAGTAATGAAATTCGTCGTGGGGTCAGATCGAAAAACAGACATTTGTTTAAAAAAGTTCAAATGCGATAATCGTATCCATCCAACATGCACTACTGAACTAAATATAATCATGAGTATATTAAAAGATGAGGGAAATAAAATGCTCAATGAATCACCGAGGGAGGCTCGTTTTACTGCACAATGATCTTAAGCCCTCATTATTTGTTTTGTTTTGGGTTTTTTTTCACGCCTCTCCCAAAGTTTCTGCTGGATTTTAAGTGATAACTGATTATTTCATTCTAAAAAAAACTAACTGTTCTTCTATTTGAGTTTAAAATTAGTTGAAAATTACGTGCACTTGATCAAACTACCCATTCACAATATGTTTGACCCAGTTTCGGCCAGACACTTGATGGGAAAACACTTCCAAAAAAAACCCTCTGATTGAGGCATTTATCGGTGTCTCAATTGAAACGAAAGTTACGATCACAAATTGAAGGATACCACTGTGGTGGTAGACATTAGAGAAAAAAACCTCGAATGCAGCCTCGTACGTAGCAATTGAATTATACATAGACTGAATGTAAATTCAGTAACGGCGCCATGCAGGGGGTGTGTGAACAGAGCCCCATTAGAAGATGGGACCAGTCACCTCACCCTCACCACACCCCAGTGGCCTGAAATGGAAATAGGTCTCTATACTTCTTTTGTTTCTGAATTAGAAGACTGCTTTAACATCTATTACTCAAAACTATAAAACCTGTACTCTTTAACGATAGTCTCGGGTCAGACTCGAGTTTGAATCCGGGTCAGATTTGACCTGACACTTTTTCCAGGTCAAAATTACTTTTCTCTTGGTAACCTTCCGGGTCATTTGACCTATAAAAAATTAAGTTCTGCACCTGGAAATCGGCATTTCAACCAACTTGAGTTACAGAAAAAGAAAGTAATGACCTAAATTGAATCAGAAAAACTGTTTTTTTTCCCCAGGAGCTCTGAATATATATGTTGTACCAACTGCGGATGGTCCGGACGTTTCTAGTGTGGAGCCGGTGATCAATCTGGAAGGGGAACAGACGGATGGATTGACGTGGAAGGAGGCTGTGACTACCATCACTCAGGATGTGAACTTTTTTGTTGCCATCGAAGCTGTCAGAGGCAATGGTGAACTAGGAGATGTTGTGGTTTCAGAAGTCTCCATTTTGTACAGTGAGTTGTTTGTCTTTATACATATCGTCACCGTTTGAACGAAGTGACGAATCTGTGTACACAGCTGCAATTGAGTTTTGCAGAAAAACATCGCAATTCAGTTTTAGTTCCGGAACAAGAATTGAAAAAAATATATAACAATAATGCAATAGCCCAGCAGTTAATTAGCTAAAAATAACCTCTGTTTTCATCAAGTCATGTTTAAATATTAGACATTAAAGATATTCGGCACTTCTTTCATAACGGAAATTCCACTTCGTCAAGAAATGTAGCATATTTTTGCACACACTCCCGCACGTATATAAAATTTATAAATTTATAACGCATATTCGTGAATATTAATCAAAACGCAAGTGGAGGCTACATAAATCTAAATATAGCACGCATGTAAAGTCAATGAGACTAAGTGATGACAGTTTCCTCACTTCGTCAAAAACAAAAACCTGAGGGTGTCGCACTTTCCTCACTTTGTTTAATTAGCACAATGAACGAACAATATGATTTTGTGTCTCAATCTTGGTTATAATGAGAACATCATAAAATGATCTCAGATTGCTTAAAATCTTGGTTTTTGACGGAACCGTCACTTCGTCAAAACGGAGACGATATATGCAATTGTGAATATCAGCCAGATCAGTATTTGACTGGCCGGTCATCTGACAGGCCAATCACGTGGTTCAATGAATGCGCAGATCTAAAAATAGAGGAAAACATCTACAATAAAAAACAACAACAATGTTCTAAACAGAAGAAAACAGGAATACAAAATACACTAGAAATGTTGCAACGTAATCGGACCTTCAGTTCTTTATTAGATAATATAAAAAGCGCCTATAATGCGACGACACTTGTCATGTAATGACGTCATGGTGAGGTCACTTAACTTTTCATCAATAACACATCCAGACAGGTACATTTTTGGTTCATATAAAATTCCAACCAAATTCGACTTATGGTACTCTAGATATATAGACATTTGAAAGTGACAGGTTAATGTGAGTCACATGACTTGGGATGATGTCATGATGACGTCACATACGATTTCATCTGTAACACATCACGTACATATCAAGTTACAACCACATTGGACCTATGGTTTTCTAGAAATAAGCTTAAAAAACCTTCTATAATGTCACGTCACATGACACTTGATTACGTAATGATAACGTCATGTGAATGTTCATAGGTAGCACAAAGTGGGTGCGCCACTGCAAATTATGTATAGTATCTAGTCTGGTTAGATCTCATTAGCCCTCAACATGAGAAATTCCCAAACCAAGAATAGTTTTAGTAACAATTGAAACAGAAGAGTAAGTTGTGACAGTGGATTTCTAATGTAAAGTCTATAAATTGACTAAATTTGTAACCTACCAACATTACAAAAATAGTCATAAAGTTGTAAAATTTGAAGACCCTAATTTCTGTTTCGTGGATTCTGATAGAGGAAGACATGCTCTATCAAGTCATTTTCATTTCGTTATTTTTCAGGATTGATACATTATTACAATGATTGGGTCAAAGGTCATGGTAATATTTTAAAGGTCATGTCGACTTACTTTTCACAAAATTAAATTTTGACAAAAAAGTTGATTCGAGCATTCGATTTTCAAACCAGATTTCCATATATTTGATAAAAACGGACATGGTTATGACATATTTGTACCAAAAGGGTGGTATTTAAAAATCGGAAGACCTCAGGTAAACAAAGTGCGTTTGGTCTGACATGGAATGACCCCTAGGCTTTAATCCTTTATGGGACTCAATTCAGGCTAGCTGCGACAAGTTCACTCTCACTTGTTTATCTAATTGATGTAAAGAACGTGTAGTAATCAGCACGCATGTGCAGCTCATGTTAACAGGCATCAACAAAGTTATCAATGAAGACAGTATTCAGCCTTTAATTGCTTGAGGGATGCATTGATAGATGATTTGTCCAGATGCAGAGAGAACAACGTTAATGGATCTTCCATGAAGGCAGCTTTGCAGCCAGGTTAGCAGCCGTCCAGATATCCCCGTTGCATCTCAGATTGGCACAGGGTCCATTATACCAGACTTATTAAATGTTTCTTTGACGTTCGGGACAACGACATGTACATCAACATTCTTATCCACGTAGGTTTTCCACGTCTGGGAAAGGATGGCACAAGACGCCAAACTGCCTGCGTGCATGAAGGCGGTTCCAAAGCAGGTAACCTTGCAGTTGTTTATGGACTGCTGCTTTGATTACCTTGCTGGTGATTCTTAGCAGGAATATTGGGCGGTGCTTAGAAGGATCAGCTCTTGAATCTCTCTTGTGTACTCTTGTGTACAATGGCTGTCCTCCATGGGTGCGTCTGCACAGCGGACCAACCACTTGTGCGCTGAATTCCTTCAAGCGCCTGGTTGGAGTCTGGTCAGGACCGGATGCTTTGTCTGGTTCAAGTTGCTATATCATCCTTCGGATGTCCTTGGACTAAAAAAACTGACTGGCTTCTACAAGTTGATCATCAGTATTTGATAGTCGGCACCTTTGTACAAATGCCTGGCAGAAAACATCAGTTTTGACCCTAGCTGTTGTGTATGCAACTCCATTGTTTTCGATGACAGGAATATCAGAGTGACCGTTCTTCGATGGAGGGAGAGAGAGAGAGAGAGAGACTTTACTGTGCTCCATTATTTCTTGCTGCTGATATCATTGTCAGTTTATCTGTTCTTAACTTGATGTCGTAGGTTTTTTGTCTTGACTCTGTGTCTGATTATATGTTCGTCTTGTTGTGTAGCCTAAATCTCTGCATATTTTCAGGGGTGTAGCATATATTTAGCTGAAAGTAAGTGTAAACCTTTTTTTCTTCCTAAACGGGATATAAGCCTAATTTACTTCAAGAGCCATTATAAAATAGTATGTCAGAAACATTTACGTTCTGTATCGGTCAAACAACTGGCATATTTAACCTGTTGACGTATCATGTCTTTCTTTAAAACAATGCCAAACTTATCCTTTATTTTTAAGTTTCAAGTCGAATCATATTTTGCTGATTGATAAAGCCCTTTTGTTTGTTGGTAAATGCTCAATCAAGTGTAGTCGTCATTAAGTCATCATTATCGTTTTCGCTTAACAAAAATTCAGTTGGACCGCCAACCGGAATGGAACCAACACTAGACCCAACCACCACGACAGAGATAGCGACATCAACAGATCTTACAACCGAGCCAGATATAACATCGAAACCTACGACGACTCAGCAAACAACTTCTCTTGAACCAACAACCACGATGGAACCAACACTGGACCCAACCACCACGACAGAGATAGCAACAACTACAGATCTTACAACCGAACCAGATATAACATCGAAACCTACGACGACTCAGCAAACAACTTCTCTTGAACCACCAACCACAATGGAACCAATACTAGACCCAACCACCACGGCGGAATTAGATTCTATCACTACAGAGGAATCGTCATCTACTGCCAGGCAGACAACCCTACTGGAGGTAATTACAACCTTGACGCAAACAACCATACAAGGACCAAGAACCTCATCCGCGCTTACTGGCACACGAGAACCAACATCAACATCACAACAAACAACGGCAACAGAAATAGGTAAGAATACAGTGTTTTTTTCTCTGTAGTTTATCAGCTTAGAATTTATGTTTCGAAATCGCGGTCTTAAAAATCGAGACAGATCTGTCGTACCTGTACGATTGTACATGCAGTAAACCCAGAAAACGTATTGTCCATTTCCTGCATTAAAACGGCAACATGGCCAGACTTGAGATGCCAAGATGTATGACGGTGTGAGCGCAAAGACCCTTAAGGGTGTCTCTTTAGTCTATGGCGTTGCGACCATAAACCAGAAACATGTTTGATCGATGAAGTACAACACAGTGCGACGCTTTACGATCTTTGCGCGGAACCGGAGTCCTCAAAACGCTTAACCCATACACGAAACAACCTACACGAAAACAACATCTACATTTTGGTCATTATTAACAGATTAGCGTGAGGTGCGTGTGACGCCAGAGGCTTGACAATTAGTAGGTCTGCTAATTATATTGTTAAACGTTTAAATTTGATTTTTTTTGTCGCATGTGCCAACGCTACAAGGCATGCCCCGTGTGGCTAAAAGACGGGTTTGTCATACATGGCAGAAAATAAACGAACTGAAAAGAACAAACGGCGAAGAAAAAAACAGATTAGACAAATTGAACTACCAGCAATGATGCAAGGCGAATATAACCTTGATTTCAATTAAGAGAAATTAAAGTGCATAAAGTCGAATTGTTACCCAACGTGAATCAAAATCACAATAACAATTCAGATAATTTAAGCCGATTATTACGTCAATGAAGAATGAGCGACTGCCCGGTGAGTTAAGAGCACAAAGGCTAGGTTGCTCTGACAGTCGAGGATTTAGTGACGTACGGCGTCACGTCGTACTTTCGACAGAATGAATTTTTGACTGTCGAATTTGTATTTTTGAAGGTCTAACGTAAGATCTGATGATTGGAATGAATTTCCAATCGAACATGCTTCTTTTCAAACTAAATGCAATCTTTTGATTTCAATTCTGTCAGCACAAACATATGAAGACCCAAAGTGTGGAGGGGGCGGCCCTATCCAAACAGCCCTGTCCAAGTAGCTTCAGAGGATTTAATTAAACATCCGTCTTTGGATCGGCTGGCGCGATCCAGGGAGGTGAATTGTTAATTACACCTGACGTTTTGTTAACATATTTTTTTTCAATGATTGTCTTTTCCAAGTTGAAGCAGATATAACATCGAAACCTATGACGACTCAGCAAACAACTTCTCTTGAACCACCAACCACAATGGAACCAACACTAGACCCAACCACCACGGCGGAATTAGATTCTATCACTACAGAGGACTCGTCAACTACTGCCAGGCAGACAACCCTACTGGAGGTAATTACAACCTTGACGCAAACAACCATACAAGGACCAAGAACCTCATCCGCGCTTACTGGCACACGAGAACCAACATCAACATCACAACAAACAACGGCAACAGAAATAGGTAAGAATACAGTGTTTTTTTCTCTGTAGTTTATCAGCTTAGAATTTATGTTTCGAAATCGCGGTCTTAAAAATCGAGACAGATCTGTCGTACCTGTACGATTGCACATGCAGTAAACCCAGAAAACGTTTTGTCCATTTCCTGCATTAAAACGGCAACATGGCCAGACTTGAGATGCCAAGATGTATGACGGTGTGAGCGAAAAGACCCTCAAGGGTGTCTCTTTAGTCTATGGCGTTGCGACCATAAACCAGAAACATGTTTGATCGACGAAGTACAACACAGTGCGACGCTATACGATCTTTGCGCGGAACCGGAGTCCTCAAAACGCTTAACCCATACACGAAACAACCTACACGAAAACAACATCTACATTGTGGTCATTATTTAAATTCGATTTTTTTTTTGTCGCATGTGCCAACGCTACAAGGCATGCCCCGTGTGGCTAAAAGACGGGTTTGTCATACACGGCAGGAAATAAACGAACTGAAAAGAACAAACGGCGAAGAAAAAAAACAGATTAGACAAATTGAACTACCAGCAATGATGCAAGGCGAATATAACCTTGATTTTAATTAAGAGAAATTAAAGTGCATAAAATCGAATTGTTACCCAACGTGAATCAAAATCACAATAACAATTCAGATAATTTAAGCCGATTATTACGTCAATGAAGAATGAGCGACTGCCCGGTGCGTAAAGAGCACAAAGGCTAGGTTGCTCTGACAGTCGAGGATTTCGTGACGTACGGCGTCACGTCGTATTTTCGACAAAATGAATTTTTGACTGTCGAATTTGTATTTTTGAAGGTCTAACGTAAGATCTGATGATTGGAATGAATTTCCAATCGAACATGCTTCTTTTCAAACTAAATGCAATCTTTTGATTTCAATTCTGTCAGCACAAACATATGAAGACCCAAAGTGTGGAGGGGGCGGCCCTATCCAAACAGCCCTGTCCAAGTAGCTTCAGAGGATTTAATTAAACATCCGTCTTTGGATCGGCTGGCGCGATCCAGGAATGTGAATTGTTAATTACACCTGACGTTTTCTTAACATATTTTTTTCAATGATTGTCTTTTCCAAGTTGAAGCAGGAAACGGCGGCACTATAGCCATTGTAATCATTGTATGTGGGACTACACTCCTCTTCATTGTCGTCGCCTCACTCGTGTACTCCGCCGTCTTCAATGCTTCCCAGATGAGGCTTGCAGCGAATCGGGAAGCAGCCATGGAGAGCAGACTTAGGAGCAACGGCCGATATACTGAGGTGAACCTTCCTAAACCTTCATATTTAGCGAATTGAGCACTTGACATACATCATATTGTGCACATGTATTGTGCACATATTGTGTACCGTGTATCACATCATTCTCATGCACAGATTGCAATAAAGTATGTGGAATTTAACGTGTATTTTCATTTAGATTTTTTGAAAACGTGCGCTTTCATAAAGATTGTTTCTTGGCTCTAAATACATTGTGGACATGTATTTCAACTCTTGTACGAAATTTTACGTTAATTTAAACTTTAGACTGGAAAGCCCTCCAATAGATAAGAATGTCGGTTGAAACAGATAACTACCGTTTTTACTCGACACATTGCCTTTCCCCTGTTTGAAAGGCTCGAATTGTTTTATACACTGGAAAACTACTGTATTGAAGGGAAATAACCTTATAATTGGTAATACTGTCGAAGTTTGATTCAAATGAAAACAAAATGCAGCTTTTTCATTTTTTATCCAAATTTGAACAAAGGAATGACCGGATTGCAGTTTTAAACTGCAGCCTCCTGATTGCTCTTCCGACGCCCTACCACCTGACGTATCGCCCTTCAAACTGACTTATCAAACCCTTCGTTGGCATTTCCCTTGTGGACTATATCTTTGTTCAAGGGACGTTGGTCAGAAGCCATAACCCTGGATATGCCATGGTTCCACGTTATTGACAAAATCACCATGCCAGAAAAAATTAACAATGCTGCAAACCTGGGAAATAGCAAACGAGGATAATATAATGTGATGCGATCAAGCTAAATGAATCGTTGTTGACCTTTTTTTTAATTTTTCTCTTCATATTTTAAAAGAGCACAATCTCAGCATTACTGCTGTGAAAACTGCATGCTGGTAACCAGTTAGTAACAAATTATGCAAGTCGGAACACCAAAGAGATGTAATGAAGTGATGTGATGAAGTGGTCCTATTTTGGCCTGAATCTCCAAATGAAAGTTCTCTACAGACGACTCATTTAGCTTGATCGCATCACATTATGTTCTAATAAACCGCAAAAGGAAAACTGACAAATTTTACATTAACATAGGATTGGACAGCTCAGTTGAGTTTATAATATCGATAGTGACTGTTTTCTTTACTTTCATTGATTTTTTTTTAATTTCCTCTCTTCATCAGGATATAGAACTAGTAGATCTTCGAGACAATTTCACTACCCCGTACATCGTTCGTAACCCCCTTCCGGTAAGATTAAAATCTGAATGTAAAATCGTTTGTGAAAATGTTGAAAATGACCTCCGTAAGTGTTCAGTTTAGCGGCTCCTTTGACAGCTCTTATCATCACCATGCGTCGAGTTTGATCTTGAACATGATTCAAACACCCTATCTGTTTAATATTAACTGGGGGGTCTTTTTCAATATTTCTGTCTATTTGTTTGCTTTTTCGCAATTCAGCGAAAAAGCCTTTTTGTTTTTCTTTCTTCTTTTTGATTCACGCAAACCCCCTTAGACTTTGTACACGATTTTAGTACACGCCACTTTTGGCATTGAACCTTGTCATACATCATTCAAACTAGGCATATGCATTATCCTTATAGCAAAGTTGTGTCCCACAGAGTGACGTCATGATTACGTCATCAGGGGTCACGTGACGTCATATTTTGAAGTCCTATATCTACAGAACTGTAAGTCCGATTGGGTTGAAGCTTGGCATGTGGGTAAACCGGGATGTGATACAGATTTTTGAAAATGAGGTGACGTCATGATGACGGCATCATGCGATTATATGAATATTTGAATTTTTGGACCTTTCAGCCATATCTCTTTCAAACGCAACATGCAAAATTCAAAATTCTTTTTGTATTAGATTTATTAGGTAATAGGTATCGGCATAGCATTTTGAAAAATGTGTGACGACATCATGACATCATCACAAAAGCGATTTTTCAAAACACATATAAGAAAAATTCCGATCGTGATGAAACCTAATGGGTACGTAGATAATGGTACTTGTATGTAGAATCCGAAGTGACGTCACGATGACGTCATCATTTGATTTTTTAATGATTTTTTTAAACATAGTATAATTTTATTCTTCATCCAAAATTGCACAGTTCCTTCCATTGTATTGACTTTAATCGTGCTTCAAACCAAGACAACAATGACAAAATGTGCATCGAGGATGGTTTTCAAGATGACGTCATCGCAGTGACAATGTTATCACCTGCGAATGTTCACCTCCGGGTTATTCTTTCATCAACATTCCCTGTGGAGGTGCTGACTTCCATGGAGGCATTGGTGTGATTTATAAAACCCAATTGAATCTCAAGATCGTGCCTGGACCAATTACTACAACCACTTTTGAGCATGTCGTGCTGACGGATCAAACAAACCTAATGTTGTTTGTCGTCATATACAGACCTCCACCATCACAGTCCAACATGTTTAAATCTTCAGATTTCCTGACTGAATTTGACAACTTTGTTAATGAAATTGCCATCATTCCTGGCAAGCTTCTCATGCTTGGCGATTTTAACGTCCATATTGATGAGCCAACAAAATCTGAGTCTTCAAAATTCCTCGCTACACTCGCAAGTGCAGACATTCACCAATTTGTGTCGGGCCCCACCCATAAATATGGCCACACGTTGGACCTGGTCATTGATCATCTGGAAGCAAGTTGGTCCAAAACTGTTCTGTGCACGAGAACCTGATGTCCGATCACCATGCAGTGCACTTTCAAATTAACCGTACTAAACCGGATGCACAGATGATACACTCTGAAATGCGTAACTTTAGCGATATTGATACCGACGCGCTTTCCTGCGATTTCAAGGAGAGACTCGAGCCTCTACTTGAACTTAGAAATGTCGATGATCAGTTTCATTTCTATAATGAAACTATTCGACAGATCCTCCACGAGCATTGCCCCGTCAGACAACTCGACCGTGCTGTACGGCCAAAATCCCCCTGGTACAACCGCAACATCCATGGAGCAAGGGGCGTCAGGCGTCGACTGGAGCGGAGGTGGCGGAAAAGCAAACTTGACAGTGATCGCGATGCCTACTTGGCGCAACTGTCTTTGCTCTCCGAACTTATCCAGTCAGCCAAGGCATCGTACTTTAAAGATAAACTAACCAATTGCAATGTCAAAGATATCTACCGGACCATTCAAAAACTCCTTAACAATAGTTCCACTAAGTTCCCTACTGGTCATTCTAAGAGGATTATTTGTGATCGCTTTGCCCTGTGTTTCAGTGATAAAGTTGTTCAGATCAGACGTGGCCTTGATAGTAACATTCAATCAGTCCCCATGCATACCATTCCTGGCCATGTTTCTAATGTTATCACCCATCCACTCTCTGAATTTGAATGTGTTGACGAACAGGAAATTATCAAATTCGTCACTGGTTCCTCTAACAAATCCTGTTCTCTTGATTCAATGCCTACTTGGCTGCTTAAAGCAAATGTCCATGTTCTTGCGCCATTCATAAAACATATGATTAACTCTTCCTTTTCCACAGGTACCTTACCGCATGACTTGTCTCAGGCTATTGTCACCCCCATACTCAAAAAACCTAATCTGGATGTAGACGAGCTAAAGAATTACCGTCCAGTATCTAATATTCCTTTTTTATCCAAACTCATGGAGAGAATTGTATTAAATCGTGTCAATTACCATGTCAATGACAATTCCCTACATCAACCTTTTCAATCTGCCTATAAGAGCAACCACAGTACTGAGACAGGTTTATTGCGGGTGAAAAATGACATTATGCGTGCCATCGAAAACAAGATGGCGGTTCTACTTGTCATGTTAGATCTTTCGTCCGCTTTGGACACCATCGACCACAATCTGTTATTAGCGAGACTTGAAACATCTTTTGGTCTCAGTGGGTTAGCTCTGAATTGGTTCCACAGCTACCTTGGAGGACGCCGAAATCGTGTACGTGTTGCTGGGGTGCTTTCGGATGAACAGCCTGTAGATTTTGGCGTTCCCCAGGGTTCAGTTGTTGGGCCTACACTCTTTACTTTCTACACCAAACCGGTTTCTGACATCATTGAGAATCATCATCTGAACTATCACATTTATGCTGATGATACACAGATTTATACCAATTTCAATCCATCTATCTCTGGAGATTCTAAATTAGCTCTTGACAAACTATTGTGGCGGAAAGTGTTTAGTTGTGACGTCATACCATAGCACTAACGCTTAATCACTTGTGTGCAGTGACCGGGCGGAGCTTACGAGCTCCGTGGGCTGCTGCGCGTACGTGATTGGCCAATAACTCCCATAAGTTTAGCGCACCATAGGGTTAGTACACGCACATGGTTTGTAGACATGACGTAGCGTCTGGTACATGTATATAAATGCGTGCCTGGGGAGCGCGCGGGGTTTAGTTCTGTTTTCAGATCAGGTTTTTGTAGCGGTTTGGTTCTAGCGGCTTGTTCAGAAGATAATCGTTGTTAGGTGAGATACTAGTGTGTCTAGGTTCGGGGCTCAGCTGTTTTGGGTGTTGAGTGCCGAGTGTCTGGAGGTAGCAGGCTAGAGCGTAGCTGCGACAGCGGGCAGAGAAGTAGGTAAATTACTTGTACTCTGCGTGTATAATTGCTTAGGCGATTTGTGTACAAAGTCTGTGTAGCTGTACTGGGGTTGCGCTGGTACGTGTGGCTGAATTCTGGCTTACACACACGGCGTAGCGAGTACCCTGCTAACGGACTGTATACATTGCTAAGCGGCTGTTGTGTGCTTGTAACGCTGTGTATTGCTGACTCGGTGATTCATTCCTAGCGCTGTGCATAGTTGCTCATTGCTGCCATTGTTGTCTAGTGCTTAATGCCGTGTTCGTTGTTGCATAGGCAAGCAGCGGGCTATCTCCAGTAACTAAGGACCCTGTTAATAAAACAACCCACCGAATCACATCCTAATTGTTGTACTTGATTATTGTTGAATAAATTACGATCATTGTTGTTTGAGATTACCGACAATTCTGCTTCCGGTGTTTGTGTTTACAGGTTTATTGTGCAATTAATTAACAGAGATAAATAATCAACACTCATTCATAATCGGGCGGTAGATTTCCACCAAAACGGACCTGCACCCTTAGCCTTGAAGGTCGCTCTGAGTGATCTCTCGTCTAGGGAAGAGCCTTGGTTTGGGAAGATTGTCTTCACCCCACTAGGAGTCAGACTTATCCTAACAGACTTGGGTTGGCCCGGGGGGTTCCCGCCACAAATGGTGTCAGAAGTGGGATGATTGTGAATGATTAAGTTGATTTCTCTGTTGAATAATTGAATTGCACAATTGTTGAATTGTTGTTGTGGTTCTGTGGTGATTTCGGTGGTTGTTTGGAATGATGAGCGAAGGCTCTAAGGGTCGAGTGGGCACCTCAAGTGCTGAGGCCGAGGTGCAAAGACTGCGTTGGGAAGCCCAATTTCTGCAGTGGGAAAATGATCTCATTGCAAAGAAGTTGAAGGCTGCCATGGAGTTGCAGTCGGGTGTTTCCCCAAAGGAAGGAAACATGGACGCGCCAGGTGGAAGCCGGCGTGTGCTCCATCGGGTTGATTCTGATGTTGAGCTCAGGTTGCCCGAAGAGACTTCCGGGTATGTCTCTGGAGCAACGGAAAGAGTTTCAGGCGCAAATATGGTGCCAGAGTTAGCCCCTAAAGTGGGGAGGGAGGTGACTTTCATGGAAAGTACACCTCAGAAAGGACAGAGCTCAGGGATATTCCCCCGAGCGCAGTCGACGCCTGTTGCCAGGAAGACAGATGATCCAAATGGTGATCTGATGTCGTTCATCCCTGAAGGTGGCTTGGAACGGGGTTTGGCGAGTACCAACCCGTTCGTTGGTGACATGGGGATGGTAACCCCTAAACAGGTGAAGAGCGAATTGTTAAGTTTTGCGACTCGACCAGTCGAGGCGAAGAACAACAGTTCAGCTGAAGTTGACATCTCGTCGGTAGGTCCGTGGCCACTGAAAAGAGAGGCACGGGTCCATGGTGATGTGGGTCAGATGGGTAGTTTGGAGCGACCAAATCGCAGGCCAAACATAACCCCTGATCGGTACAGCGGAAAGGTGCTCTGGAAGGAGTACTTCCGCCATTTTGAGTCGTGTCGTGAGGTGAATATGTGGAGCGAGGAGCAGGCTGCGAGGTGGTTAGCCGCAAGCTTGCAGGGAGACGCTCTACGGTTATTCGGTGACTCTGGCCACAAGTACACGTATAGTGCGCTTGTAAAGTTGCTGGAGCGCAGGTTTGGGTCAGCTCGACAGAGTGAAAATTATCTCGTCGAACTGAGACATCGGCGCCAAAAGCCGAAGGAGACTCTGCTTGAATTAGGGCAAGCGATTCACGAATTGACAGCGAGAGCATACCCTGAGTTACAGGAAGATGCTCGTGAGAGGTTGGCTAAGAACCACTTCATAGATGCTGTTGACAGTCATTCAGTTAGGGAGGGCATCAATAGGGCTCGTCCAAAAACTTTGGATGAAGCAGTCCAGGCTGCCCTGGAGACTGAGAATTTCGAGAAGGTGGAACAGCACAGATTGCTGGACCGGAAGCCCGCTAAATTGGCAAGAGCTTTGGGTTCAGTAACTGAACAGAGGCTGGACACTCTCGAGGAAAATCTCAATAAGCAGGCCAAAACTTTGGACTCTGTGGCTGAATTGGTGAAGTCTTTGTCCGGTCAGATTAAAGGTCAAGGTCAGGGTAGGGGCGTGTTGTCTCCCCAGACTCACAAGCCCGGTATGCCTGAACCTGGGGCCTTGCGGTGTTTCAGATGTGGTGACAAAGGGCACTTTGCCCGGGAGTGCAAGAAAACTCCAAAGCAGGGAAACGTCAGTCAGCCCCCCGTAGAACCCGCGGGAAGGCTGAGTGGTCAAAAGGGTTCAAGAGACAACACAGTGACAGCGAGGGTGGTGGTGGAGAGAAAAAGTCGAAGCCTGGGGATGGGCAACGAGTCATAACTCTGCCTAATCCCAGTAGTGGAGCTCGTTATGGTTTGTTTGTTGATGGGATGGTAAGGACGACAAAGTGTCGATTTTTGATCGACACGGGGTCCACCGATACTTTGATAAATAGTACGGTGTACTACCAAATTCCTAAGGAGAAAAGACCCGTCTTACAGACGGATGATGTTCAGGTAAAGCAAGTTGACGGTAGTCAGCTAGCCGTGTTGGGTATAGCTTGGGTAGAGGTACAAGTGGGTCGAACCACGCACCAAGTCAGGGCAGTGTTTGTCGACATGAAGTACTGTGGTATCCTGGGCATGGATTTCCTGGTACCCACAGGTGGAAATTTAGATTTCCAGTCGAAAGAGTGGAGGCTCAAAGGTGAGCGAATCAAATGCACGAATGGTGCTGGCGAGCATTTTGTTGGTCGTGTTGTAGTTTCTAAAACTACGGTGATTCCATCAGGTCATGAGGCCGTGGTCCCGGGTATAATTGCTCGGAAGGGTGCCGACTTGTTCGGGCCGGCCATGGTGGAACCGATGGAAGGTGGCGGTGACCTAGCCAAGAAGGGCTTGGTGTTGGCCAGATCTCTGGTTGAGACTGAAGCCGATGTTGTTGCGCTGCGGGTCTTCAATCCCGGAAGGGAGAAAAGAGTTGCACGTGAGGGGACAACAGCGGGACTGATCTCCCAGGTGGAAGTTGGTTCAATTCATGGTGAGTTGGATAGGGTGACAAATGCTGGTGAAGAGTTACCCCAGCACTTGCAAGATTTGTTTGAGAGGGGTACAGCCAATGTGGAGGCTATCTACCATGAGGATGTCCGGAAATGTCTTGTAGACTTTCAGGACGTGTTGTCCAAGGGTGACCATGACATTGGTCGCACGGACGTGGTGCAGCATCACATAAATACTGGTGATGCCAAGCCGGTGAAAGAACGGATGAGGCGTCATCCATATTGCCATCAGGAGGAAATTCAGAGGCAAGTCGGTGATTTGGAAAAGAGGGGGGTGATTGAACCTTCCGACAGTCCATGGGCGGCAAATGTTGTTTTGGTTGACAAAAAGGATGGTACGAAACGCTTCTGTATTGATTACAGAAAGTTGAATTCGGTGACCATCAAGGATGCTTATCCTGTGCCGCGCATTGATGAAACATTCGATGCGTTGGGTGGAGCGAAGTGGTTTTGTACACTTGACTTGGCGTCGGGGTACTGGCAAGTCGCTCTGGATGAGGACGCCAGCCAAAAGTCAACATTTGTTGTGAGAAGCGGGTTGTACCGGTGGAAATGCATGCCTTTTGGGCTGTGCAATGCCCCGGCGACATTTGAGCGGCTCATGGAAAAGGTCATGGCCGGTTTGCAGTGGGAAATCCTACTGATTTATTTGGATGACATCATCGTGTTTGGTCAGTCGGTGATGGAGACCCTAGAACGTCTCCGAGTTGTGTTGGACAGGCTAAGAAACGCTGGGCTTAAACTCAAGCCCAACAAGTGTCATTTGTTTCGGAGGTCGGTGGCTTACCTAGGGCACATTGTGTCCTCAGAAGGGGTAGCAACAGATCCTCAGAAGATTGAGGCAGTGGCAAATTGGCCGGTTCCAAGGTGTGTACGAGATGTGCGAAGCTTTTTAGGCCTCGCATCGTACTACCGGAAGTTCATAAAGGGGTTTGCAGAAGTGGCGAGTCCACTTCATGCGCTGACCGAGAAGTCAAGAGAATTTGTGTGGACTGAGAGTTGTCAAGAGGCATTTGACGAGCTGAAGGGCAGGCTTCAAGCCGCCCCAGTTTTGTCATATCCAATGCCCGAGGGTGACTTCATCCTGGACACCGATGCCAGTGGTGAAGGTATCGGGGCAGTGTTGTCGCAAGTCCAGGGTGGTGACGAAAAAGTGCTTGCGTATGCGAGCCGGAAGCTCAGCAAACCTGAGCGAAATTACTGTGTCACTCGTAAAGAGTTGTTGGCTGTGGTTGTGTACTTGAAGTATTTCAAACAATATTTGTACGGCCGCAGGTTGACGGTCAGAACTGACCATGCCGCATTGCGGTGGGTACTTAATTTTAAGAACCCCGAGGGTCAGCTGGCGAGGTGGATTGAGGTCCTATCTCAGTATGACTTGGTCATTGAGCACAGGAGTGGCAAGAAGCATGGTAATGCTGATGGGTTGTCGAGACGGCAATGCAAACAGTGCGGCCGTGAGGAGGTGGTCAAGGAGGATGAGGCAACTGGTGTGGTACCCGAGGTTCAGCCTCGGGGGAGTGAGTTTTTGGTTAGGGGCGTAGCTGCCCAACCAACCCTGTCTCGCAGTGCTTTAAAGGAAGCACAGTCACAGGATGACACCATGAGTTGGCTCAGGAAGTTGAAAGAGGACGGTGATAGTCGTCCTGAGTGGAAGACGGTTTCGCACTTGTCGGCAGCCTGTAAGACCTACTGGTCACAGTGGGACCAGTTAGAGGTCCGAGATGGAGTTCTACATAGGAGGTGGGACTCCGACGACGGAAAGTCCGTCCGGTGGCTGTTGGTTTTGCCACTGAAGTTTCGGAAAGAAATTCTGTCGGAGTTGCATGGTGGGCAACTGAGTGGTCATTTGGGGGTCAACAAAACTCTGGCCAAAGTCAAAGCCAGGTACTTCTGGCCAGGCATGTCTGCGGACGTGCGGTCTTTTCTCCGAGGTTGCAATGTCTGTGCCAGGAGAAAGTCGGCTGCCAAGAAGAGGGTTGCGCCCCTACAGCAGTATCGAGTTGGTGTTCCGATGGAGCGAGTAGCAATAGACTTGCTCGGGCCATTGCCCGTCACGGACAATGGTAATCGTTGGGTGTTGGTGGTTGGCGACTACTGCACTAAGTGGATGGAAGCATTTCCGCTTCCTGACGCTACTGCAGTTACAGTCGCGCACACTTTGGTGACTGAGTTTGTCTGTCAATTCGGGGTGCCCCAAGAACTTCACTCTGATCAGGGCACAAACTTTGAGTCAGAAGTGTTCAGGGAAATGTGCCAAATTCTCGGCATTTCGAAAACCCGAACAACCGCCTATAATCCGAAATCGGACGGCATGGTTGAGAGGTTTAACAAAACCTTGGTCAACATCGTGGCGATGCTCCTTGACCCTAGGCGTAGGCAGAAGGACTGGGATGAGTTCCTCCCCTTTGCGACCTTCGCTTATAGGTGTACGCCGCAAGACTCGATTGGGGAATCGCCCAACATGATGATGTTGGGGCGAGAGGTGAGTGTCCCAGTGGATCTGGTGACAGGGTTTCCTGAGGTTGAGGTGGAAGCCACTGCAGACTTTGCTGAAACATTGCGAAGTAATATGCAGGAGGCCCACAATAGGGCGAGGAATGGTCTCGGGAAAAGTGCCCGGAGGCAAAAGAAGAACTTTGACAGGAGAGCGTCTCAGCATGGGTTGAGAGAGGGCCAATTTGTGTGGCTACACAACCCTGCGAAGAAAAAGCACATGTCCCCCAAACTACAACTTAGGTGGGAAGGACCATGGCTTGTTGTCAAGAAGTTGTCAGATGTGACAGTTCGGATCCAGCTTAGGCGTGATGGCAAGCCAAAGGTAGTCCATGTAGACCGACTAAAACCGTATGTCGGTGAGGCAATCGAACCGTGGAATTGTCAGTCCAGGGATGAGGTGACAGAAAGCCTCCCCATGGATGAAATCCCCGAAGTTCAAGATGACAGAGAGTCGTCTGAGGAGTTGGCCGAAGTGGCCGAAAATGAGGTTCCTGTGATGGAGGATTCCATTACAGAGGAGTTCAATCCGAGTAGTCCAGCCGATCAGTCAGAACGGCAGGATGAGTCAGCGCCAAGACGGTACCCAAGACGGGCCCACAAATTGCCCCTGCGGTATCGTTAGAGTCCAGATTTGTTGTTGAGGTCATCTAAGGGATGAGGCTCCAGTCTCCCCTGTTTCATCCCCTGCATCCTCCACTCCCCCACTGGAAGAGTTGGCGAGAGCATCCCAGCCACGCCCGAAGTGTCCCATTCAAGAGAGACATCCCCCTGTTGAAGATGAGGACGGCAACTGTGCGGGTCCAGTCATCATCTCAGACGTGGCCGAATGGCAACATCATCGTCTCCCGAAGAGAACTACCGGATGAGCTACAAGCAAGTGTCCGTTGATGAGAACGGGCGTCCCGTCGAGAAGTGAACGACGTGTTCCAGTTTAATGTATTTTTGTTGTGTTTATCTATAAGGTTTCTAAAGTTTTCTAAGGTTTTAATCAGTTCCAAGTTCTTAAATGTTTTCTTAAAAGTTTTGTTGAAAGTTTCATAAATGTTTTTATACAAGTTTATTGTCGGTTAAGAAAAAAAAATGTATATAATTTAATTGGAAAATCCGTTGTTTAAACTCTGTAAAATTTATCCCAGTTAAATCATGTAAAATTCAATTTGCGAAAATCTTGCCATCAAAATTAGTGTACATTTCATCAGTCTAAAATTATCCGTAAATTTCAGCTTTAAATCTGTGTAAAATAAGTGCAAATTTCCCCTAATTTCTTGTGAATATTTAATGAACTAAAATTTGAGCCAGACGACTATAATTTTCCTTAAATCTCTTGTGAATATTTAATGAGCAAAAATGTGATTCAGATGCTGTACAATAATTCCCTGTGAAATCTTGTGAATATTTAATTAGCAAATTTTGGTGAAGTTGGACATGTACATGGATTTTCGACACGTTGTACTATGCACTTAGAATCTTGTGCATATTTAATGAGCTGAATTTTGGTGTTCTTGCACATGTGAAACACTTGTACATGTTAGTTACATGTAGGTAGGGTACATGTTATATTTCGCACATGTTAAGCACATGTACACATGTAAAGTACATGTGAGGAAGGTACATGTTATATTTTGTGAATATTTAATGAACTTTAATATCAGTTTCCTCTCTTATGTTTTCTTTTGAATTTCAAAGATGAAGTTAAACTTTATGTTTTCTATTGTAATTCAAAGAAAAAGTTAAGTGTTATGTTTTCTTTTGAATTTTATGGATGAAGTTAAGCTTTAAGTTTTGTATTGAATTATTTTGAAGATGTTAAGATGTAGTCACACTTTCCTTTTATTTTTGTATTATGGCTTTAGAGTATGGGGACATCCTCTGCCATGCTCGGGCCCTTGTGGCGGAAAGTGTTTAGTTGTGACGTCATACCATAGCACTAACGCTTAATCACTTGTGTGCAGTGACCGGGCGGAGCTTACGAGCTCCGTGGGCTGCTGCGCGTACGTGATTGGCCAATAACTCCCATAAGTTTAGCGCACCATATGGTTAGTACACGCACATGGTTTGTAGACATGACGTAGCGTCTGGTACATGTATATAAATGCGTGCCTGGGGAGCGCGCGGGGTTTAGTTCTGTTTTCAGATCAGGTTTTTGTAGCGGTTTGGTTCTAGCGGCTTGTTCAGAAGATAATCGTTGTTAGGTGAGATACTAGTGTGTCTAGGTTCGGGGCTCAGCTGTTTTGGGTGTTGAGTGCCGAGTGTCTGGAGGTAGCAGGCTAGAGCGTAGCTGCGACAGCGGGCAGAGAAGTAGGTAAATTACTTGTACTCTGCGTGTATAATTGCTTAGGCGATTTGTGTACAAAGTCTGTGTAGCTGTACTGGGGTTGCGCTGGTACGTGTGGCTGAATTCTGGCTTACACACACGGCGTAGCGAGTACCCTGCTAACGGACTGTATACATTGCTAAGCGGCTGTTGTGTGCTTGTAACGCTGTGTATTGCTGACTCGGTGATTCATTCCTAGCGCTGTGCATAGTTGCTCATTGCTGCCATTGTTGTCTAGTGCTTAATGCCGTGTTCGTTGTTGCATAGGCAAGCAGCGGGCTATCTCCAGTAACTAAGGACCCTGTTAATAAAACAACCCACCGAATCACATCCTAATTGTTGTACTTGATTATTGTTGAATAAATTACGATCATTGTTGTTTGAGATTACCGACAATTCTGCTTCCGGTGTTTGTGTTTACAGGTTTATTGTGCAATTAATTAACAGAGATAAATAATCAACACTCATTCATAATCGGGCGGTAGATTTCCACCAAAACGGACCTGCACCCTTAGCCTTGAAGGTCGCTCTGAGTGATCTCTCGTCTAGGGAAGAGCCTTGGTTTGGGAAGATTGTCTTCACCCCACTAGGAGTCAGACTTATCCTAACAGACTTGGGTTGGCCCGGGGGGTTCCCGCCACACTATCAGCATGTATCACTGACATCAAATTCTGGATGTGTGCAAACAAACTTCAGCTTAATGATGATAAAACAGAATTTTTTATTGCCGCTTCTCCCCGTAGCATCAATTCTCTCTCTGCCCTGACACTTCAAGTAGGATCTACCACTATCAAACCTTCACCTTTCATCAAAAACCTTGGTGTGGTTTTTTACTCTACTATGTCTATGTCACAACATGTCACAACAATATGCAGATCTGTCAACTTTCATCTACGCAATATAAATCGTATTCGGAAGTTCATCGATCAGAACACTTGTCACCATGCAGTACGTTCGCTAATCACATCTCGCCTTGACTACTGCAATTCTCTTTTATACGGCATAAGTCAAGGAGACAGAAACGGTTACAAAAACTTCAGAACCGTGCAGCCAGACTCATTCTCTGTGTAGGCCGCTCTACTGAGGCCTCACCGCTCCTGCATCAACTACATTGGCTGCCGATTGAATCACGTATTCTTTTCAAATTAATTATATAAGTTTACAAAACACAACACTGTCTGGCCCCTTCCTACCTGACCGATTTACTGTCTTTGTATCAATCAGGTAGGGCGGGGTTTAGGTCTTCAACAGACACTTCCCGATTACATGTTCCTATTAACACTAAAACCACAGGTGACAAAGCTTTCTCGATTGCTGGCCCCAGGGAGTGGAACAAGATCCCTCAACACATCCGACTTGCATCTTCAATCATCACCTTCAAGAAATCTCTCAAAACACATCTGTTTCTTTAATCAATTCACCTTCATTTTTACCTGTCATTATCTCCTGGTTCCTTTGAGTTATTCTTAAATTAATTTGTTTGTTGTTTTTGTTTGTTTTTTTGCCTTGTTTATTTGTAGATTGTATTTTTGTAGTTTTGTACTGCGCTTTGATCTTTGTTAAAAGCGCTTTATAAATGCTCCATTTATTATAGTGCATGTGACGTCATGTGACAAAGCTTTTTTTTAACTCCCATAGACAATGTACAGGATTTTTTTACACGCCACTTTTGGCATTGAACTTTGTCATACATTATTCAAATTAAGCATATGCATTGTCCTTATGGCAAAGTTGTGTCCCAAAGGGTGACGTCTTAATTACGAAATCATGGGTCACGTGACGTCATCACAAACGTGCATATGTTGAACCCCTATATCTACAGAACGGTAAGTCTGATATGTTTGAAACACGGTATGTAAGTAGGCCGGGAAGTGTTATAGGTACAAATTGAGGTGACGTCATGATGACGTCATCATGCAATTTAACATGATTTTTTTTTAATTTTGGCACTTTTAAGCCATATTTCATGAACGCAACATGCAAAATTCAAAATTCTTTATGTATTTGGTTTGTTAGGTAATAGGTATCTTAACAAATTTTTTAAAAGTGTGTGACATCATCATGACGACATCAGAAATGCAATTTTGTAAATCGCATATAAGGGAAGGTCCGATCGTCATGAAACTAAGTGGGAAGGTAGATAATGGTACTAGTATGCAACGTTTGAAGTGATGTCACAATGACGTTATCGGTCGATTTTTTTATGATGTTTTCAATTTTAAAATGGTATTCTGCTTCCAAAATTGTACACTTTCTTTCATTGGATTGACTTCAAACTTGATACAGTCCAAAACCACATTGACGACATTTGCATTGACATGTGTTGTCAAGATGACGTTATCGTAGGGCATGTGACGTCATGTGATACAGCTTGATTTTTGAATTATTCTAAGCGGTATCAAGCACTTTCAAAAGTGCTGCAAAAGGATGAACATAACATAAACTTTTGTAAATTGCGAAAAAGCCTGTTCTGTTCATCGAACTGACATAGCTCTAGTTTTTTCTTTGTTTCATGACGTTAATCGGGGATTTATTGATACAAAACCATATCCACTAAATGAGATCGAATGCGGCACTTAATGATATATGGAGAGAAGACAATCGCGCTTGTTATAAAGGAAGTCAGCCAATGAATAGTTGCATAGCGGTTTGGATGTCGCCATGGGCGTCGCCAGGATTTTTTTCTAGAGGGGGGGGGGGCAAAGCACATTTCCCCCCCCCCCCGAAATCTTTGTACATTTCCAGCGTATTCTTGATCAATCATTTTTCGAGGGTGGGCAGAGACATTCTCCCCCCCCCCAACCCAACTGCACTATGACTTTGCGCCACTTTTCCTCCCCTTTTTGTTTTCTTTTTCCCCCTTTTTGTTTTTCCGGCCCCCCTTGCGCCAACTCCCCCCCCCCCTTTGCGACGCCCTTGGATGGCTCCTCAGGTGGCGTATTGGCCGTTAAGCTAAGTTGATAAAGCGTTACCATGTGAAACATTAATTTAAATATTCACATTTCACTTTGTTGCAGATAATGTAAATGGATGGTATTTGGCAAGAAGATGACTTCTACTACTAGCAGCCAACTGATGAACAGAACACGCTGAACCGCGAAGAAAGAGTTTGAGCTTGCTTGAGCCACAATTCTATCTTTATGATTGGTCTGTACATAATACAGATGTCTTCTAATATGATTGCTGTAAACTCATTACTGTAAACTCATATGCCTTTAAGTAAATCAGCTTTTTTCGTTTTCGTTTTAAGGGTACTTACTTAAACAAAGTGTATTATGCAGGCACTTAAGTTGCACGCCGATTCGGAAATGTGTATTTTGGGCATCATGTAAACGAATTATTCCTTTCAAACATTGAACAATTTCCTAGGTTAATTTTATCCATATAGTAAGGGTGAAAACTACAGCTACCTAAAATTACTCAATTGTTTGGGCTATAATTTCTGTTAAATTCAGCCAAAACTTGTGGTCATGCAAGACCAAAATAATGTGGTCTTTTATGACCACAAATTTTATTTGAATTTTTGGTAAAATTAATCTGTTTCCCGTAAGAAATAAAGTAAGAAAAGACAAATACACAAGAAAGCCTATATGAAACACTGTCTGAATGTGCGAAAAATATATAGCTGTAAGACATAGACCGAAATGGAGGAGACTCCCAATTTGGGTAAATAGAATGCTATCCTGTATTATTTGTGGTATACTATTTTGGAAAGGAATGGTTTTATATTGTTTTAAGCCCGGTTTATGCTTCGCGTTGGTGCTGGGGCGGGACGGGGTTCGTGACGGTCAGTGATGCGTACACTGCGCATTGTTGGCGACATGAATTTTGCTTCGCACTTGTTTCCGTGTGGGTCATGAACCTGGCTTAAATCTGAAATCTTTTTTAAATATACATGTACATTTCATTGTATCTTTTGTCTGTGTGGGTTATGAACCGGGTTTGAATTTTTTAAAGCATATACTTCATTGAATTTTTTATTCTTGTCTTAATTGTTTTTATGGAAAGCGCCAAGGAGCATGATTTTTGTCATGGACGAGAGCTATATAAATTTTAACTTCTTCTTCTTCTTCTTCTTCTCCTCCTCCTCCTCCTCCTCCTCCTCCTCCTCCTCCTCCTCCTCCTCCTCCTCCTCCTCCTCCTCCTCCTCCTCCTCCTCCTCCTCCTCCTCCTCCTCCTCCTCCTCCTCCTCCTCCTCCTCCTCCTCCTCCTCCTCCTCCTCCTCCTCCTCCTCCTCCTCCTCCTCCTCCTCCTCCTCCTCCTCCTCCTCCTCCTCCTCCTCCTCCTCCTCCTCCTCCTCCTCCTCCTCCTCCTCCTCCTCCTCCTCCTCCTCCTCCTTCTCCTTCTTCTTCTTCTTCTTCTTCTTCTTCTTCTTCTTCTTCTTCTTCTTCTTCTTCTTATAGGAGTTTTTCAATGATGTATCTACTAGCATGACATTGTCCCATGTTGTCCAGTTTCCCTACTCAACATCCATTAAAAACAAAGTAAATCTTTGGCTATGCAGCCATAAGGTAAACTGATAAGGCTGGTCAGGGCTTTTCTTGGGGTTTTACTTAGCTTTAAATTAGCGTCATATGTTTCCTAACCCTGTTCTGTTTGTTTGTCTTCTGCACATCATAATCGCGTTCTCTCTGCTCTATCTCCTTGCCGCCCTGCCCTTTCATCATGCCAGTTTTTTTTTTTTTCCTTTCGAGGACTTCACGATGCAGAGTTGGAATTTTGCTTCTTGTTTCTTAGTCATTGACCGGCTAGCGTAGGCGTTCACTGATATAGACAGTTTCTTCAGCTCCAGACCATACCTTGATCTTCTCCGGTATAATGCGCTGGTAGTTGTATCACTGCTGCAAGATACCGGCCCATCTTATCTTATGAGATACTTGAAGCACGTATAACAGTCTCTAGTTTCTCCACAAAGCTAATTAGGAAGTTGTAAACAGTAAACTCCCATGTAAGCCGTGGGAGGATTGCATTATCACACATCCACAGCTTCATGATTCCAGTTATCCAGCTTTCGTGTGTAACGTCTAGAAAACCTTTCAGCTTCTCTAACACTTTTCAGCATCTTTCAGGTCTTTCTAGATAAGATTCCCCAGAAATCGGAGAGCAGTCAGTGGGCTTGTGGGGGGCCGTATGAATTTTGGAGACACACTTTGAAAATCACAGGATTAAAACAATCCTATGAAGCTTAGTGTTGTTTTTATAAAATTTTAGTTGGTATAGTGCAATGCTGTTAAGTACAACCAAAATGTCCAAAAGTCAGGAAAAAGGTGACAACTCATTTGGTTTGCAATCGGCAAAAGAAAATCTTGTATTACTAAACGTCCGTAAAGATTTATACATTGCTATATGTTCATTTAATGACAACTGTAATTGAATAGACATTTAAAATTATGAGAGGTGTCCCTACTCCCTAAAAATAAAATAATTTTGTCCAGACGTTTCTTTGAACATGAAATGTAATTGTAAATGTAACGATGCTACTCATCTTCCTTCTCGCTACTAATTTGTGAAGAGAAAAAGAGCGCCCCCTAGCATCGAATGATGTACAGCCCCCGCTCCTCCACTTAACGATGCTACTTACCTTACTTTACTTTACTTTATTCCACCTCGTGGTACAATGCAAAAATATAAAAAGGATTCTTCAAAATAAATTAGGTATGTCAAAACAAATGAGATAAGAAATAATGTACTAGTAATTAATACCAAGAGGTGCAGGGGACCCACAAAAAGCAAGCTTGTCGAGTGCGAGTCCCCTGAACAACAAAAACAATAACACAATTTAACAAGGTACACAATAACAACAAACATAGACAATACATATACACAGAGACAATACGAGAATGTAACTGTCTGGGACAGTGAATGTGAATTATTGTAAAGAAGCATTTAAAAAGATTAATTAATTAATTTCATTTCATTTCATTTCATTTCATTTCATTTCATTTCATTTCATTTCATTTCATTTCATTTCATTTCATTTCATTTCATTTCATTTCATTTCATTTCATTTCATTTCATTTCATTTCATTTCATTTCATTTCATTTCATTTCATTTCATTTCATTTCATTTCATTTCATTTCATTTCATATGGAGTAAGCTAGGGCCATAATAGACACACAAAAAATCACAATGGCGTTAAAGAAAATGGCAATGGAGAAAAAAATGGCATGCTTGAAGCAATATTAGAAGCATAAAGAAATAAACTGAATGACAAGACGATGAATTTAACAGAAAATTTAAATAATGATATAAAGCCACATTTTTTTACATGGCTCAAAATAGACCATGGCGCTATGCGAGAAAAATATAAACAAATAAATTAAATTAATGATATGGCTTACAGCATTACAAGAGCACAGAGTAACTTAGATAAATAAATCAAAAGAAAAAATGTATACCAACAAGGGATAATAATAGGGCTCTCGATCATGAATATCTGTTGAAAATAAGTTGTTTGATCTTAACTTTGAATGTAGAAATGGATGGCGATTTCTGAATAGATTTGGCAAGGGAATTCCATAGTATTGGGCCTTCAATTTTAACACTTTTCTTTGCAATGGATGTCCTTATTGAAGGCAAATGGAAGTCATTGGTCTGTCTAGTTAAATGTAAAATTCTGTTACTGTAAAACATCGATGAAATGGATTCTGGAAATTATTTTTTGTTAGCTAAAACATAAAGATACCAAGTTAATAATAATATAAATCATTCATGTTCATTACCCTATCTTGTAGAAAAAGCGGATCTGTATGGGCAAGGTAGCTATTATGATTAATAAATCGTAGAGCTTTTTTTGTAGTAACAATAATCGGTTAATTGATGTTTGAGAAGTGTTCCCCCACGCTAACATTCCATAATTAATGTAAGACAAAATTAGAGTGTTGTACAGAGATATATATAAGAGAATATACTTAGGGACATAGAACTTGATTCTATTGAGAACGCCGATATTTCTGGAAACAATTTTACATAGATAATCAGTGTGATTATTCCAGGATAATTTGTTATCAATATATAAACCAAGACATTTAGTACATTTGGTCACAGTAATCTTGTTTTGATCAATAAGAATATCCCTTGGTAATGATTGCAAAGAATTTCTAAACAACATACAGTTTGTTTGTTTGTTTATATTTAACGAGAGTTTGTTGGCTTTTACCCAGTCTGATATCAATACAAGCTCAGAATTTACGGTGTCAATCAATTCATTAATGTTTTTATTACTGTGGAATAAATTTTAATCATCGGCAAATAAAATAAACGATAAATGCTGAGAGACATTGACAAAGTCATTTATATATAAAAGAAATAATAGTGGTCAAACAATAGATCATTGAGGGACTCCACATGTTAAGGGTCGTATATCTGAGGGAGTGTCATTTACTGATACATATTGTTTTCTATTAGAGAGGTAACTTTGAAACCAAGGTAGAGGGATTCCCCGGATACCGTAATAATTAAGCTTATGTAACAATATATTATGGTCTAAAGTGTCAAAAGCTTTTGAGAAATTGAGGAAAATACCAAGGGTGTGTTCTGAATTGTCAAATCCTGTTACAACCTTATTAATAAGATGAAGAATGGCATGAGTAGTGGAATGTTTAGCTCGAAACCCGAATTGGAAGTTTGATATGATATTAAATGTACGTAAAAAATTAAGTGTACGTATGTAAACAACTCTCTCAAAAATTTTTGAGAAGAAGGGCAAGATTGAAATAGGCCTATAGTTGCTTATTTGGTCGGTGTCCGAAGCCTTATGAATAGGAATAACTTTAGCTATCTTTAAGTTATCTGGTACTATACCGGATTGTAGGGAAGTATTAATAACATATGTTAGAGGTTTTATAATGGCAGGGAGAGTCTGTTTGGGGACAGAGGAATTAATTGAATCAAAACCACTACTAACTTTATTTGGTAATTTGTTTATAATATCAGTAACTTCTTCTGTTGTAGTTGGATGAAAATAACAAGAATGTGGGTTTGGGTTAAGGAGATAATCAGTGAATGCATTTTTGCATTGGGGAATATTCCTTGCCAGATTTGGTCCTATGTTTACAAAAAAAATATTGAATTTGTCAGCCATAATTTGAGGATCATCAGTTGGATTTCCGTTGACTGTATTATTAACGATTCTTGTTGTGGGGGCGTTTTTATTAACGATATGGTTTATAGTTTTCCAAGTATTTTTTATGGTTTTTTTTTCTTTTTCAAATTGAGAGCAATAATAAGTCTTCTTAGCAGTGCGTAAAACAGTAGTTAGAATATTTTTGTATGTAGTATAACTGACATGGCTAGTTTCATTACGTTTAGAAATAAATTTGTGATACAGCTTATTTTTTAGTTTGATTGATCTCAAAAGGGATGGTGTGATCTAAGGTAATTTGGGATTGGCCTTATTGTTCTTCTTGTTTTTACACGGAACATTTATATCATGATGATAATTAAAAACATTTGTAAAATTATTAAAAGCTACGTTTGGGTCTTGAGAGTTAAGTACAGAAGACCAGTCCGCCGAGTTTAGATCTTGTGTTAGTTTATCTAACTTATCTTTAGTATAATAGCGATAGTTGGTTTTTCTATTGACTTTTGGGGAAATATTGGCCATTGGTAGTGAGGTAATGATAGGAAAATGGTCAGTAATATCCGAAGTTAAAATAACAGAGTCTGGTATCGGCAAAACGTTGGTGAATATATTGTTATAATAAGGGAATAACAGTGTGAGGAGCCGGTCTTCACTGCGTGATAATGACCGGGTGTGGGGGTGACCGCTGTTAATGGACCGAGACGAAGTCGAGGTCCATTAACAGCGGTCACCCCCACACCCGGTCATTATCACGCAGTGAAGACCGGATCCTCATACTGTTATTCCCATTAATAAATACCTTTATAACGAAATAAACACTTAAAATGCTCCTATTTTGTGACTTTTTTTCCGGCGATATTTCCAGACTTATTTTGTGTTCATGTTCATGGGCCATATTTAAGCTTAACAGCTATAACGACGTAAACTCACCAGGGGTGGATTGCAATAACCGGTCTTAAAGCTGTCTATGCGCATTAGACAGTCTAAAAGCTCTGGCTGTCAGTCAGTCTGTAAGTTAGACCATTGCTACAACACAGTTTAAGTAGTAAGACAGTCTTTAAAAAGTTAGCCTGGGTTGGGCTGGCTTAAAACGGTCTATAGTTGGGATTTTTGGAATTCACTGGTGTGTTGAATTATTCTTTCCCAAAATATGTTTCCCCAGTTGATGAGTGTTTGATGATTAAATCTTAAAAAAGCAGATTACTGCATGGAGGGAAAATTCTCTGGAATAGAAGGGATCTTCTGGAAAAATGTAATGACACTGAGTTGTACTGCAAATACAATTTTCTCAACATACAATTTCGGAATTGACATTGATTTCGCGTGATATGAATTACACAAACCTAAAAAAAAAAAAATGTGCAGTCTCTCCAGTATTCGCCCGTAACCATGGAATGTTTGTTTGTGAATCATTACTCTAAGCGGGCTTAGTAAAGACCAGCTTATTGCAATGGGCTAAGTTTGGTGTCTTAACCAAGACCGTCTAAGAACAATAGCCGGCTAAAATTGGACTGGTTTAGCCAGCCGACTAAGACTGCGTTATTGCAATCCGCCCCAGAAACTGCTGCCGTAGCGAAACAAATTACAACAATGTTTTCATCATATGGAGCGGATTGCAATAACCGGTCTTAAAGCTGGCTATGCGTATTAGACAGTCTAAAAGCTCGGGCTGTCAGTCAGTCTATAAGTAACACCATTGCAATGACACAGTTTAAGTAGTAAGACAGTCTTAAAATAATTAGCCTGGGTTAGGCTGGCTTAAAATGGTCTATAGTTGGGATTTTTGGAATTCACTGGTGTGTTGAATTATTCTTTCCCAATATATATATTTTTTTACAGTTGATGAGTGTTCGATAATTAAATCTTAAAATAGCAGAACACTGCTTGGAGGGAAAGTTCTCTGGGATAGAAAGGATCTTCTGGAAAAATGTAATGACACTGAGTTGTACTGCAAATACAATTGTCTGACCATAACATTTCGGAATTGACATTTGACTTTGCATGATATGAATCACACAAACCTAAAAAAAAAATGTGCAGTCTCTCCAGTATTCGCCCGTAACCATGGAATGTTTGTTTGTAAATCACTACTCTAAGCGGGCTTTTTTTGCAATGGGCTAAGTTTGGTGTCTTAACCCAGACCGTCTAAGAACAATAGCCGGCTAAAATCGGACTGGTTTAGCCAGCCGACTAAGACCGCGTTATTGCAATCCGCATATCTTTACCAGCTGGGGCGGATGGCAATAACGCGGTCTAAGTCGGCTGGCTAAACCAGTCCGATTTTAGCCTGCTATTGCTCTTAGACGGTCTTGGTTAAGACACCAAACTTAGCCCATTGCAATAAGCTGGTCTTTACAAAGCCCGCTTAGAGTAATGATTCACAAACAAACATTCCATAGTTACGAGCAAATACCGGAGAGACTGCACAATTTTTTTGTAGGTTTGTGTGATTCAAATTATACGAAATCAAATCTGTCAATTCCAAGATTTTATGTTTTATGAGATTATTGCATTTAAATTGCAGTACAACTCGGTGTCATTAAAAACATTTCTAGAAGATTCCTTCTATCCTGGAGAATCCTCCCTCCAAGCAGTATTCTCTTCTTTTCTTTTTTTTTTAAAGATTATCACACACTGATCATCAACTGAAAAAAAAAACATGTTAGGAAAGAATAATTCAACACACCAGTGAATTCCAAAAATCCCAACTATAGACCATTTTAAGCCAGCCCTACCCAGGCTAACTATTTTAAGACTGTCTTAATACTTAGACCGTGTCATTGCAATGGTCTAACTTATAGACTGACTGACAGCCAGAGCTTGTAGACCGTCTAATGCGCATAGACAGCTTTAAGACCGGTTATTGCAATCCGCCCCAGCTGATGGAGGAAGCTAAAATCTCGTTTACACATTCCTTGTGTCCGGAATTACAAAGATGCTTGGTTTAGGAAAGGTAAATATGTCGGTGGGTGAAGTGTTTCAAAGAAAATAAATCGTAGATCTACGCTTTCGTCGTAAACATCCTCAGTATATACTGCACTGCTGTACGATGTCGTTTCAAAACTTCCTTACGCGCGCGCACGCACGCATCCCTAGCAACTGTGTTGCGTACGCGCGCGTCAGTCTCACGCGATGGGGGTTGATCGCATGTGCAGTCCTCAATTGTTAAAAGCTACCGCAGGACTGTTACTATATTTTGACCAATCATTGGCTTGCATGGGGCTGAACGGGGCTGGATCAATGCTGATTCAGGGGCCATTTATTCGCTTGATCTTTGAAGCCGGTCCATTATCACCGTTAATGACCGGCCACGTGATCGAGTCTCGACCTATCAGAAACCATCAACTCTCCAAGGTATTTATTAATATAGAATATAGAAGGTTAATATTAAGGTCTCCAGCAAGAATACTTTGTTTATTTTCAGTAGAAATGCAGGTGATTATATTCTCAAAATAATTCATGAAATCCTTATATGAAACCTGTGGAGGTTTGTATAAAACAACAATTATCATATTTTTGGATAATGTCTGTTTTAACTCAAAAAACAGTGATTCCACTGAGTTGTTTGAATAATTCAGATCACGGCGATTTTATACTGAATATCATTTTACACATAAAGGGCAACGCCATCACCATTTTTATCTGTTCTATTATTGGTAATTAGTTCATAACCCGGTAAAGAGAACCTCGTAGTAATGTCGTCTTTAAGCCATGTCTCAGAGAGACCAATAACTGAAAATTTACTGAATGATTGAAGTAGAAGTTTAAAATTATCGAAGTTTTTGGGGAGGCTTCTTATATTAAAATGAATGAATTCTAGTTTCTGGCTGCCATCAATGTTGGAAAGGGGACTACAGAAATCATTTTCGGTGGAGTAGCGACAGTGATGGGTATCTGGTACAGGGTTGGCGGGGTCTATCGTATGTATATTTCTAAACTGAGGCAACTTAAAAAGTAAGGGGTCAGAAGCTGTATTCGCAGTAGTATCATCATCACTGAGATTTGCAAAATCATGAATTACGTCTTGAAATTCTCCATTGTCTAATGCATTAAATGGTAGGATGTTGGCTAAGCATGTATGGCAAAACCAGGGTTGTGAACTGTTTGATAGGTTAGTGTATTCCAGTGTAGTAAATGATGTACATTTCAAGTGAACCCAGGTATTAGAAATATCGCAAAGTAGTCCACATTGATTTACTTTCACAGGACGATTACAAGATACACACGGAAACTTAACAGGCATAACGAAGTAACAGAAAACAATGTCAAAAGCAATAAAAGACAAAAATTAACTGACATAAATTAAAGTAATCTAAACACAACAGCAAAGAAATGATACCGAACAAGTATTACTAACAATTAAAGAAGCAACGTAACAAGTAATCGACAACAGCTACAACGTATATACAATCAAACTTACGGTCCTCCCAGGAATCGAGATGTGGCGGATCTACCAAGTCCAGAATGTCTATGGCGATTCAGGGACTGGGATGTGCTTCTTCCCGTTGATGTAGAGATCCCCGTTCCTGAAGACGGGATTCTTGCCGTCTCGGTATGCCTTCTGCATGATGTCACGCAATGATCTTTTCTTGGCGACATCAGCAGCAGGCATGTCTCTCAGCACGAAGATACCAGACTTCGCCAAGGATACCTTCATGGCTTTTGCGCGATCTAGCACTGTTTGTCTTTCTGACCGATACAGGAACTTCGCCAGAATATGCCGTGGTTTGTCTGATGCCGATTTGGGTGGTTTGCCGGTTCTGTGGGCACTCTCTATCTCCACATCTGTCATGCCGAATCGATCTGTTAGCAGTTCTTTTATCTGGTTGAATGGGATGACCGGATCTTTTGATTGTGACTCTGGTATGCTACCATCTGGCTTGTCGTTCTCGCCATTCTTTCCAGTAAAATCTTGGATTTGGACTCCAGATCGTCGATGGTGGATGCTGAGAAATTCAGAGATTCTTCCATGGCCTTCCGTTTGCTTTCAATCTCTGATACTCTCCCGAGTAAGACTCCTGGTTCAGGAGAGCTTTATCGACCTTCGCATTGAGGTCGGCGGCCAGGCTTCGAATTTCGCGCCTTAGACCATCAATGGCGTCGCCATCTTCGATGTTGGGCGATCTGGCTGCTGGGACAACGGATGGCGGACTTATCGAACCGTCTTGACCGGTTGAAGCCGATGAAGCCCCTTTGTCCCCTCGTCTCGGCATGATGAATTCTTGTTATCGTTCTGATCAAGACCTTGGCATCTATTGGTCACACTTGAAGTGATTTTTTTGGGACGATCCCGGGAGCTCGTTACACACACGTCCGTCTACATAGCTAACCTCCTGATCCTGCGTTAGCAAACCACGGGCATAACGGGAGTTGTTTTCTTGCCTTTCATTCTTGGCAAGTTTTACTGTCTTTATTGTTGCCCTTGCGATCCTGAAGTAGGACAGATGATTTACCTTTCGACCCACAGTGAAATCACACTAGACGTGATATAATGTTATACAGGGTGTTTAAAATAACAGGAAACCGAGCTTATTTTGTCGATTTCTCGGGTATGACCAATTATTTAGGAAAATGATAACCACCATCTGTTATATAACCATGTCTTCTTTTTCTTGACACCACGAACTCCATTTTACCGTCACGGATGACTGAGCACCAAGTGAGTCAGCTGACGTGCCAAAAATGGCCTTGTACCACATGCACCTTAAAACAATTGACGGTTATCAGAGAGAGAGAGAGAGACTTTATCAGGAATGCGTTCACAGCAATGAGAACCAGGGTAGAGATTTGCGTTGAAAGGAATGGGGGCATTGCGCTGAAAGACAGTGGGGTTAACGGGAACAGTGACAACTCTTGATATGTTTTAGCAATTGAATAAATGACTTTGATAATGTACGTCCTGGATTTTGTTATTTTCAACATGCTGAAAACTGTCAATTGGTCTTATGGTGCATGTGGTACAAGGCCTTTTCTGGCATGTCAGTTACATTACTTGGTGCTCAGTCATCCATGACAGTAAAATGGAGTTTGTGGTGTTCAGAAAAAGAAGACATAGTTATTTAACAGCTGGTGGTTACAATTTCCCTGAGTAATTAGTTATACTAGTCAACAAAGTAATTAGTCAACAAAGTAAGCTCGGTTTCCTTTTTTTGAAACACCCTGTATTGCTCACCATCTCCTAAACAAAATATTCTACCTGCAGGTCATTCATTCATTCATTCATTCATTCTTTATTATTTTTACCACATCTCATTTCATTATGTGACAAGGCATAAATACATACATGGAGTTTTGGATAATATAAAGTTCGAGCTTGTTTTACAAAATATATTTACACATTTGGACGTATTATTTTCTAATTAGAGATGGTGGAAGGGGATCCCCAAAAAGCGGAGTTTGTCGAGTAGGGATCCCCTTTAACATGGATTAATACAAACATTTAATGAAAAACAAACGAAAAACAATTGAACGTATAAATTTTAGATTGTACATAACACACGGAAAAACAATATTGCTGATCCGAAAAAAAAGAAATACAGAGTAGTAACCCAGTAAGAAGATTAATTTGAGTTATTATAATTTGATAGTAAATTCGATTTAAGTTTGGATTTAAATAATGAAAGGCTACGAGTGCCCTGGAGTGATTTATGTAAGGACTTCCAGTACTTAGGGCCTTCATGCCTAATTGTCTTTTTATAAACAGTTGTTCTTGCAAATGAAAAGTGAAATTCTCTACGTTGCCGGTAAAATGGTGATGTATAGTTTCGTTTCTGCAGAACATTTGTGCAATGGGATTTGGAAGTAAATTATTATTCAAACGATGCATGAAGGCTCCAAGCTGAAGTGAATAAATGTCATTGACCTTGAGTGTTTTATGTTTACAGAAAAGAGGATTTGAATGTTCAAGTCTGTCGACAGAGTTTATAACTCTCAATGCCCGTTTTTGTAGGTTAAGAATTCTATTCACATAACTAGCTGCACAATTCCCCCATGCTAGGATACCATAGTTCAAATAAGGCAAAATCAATGTATTATACAGCATAAACAGTACTTCCTGTGGGAAAAAGGCTTTGAGTTTACTAATGACACCTATATTTCTAGAGATAATAGAACAAATGTTGTTAACTTGAATTTTCCAAGAGAGAGTAGGATCAATATATAATCCCAAAAATTTTACACAATCAGAATAGGGCAATTTTTTGTTGTCGATATATATATCAGGTAAATGGGACCATGTTTTAGCGGAAAATAGCATGCAGGTTTTTTTCTTGATATTAAGGGATAATTTGTTTGCTTTAAACTATTCAGAAATTTGAAGTAATTCTTGGTTAACTAAATCAGCAAGTACATCCATGTTGTTATGACTAAGAAATAAATTACTGTCATCAGCAAACATAATGAAGGAAAACAGATCTGATGATTTGTTAAAATCATTAATATAAATAGAGAACAGTAAAGGTCCAAGTATTGATCCTTGAGGGACTCCATGAGATATTTGTTTAAGAGAGGACTGGTGACTCTCTAAGGACACAAATTGTTGACGATTAGAAAGGTAATTCGTAAACCACTCCAGAGGAATGCCTCTAATCCCATAATAGTCAAGCTTTGTTAAAAGAATGTCATGATTAATGGTGTCAAAGGCCTTAGAGAGGTCTAAGAAAATTCCAAGCATACTTTTAGATGAGTCAAGGTTGGTTGTGACTTTGTCTACTAGCTTAATGATGGCATGTGTTGTTGAATAATTTTCTCGGAATCCGAATTGACTGTCAGATATAATATTATACTCATTTAAATATTTAGTGGTACGATTGTAAATAATTCGCTCAAGGATTTTTGAGAGGGTAGTTAATACTGATATCGGTCTATAGTTGTTTACTGATTTTGCATCACCTTTCTTGAAAATTGGAGTAACTCTGGCAACTTTCATTTTTTCAGGAAATATTCCTGTCGAAATTGCCAAATTCATAACAAGAGTTAAAGGTTGGGATATTGACAAAATAATTTCCTTTATAAGTGAACTAGTTATTAGGTCATAGCCTGCACTTTTTTTCTTAGGCAATTTATGTACAATATCGATGACTTCTTGTTCAGTTACTGGGGCAAAGTATATGGAGTTCGGATGGGGACTAGATAAATAATCAGAATAATTGTTAGTACTGGTTGGAATCTTATCACTAAGTGTTTGACCAATTGAAGTAAAATAGCTATTAAACTGATCGGCTATATGGTGCGGACTATCAACAATTTCGCCATCAACGTCTATGTTATTAATTTTGGATTGCGATTTGTCGTGTAGAAAGCCATATCTTGTCCTGTCTCAGAGACAGTTTAGGACACGACAAGATGAATGTTACCATTGTCGAGCCGGAGGCAAGCAGCATACAACGCTTTCAGGATGTAGTTGCTAAAGAGCCTCTACGTGGCGTCAATTTCGACTGGAGATGCCAGACTTTTCAAAAATACGCGAAATCCGAAGAGGCGATGAGCGACAAGTTTCACATTATAATTTGCATCAGTAGTCTTTACTTCTTGGGAGACCTGGACGAGGTTTTGACGAATCTGTACGGCAGACTCGAGGATGGTGGTATTCTACTACTTGGGGTGTCACAAGGTGGGCCAAAATACTGACGTGCGCGCATAAATTCACCACCACGCGCGTGTGCACGAGCGCCCACGTGCATAGATATAGAACTTAAAATAACTAGATCGGACGCGCGTTCGAACACGCCATTCACTGTGCACAAAACTTCTGGGTTTTTTATGGACGCGCTGCAAAGTCACGTGAATAGGGCCACGCGCAAAGGGCAGCTGCTGAATGCTGGACGAAAAATATCGCCAACACCCCCACTTGAATTCAGCTATGCGTTGAAGTTCTTAACAACAGGTTGACATTTTTAACTACGATTTTTGACAATGTGACATTTCACATTTCTTAGGGGCCAAATTGGCGACTGTGTTGAAGGTAATTGATTTTCAGCCAAGAATACTAATTTGTACCGAAAAGTAGCCACATTGTGTTCTTATATCTTTAACAAAGGCAAATGTCAAAAGCGTAGTTAAATGTCAACCTTTTTCATGAGATTTTCCCCTTTTTTTAAATGTGCAATAAAAATCAACCGTTACTTGCCTATCAGACAAAACATAAACTTTTAATTTTACCAACATCAAAATGAAATAACAGAAAATTATTTTGTAAATAAGCAACGATAAGGCCAAAAAAAAAGTCTCCGGTTTCTGGTATGGAGCTTGCCCAAAAAGTGGTGCGGCGATGCGGCTTTTTTTTTTTTTTTACCTGACTGTTTTGCTTCAAATATCGGCTGATGATTGCAAATGGTGCCCGACTAAACTTAGTGCAAACATGGTGCAAATATATGGGAGTCCAGAGAGGCCACATAAAGCTTATTTTTGATCATAACCCCATCTAAAAACACGTTAAAATTGTGCAGCAGCAGGATTCCAGTCAAACCAGTGAGTTTGGCGGTTTTGAGACATCATCTTTCATTGAAAAAAAACTTTTTCATTTTGCCGACGCGCATGGCTACGGCGACGCGCGCGCATACCAGAAACCGGAGACTTTTTTTTGGCCTAAAAATGGGCACTTGAAATATTGCGTTGCTTTATAATAATAGTAGCTTTATTTACAGATGGTAGCCGTGTCACCTGACAGATGATTTTCAATGGGCCATCAATTAATACTGCTAACCTCAATAGGAACATTACATATGAAATGAATGGATGACTACAAAAACAAGTCTTTGGCCATCTGTTGTGAGTACTGAACAAATGAATACTTAAATAACTTTTAGGTAATAAGCACTATGAAAACTTACTCGGTAACTAATAAATAATCTGATGAAATGGCAGTTCCATATCCATATCTATTAATCAAGATGTCAAGAATATCATTGCTCATGAAAAAAATATATTTGGTTGTCACCATCCGAATTTTTATGTGAAGGTCTAGCCTATGCAACTACCAGCAGGTGAGTATTGCTTCCCATAAATTTATGAACCAGAATAAGTAATCCAATATATCTTCCTCATATGCATGAACGCTATAGAGGGCTATTCAATCTTTCAATTTCAGAGGAGCAACAATAAGACGATAGCGAAATACTAAGCGAAACTTGTTAAATTTTAGCTATGGTTCACGCACGAGGCCTAGTGATGCATGCGTGGCTAGCTATCTCCTCACTGTACGCACAGTCGGCAGTGCAATCTTCTTTCTGACGAAGACGTACGCTTTTGTCGAGCAGTGCAAACTTCTTCATCTGTTGATTGTGATTCGTTGAGCAAGGCGCAGTTTTCACAGCTCCAGTAAAGTGACTTCCAATTGCAGAATAGGAAACTGTGTTCCATCTAGTCGGCCGTGTCTGGAGTAACAAGTTGCTCCTCTTACAGGCCTTTTACCACCTCTCTGACGGATGATAAGATGCTAGGCCTTTAAATACATGACAGTTATTATCGATAGCCTATCCTGGCCCCAAGGGCCAAGGCTCTTTGTAATACTTCCAGGCTTCAAATGAGTCGGGTAGTCTTCAAAGATTGACGGTACGGCATCGACACGCAGACGTGTTTTCCCCCCATTCCACCTTGAAGCACTCTGCAGGGAAATGGTCGCTGCAAAGACGATCGTGCTTTGTTGGATTCCATTTGCTGCCATTTGGAATATTTCTCATTGATGTTTTCAAACCAGGAGAATGGTGCATTTTCTTTAATCACCCACATCCCACAACAAAAAGTGACTCCTAATCCTCTTTCCCCCGCGGAGTCGGACTATTATTAAAAAGCAGGAGAGGGAGGGTGATGTTAGGCCAGAAATAATTGTTATTCGATGTTCAGGATCAGGAGTACCATCTTAACTTTTAAAACAACACCCTGAAAATATTTTAAGTAGGCCCTACGCGGTTATTACAAAATTCGGAGGATCCTTTGGATCACACACGGGGGATTTTTCTCCACACCCATTCCTATGATTTATGCCCATTTGGCAATGCTTAACGAAGCCTATATGGAGTTAATTTTTATAAAAACTGTCTTGTTCGAAATGTACTCTCAAGAGATAAATTCTGCGTATTAAGTTACTCACATATGATGTTAACTTCTTGAGAGACTGTCCTCCGGGTCCCTTTCTCCGTCTTAGTTGAACTTTGCTGCCGCACAGATTGCCACCATTTTCAAGCAGTGATGGAGTACAAGTGATCGTCATGCCGAAGAAATGCGCGTTTAAATTTTTGACCCTATTCACGTGACCAATGGCAGCGTCCTGTCAAAACGCGCGTATCATACGCGCGTCCGATCTAGTTTTTTCAGTTCTATATCTATGATTCCGAATGGCTCATTTGTCAAATTTACGTGCAGTATCTGCACGCGCGAGACGTGGAACGCAAGGGCCCCATTTCACAGCGCTGCTAAGCACACAAAAAATGCTTAGCACAAAAGAGTCTTGCCTAGAAAAGCCGGTTATCAGCCAAAACTCCATGTGATTTTCATGCTAAGCAAGCAACAGGATATATCATGTTGCCAAAACTCCAGGTGATGTTTATTGCTCATGATTGCAATAAACATCACCTGGAGTTTTGGCTGGTAACCTGCTTTTACTTGACTATTTTTGTGCTAAGCAAATGTTTTGCTTAGAAGTGCCGTGAAATTGGAACTGAGCGTGAGCATGTGATCCTTGTGGCGATGCTGGGTTTTATTTATCACCTTTCACCGTTGAGTAGGTACTTGAGTAATGTTGTAGTATACACTTGTTGTCCATTACTTTTTTCCCAAGTACCGGGTACTGTCGAGTGTTTAGGTTGCCAAGTATGAGTAAGAGTACGAGTACTTGTTCTTGCGAATACGAGTATGTGAACTTGTACTTCTGAATACAGCCTTACTGCAAATGGTTCATTGTGCCTAATTGGCCAAGGCCGAGTCAGACCGATATACAGACCCACACACGACTAGCTGTTAAATGTGTTTGTCCGGACGTGCACAGAGGAAAATCAGGAATCCTCGATTTCTCCACAAGCCAATCTACCATTTTAATTAAAAGTATCGATAAAATAAGGTCGTGGTATTAGTCAAGCTATCCGCTCCGTCCACAAGTACCCCCTCACCGGCAAAAAAGTACAGTTGGGGGTGACCGAACGACGCCATTTTACCTGACTGCAATTCATTTGCTGCGAAGCGCGGCCACTGCGCGCACATAGCACAAATCTTCTAGTGTACGTGCGTCGCACACACTCGGAACAGTGCGCGTCAACCAGCGAAATGTCCCACCCATGGGACGTCGCAACCTCGTTCCCCATGGGAACGATCGCGCTGCGCCATTTTGTTTCCCATCATGCCTTGCGCGATCCCTGGAATTGTGTAATTTAAAAAATATAAAAATTCCAAATATGGCACATTATAATTAGGCTGCAGTTTATCCGTTTTACGTGCTGACGCCATCTTTAAAATGATAAAAGTTGGGATTTTGAAGAATCAATCCTTTCAAACATAAAGTTAGGACGTTGCGTTATGTAGTAAAGATTTGTATTAAATTAGCCCTGGTGGACTCCCTTTCCTCCCTACGTTACGGAGGGAGTCCTGAGTACACATGTGCTCACAACCGAACGAAAACATTTCTTGCCAATAATTTCAATATGTTTACCTTGTTGGAGAAGCTAATTTTACGTCGTAGTATTCTATGTGTCCTTATCTGTTAGCACGCTGGGTTCAGGAATTCCATATGCGATGCTGACTGACGTCAATCAGGAAAATAAACTCGAAAGCATCGTTAAACTTGTACGTGTTTAGTCTCTTTTCATCAGTTTCTCACCGCCGAGTCTATTCTAGTCGTACATCATACCATGAACGTCTGTGCAGCGTGTAGTCTGGTTCCCTAGACCGGACAATTATTCTCGACGCTCATATCACATCTGGTCCGAGGGACAGACTATGCCGCATGAATATGCAGTGCGCACGCGCGATTTGCTTAGTAACCACCCTCATACGCATAAACAAATGAGGGCGCTAGCGTGCGTGCGCGCTTTCGGATCGTACGCACGTACATTTGTACATGTACATTGTACATGATGCATGACGTACGACTCTGGGAATAAACTGATGAAAAGAGACTACAAACACGTACAAGTTTAACGTTGCTTTTGAGTTTATTTTCCTGATTAACGTCAGTCAGCATCGCATATGGAATTCCTGAACCCAGTGGCCAATAGATAAGGATACATAGAGTATGTAGGCGTGAAATAAGCTTCTATAACGAGGTAAAACATAACAAAACTCTGGTAAAAATGTTGGGATGGTTTCATGTAGAAAAGTCTTGTCCTGGACGTTAGTCGTATTGCAATGAAGACTTCGTCCAACCTGGGCTAGTATTAAATGTACTTACCCCTTTCGTCCCTTTACAATCGAAGAGACAGGGTTTTTTTTGGCGAAAAACGAGGCTGCCATAATCCATATCGTATACAGGCATCGCGACTTGGAATAACATTTTTTTTTTCGTACGTGTTACCTGCAAAGCGCATTATGGGCGCGCCCGGCGTGCAATCTTCGAAATGCGCGCGCAGTACGCTGTGAAAAGCGAGCGTCATTTACGTCATCATCACGACCAGGTGTTAGTGTAAGGAACGCGCACGCGCCCCTGGAGTCGAGGCTGGGGACGTCGTTGCTATGTAAAAGGGCGCCTCCAAGCAAAATAAAAAAACCTTGCTCCGGCGTGGCTCTGCATTCTATAGTTGCTCCCTTAAAGAAAACATCACTTCAAGTTGGTGTCTGTCATTCATTTTTGTAAAGGGTATCCTTAAAGTGTCTAATTTTGACAATTATTGGGACGAAACATATACGCCTTTTCTCGGTACATGTAAGGCGCCATGTTGTGTGACGTCACGGGCATCATAATCCATCATTGGAGTTAACAAAACCCGAACCAACACATTACAGACCCTTTTTTTTGCGTGCGCGCTGTGCAATGTGGAACTGCCGTGTAGTGTCACATTTCCAACGAACAAGGCCGATGTTCTATTCAATTGTTTTATTCATTGGGTTCGAATGTCGATATGTGCAGTATATACGTATGCCTGAATGCTTTCTGGGATAGAGGCCTTACTAGAGATTTCCTCCATGGCCAGTGATAGCGTAACGCTGAGTGGCGATTTGCATGTACTTATTCGTGTACATGCATGTACAGCCACAGGCTCTTCATGTAGCGCGCTAGTGCAGCCATGGCCTCGTGACTTTTGAACATGCATAATGCATGATACTTGGTGAAATTTGTCCAATCGGCGGCACTTAGCTGTGCGCCCATAGCGAATATGTGGTATGGAAAAAAAATCGCTAGCGGATACCGGGAAGCGCGACATCCCGCTAATGTACATAAAGTATTCACATTTATGTCAATTATGTGCCATTTCCGTGATAAGGGTATTCAGGAGCACATTTTGGCACTGCCATGTAGGGCCCACCGGCTGACTTCATGTGTCAGAGATAATTATGTCGGTATCTATAGCACTCACGTTTTCCCACCTTGGGATGGATAAAATGCAAAGTTTCGTTGTGATGGCCGTAATCTTAGTATGCACAAACGCCAAACATTTTTGTAATAAGAACGGAGGGTAAATAGTAGAAATGATTTGCTCAAAAATGCGACGGAACGACGCGTATACGCAAATTGGACCAAGACTCGGGTTATATATATCAGAAAAATAACAGTACGGTCCATTATTAACAATATGTGGCGTGCGTGCATTACATGAGGGTGCGGGGGAGGGGTTTATCTTGCGCCACCTTACATACATGCCTTCTTATATGTTGTCTAGGGGCTAGACGTTGTTTTGATTTGATACGCGATAACCCGCCGTCGGGAGAGGGCGTTATCACAACCAACCAATATCACCCACGAACATGTCAGGACCAACGTCGAGGGAAATTCGTATCTATTGTGTTATGCGTGCGCACGTGTTCAGCCTAAGGGCCCTGTCACACTACTGCGTATCCTAATTCCTTATGAGTTGCGCATTGCCTTTTTTTCATACGCAGTCGTACGCACAATACGCACCTCATATGCATCTCTATCGTTTTATGTAAGTTTTATGTACGCAGGCATACGCATGGTACGGCCCAGTACGCTGGATAGTTTTGGGCATGCACAAAACTACGCTGCGTACGCTGTTACGCAGGTCATAAGTTAAAAATACGCAGCGCATCGGTCCCGCATCGGTCGAGCGCGGTACGAGTGCGCTATGTCTTCGTGAGGGATAAGCCGTTCATACGCGGCAATACGCTGATCTCCTATATTGGACGTATACATAGCGACGTATTGCACGAATTAGTACCGCTCGTCCTGCGAGCGGGCAGCGCATTGTACTTATTCGTAACTTATGAGAAACGCACAGATGGCGAACTTGCGCACTGCATACGCAACTCATACGCATCTCATACGCAGTGGATGCGCTGAATTCGTTACTTGTTCGCTAGATGTGCGTCGCACATATGTCAAAGTAATCAACAAATTTCGACGTTTTTGATCGTACGGCTGCGTATTGAAAATTGTTGATAAGGAACTCATAAGGAATTGGGATACGCAAAAGTGTGACAGGGGCTTAATATAAGCAGTGCGCATTCAAAACATTTCACTTTAGCTCTGAACCAAACTCTTAAATTTGAACCAAACTCTGAACCAAACTCTTAAAAGATGCAGCAAAACTGTGCAACTTCGCCCGTCAGCTCCTTTGTTGTGTGTAGTGTGCGAGGGACTGAAAATGAACTGGGAGGGAGATTTTAAGTCCGACGCCTCATAAGTCCGACAAAATCGCATCCCCTAACCAAATAAAAGGCCCATACGTCCGACGCCTGAAAGCTTCGACTCCTCATAAGTCCGGTCCCTCATAGCTCCAACGCCTCGTAGGTTCGACAGATTGAACGCCTCGTTTTTTCGACGTCGGACTTATAAGGCGTCGGACCTATTAGTGGGGCTGTTGAGTGATACGATTGTGCACTTTGTGACTAAAGCATGAAACTTCGCATGTTGGTTCTTCATGCCACTAAAACAATTTTCAGATGGGGAGCCATTTTATATTTTACCTCTGGTGATCTTTGAGAGGTCAATGACCTTCACATACAGTATTTATAACAATTGTTCTTGAAAACACCACTTTCCTATGACCCAAGTCTATGTCATAGGTATAGGCCATGAAAATAAAGATCATATGTGAAAGCAAACAAAAATTGACCTTTAGTGACCTTCCAAATTTCAATGACCTTTGTATACATATTTTGTCGTTATTATGATTTACTCTTTAAACCCCAACTTTTTGAAGACCAAGTCTAAATGTTAGGTGTTCATACTATGATCTTTTGTTTCACATGTAGGGCATTTCATGTCTGACCTCTGGTGACCTTCAAGAGGTCAATAAACTTTATTGCCTTTTTTATAGATATTTTTTAAGATTTATTATTCAAAACCGAACTTTTTCAGGACTCAAGTCTAAAAGTTGGCTCTTTGTGACATGAAAAGAATTTTCAGATATTGGGACATCATAATCTGTACTTTGGTAGGTCAATGAATTTTATATACCTTATTTTTCGCTATTGTTATATTTATTCGTCAAAACGCCTTGTTTTCGTGACCCAAGCCTTAATATTGCCCCAATAATTATACAGTCATGTAATGAATTCAAAGCCCGCAAACAAATTGGTGTGACATCTGACCTCCATTTCCCGCAACATGTTGCGACTGGGATAGAAGACTGTTGGACTTTCTTTTACAATGTAACATGTACAAATGTCTAACAATAGTTACTGTTATGTACTTATTACACTCTGTGGTATCTAGATGGACTTGGGTCACCACATTTTTAACCGTTTTACCAAGCCCACACGTCACTGTTAGACTATAATTATTGTCCAATGTACCTGTTGTAATCTGTTGCGCCCCTGTCTACCCTTCAAAAAGGGAAAATGGAGATCAGAGGTCATTACAAAGTTGTCCTTGGGATCTGAATTCATGACATGCTGTAGAAGAATACTTAAAATACACCTGTTTTGATCTATTTAGACTTGAGTCATGAAAAAGTGGCTTTTGGAATATTAAATATGATAAATAGCGGCAAATAGGGTATAAAAACTTTATCGACCTCATAAAGGTCACCAGGGGTCAAATATGAATGTTCACACATCTGGAAATTCTTTTCATGTCACAAAGAGCCAACTTTTAGACTTGGGTCATAAATAAAGTAGGGTTTTGAAGAGTAAATCTTATAAATATATTCAAATAGGGCATACAAAGTTCATTGACCTCTTGAAGGTCACGAGAGGTCAGATATGAAATGCCCTTTATATGAAAATGCTTTTCATAGCATGAACACCTATACGTTAACCTATAGGTTATTGACCTCTGAAAGGTCACCGGAGGTCAAGTATGTTTTTTTTCACATCTATTCATTATTTTCATTGCCTGAAGACCTATGACATAGACTGGGGTCATAGGAAAGTGGTGTTTTCAAGAACATTTATTATAAATACTGTATGTAAAGTTCATTGACCTCTCAAAGGTCACTAAAGGTCAAATATGAAATGTCTCCACATCTGAAAAATTTCTACATGGCATGAAGAACCAACATGCGAAGTTTCATGCTTTATTCACAAAGTGCACAGTTGTATCATATATTTGACCTTAAATCAGTGTTATGCCTCTTAAGTCCGACGCCTCATAAGTCTGAATATGAGGCGTCGAACCGAGGCGCCGGACTTATGATACGGCCCGTGTCTGTCCCCGAAAATTGGCCAAAAGTATATTGTTTTATCATGCCATCGGCGTCGTATCTTTATGCTCTGGCAGGGATCGTTTTAATCGACTTCATACAAGACTTCTTGCAACACGGCCGTAGCTTATTGTGCACTCGCGCTGTTTTTTACTAAAAACACTACTCCTTCCAGGAATTGCATGGCACAATGACGAGACTCATGGATGAACACGAATTCGTTGGCCCGCAGATATTTCCGATTGAGCTTGTTTTCGTGAGTGCCCTATTCTTCATGAGTGTTTTTGTTTCCCTTTAACAATTTAGTGCCCCTTTGAAAAAATACATGTGTAGTCATTGAATGGAGTCTGGTGACCTAGGCTGCCATTTAAAAAAAAATAATTAGTGTATACTTGTCAACCAAAAAAAACTTCATCAGATCGATCGATGAAGGCTTATAGAAAAGAAATGAGGCGGAACGGCACACAATAATGGAACGAGACGCAATTAAAGTGGAAAACCGACTACAAGTCACCGAGTAATTAAATCTACCGCATCAATGGAGTTCGAGTCAGGGTTAATAGGACTGAGCGGACTGCATGCCATTTTTCTGGTATAGACCTTATTCACGAGGAAGCCATTTTCCACCGTGTTCCCTGAATCAATTTGATACATTGTAAACTGTTGAATGGCATGGTGCCAGACTTATGATTGGAGTGCGTGGCAAGCCTCACTTTCATTTTTTTTATGTGGCTTAAAACATAAGGGTATGTTTAATCACAAGTTGCGCATTATTCATTTTCGCAGACTGGTACTAATTTGTAATGAACTTTAATTGCTTTCATTTTTACTTGCAAGTTCCAAAACTGAAGAGTTGACCTCGCTTTCAATGTACTATGGCCGAAGTGAGGTTTCGTTTCCATGATTTTTTAATATTTACAGTTTAAAAAAAAACTACCTTAAAGTCTAAAAACTGAATTGTATTAGTATTTCTAGTTAAAGTTATAATATTCTATCCATTAATAGCTGAATCGAAAAATCAGTTAGTTTTAGAAAACTACTAGAAGAAAAACATAATTTAAAACCTGATTGGTTTACTGCAACTGTAGTTTACTGCAACTGTCTCCAAACAACATGACTAATTTCTTGTCGTTTTTTGCATGTACAATGACGACTCACTTGGCGAAAATTGTGTTGTCACTTTGGCGCTTCCCATCTCGAAAAAAAGACAACTTGCAGTCCCTCACTCAGGATACGCGTTATGTCCTTTTGGAAAAGACTGGGTTTTTTCCGACGCTTTTCAATGTTTGGCGGTGTCAAAGGTGATTTGCCAATTGCCATGGAAACGGCAAATCGCATTATAATTATGTAATGGGCTATTTCCAAGAGTCGACGCAGATCAGTTAGCTGTAGAGTGATCGTTAGTCAGTGGTGTCGACGGGAAAAAGCCTTGAGGTCGCATCAAGAGCAAAACTAATTGTATTTTCCGTCATTTATTGGGTCGCGGACTCGTCGTCTATGCTGCTTAGAGCCTGGGAAACTTCATCTGGAAATGCCGTCGTTTGCTTGTACTGTCCTCCTGGTGACGTGCATTGTGATCCTGCTAATTGTAAGGCTTCGCGGGATTCGAGGTAAACTATTTGATTGGAAACTAATATGTTGTCTCTTTTTCACCTCGCCAATAGCTGTATAGAAATTTCAAATATAAATGCCATTTTAAATGTCCCCAATTCTGTTTATTTGTTTAAATTGTTGGTATGACATAATGATAGATGTAAAAGATTTGACTGTTTTGGTAAAATTGATAACATTTTGTTACAATGTTGATGTTCATTATTACCAACTGGTGTGAAAAGCACTGTCTGCTGCATCTGATGGGGCTACACTTTTGCTAACTTATAGTTGCAATTGTTCTGCATTATTTATTACGAGACGCGTGCATGAGATAGAGTCGGCTTTTCAGTTCAGGAGGCTAAGACTTTTGTTAATTAAACCATCATAGCGTTTTGGCAAATTTGAAATAAATTTGGCGATTATCAATATCTTTATTATGGTAAGTATGAAATCAAAACTAATGTTGTGAAAGGTAACAGTGGGCATGGCTACCCTTTTTTTAATGCTTTACCTAACGTCGAGTCAGTTTGTATCAAATAAAGGGAATTTTAGCATACTCATTCATTCATTCGTTAGACATAGGCATTTGCCCTTGGTCTCCTCCTCAAATTATACACAGTTGGGATCACTGGCGCCGCTCCCTGTTACATACAAAAAGCCCCGGTTAAGTGACCAATCAGACTGCATGCTTGGAATCCAACTTGAATTGCGTTTACTGTTTCGACCAATCCATAAGCTCGATGTACGTTTTCTTCACCTCAAATAGCTCACAGGATTGTTGGGAATGAATAATATATTTTTTATGTTTGAAATGGGTTGTGCCACATATCTCCGGGCTGTATTTTGTTACCCACAACACGCCAACTTTCTGTTTGAAGTACTTTTCATTGAATTCAAAGATGTTTCGGTGCATGATTAAAGTTCTTCTAAGAGAAAAGATAGCGTGCGTTTCCTTTTGTAGGTTGGGGTATAGTATCATCCCTATCAAGTGCATCGCAAGAACTGCCTCATCTTGTGGGCAATTGTGTTCATGGAAAGTATCATTAAGTGCATTTAATAAGAACCGCATACACCTCGACCTTTATCGAATGCTTACTTGATATTTTCTTGTCTTTACAATGTGTTCTGCTTTAGTTATATTCGGTTTGAACGTTTAAAAAAAGTCTTTCCGGGTAATTCCTCCAAAGAACATTCAACGTATGATTCTAGGTTCAAGTCGAAGACCGGAGATTCCAGGTTCATAGAAATTTGTTTGGTCCATCATTTGTAATTTGTGCATTTTGTTCGTTTGAAGCAACAAAAGTGCTGAAGATCTAAAGAAGGGTGCTGAACAACTTACCCAATGAAGTTTCAGCTCAGCTTTAGGCAAAAAAAGTTCAAGTTCCTGGTATGGAGCTTGCCCCAAAAGTGGTGCGGCAACGCGGCTTTTGTTCCCTTTTTTTCCCTTTCAATTGTCGGCTGATGACTGGTGCCCGACTAAACTTAGTGCAAATGTATTGGAGCCCAGAGAGGCCACATAAAGCTTATACTCAATCATAACCCCATCTAAAAACACGTTAAAATTGTGCAGCAGCAGGATTCCAGTCAAACCAGTGAGTTTGGCGGTTCTAAGACATCATTTTACATTGAAACAAAAAAAAATTAACCGACGCGCATGCCTACGGCGACGCACACGCATACCAGAAACCGGAGACTTTTTTTGTTTGGCCTGAGCTTTTTGGGGGGCCCTTGCATTTTACTGATGAAATGCATTTTACTGATCATCACCCCTGGCGTGTACAACCAAATTAAAAGGTGGACTTATCTATGAGCCATGCCCGTGCCAGCTTGGCTAGCTAGCGTGCCATGTTTATATATATTGGATACTGCAGTCTGTAATTCTTTAGTCTTTGTAATAGAGCCATGGTCTATAATTTTTGAGCAGATTCGCTGATTAATTATGCAAGACAACCGCATCTTGACCACGGGGTTTTGACCAATCAGCGGGCGCTTTCTATACCGGGTCTTCGGTCATTCATCACCTGTTGTCTCGTCATAGACATGGATTTAAAAAAAACCTAGACACATCAACAAAAGCTGTGGTCACGCGCTCTGCAATATTTGTTACGCGATATTCGACTGGCTAATGATGTATTTCACAACACTGCATTCAAATTGACCAATCGCATGTTTAGTCCTGATTTGGAAATGAAATGACGTCATGATTTAGTAAAGTCAACCCAGATTGGCTGAGGAGCGAGATCGCACAAATCTGCATGCTTTGATATATCAGGCATTTCACGGAGACGGGCTCCGCGGATGAGGCCAAAAAAAAAAGTCTCCGGTTTCTGGTATGCGCGCGCGTCGCCGTAGCCATGCGCGTCGGCAAAATGAAAAAGTTTTTTTTTTTTTCAATACAAGATGACGTCTCAAAACCGCCAAACTCACTGGTTTGACTGGAATCCTGCTGCTGCACAATTTTAACGTGTTTTTTGATGGGGTTATGATCGAGAATAAGCTTTATGTGGCCTTTCTGGACTGCCATATATTTGCACTAAGTTTAGTCGGGCACCATTTGCAGTCATCAGCCGACATTTGAAGTCAAAAAAAAAAAAAACAGGTAAAAAAAAAAAAAAGCCGCGTCGCCGCACCACTTTTGGGGCAAGCTCCATACCAGAAACCGGAGACTTTTTTTTTTGGCCTAACGGGTGATACTCAGACTAGTAAATTATCATGAGTCAGCCTGTGCTCTGTGTGCACGTGCAAATACATGTGTAATCATTGAATGGAGTCTGGTGACCTAGGCTGCCATTTAAAAAAATGTCAATTAGTGTATACTTGTCAACCAAAAAAAACTTCATCAGATCGATCGATGAAGGCTTATAGAAAAGAAATGAGGCGGAACGGCACACAATAATGGAACGAGACGCAATTAAAGTGGAAAACCGACTACAAGTCACCGAGTAATTAAATCTACCGCATCAATGGAGTTCGAGTCAGGGTTAATAGGACTGAGCGGACTGCATGCCATTTTTCTGGTATAGACCTTATTCACGAGGAAGCCATTTTCCACCGTGTTCCCTGAATCAATTTGATACATTGTAAACTGTTGAATGGCATGGTGCCAGACTTATGATTGGAGTGCGTGGCAAGCCTCACTTTCATTTTTTTTTATGTGGCTAAAAACATAAGGGTATGTTTAATCACAAGTTGCGCATTATTCATTTTAGCAGACTGGTACTAATTTGTTATAAAGTTTATTTGCTTTCATTTCTACTTGCAAGTTCCAAAACTAAAGAGTTGACCTCGCTTTCAATGTACTTTGGCCGAAGTGAGGTTTCGTTTCCATGATTTTTAAATATTTACAGTTTAAAAACTACCCGAAAGTCTAAAAACGGAATTGTATTTGTATTTCTAGTTATAGTTCTTATAATCTAGCCGTAGCTGAATCGAAAAATCAGTTAGTTTTAGAAAACTACTGAAGAAAAACATAATTTAAAACCTGATTGGTTTACTGCAACTGTAGGTTTGTGCATAAACTGCATGGCTCGTTTGTCATCTATACCCATGATTCAATGAGAATGTCAAGGAGGTTTCTCGTCTATACACATGCAGAAAAAAAGTCAGGAAAGCAGACTACTTTGAAAACTAAAAGCACCGCCAAAGATAGTGACTAAAAATAACAGAAAGCCTCTGGATGTAGTTGAATGCATATCCTAGATGCTTGAATGGCAGACACTTCTCTTGATTTTGTTCACTCTCAAACTCTGCTTAAGTATCAATATCTCGTGCAATAATTGACCGGTTTGTTGATATTACACAGGATTTGGTTTTGAATCATGAACATTTGTCTAGTCTCTAAACAACATGACTAATTTCTTGTCGTTTTTTGCATGTACAATGCCGACTCACTTGGCGAAAATTGTGTTGTCACTTTGGCGCTTCCCATCTCAAAAAAAGACAACTTGCAGTTCCTCACTCAGGATACGCTTTATGTCCTTTTGGAAAAGACTGGGTTTTTTTCGACGCTTTTCAATGATTGGCGCTGTCAAAGGTGATTTGTCAATTGCCATTGCCATCATGTAATGGGCTATTTCCAAGAGTCGACGTAGATCAGTTAGCTGTAGAGTGATCCTCAGTCAGTGGTGTCGACGGTAAAAAGCCTTGAGGTCGCATTAAGAGCAAAATAAATTGTATTTTCCGTCATTCATTGGGTCCCACGTCCCATTGGTCCGACGTCCCATTGGTCCGACGTCCCATTGGTCCGACGTCCCATTGGTCCGACGTCCCATTGGTCCGACGTCCCATTGGTCCGACGTCCCATTGGTCCGACACCCCATAGGATAAGGGTTAGGGTTAGGGTAAGGGTTAGGGTCAGTCAACCTGATCAAGTGGAACTACACAGTAGTATGTTTCGGACCAATGGGACTTCGGACCAATGGGACTTCGGACTATCGAGACTCAACTGTCCTTGAATAGACCCAGTGGTTGTCCTTAAACTATTCAGTATCTCCAGGGAACTGTTGGTCTCTTGCATCTGATTGGGAAGATTCGAGATCACTACAGCTCTATGATAGTCTTGGGCAGCTGAGCACACGTAGAAGTAAAAGTGGGGAGGTCACTATGTGCCTCGTCGATGTACACTTAATTTACATTGGCAAAGGATTCTTACGATTTCGAGTCTGAAGGTTAGGTCCTGCCGGTTCTTGTGAGATTGCAGTAAATTGTGATTTTGGGGGTGTTGTATGATGAAAGCTTTGATGCCATGCTTCTGGTCAATATGCGTTGAGTGTACAACTCTCATTCAAGGAAGGGGTCGATCTTTTGCATGTGACCCCGGGCCTTTTAGGTATAGGAGAACCTTTGGTCGGGGAAGTAGAGGACCAGTAGATTCTCTTATAATGAAGGTGTCATCACTTGACGATGGAGAAGCCAAACATGTGGTCTGTGCTCCGCCGTGGTGATGGTGGTCTGCTCAACATAAGAGATGACATTGACTAGTGTTGCTAACTAGTGGAGGAAGCATTTTGGTGAGGTGTGTGGCTGGCTGTACAAAAAAAAAAATGATTTTGACGTGATTTTTCTAATATTATCCGAGTTCAGGCAGCGATTACTTAAAACATTGTTTTGAAGGACATTTCTCATTTTGCAACAGTAGGTCACATATTATGTGCTGTGTTGTTTGTAAGAATTAGGACCTGTACAAATGAGTACGGTAAAAATCCCTCACTGTAGTAATTTTGTGTGTCATTACCCGGACATTATCACGCAGTGAAGACCGGATCGTCTCCCTGTTATTCCCATTAATAAAAAAGCAAGACAAATGGTTGAAATGTTCCTTTTTATATTTCCTTTAACGATACGCGATACTTCCAGACTGCTGCCAAGGGGTTTTTTTTATCAACAAAGACTCCACCATTAGCCGGAGGTGGGAGCGTTATAAAACAAATATATATCGGGAAAAAATTGTACTTGAAATGGCCATATTAACGATGGAAACGATGATTTCGACAATAATAAATCAAAAAAAAATCTTAAAATTAATGTGGCCTGACGTTGCGAACTTAGCAAGTTCTTCTTCAGAGGCTAAAACAGAAATGACAGAGGTACATACATTAACATGGGGGTGCACACAAACATGCAGGGCTGAAAGAAGAAACACAAAAGGAGGATTAGGTGTGAAAGGTGTGGAAAGATGCAGGGGAGGGTGGATGAGAGAACAAAGAAACAAAGGGAGAGGGCAAACCACAAGGGGTCTTGTGTAAACAGGGGAGGGACCAGAAAGGGGAAGGATCAAAGGTCACAGGGAGTGGGAGCGGACAAAAGAGTGTGAGAGTGAAGGGATGATGCGGGGGGGGGGACAGTATGGAGGTGGAAAGGGATGAAAGATGGGGGAAGATGGGTAAACACAAACAAGGAAGACCAGGTGGATTATCTGTAACAGAAGACAATGGAGGAAGAGAAGGATTAGTCATTTCCAAGTTGGATGTTGAGACCATGTGGTTGAATAGTACGAAGACGATTCATCCACACTTTCTCTCTGCTGAGGCGAACTGAGTCCTTGCGATGGCCAAGAGATTCAATGCCCTGCAAAATCATATCAGAAATGGAGTGGTTAGGCAGGTTGAAGTGATGACCAACAGGGGTGTCTAGTTTCTTGGTGTTGACCGTTGACCGGTGGGCATAGAAACGCTTCTTGAGCGTATTCTTAGTCTCACCTACATACTGCACACCACAGACCCTGCAAGAAATGAGATATATGACATTAGAGGTGTTACAAGTGATGTTACCAATGGTTCTGTGGGTAGTGACAGAAGAGTAGCCAGAAAAGGAGTCAGACTCCTGGATATGAATCTGGCAGACAACACATCTGGAACTGCACTTGAAAGTACCATGCTGGGTGGGAGGGGATGCATCTAAGGAAGGGACTTCAGCTCGAACAATCAAGTCCCGTAGATTTCGAGGACGCCTGTAAGCCAATGTGGGGCCGTTGGGGATGGCGCGGGCAAGGCGATCTGAAGTATGGAGGATATGATGATTGTCATTAGTGATTTTGCGAAGGGGAGGGAGATTGGGGTGAAACGTGGTAACCAAGGGAATCATGGGTTTGGCCATGGCATCAGGGGCCTTTCCCGTGAGAGCTAGATTTCTGGGGATAGCTTTAGCTCTGGCAATGGCACGATGAACTTGGCGAGAGCTGTGACCCCTGGCCACCAAGTTGTTCCTCAGTATCTGTGTATGGCGGGAGAAATCGGAATCATTAGAACAAATTCTTCTGAGTCTGAGTGCCTGGCTAAACGCTATGCCAGTTTTGCAGTGCCTGGGGTGACAGCTGGAGGAGTGGAGGTACTGGTGGGTGTCTGTGGGTTTGGAATACAGGTCAGTGGTTAGTGAGTTGCCTTGCTTGCGGACGGTGACATCCAGAAAGTGGGTTTGGTGAGCCGAGAACTCCGATGTGAATTTGATGGTTCTGTGGAAGGAATTGATGTGGTTAGTGAAGGTCAAGAGACTGTCCTCATCACTGGTCCAGATGAAAAAAACATCATCAATATATCTCCACCAGATCCAAGGGCGACATGGGGCCGAGGCAAGAATGCGTTCTTCGAGGTCGCCCATGAAGAGGCAAGCCATCGACGGGGCCATGCGAGTGCCCATTGCAGTGCCGTGTACCTGTAGATAGTGTTCACCAAGGAAGGAAAAATTGTTCTTCGTTAGTATAAGTCTCATGAGGGTGCCAACATCACTGATGGGAGGAGTCATGTGTCCTGCCTTGGCCAGAGCCAAGGAGCAAGCACGAACACCCTCCTCATGTGGGATGTTGGTGTACAGAGATGAGACGTCGAAAGTCCCAATGATGGCTGTGCTGGGAATCTGGTCCTTGATTCCTTCAAGCTTGCGTAGGAAGTCTGGGGTGTCGTGAATGTATGACGAAATCTGTGGGACAAGGGGTTTGAGAAAACTGTCAATGAACAGGGAGATGCGTTCCGTGGGTGAGCCATTACCGGAGATGATGGGTCTACCGGGGTTGCCAGCCTTGTGAATCTTGGGTAGAAGGTAAAATCTGGCAGTCCTACAATCACAGGGAGAAAGAAATTTGTGAGCTTTCTTGGACAACTGGTCACGTGATCGCATATCGTCAAGTACCTGTTGTATATCTCGACAGAAAGTGCCTGTGGGGTCAGAGTCAAGGCGGGTAATGGCTCACCCACGGAACGCATCTCCCTGTTCATTGACAGTTTTCTCAAACCCCTTGTCCCACAGATTTCGTCATACATTCACGACACCCCAGACTTCCTACGCAAGCTTGAAGGAATCAAGGACCAGATTCCCAGCACAGCCATCATTGGGACTTTCGACGTCTCATCTCTGTACACCAACATCCCACATGAGGAGGGTGTTCGTGCTTGCTCCTTGGCTCTGGCCAAGGCAGGGCACATGACTCCTCCCATCAGTGATGTTGGCACCCTCATGAGACTTATACTAACGAAGAACAATTTTTCCTTCCTTGGTGAACACTATCTACAGGTACACGGCACTGCAATGGGCACTCGCATGGCCCCGTCGATGGCTTGCCTCTTCATGGGCGACCTCGAAGAACGCATTCTTGCCTCGGCCCCATGTCGCCCTTGGATCTGGTGGAGATATATTGATGATGTTTTTTTCATCTGGACCAGTGATGAGGACAGTCTCTTGACCTTCACTAACCACATCAATTCCTTCCACAGAACCATCAAATTCACATCGGAGTTCTCGGCTCACCAAACCCACTTTCTGGATGTCACCGTCCGCAAGCAAGGCAACTCACTAACCACTGACCTGTATTCTAAACCCACAGACACCCACCAGTACCTCCACTCCTCCAGCTGTCACCCCAGGCACTGCAAAACTGGCATAGCGTTTAGCCAGGCACTCAGACTCAGAAGAATTTGTTCTAATGATTCCGATTTCTCCCGCCATACACAGATACTGAGGAACAACTTGGTGGCCAGGGGTCACAGCTCTCGCCAAGTTCATCGTGCCATTGCCAGAGCTAAAGCTATCCCCAGAAATCTAGCTCTCACGGGAAAGGCCCCTGATGCCATGGCCAAACCCATGATTCCCTTGGTTACCACGTTTCACCCCAATCTCCCTCCCCTTCGCAAAATCACTAATGACAATCATCATATCCTCCATACTTCAGATCGCCTTGCCCGCGCCATCCCCAACGGCCCCACATTGGCTTACAGGCGTCCTCGAAATCTACGGGACTTGATTGTTCGAGCTGAAGTCCCTTCCTTAGATGCATCCCCTCCCACCCAGCATGGTACTTTCAAGTGCAGTTCCAGATGTGTTGTCTGCCAGATTCATATCCAGGAGTCTGACTCCTTTTCTGGCTACTCTTCTGTCACTACCCACAGAACCATTGGTAACATCACTTGTAACACCTCTAATGTCATATATCTCATTTCTTGCAGGGTCTGTGGTGTGCAGTATGTAGGTGAGACTAAGAATACGCTCAAGAAGCGTTTCTATGCCCACCGGTCAACGGTCAACACCAAGAAACTAGACACCCCTGTTGGTCATCACTTCAACCTGCCTAACCACTCCATTTCTGATATGATTTTGCAGGGCATTGAATCTCTTGGCCATCGCAAGGACTCAGTTTGCCTCAGCAGAGAGAAAGTGTGGATGAATCGTCTTCGTACTATTCAACCACATGGTCTCAACATCCAACTTGGAAATGACTAATCCTTCTCTTCCTCCATTGTCTTCTGTTACAGATAATCCACCTGGTCTTCCTTGTTTGTGTTTACCCATCTTCCCCCATCTTTCATCCCTTTCCACCTCCATACTGTCCCCCCCCCCCCGCATCATCCCTTCACTCTCACACTCTTTTGTCCGCTCCCACTCCCTGTGACCTTTGATCCTTCCCCTTTCTGGTCCCTCCCCTGTTTACACAAGACCCCTTGTGGTTTGCCCTCTCCCTTTGTTTCTTTGTTCTCTCATCCACCCTCCCCTGCATCTTTCCACACCTTTCACACCTAATCCTCCTTTTGTGTTTCTTCTTTCAGCCCTGCATGTTTGTGTGCACCCCCATGTTAATGTATGTACCTCTGTCATTTCTGTTTTAGCCTCTGAAGAAGAACTTGCTAAGTTCGCAACGTCAGGCCACATTAATTTTAAGATTTATATATTTCAGGTCCATCCAGTCAGTAAGCAGTTTGCAGCAGTTTTACTTTTTTTCAATAATAAATCAAGTTAAACAGCATTTGAATGAAAAACACATGTATTTTTTTATTGATTGAAGACATAAACAAATAAACGCAACTACATTACCGTACCTCCGAATAATGGTCGCTTCTTCCGCGGAAAAATTACGCCAGTTTTTTTCACTGGACAACGCACGGCTTAACATTTATTGCGCGTCCGATGTAAACAAATTAGTTCGGCAAACAATGCTCTATAACTTCCATATGGTGTACAATAAAGGACACCTATCTGTCCATCGTGCCTGTGAGTAAAACCATCGTGCCTGTGAGTAAAACATCGTGCCTGTGAGTAAACAAATCGTGCCTGTGAGTAAAACATCGCGCCTGTGAGTAAAAACATCGAGCCTGTCGAGTAAAACATCCCGCCTGTGAGTAAAAACATCGTGCCTCCGAATAAAACATCGTGCCTGTGAGTAAAAACATCGTGCCTGTCGAGTAAAACAAGGCGCCTGTGAGTAAAAACATCGTGCCTGTGAGTAAAACATCGCGCCTGTGAGTAAAAACATCGTGTCTGTGAGCAGGTCCATCGTGCCTGTGAGTAAAAACGTCGTGAACTAGCGCCCTCTATTGACACAGTCAGAAACCTTTTCGCACGCAATGACTGCTTGTCAGACAATATAGGTTTTCCCTGCTATTTCAAAACGTTCACCGTTTATTTGTACTGTATTCAAATTTGTTCATCAACATCGATTAAGTGCATTGCCAATGTTTATTTGTGTCTGTTGTCAGACATTTCAAATTCAGTTCATGCAAATTCAAACGATGAACACACGTTTTTGTCACGGAGTATTCAATTTCGCCCACGCCAAACCTTGTCATTCAGAAATTTAATTTGTCTAATTGATTTACATGTATATAAGACGAATTCGATCACTGAATGCTGCCATTCAACACCAGTCAAGACTATTTTGATCTGTATTGACGAATATTCTCGACCCGGTGACTAATGACTAATTGGTTTTGTTAAAAGCGTGTAATTTTTTTCTCTTGCCAAATTGAATGTTAGAGTTGGTGAATTTAAACAATTGGTACAAAATGTATAGTTAAACCACACAACCCAGAGGAGAATCTCTGTGTAACATCTCTCAGTTCTGCCCCACCCTTTTTTCTTTTTTTTGGGGGGGGGATTTCTCAAAAATCCATAAATGAAATCCTTTTAACAGACTTTCCCCCTTTTAATACCAGTGACGCAGAAGGGATTTAAAAGGGATTATATACATGTATAGCAGATATACAACATGCACAGTTTTCACCCACACAAGAAGAATATTATTTAGATGAAATAAGTTTGTTTAATGTGTACTGAATGGGCATTTGACTCGTTTACTCTCAACTGACAAAATGTATACATCACAGAGCGATTACATAAATTGTTGTGTATAACATGTCAAAAGTCTCATCGCAAATTAAGGACCCACTCTCTTTGTGCAAACGTTTTTATGAAAAAATAATTTATATTCCCTTATTGGGAAGCTTTGAGTGGCAGCATTACAAATGTTATATTTTGTTTCAGCTCAGTATCTTTTTTAGTATTTTGAATATTGTTGGTCTATCCATTTTGTTAAAACCATCAGTAAACCCACCCGCTTCCTTTTTCGAGGTTGCATCGAATTATAACTTTTTTTTAAATTCGAGGCACACTTAGGTCATGTAGGTGGTGTGAGATCCTATTCTAAGCGCAGTGTTGGTAAGTCGAGTTTCCACCGCACCGTTCGAGTGCAAGAACAATAAAAAATACACGCGTCAAGAAAATACCGCCCTTACTCGAACGGCTGTGCATTGCGTGAGAAAAGGTTTCTGGCGATGTCAATATAGGGCGCTGTTTCTTATGTTTTTTTCTCACGTAGAATTTCCGACGTTTTTGTCCCAGATTTTCACATTCCCAAAACCAACTGTGAATCGGGGAACAAAGTTGTTTCGATACGGTACACCATAATCGACATGTCTGTGAAGTTTTATAAACTTCGGCGAACCAGACCGTGTGGCGAGCGAAAAAAAGGCCTAGTCCCAAGGACTAATTGTAGCTATGTATCTGTTCAAAGTCAAGCCAGAATGCGCGCACAATTGTATTTAACGCTCAATTTTGGGGAGAATCTCGTCAAGTTCAGGTCTTTAAGGCATTTGCTTCCTGCAAGCCGAGAAAACAACTTGTAATTCAAATAAGCTTTCCATGACACACTGCTACACCAACCGTTATAATTCATCATTGGTCGTCTCGAGTCTCACTGCGGGTATGCTCTGGTCTCCATTTGGCTGGCTTTTTGGACAGTGGCCACAATTAGTGCACTATGTAACTTTGCGCATTTGTGGTCATTATTTGTCCCTTGCGACTATATTTGAGGACTGGGCCTGTGATGAACTTTTGATCTACCCCCTTTATCTGACTTGTGATTGGCCTGTGAATAGCATGGGCTCGATCGGTGGGGGATGGGAGGGGGAATTTTTTTAAATGTGGGATATCATAATTGTCCCACCTCTACTTGTTTCGTCCCCGAATAGAAATTGTAGCCTACATTTGATTCTGTAGCTCAGAATAGCTGATTCAATGAGTCAAAACTCGATACTGATGTTTAATGCTGATCTTTTGCTAAAAATAAAATAAACATTGTTAAATTGGTCAGAAATCGCCTCAGATCGCACTACAGATCATTTAGAATCCAATATTTTTCGGGGCCCTCAACAGGACCCCGAACCCCAAGCTGTCAGGGCTTCGTGCTCGAGGGAGTTCTGATCAAATCTGTGGTCCCCCAACTTTTGAGAGGCGTTTGACGCTTTTGGTGTTCGGGTTTGATTATAAGTCGGTAAACAGTCAAACCTATTTATTGTATCTTTTTTATCTCGCTTATTTTATACACAGCTTGTGTGATTCGTTGTTCATTGCAGATTCCCCAAAACTCTCGTGATATTTTTAGATATTTGTTTTGTCTTGAATAATTTGTTTTGAATAATGTATACTTTTTTGTCTCCTTGTGTAGTTTTTGTGTCAGTGCATACTCCGTCAGCTGGCAATTTGTATGTATTTTATGCTAATTTATTAATTTATGCTTAGTTTATGGTAAGTATTTTAATTCTGAATTTTCAAGTAAATTGAGTGTAATTCAGCATATGGCTGCGAGAGTCTATAAATAAACTATTAATATCAATAACAAAGAAGAATGGCTATTAACTGGAAGCCTTTTAATGCATCGATCTGCTGTACAAAATGGGTCGGATTTAGCCCATTATGGAAGGCATGGACCTACGGTGTGTTTATTCCTACAACTTGAGAACATACAAGTCACTAGACAGTAGTGTGGTTTTTTTTTTCGGCACCAACCCCAAGTCTACAAGAACCGTCGCAGTGTATGTATCTTGCGTGATTATCATCCATTATGCTGGGTTGGACATGTCTATGAGCTAGAGCAATGCCCGGCTCTGGTTTCACCAGCCCACGACCACACCGGCCAAGTCACCAGTAACGGTCAGTCATACAATCAGTCAACAAGACGGGTAGCGCGTACAAACAGCTGATGCTGTAGGCTGGCTCTCTGGGACCACCAACAAGAGGGTAGGGGGAGTCATATTCAATCAACGCTTGAGCTTGGGGTGCTGTTCATATACGAAAAGTGAACGTACATCTTCAACACGGACCGCTCCGAGCCAAAAATGGGCCACAAGAAAAAAAAAGGTCGAACATTTTGGCATCAATCGCCAGGTTTTACGGTTCAAGGTCTATCTTCCATTTGAAACAAGAGAGTGACTTATGCGACATTCATTATGTCGTTGTGTTCCTGGTAATCATTGGGGAGGGGGTAGTTTAGAGTGCTAAGGGTTTATATGGGGACACTGTCTGAAATCGTGCATCTATGTGACGCCATGTTGATCAGTGTGCACTATCGTATGTTATTATACGCGCTGTTGATTAGGTGACCAGCACTGTAAATGTATCCAATTATTCACATTTGCCTACAAAATGGACATATGCCTATACAAGGTAAAATCAGAAAAGAAAATAATCCGAAATAATATTTTTCTTTCCAAAAAGTAATCTCAGGCCCAAACACTTACTCTTAAACAAGCAAGTTCTTTATCTGAAAAACGGAGAGTAATTAATGGATCCGTGCTATCAGACCTAACGCACGTTTCATTAAAAGAACCAATATTTATAGCTGTCCATGGAGTGCCATTAGAGGCTCTGTAGGCGAGTGAGAGTCACAGATTACACACAGGCATTCAAATACAATGAGATTTTAATCATTTAAATCAAGACTGAAACGGAATTTTTACCGTCAGATTTTGTGCTTTTATCATGAGGAACGAGTGATCTATTTTTCTGAACTATTAATGGCGATGTTGGTATGTTTTCCTTTGCAAGTTCTCCTCCAATCATCGATATGGGAAAACGTCCATGTTTCATTGTAGTCGATGGGTATTCATCAGTTCCTAGAACGGTAAATGATCAGTGGTGGGCAGCCAAAATTTGCCTGACTTTTTTTTTTTATTGAAATAGACATTTTCACAGTTGCAATGTTCTTCTTATGAAATGAAGCAAGCCAAATATTCAACAAATATTTTTGAAATTCGATCAGTTTCTGTTTTTACCCACCATTATAGTAAGTTTCAATTTGAAGTTCGGATCATTTCCCGGCTAATCAACTAAATATCATCCTCCTTGTCACAGGCGGAGAACATTCTCAAAACTTCAACAATGACCGACGGAGATCTGCAGTAGATCGAGGGGGAGCTAGAAGCGAGGAGAGTTCACGAGTCGGTCTCCACGGAGGATTTAAAAGTTTTGCTGCAGGAAATGTACACAAACTGGATCAAAAATTACGGCTATGAAAAGGTGTGTTGATCCTCTGACAGAACCCCCCCCCCCAAAAAAAAATAATAATAAAAGTAGGTTTTGATTGACTTTATGCGCTGTAAATATCCCTAGGTACGTATTTTGTTATTTTGATTGAGTAGCAATTATTATAAAAAAAAAACCGTGCCAAAGAAAAACATTAGTTTACTCCTGCCTACAGCAAAACAATACCAATGCATTTATCTTCGCCATTATAGGATTCTGGTTGGCGCGGTGGTTACTGTCCTCGCCTTCCACCGCTTTGGCCCGGAATTGATTCCTGTTCTGGTCCAATTGTGGATTGGGTTTGCAGTCCCTACCTGATCCCGTGGGTTTCACCCAGAATATTCTTCTGTTGTTTTCCCAGAAATAAATGTATATTCTTCAGTTGTTTTCCCAGAAATAAATAAATAAATAAATATCGCATTGTTGAGGTAGTATGGGAGTAGCTACGTTTGGACATTGCAACTAAATGTGCAGACATTTTGTTGTCCAGTATTGTCGTAAGTTACCAAAAGTGCATTCCTCGTGTTGTTTTCTAGTTTCCCCTCGAAAACTAACTTTGTTAATTGCAAACTGAATGAGATAGGCCCCAATTAACAGAAAATCCACCGACCTTTAATGTCCTCACAAAATTCAAATTGTTGGCTGCCAGACATTTTTTCCCCGTTTAAACTAAACATACAGATTGAAAATTCGTTTGAAGAAAACAAATGTTTTTTTTTAAAGCACGGGGTAACATGCCTTTTCAATTCACGTCACTTATGAGTACAAAGTAAAATTTTAGCAATTTCTTGACGATCATGATTTAATTTAAGTTTTCCATTTTTGCCAATTTTTCAAGAACCACTTTTTGCAAGTTATTAAGGACGCAGAGCGTACACACTGCGCCCTCACACTGTGGAAAGGGCTGTCTTTGTACCTCTGGTTGCAGACTATCATTTTTCACTGAATTTTAATAACAAAACCCGTCCGTATTGAGGGCGCTCTTTGCAAGCTCTCTGTGCGGATTGTTATACCTTGGAATATTCGGCATGCTTTTGCAGGATATGGAAATCCCTGGTTTCACCGCCCACATTGAATTAGCAGAGACTGTGCCACATTTCATCCCAGATATGACCAGTCGACTGTTGGACTGTGCATCTGGAACCGGTCTCCTTGGGCAAGAGGTTTGTTTGTTCGTCGGGATGTCTGTGTGGTTGTCGTCCTTGGGGCGGGGTAGGGGTTGACGATAGATCGCTGTTGTATAGGACACTTCAAGGTATAAACGCTAAGTTTGTACTGGTCTGTGAACAAGTCATTCACAATTAAGTCAATCACTAGTCAAACAACTCAATCACAAGCAAGCCAATCACAAGCCAATCACAAGCCAATCACAAGTCAAAAGTACATCACCCAACCATACGTAACTTATGTCTCATCACGGTTCTAAACATTGCCATGTTGTGTTCAATTGCAGCTTAAGAAACGCGGTTTCCTTCGCATTGATGCTCTTGACACATCTAAGGAATCTTTAGATTACAGCCGGGAGAAACAGGTATACACCAATTACTTCTGTGAGTATCTGGAACCCTATTGCATGCCTATTGACGATGGTACGTAAAACGTAAGTAAATCAAAGTCTGTTCGTTCCGAGCCATTCTTGATCATCGGACCGGCGTCCAAGATTTGTGTGGCACGACACGATTTTTGTTGCACGACACGACAGGACCGTATTTTCTATTCCCCCTTGATGGTATGTGAGGCCATCACGTATTTTACTCCTCAGTGACGTATCCATTCCTTCTTCCCCGGTGGGAAGGGTATGAATTCCCCCCTCTCCAACCCCCTAGTGGAAAAGGTGAGTAGGCATGTGGCCGGATACCTGTTTCGAACCCCTGACCCTCTGATGATGAATCAGAAAATCTAACCACTAGGCCACACTTAAGGTGTTAAAGTCAACAGAAAAATGGCTGTTTCAGTATCCAACATTCAGCATGTACTTACGTGGATTTTCGACGTCTGCCCTATTTTGGTTTTCTCATTCTGCGTTTATTTTAATAGGCTTCTAAATGTTTATTTTTATACCCTTTCCGATTCTTGATGTAGATACCTATGACGGAATCTGCATGTGTGCTGCTATGGGGAAAGCCCACGTCCGTCCCGACTGTTTCCCAGAACTGGTTCGCATCACTAAACCAGGTTAGTGTTTACAGAGAAACATCTCCGCGCACTGATCAATGAGATCGTATGGTTTGCCAAGGTGTTAACAAATTCATTTCATTTATTATTTAAGTTCCGCCCGTGATATATTGACGAATCATGAACTTGACTGCGGCTCAAAACGGTCCAATGGGTATGCGTGTGAATGCGTGACGCGCGCGGCTAGAACGTAGGGTGGCATTAGCGAATAACACTACCCACGTACATATTTAGTCACGTACACATGTCATACACCATGGCGAGTGCCGTGGTGTAAGATATGCGAGCAGAATCGCTGATTAAGTAGGCAAGGCAATCTGCCCTTTGATTTTGAACAATCATCGGGCGCTTCCTATATCGGGTCTTCGGTCATTCACCCGTTGCGCGTCATGGACAATGTTTAAAAAAATCCTGTGTCACGAGCTCTGTTTCATATTACGCCACAATGCGACCGGGTATTGTTTTATTACGAAACACTGCACTCGAATTGACCAATTGAACCATTAAGTCCTGATTTGGAAATAAAATAACGTCACGATTTAGTAAAGACGACTCCGATTGGCTGGCGCGCGGCAATTATATCTGCATTTCTAAACATGTCAGACGTTATACAGGGTGAGAAAAAAAGCGGGACCCTAACGCCAGCAATTATATTTTATATTGAAAAAAATATGTAGCGCCAACAATTATAGTGACTGAAGAGACAATTTCATAAGCTACTTTTAGATGAACAAATGACTGAAATTGGTCAATCCGTTCAAAGAATATCACCAATTAAACACAATGATCCTAGTGGATGGCTACTTTTCCGCTTGGGGAAAATAGGGTCGTCTGCTTTGGGTGAGAATTTCTTGAAAAGTCAACGGTCAACCCACCAAAAAAGGAAAAGAAAATGAAAGATGAAATGTTGATCACCACTTTTCTGTGCAGCTTAAAAATCTGTGAGAGTTGTAAGTATTTTTAAAAGAATTTTAAATTATGGGCATTTAGCACTAGTGTCTACCGGAATTTTAATGCCTGGTTGCACCCTAAAGACTTGAATAATATGAATTCGGACGGTTATTCATAATATGCACCCAGCGCAACGCATTATGTATTACGTTTCCATAGAGAAGGCCAATAATAACCCGGCTGTATCGCTGGGGAAACATCCATTATTAGAGTGGGGATACAGTGTGCAGCATGCTTAATACACACTTCTCCCTTTTTTCTCTCTCTCTTTTCGAACGATTTCGTTAAAATATTACACTTAGGGGTAAAATAGGAAAGACAATGTCCAACTTTTGTTTTTTAAATAAGAATATAAAGCATGAATTCCAACGACCCAGGAATTAGCTTGCCACCGCACGAGTAATCGATTCGCTCCATCCAGGGAGCACCCATGTGCGACCATGCTGCAGCGAAACGCGTAAATAATATTCATATTCATATCCTCTTGATTCTTAGCCAATCAGAGTGCTCCGTCTAATTTTGGGAGTAAGCTCCTTGGCTTGTAGTCTGAGTATCAACCGTTATCGACGGAGCCAAATCCTGGAGAACGTCTGAAATCTCCTGACATGCTAATTATTTATGTAATCCGCGGGCCAGCCAATTGGAGTGGAGTTTACTAAATCGTCACGTCATTTCATTCCTAAATCGTCATTTCATTCCTAAATCAGGACTAAATGGTTTGCTTAGCTTAGTCAATTCGAATGCAGTGTTTTGCAATATAACAACAGCCGGGCGCGATATCGCGTAACATGAATTAGAACGCGTGAAACTTTTTCTTTTATTATATCCATTGTATATGACGCGCAACGGGTGAATGACCGAAGACCCGATATAGAAAGCGCCTACTGATTGGTCAAAATCTGAGAGGTCAATAGGCAGGGTCTTGCCTAGACCCGTGAACGTGGCGTTGTATACAACGCCACGCTGTTGTGTATTTTAGAACCAAGCGAAATCGATCCGCCATACATAATTCCGTATGGATGTTGAGTTCTCACCTAGAAATCTAAATTTGCCCGTCCGATTGTCAGGCTGTGTAATTTCGACGAAATTTGCCATCAATAAAAACCCATACGAACGGGTAGAAATAGATTTTAACCTGACAAGTGACCCTGACAAATGACCCCGGACGAGTACCCGAGTCATTTGCGTGCAAAATTATCGGAGCCCTCTTAGCTACCCGTCTGCTTCCTGTCGCTTGGACAGATTGACGGCTGTTTCATGTCGCAACCCCGAAAAAAACCCGCAGAATATTGGCTGCTCGGCTCATCGCGGTGCGGTGAGAGAGGAAAACACTTGAAACTTGCCTAAAACGATGTCTCTTTTAGCTGCGACAGTAAAAAGCCGTCGAATCATACGAACCAGGACGGTACAATAAAACGCAATGTGCATGCGTCAGTTGGGAGAAAGTGGCAGCTAGCAGGACTTCATGAACCGGGGCCAGAATTTTCCTCAAATTTCGTCAAATGCAAGTTTTGACGTACAAACAGATTTCAAGACAGCTTCATATGTTAGTACGTATTACATGGGCAAATAACGTCCAGTAAAACCATGGGAGTGAGGGCGCTGTTCATGGAGTAGCACGGATTTCAATCTCGCTCCGTAAAATCCGAAGTATCACCAAGGAAAAATCGTTTTAAATCTCTGCTAAATCGTTGCCATCCGTCAAAATCTAGTAAATCAGCTACTAGTTCATGCTCTCTGTCAACTTTGAGCGCAAATATGCCTCCTTAAAGAGAGAAAAAACAGCAAACTTTGTTTGAATCAACAATTTCTCCTGAAGCTGCATGTGCAGAACCAACCGTTGCACATACTATTGCTGTTGACGACAAGTCAACCATGCTTGCAGGTAGCCCCATAAATGTGGCCTATTTACTGGACTGCCTCCGTAAACATAGGCCACACATCCACATGTACAAAAAACGTGTCCGACTTTGCCAAATTTTGATTTTCACATTTAGGCTTACTTTTTACGTTTTTTTTGCTTTAGAAGCATTCTCACCCTCTTTATAGGCTAATCAGAAAGTGCTGCCTTTTTCAGATGTCCATTTTTCGTGAAATTTCCAGATACATTTGCACACGTTTGCGTATCAAAATTTCAACATGAAACTTCACAAAAATTAAACATCTGAAAAAGGCAGCACTTTCTGATTAGCCTATATAGAGGGTAAGAATGCTTCTAAAGCAAAAACAATCTACAAAGTAAGCCTAAATGTGAAAATCAAAATTTGGCAAAGTCGTCACGTTTTTTGTACATGTGGATGTGTGGCCTATGTTTACGGAGGCAGTCCAGTAAATAGGCCACATTTATGGGGCTAGCTTGCAGGAAACTCCCTACTAGCTGCACTACGAACTGAAATTCGTGATATGAAGTCCGGGATTGAGGGTAAACTTGATCTTGTAATTTCTAACCAACAATCCCTCCTACACCGGATGGACGAAATTGAATCTCGTCACACAGAAATTGAGAAATCTGTCTCATACACGTCGGAGGCCATAGAAGATGTAAGAGCAGCAAGTACAAATCAACAATCCAAGCTGACAAAACTAACATCGGAACTTGACGTTGCCGAAAGGAAAGTCACTCGACTTGAGGAGACCGCCATTAGACTTGAACGCTATTCCAGGAGCTACAACCTGCGGTTTGGGGGGATTGCTGAACTTCCCAATGAACGAGCTGACTACCCCTACTATAAGATCAAGCAAATCCTGAAGGAGAAGTGTGACATGGAGCCAGAAATAGAAAATGCGCACCGCTCTGGTCGTCCAACCCAAGGCAAGACCCGCCACATCCTAGCGAAATTTACGTATCGTCCAGAACGTCAAGTGGTTCTCCTTAAAGCCAAGGCAGCCCTGTCCGGGTGTGGCATATATTTGATCGAAGATCTTCCTGCGGCCGACCTCATCAAGAAGAAGAGCCTAAAGGAGATAATGCACAAGGCGTACGTGGCTGGGAAGAAATCGATCTTCCGAAATGGGCAGTTATACATCAACGGCCAAAGATTCACTCCAGATCTCCAGCCCGCCCCCAGGACTGATTGACGTGGATACATTGAGAAGTACTTGGTGTAGTATTTATGATATTAATTTAACCTAAAAACGGAGCGTGATTGATGCTGTGTCCTTCATGTGTACTAGTGGTCCTCACTTGTTTGTGTAATTTTGTGGGTTTTTTTTGTTTCTGTCCAGTTTAAGTTGTCTGTTGATTGTTTATATAGCAACGTTTTTGATGTTTTGTGTTTCCCTGTAAAACTGTTAAACAATGCCAATCAGATTTCCATGTAATGTTTGTAGTAACCCAGTAAGGAAAAATCAACGTGCCATATTTTGTGATTGTTGTAAATATTGGATTCACCTAAACTGTTCGGAACTAACAATTGCTGATTATGCTATCTTACCTGATAAAGATGATCCATGGTTCTGTCCGCCGTGTGTCATGGATGCATTACCTTTTAATAGCCTTGAACCTAGAGAATTCTCTGAAATGATTGCAGATTTTGTCCCTGAACCCCACCACTCAATTACCAATTTAGAAACTCTTATAGATCTTACCCATGATTTCGTTGGCCAAGCCCAGTATGAATATGATGATCCCGATGTTACCTCATGTCGACTACACAAAACTGATTATTACTCTCATGAAAAGTTTGTTGATTTTTTAAACCATGATTCTCCTAACTATTTCTCCCTCTTACATTTCAACATTAGAAGTCTGAACAAAAACATTGATAATATGAAAACATGTTTGCACTCATTAAGTAGCAACTTATCCGTTATTGGACTAAGTGAAACCTGGCTGAATACCAACTGTAATCTTAATTTGAATATGCCTGGATACATTCTAGAGACCAGAAATAGGGAGGGAAAAAAGGGAGGAGGTGTAGCAATGTACTTATTATCGAGTCTTATTATCTGATTTAAATGATCTGGGTAACGACTCGTTGGAATGTATCTTTGTTGAAATCATCACCCCTCGTCAATGTAAGAATCTGATTGTTGGTGTGGTTTACAAACCTCCTAGTGCTGACCTCAATCAATTCATCACTAGCTGGCAAAATATCCTTGAGCTTATTACAAATGAAAATAAACTTTGTCTGATAGGTGGTGATTTTAACTTAAATGTAATGAATGTTGATAACAATAACCAGTCACAGGAATTTTTAGATACTATTTACTCATCAAATGATGAACCACTTATTAATAAACCCACAAGAGTTACCCAATCATCAGCTACTTTTATAGATAACATTTTCTCCAACATATTACCATTTCCAGATGCTGGTATTTTAGTTACGGATATCTCGGACCATTTCCCAATATTCACATCATTTCCTTTGTCAGTTAATCGTTCCAATCCCAGGCCAAATTGTACTCGAAAGCACACACGAGAAAACATAGCTAGTCTTAATAGTAACTTGAATTCCTGTGACTGGACAAATGTCGCCTCTGCCTCCGATGCAAACATTGCTTTTAACAATTTTATGGATACTTTAAATTTACTTATTGATAAAAATATTCCCATGACAAAAAGTAAGCCTGCATCACGAAAATCAACTCCTAAATCCCCGTGGGTTACTGTTAGTTTATGCAAATCAATCTATCACAAAAACAAGCTATACCATAGATATAGGTCGCATCCTAATGATTCTAATCGAACAAAATATATGCGCTACAAAAACATTTTAACTAACGTCCTCCGTAATTCCAAACGGAAGTACTACGCTGAGCAGTTTACACAACATAGAAATAATATCCGGAATACATGGCAAGTAATCAACAATGTAATTAATAACAAATCGCAATCCAAAATTAATAGCATAGACGTTGATGGCGAAATTATTGATAATTATTGAAAATTATTCTGATTATTTATCTAGTCCCCATCCGCACTCCATATGCTTTGCCCCAGTAACTGAACAAGAAGTCATCGATATTGTACATAAATTGCCAAAGAAAAAAGTGCAGGCTATGACCTAATAACAAGTTCACTTATAAAGGAAATTATTTTGTCAATATCCCAACCTTTAACTCTTGTTATGAATTTGTCAATTTCGACAGGAATATTTCCTGAAAAAATGGAAGTTGCCAGAGTTACTCCAATTTTCAAGAAAGGTGATGCAAAATCATTTAACAACTATAGACCGATATCAGTACTAACCACCTTTTCAAAAATCCTTGATCGAGTTATTTACAATCGTACACTAAATATTTAAATGAGTATAATATTATATCTGACAGTCAATTCGGATTCCGAGGAAATTATTCAACAACACATGCCATCATTAAGCTAGTAGACAAAATCACAACCAACTTTGATTCATCTAAAAGTACGCTTGGAATTTTCTTAGACCTCTCTAAGGCCTTTGACACCATTAATCATGACATTCTTTTAACAAAGCTCGACTATTATGGGATTAGAGGCATTCCTTTGGAGTGGTTTAAGAATTACCTTTCTAATCGTCTTCTAACCATTCTAATTTGTGTCCTTAGAGAGTCACCAGTCCTCTCTTAAACAAATATCCCATGGAGTTCCTCAAGGATCAATACTTGGACCTTTACTGTTCTCTATTTATATTAATGATTTTAACAAATCATCAGATCTGTTTTCCTTCATTATGTTTGCTGATGACAGTAATTTATTTCTTAGTCATAACAACATTGATGTACTTGCTGATTTAGTTAACCAAGAATTACTTAAAACTTCTGAATGGTTTAAAGCAAACAAATTATCCCTTAATATCAAGAAAACAAACCAGTGCATGCTATTTTCCGCTAAAACATGGTCCCATTTACCTGATATATATATCGATAACATAAAATTGCCCTATTCTGATTGTGTAAAATGTTTGGGATTATATATTGATCCTACTCTCTCTTAAAAAATTCAAGTTAACAACATTTGTTCTATTATCTCTAGAAATATAGGTGTCATTAGTAAGCTCAAAGCCTTTTTCCCACAGGAAGTACTGTTTATGCTGTATAATACATTGATTTTGCCTGATTTGAGCTATGGTATCCTAGCATGGGGGAATTGTGCAGCTAGTTATGTGAATAGAATTCTTAACCTACAAAAACGGGCATTGAGAGTTATAAATTCTGTCGACAGACTTGAACATTCAAATCCTCTTTTCTGTAAACATAAAACACTCAAGGTCAATGACATTTATTCACTTCAGCTTGAAGCCTTCATGCATCTTTTGAATAATAATTTACTTCCAAATCCCATTGCACAAATGTTCTGCAGAAATGAAACTATACATCACCATTTTACCCGACAACGTAGAGAATTTCACTTTTCATTTGCAAGAACAACTGTTTATAAAAAGATAATTAGGCATGAAGGCCCTAAGTACTGGAAGTCCCTACATAAATCACTCCAGGGCACTCGTAGCCTTCCATTATTTGAATCCAAACTTAAATCGAATTTACTATCAAATTATAATAGCTCACATTAATCTTCTTACTGGGTTACCACTCTGTATTTCTTTCTTTTTTTCTGATCTGCAATATTATGTTTTTCCGTGTGTTATGTTCAATTTAAAATTATACGTTCAATTGTTTTTCATTTGTTTTTCATTTAATGTTTGTAATAATCCATGTTAAAGGGGATCTCTACTCGACAAGCTCCGCTTTTTGGGGATCCCTTTCCACCATCTCTAATTAGAAAATAATGCGTCCAAAGTGTATAAATATATTTTGTAAAACAAGCTCGAACTTTATAATACCCAAAACTACATGTACATGTATGTATTTATGCCTTGTCACATAATGAAATGAGATGTGGTAAAAATAATAAAGAATGAATGAATGAATGAATGAAAACCAGCGTCTAGACCCCTTATTGAACTGTCGTTTCGCTACACGCACAAACAAAATCATTCAGTACTGTTATTGTATACAGTAAAAATATCTAAAATGATTGCAGCATGATAACAGGTCTATTGTGAGAATCAAGGCCTCACGTACACGATTTGTGTGAAGAGTGATTGTACAACAAGTTGATTATCAAGCACGTTCCCATTACAGACTCGATTATCCGCCAGGCAGGACTGTCGTTCACCGTGCATATAGTTACAACGTGTGTTGTGCGTAAAACGGAGTAGGCAGCCTAGTGACCCTGCAGATATCACACTCTCTCTACTAACCTAAGCTTGCTAAGGTAAGACCGTCTTCAACTACACTGTATATTACTTGTCTGACATTGTCGTTAAAAATTAGTGTCAACCCAAGCAATTCAAAACATAGCCCTCTAACTCCACTTTAACGCATGTTGAGTGTGTTTGATTACTTCCCTAGCTTACTCGCGCCTGGCTCGAATGGTTACTTTAGGGTACAGTTTTTCCAGTTGTTGCATCTGACGCCACTTTTTCTTCATATGTCATCTATAATGAAGGTCATTCATCGCAGAATGATGAAAATACATGAATCTGGGACTGAGAAATATTTCCAATTTTGTAAAGACAATTTGTTCTTTACTCTCCATAGACTTTGTACATAGTTGCGGAAGTGGCATTAGGTTTCAACATTTTTTCCAGGCTGCATCCGAATCAATTAACTGTCTAAAGCACGTCCATGCCCAGTGAAAATACGCAGGGACGCGCTGACAATAATTCGTAGCCGTAGTTCCGTGCATAACGCTATTTACATAGGGTTTGTAGCCCTATGCTCCGTGGAAGCCCGGGCCGTTTCGGACACGGCCGCTCCCGAGGCGTCCGCCCAAGTAACCGGCTTGGCGAGTCGGTTACTTGGGCCAGGCTCGAGTAAGCGCGAGAAGTTTTTTTGAGAGGTAAATTGAACGTTGTCGCGCTTGCACGTGTCAGGCTCTGTACCGTCTAGGCGTTTTGGTTTGTAGTAAGAGGCCCAGCGCTGGCCCGATTCAGGCTCTGTACCGTCTTGACGTTTTGGTTTGTCCTAAGAGGCCCAGCGCTGGCCCGATTTAGGCACTGTACCGTCTTGACGTTTTGGTTTGTCCTAAGAGGCCCAGCGCTGGCCCGATTCAGGCTCTGTACCGTCTTGACGTTTCGGTTTGTAGTAAGAGGCCCAGCGCTGGCCCGATTTAGGCTCTGTACCGTCTTGCCGATTTGGTTTGTCCTAAGAGGCCCAGCGCTGGCCCGATTAGGCTCTGTACCGTCTTGCCGATTTGGTTTGTCCTAAGAGGCCCAGCGCTGGCCCGATTAGGCTCTGTACCGTCTTGCCGATTTGGTTTGTCCTAAGAGGCCCAGCGCTGGCCCGATTTAGGCTCTGTACCGTCTTGACGTTTTGGTTTGTCCTAAGAGGCCCAACGCTGGCCCGATTCAGGCTCTCTACCGTCTTGACGTTTTGGTTTGTCCTAAGAGGCCCAGCGCTGGCCCGATTTATGCTCTGTACCGTTTTGCCGTTTTGGTTTGTCCTAAGAGGCCCAGCGCTGGCCCTATTTAGGCTCTGTACCGTTTTGCCGTTTTGGTTTGTCCTAAGAGGCCCAACGCTGGCCCGATTCAGGCTCTCTACCGTCTTGACGTTTTGGTTTGTCCTAAGAGGCCCAGCGCTGGCCCGATTTAGGCTCTGTACCGTTTTGCCGTTTTGGTTTGTCCTAAGAGGCCCAGCGCTGGCCCGATTCAGGCTCTGTACCGTCTTGACGTTTTGGTTTGTCCTAAGAGGCCCAGCGCTGGCCCGATTCAGGCTCTCTACCGTCTTGACGTTTTGGTTTGTCCTAAGAGGCCCAGCGCTGGCCCGATTCAGGCTCTGTACCGTCTTGCCGTTTTGGTTTGTCCTAAGAGGCCCAGCGCTGGCCCGATTCAGGCTCTGTACAGGCTTGCCATTATGGTTCGCCGTAAGAGAATCGGCACTGGCCCGATTCAGGCTCTGCATTGTTTTACCGTTATGGTTGCCAAAATAACGCCAACACCGGAATTCTGGCTCGTTACCCTCACCATGGAACCGCATTGCCGCAATCAAGCCAGCACTGGCCCGCTTCCGGTTTTGGACCATTTAAACTGTACGGTACTGCCAGAACAAGCCCCATAACATAGTCCATGAGCCAGGGCCTGAAATTTCACAAATTGGTACCATCTCAAGGGACTAATCGCCACTATGATTTTTTCTTTCCTACATGTGTATAGATGTCAGAAAAGTATGATAGACTTTTGTGGGTGGTAGTTTAATGTGGAATTTGGGGTATGTTCTATGACGTCACTAATAAAGGCTCAAATCCGATATTTTTTACAGCAAGCAATAACAAACAACTTTATTTTACTCCATAAAACACTTGCTTGATGTCCTCTACGGCATCCCAGCATTAAATGCTTTCAAAAGGTTACAATTGTTTCACCTGCATTTGGCTAAACTCTGTATTGAGGCCACCTGCCTAATGTGGCCAACATGTCATTGCATGTCAAAGCTTATAAAGGGGAATGCACAACATACTTTGTTCCTGTAATTTTCAGAAAAGGCTGTATTTGGGGGGTAAGTATAACAGTCAAGTACAGTATTTCATAGAAATTTGGTAGTTTTAGTTTTGGATGTTTGCAAATCTTGTATATATATTCCCTTTAAACTTCTGACTTTGCTTTTAAAACTGCACTCGAAGACTACTGACCCATGCGTGTTATTTTGATGGAGCGCATTGCAGGCCGCCGGGGCAGATATAAGCGGAGGCAGTTATTTTTTTTTTTTTTGGGGGGGGGGGGGCTGGTGAAGAAGGTTCATTTGAAATTAGCTTTTGAGTTGTCAATGGCTACATTCAATAGGTTGATGATTGAGGTGAAAATGTATTAATTATAGTAAATAAGTCGAATGTGTAATCTTAAAAGAACATGTCCATTTTGGCGGGCAGAATTCTGAAGGCCATGGTTTTTTTCATTGTACTATAATTGCCAGTTTTAATTTTCAACTATTAGATCATATGACAGAGATACCTACAAATGGCTTACATCTCTGATATAAAAATAAGTGCACATGTATTTCCATAAAATTGCTGCACACAAAATGTGAGTTTTTATGGGAAAAAAATAAGTAATGTTTGGTCTTCCTGACAATTAAATATGATTTTGTTGCGACTGCTGGTATTTTCATACATTAAAAAATGTAATAAATATAGTATATTTTGCAACCAGATGAAACTTTAGTTCTTTCTACATACTGCAATAGGCTTATCTGATTTAATGAACTACCAAAGCCTCCCAAATGAGCTTAATAATTACGAACATTTATTAACTTGAAAATTGTGCCTGTATATAACTTATGAAACTCCCTGACAATCATTCAAATTTACTCGAATTCAAAGTCAGAGTCTGTATTTGAGTTGTCATCAAGACAGGGGCACATCTGGTATAAAAAAAAAAAAAAAAGAGGTATTTTTTAAATCTTCAGGCAGTGCAGAATTGATATTTCTCTCAAGGTATCCAAAATCATGACATGTCTATGATATTTCTGCCATGTTGGAAGCTTTGACCCGAAAGCAATAACCTCAGTCATGACAATGGTGCATGGCAAAGTTGATTGTGCTTGCCAGGATTTTTTTCATTCGATCTTTCAATCTGGCAAATGTTCATACCTTTCCCTTGAAGGTATTTTTTTTTTCAATTAGAAGTGTTATTGACGTTGCTAGCATTCTGTACTCAAGATTAACAAAGAGCAGGTACTCCGTGACACATCCCCAACCCAAAAGGAGTGGGAAGGGCTTTCATTGAAACTAGTCATGCTTAACGCCAATTCCAGTGTAGTTTCGTTTTAGTAAAAAAGCTATTTACGTTTTACCTCTGCAAGTTTGTTCTCATAAAATCTCAGGAGACCGATAAATCCTTTCCATAAAAAAGATATTAATTTTTTACCCTCTGCTGCAACTTTTTCCTCATAAAATCTCAGTAAACCGATACATCCTTGCATTGCCCCCAACTTGCTGTCTACCGAGCATAAACATAAAGATGCATTAGGTCTTTTAGTCTTTTATATTTGCCATTCTCTGTAACAAACAAATAACACTGCAATTATATCGAGAGCTACATCGTTTGGCGAGATAGAACTAAAGCGGCCCCTGGCCCTGTGGCCCCACGCCGTAATAAAACAAAGCATACACGAAGGAATTTACTAAATGTAAGAAAGCAGCCTTGGAACATTAGTCCATGAGCCAGGGCCTGAAATTTTACAAATTGGTACCGTCTCAAGGGACTAATCGCCACTATGATTTTTTTCTTTCCTACATGTGTATAGATGTCAGAAAAGTATGATAGACTTTTGTAGGTGGTAGCTTAATGTGGATTTTGGGGTATGTTCTATGACGTCACTGAAGGAGGCTCAAATCCGATATTTTTACATCAAGCAATAACAAAAAAAGTTTATTTTACTCCATAAAACACTTGCTTGATGTCCTCTACGGCATCCCAGCATTAAATGCTTTCAAAAGGTTACAATTATTTCACCTGCATTTGGCTAAACTCTGTATTGAGGCCACCTGCCTAATGTGGCCAACATGTCATTGCATATGTCATAAGCTTATAAAGAGAAATACACAACATACTCTGTTCCTGTAATTTTCAGAAACGGCTGTATTTGGGGGTAAGTATTTTATAGCAAACTTACACGCACTTGTAGTTTTGTGTTCATAGATGCTGGAAAACCCAAGAATCTATCATTTTCTTTTAGTCTGGTTCCCTGACCCCTCTTTAAATGAAACAGAGCAATTTATAGACGCCAGGGGATTGTATGGTCAGAAAAACAGTCTAGCTGGCTTGTACCCGTTCAAAGGTATGCAATCGATTGCAAACAAAATGTCGACTAACTAAATATGGTAAATTGGGGGCAGTATTTGAAAACAGTTTTTTTTTCTGACCAGCATTGGAAATTGATACAAAAATACCACTTTTCTTGAAAATGACAGAAATCAGGTACCATAAGTCTTACAGGGTATGCTTTTGACCGTGCTTCACTAACAGTCAAGTACAGTATTCATAGAAATTTGGTAGTTTTAGTTTTGGATGTTTGCAAATCTTGTATATATATTCCCTTTAAACTTCTGACTTTGCTTTTAAAACTGCACTCGAAGACTACTGACCCATGCGTGTTATTTTGATGAAGCGCATTGCAGGCCGCCAGGGCAGATATAAGCGGAGGCAGTTGTTTTTCTTTGGGGGGGGGGGGCCTGGTGAAGAAGGTTCATTTTAAAAAAGCTTTTGAGTTGTCAATGGCTACATTCTACAGGTTGATAGGTCAAATGTATCAATATTAGTAAATAAGTCGAATGTGTAATCTTAAAAGAACATGTCCATTTTGGCGGGCAGAATTCTGAAGGCCATGGTTTTTTCCTTGTACTATAATTGCCAGTTTTGATTTTCAACTATTAGATCATATGACAGAGATACCTACAAATGACTTACATCTCTGATATAAAAATAAGTGCACATGTATTTCCATAAAATTGCTGCACACAAAATGTTAGTTTTCATAGGGAAAAAATAAGTAATGTTTGGTCTTCCTGACAATTAAATATGATTTTGTTGCCACTTTTGGTATTTTCATACATTCATATATGTAATAAATATAATTTTTTTTGCAACCAGATGGAACTTTAGTTCTTTTTCATACTGCAATAGGCTTATCTGATTTAATGAACCACCAAAGCCTCCCAAATGAGCTTAATAATTACGAACATTTATTAACTTGAAAATTGTGCCTGTATATCACTTCTGATTCTGATGAAACTCCCTGACAATCATTCAAATTTACTCGAATTCAGAGTCAGAGTCTGTATTTGAGTTGTCATCAAGACAGGGGCACATCTGGTATAAGAAATATCAAGAGGAGGTATTTTTTTAAATCTTCAGGCAGTGCATAATTGATATTTCTCTCAAGGTATCCAAAATCATGACATGTCTATGATATTTTTATTCCATGTTGGAAGCTTTGACCCGAAAGCAATAACCTCAGCCATGACAATGGTGCATGGCAAAGTTGATTGTGCTTGCCAGGATTTTTTTCATTCGATCTTTCAATATGGCAAATGTTCATACCTTTCCCCTGAAGGTTTTTTTTCTTTTCAATTAGAAGTGTTATTGACGTTGCTAGCATTCTGTACTCAAGATTAACAAAGAGCAGGTACTCCGTGACACATCCCCAACCCAAAAGGAGTGGGAAGGGCTTTCATTGAAACTAGTCATGCTTAACGCCAATTCCAGTGTAGTTTCGTTTTAGTAAAAAAGCTATTTACGTTTTACCTCTGCAAGTTTGTTCTCATAAAATCTCAGGAGACCGATAAATCCTTTCCATAAAAAAGATATTAATTTTTTACCCTCTGCTGCAACTTTTTCCTCATAAAATCTCAGTAAACCGATACATCCTTGCATTGCCCCCAACTTGCTGTCTACCGAGCATAAACATAAAGATGCATTAGGTCTTTTAGTCTTTTATATTTGCCATTCTCTGTAACAAACAAATAACACTGCAATTATGTCGAGAGCTACATCGTTTGGCGAGATAGAACTAAAGCGGCCCCTGGCCCTGTGGCCCCACGCCGTAATAAAACAAAGCATACACGAAGGAATTTACTAAATGTAAGAAAGCAGCCTTGGAACATTAGTCCATGAGCCAGGGCCTGAAATTTTACAAATTGGTACCGTCTCAAGGGACTAATCACCACTATGATTTTTTTCTTTCCTACATGTGTATAGATGTCAGAAAAGTATGATAGACTTTTGTAGGTGGTAGCTTAATGTGGATTTTGGGGTATGTTCTATGACGTCACTGAAGGAGGCTCAAATCCGATATTTTTACATCAAGCAATAACAAAAAAAGTTTATTTTACTCCATAAAACACTTGCTTGATGTCCTCTACGGCATCCCAGCATTAAATGCTTTCAAAAGGTTACAATTATTTCACCTGCATTTGGCTAAACTCTGTATTGAGGCCACCTGCCTAATGTGGCCAACATGTCATTGCATATGTCATAAGCTTATAAAGAGGAATGCACAACATACTCTGTTCCTGTAATTTTCAGAAACGGCTGTATTTGGGGGGTAAGTATTTTATAGCAAACTTACACGCACTTGTAGTTTTGTGTTCATAGATGCTGGAAAACCCAAGAATCTATCATTTTCTTTTAGTCTGGTTCCCTGACCCCTCTTTAAATGAAACAGAGCAATTTATAGACGCCAGGGGATTGTATGGTCAGAAAAACAGTCTAGCTGGCTTGTACCCGTTCAAAGGTATGCAATCGATTGCAAACAAAATGTCGACTAACTAAATATGGTAAATTGGGGGCAGTATTTGAAAACAGTTTTTTTTTCTGACCAGCATTGGAAATTGATACAAAAATACCACTTTTCTTGAAAATGACAGAAATCAGGTACCATAAGTCTTACAGGGTATGCTTTTGACCGTGCTTCACTAACAGTCAAGTACAGTATTCATAGAAATTTGGTAGTTTTAGTTTTGGATGTTTGCAAATCTTGTATATATATTCCCTTTAAACTTCTGACTTTGCTTTTAAAACTGCACTCGAAGACTACTGACCCATGCGTGTTATTTTGATGAAGCGCATTGCAGGCCGCCAGGGCAGATATAAGCGGAGGCAGTTGTTTTTCTTTGGGGGGGGGGGGCCTGGTGAAGAAGGTTCATTTTAAAAAAGCTTTTGAGTTGTCAATGGCTACATTCTACAGGTTGATAGGTCAAATGTATCAATATTAGTAAATAAGTCGAATGTGTAATCTTAAAAGAACATGTCCATTTTGGCGGGCAGAATTCTGAAGGCCATGGTTTTTTCCTTGTACTATAATTGCCAGTTTTGATTTTCAACTATTAGATCATATGACAGAGATACCTACAAATGGCTTACATCTCTGATATAAAAATAAGTGCACATGTATTTCCATAAAATTGCTGCACACAAAATGTTAGTTTTCATAGGGAAAAAATAAGTAATGTTTGGTCTTCCTGACAATTAAATATGATTTTGTTGCCACTTTTGGTATTTTCATACATTCATATATGTAATAAATATAATATTTTTTTGCAACCAGATGGAACTTTAGTTCTTTTTCATACTGCAATAGGCTTATCTGATTTAATGAACCACCAAAGCCTCCCAAATGAGCTTAATAATTACGAACATTTATTAACTTGAAAATTGTGCCTGTATATCACTTCTGATTCTGATGAAACTCCCTGACAATCATTCAAATTTACTCGAATTCAGAGTCAGAGTCTGTATTTGAGTTGTCATCAAGACAGGGGCACATCTGGTATAAGAAATATCAAGAGGAGGTATTTTTTTAAATCTTCAGGCAGTGCATAATTGATATTTCTCTCAAGGTATCCAAAATCATGACATGTCTATGATATTTTTATTCCATGTTGGAAGCTTTGACCCGAAAGCAATAACCTCAGCCATGACAATGGTGCATGGCAAAGTTGATTGTGCTTGCCAGGATTTTTTTCATTCGATCTTTCAATATGGCAAATGTTCATACCTTTCCCCTGAAGGTTTTTTTTTCTTTTCAACTAGAAGTTTTATTGACGTTGCTAGCATTCTGTACTCAAGATTAACAAAGAGCAGGTTCTCCGTGACACATCCCCAACCCAAAATGAGTGGAAAGGGCTTTCATTAAAACTAGTCATGCTTAACGCCAATTCCAGTGTAGTTTCGTTTTAGTAAAAAAAGCTATTCACGTTTTACCTCTGCAAGTTTGTTCTCATAAAATCTCAGGAGACCGATAAATCCTTTCCATAAAAAAAGATATTAATTATTACCCTCTGCTGCAACTTTTTCCTCATAAAATCTCAGTAGACCGATAAATCCTTGCATAGCCCCCCCCCCCCCCCCCCCCACTTGCTGTCTACCGAGCATAAACATAAAGATGCATTTGGTCTTTTAGTCTTTTATATTTGCCATTATCTGTAACAAACAAATAACACTGCAATTATATCGAGAGCTACATCGTTTGGTGAGATAGAACTAAAGCGGCCCCTGGCCCTGTGGCCCCATGCCGTAATAAAACAAAGCATACACGAAGGAATTTACTAAATGTAAGAAAGCAGCCTTGGAACATTAGTCCATGAGCCAGGGCCTGAAATTTCACAAATTGGTACCATCTCAAGGAACTAATCGCCACTATGATTTTTTTCTTTCCTACATGTGTATAGATGTCAGAAAAGTATGATAGACTTTTGTAGGTGGTAGCTTAATGTGGATTTTGGGGTATGTTCTATGACGTCACTGAAGGAGGCTCAAATCCGATATTTTTACATCAAGCAATAACAAAAAAAAGTTTATTTTACTCCATAAAACACTTGCTTGATGTCCTCTACGGCATCCCAGCATTAAATACTTTCAAAAGGTTACAATTATTTCACCTGCATTTGGCTAAACTCTGTATTGAGGCCACCTGCCTAATGTGGCCAACATGTCATTGCATATGTCATAAGCTTATAAAGAGGAATGCACAACATACTTTGTTCCTGTAATTTTCAGAAACGGCTGTATTTGGGGGGTAAGTATTTTATAGCAAACTTACACGCACTTGTAGTTTTGTGTTCATAGATGCTGGAAAACCCAAGAATCTATCATTTTCTTTTAGTCTGGTTCCCTGACCCCTCTTTAAATGAAACACAGCAATTTATAGAAGCCAGGGGATTGTATGGTCAGAAAAACAGTCTAGCTGGCTTGTACCCGTTCAAAGGTATGCAATCGATTGCAAACAAAATGTCGACTAACTAAATATGGTAAATTGGGGGCAGTATTTGAAAACAGTTTTTTTCTGACCAGCATTGGAAATTGATACAAAAATACCACTTTTCTTGAAAATGACAGAAATCAGGTGCCATAAGTCTTACAGGGTATGCTTTTGACCGTGCTTCACTAACAGTCAAGTACAGTATTTCATAGAAATTTGGTAGTTTTATTTTTTGATGTTTGCAAATCTTGTATATATATTCCCTTTAAACGGCTCACTTTGCTTTTAAAACTGCACTCGAAGACTACTGACCCATGCGTGTTATTTTGAAGATGCGCATTGCAGGCCGCCAGGGCAGATATAAGCAGAGGCAGTTTTTTTTTTTTTTTGGGGGGGGGGGGGTTTGAGTTGTCAATGGCTACATTCTACAGGTTGATGGTTGAGGTGAAAATGTATTAATTATAGTAAATAAGTCGATTGTGTAATCTTAAAAGAACATGTCCATTGTGGCGGGCAGAATTCTGAAGGCCATGGTTTTTTCCTCGTACTAAAATTGGCAGGTTTTATTTTCAACTATTAGATCATATGACAGAGATACCTACAAATGGCTCACATCTCTGATATTAAAATAAGTGCCCATGTAGGGGAAAGTGGGGCTACTGGACCACTTAAGCAATTTTTCAATTCTAACAATATAAAAGAAATCCAGGAAAGGGATAAAACTAGTTTTATTACATGACCAAACAACTTGCTTGTTTATTGCAAACAACTGAAATCGATCACATTAATTAATCTTATGAATATTAATTAATCAAAAAAAAATCCAAAAGTGGACCACTAGCCCCACTCTTTGGGCAAGTGGTCCGCATCATAAAACTTTAATATTTGTCATCAAAAGTGTAAAGAATGACTGATGCTACCAGTAAATTGATAATAAAACATTCAAATAAGCAACTGTAAATATCTTAGAAGCACAAATGAGTTCAATTAATTGTTTAAACACCATTTAAAGAGTTTCTAACTTTTTTCAGAAAAAAAAAATCACGCAATTTTTATTCTTGGAATGCTGAGTTCAATACAGAGATGTTTGTCACGGGCATTTTATGTTCCTTAATCATACTTTGAAGTATTTTTTTCAAGCGTATTGATGTATTTATCTCTACGAGCCTAATTTTATACATGCCCTTGCTTTTGGAGAGAATTTGTAAGCAACTTGAGTAATTGCAAACATATTTTTGGAAAGAGTTTCATACACGGTCAACACTTGACACTCTGTGCACTAACCATACACTGTAAACCATGTGTTTAGGTTTAGAACACCTAAATAAACACTAATCTGTGACAGTTTTTAAATTTGGAAACATATTTGGTGTTTAAAATCAGCACACTGACGGTGTTTAATCTTTAAACGGAACAGTGTTTAAAATATATACATCAAAGGCGTTTAACATTTAAATACTACTGACGTTTAAAAAGTAAACACACAGTCAAAAAGAAAACACGTCAATCTGTTGTAATTTTAAACATGTGACACGTTTATTGCCTGTGACAGATTTTAAACATGGGACGCCATTTATTATTATTTTCAAGTGTTTATATTCACAGTGTGTGTTTAGTTTTCGAACAGTATTCAAAATTGCAAGTAAAACTTCAGTCACAATATTAACAACATTGAAATAAACGCATTTAGGGCACTTCACAAAGCTGTCTTTATTTTCACCTTTAGGATTGTGGTGAAAGGCCTATTGAGTTTTATCGAATCATGAAAATGGACACAATAAAATACAAATGTATTTTATGGTCACCCCTAGAGAATATTTTACATCACGACAGCAAAAATAATGTGACATTTATGTGAATATACTACCATGCCTATCAGTATGTTTTCAACCATCCCTTTTTTAAGCCCGTAACATTAAGGCCAATTACATTTTTTTACAGGTATCAAAACAAAGAAACAAAAACATAAACAAACACAAAAGGGTGAATTTGAAGTAAATGAATATATCTGTAAATAGGTCTAAAACAATTATTTTCCAATTCAATGAGATTTAGAAGTAAAACTGCAAATGAATTATACTTGTTTTTTAAAACCTGTGAAGGTTTGCGTTATAGTTTGAAGTGGTAAACTAAGTATTGATCTTTAGCTGAGATTTCAACAATATATCCAATTAATTTATACACAAATACCTTGTAGTGAATTGCATGAATTCGCTGGAATCTGCCAGGAAAATTTTTCTCTGATTATGATTTTTTGAAAAGAACTCAAAGCATGTGAAAATACTTTGGATAATCCAAATCAAAGGCATAGTACCCCGAGGCTGGAGAAGAAGCGCATCATTGTACGTGTTGTAGTTCGAGACTTTCTTGATGGTGTCTCCACGTGTAATGTAAACTGTAGTTTTGATGCAGATACTCTGTCTGGTTCAGCAGCATTCTGTGACATAAACAAGATTTCTGAGTGAGCCATACAAAAACCGATCAACTTTGAAAGTGAAACCATGCTCACAGTCAATAGAAATAATGGAGACCCTAAAATGACATGTCAATAATAAAGTTTACTCCAGGAAGAATATGAAAAGTGGTTACAAAATTGGGTTCAAAAGTAAATTGCACAATTGTCGGCCTTTTTGGGACTCACGTCAATATTAACCTTTGTTATCAGAGATAATGTGCACAAAGACTGTAAAGTTACAGCTTGAGCTTGATCATGGATCAAATATTAAAAATAAAATCTGAAGAAAATAGGCAAGCTTTTCACAGTTTCGTACCAATAACTTTGCAGTCATGTAGGTATTTACGGAGACTTTGTATTTAAAATTGTATTTTAAAATTGTATTCACCTAGAATGCTTTACTTTTTCATTTCATGATGTTTTACCGCCAGAGTAAATTTCCAGTGGAAGTTGAAAGGTTCTTATGCAAGATAGAATCTCAGCCAACTATCATCATTCAAAATTACCTCATGAATAGTTAGCACTCTCCTCGTCTTCGTACCCTCGCCACGTTCAAACTCGGTTTTCTGCTCAACGTACATGTATGCAATTACATCGAGCGTCTACAGAGGACCCTATATTCAAAACATAACACGTTCTGTAAAACGAAATGGTTTTGAATCCCTGTGATATACTGCATTGTACTAAAAATGGGGGATCATCTTTTATGTACACGCACTGCGGGTTTTTCAAAAGTTTTATACACAGCTGATCTTTACGATCACACACTGCACTGCCAAATGACGATCAATGCCAAAGGACACTTACCGTGTTTTTAAGGTCAATAGCTTCTTTCATCTGCAAGGGAATAGACACACCCTGAAAATTTACAGAAAGAAAATATTAAAACAATATACGCCCATAAATCATGTGAAATGGAAATTATGGTTAAACAATTTGTACCTGACCTTACAAATACTAGAATTTTCTTTTCAAAATCATTCATGCTGGTCCCTTTCAGCTTACATAACTTAGGCAGTGGTGATAACACTAGCATGCTTTTATTGAATAGTTAAATCACGATTTCAAAAAAAATCCACTTCACTGAATTTTCAAAGATTACAAAAATTTTGACACTGCGTGTTTGCAATTGTAATTCGCCCCATAGGCTTATAGCCTCATGTTAAGTAAACACTCAACATAGACCACCCTATAATGTGGGTCAAATACAAAACTTCCTTCATAATATTGTGAGCTGCACAGCAGTTATACTGTATAACAACAGCGTCATCCAAGAAAAATAATATGAGGAAATCAAAATCAGGGTTGTTTTTTCCCCTTCATATTCATGTTTTATCACACGATCCTTTGGCCACTAATTGCTCCCACTAATTCGTCTCCTCTCATATTTCAAAATCTATAATATTGTATATCGGGATTAATTAAATCAAACAACACAAAAGACAAAACTTACCACCTGTGTGGAAGCTTCCAGAACTGGTTCAAACTACAACCGTCGTACTGCATGCACAGAATACGTTGCATCTGAGTACTCTTGCTGACTTGGCAATATGCATACCAAACTTGACCTCCAGCCTAGGTCATGACCAACTGTTAGTACCTTCTGTGAGACTACATCATACATGTATATTGTTTCATTACCCGATGCAAATTTTGTTACAACGAATGACGATACTAATTCTCGCCATTACATTATTCTATTAGTGTGCCCAGATTATTGTCAGAAAAATGGCGGTTGTCTTTCGGTGCCGCGTAATCATTTAACTGGCCTGATTATGCCAGCACGCAATCAGATTTAATCCTATTGGTTAAGACCTAACATCACGTGGTCATATTTAAACATCGTGACGTGTACCGTGTTTATTAGGTGTTGAACACAAACAACTAAATTGAGTTATTATTAGTGTCCTAATTAGTTAATAAGCCTTTTTTAAATAAAGTGTTATTCTTTTGGAATAAACAAAATGCTAACTAGTGAAATTGAACAGTTAAAACGTTTTCTAAAACCGATCTCACAATAAACACCCTATAGCACTGTTGACATTAACGCTAACTGTTTTGTTTAAAAACACATGATGTGTGTCACATAGTGTTTAAATCTAAAACACTGCGTTTATTTTTTAAACGTGTCACATTTTCTCGCGTTTTACAGTGTATGAGACTGCTCTGAAAAATTCAGTGTTTCCTATTAGAGTAAATGCTTCGACTTTCTCACTGCTTAATTTAACTTTTTAGGGCATGTCTTTGCTTTTCATGGCTTGTAGGTTACTATCTAAAACTAAGTGTTGTCCGTATATGGAACTCTTCCCATTTTTTTCTGCTTACAAGCTAACGATCATTTTAAACACTTGTAAATGGAACACAAACGCCGACAATTTCTATTTTAAATGTGCAATTGGGAGGGCTAAATCATGTACAATGTACTGTATAAGACTAATATACTTTAAACATCATCCAAATGTTGCAGTATACACAGTGCATGTACTCTACTTTAATTAATCGGATCCTCCAAACTATATAGGCCACTACAGTCAGTGCACACGAACAAGTTCATATCGCCTCGCCATCTGGTACAGTCCTCATGGAACCACTCGCTGCACCCTCTACATGAAACCCGAGGCTCATCGGCCATCCAAGGCGCATTACACTTGGCACAGAACGTATCATCATCCACTAGTTCAATTATCTCATTGTCACTGTCCGAGTCACCAGCTGAGATTGTAGGTGGGCAGCTAATACCTGGGCGTGGTTTGTTGGCGATTGCTTTGGATTTTTCCCCCTCCTGTCTTTGTTGTTTCTTTTGCTATCGCGCATTTTTCTTTTCTTCTGTCATCTTCTTTTTTTCAGCTGCTTTTGTTTCCCGTTCTCTTTTTGGCTGAGGGCTCGTCAATGCCCGTGAAGTACTCGCTGGTGTTGGATTTGGCTGAGATCTCGTCGATGCCCGTGAAGTACTCGCTGGTGTTGGGTTTGGCTGACGGCTCGTCGATGCCCGTGAAGTACTCGCTGGTGTTGGGTTTGGCTGACGGCTCGTCGATGCCCGTGAAGTACTCGCTGGTGTTGGGTTTGGCTGACGGCTCGTCGATGCCCGTGAAGTACTCGCTGGTGTTGGGTTTGGCTGACGGCTCGTCGATGCCCGTGAAGTACTCGCTGGTGTTGGGTTTGGCTGACGGCTCGTCGATGCCCGTGAAGTACTCGCTGGTGTTTGGTTAGGCTGACGTCTCGTCGATGCCCGTGAAGTACTCGCTGGTGTTGGGTTTGGCTGACGGCTCGTCGATGCCCGTGAAGTACTCGCTGGTGTTGGGTTTGGCTGGCGGCTCGTCGATGCCCGTGAAGTACTCGCTGGTGTTGGGTTTGGCTGACGGCTCGTCGATGCCTGTGAAGTACTCGCTGGTGTTAGGTTTGGCTGACGGCTCGTCGATGCCTGTGATGTACTAGGGATATCTTGTGGTGGTGGTCTCGGTACTGTATCTGTTTCTTTCTCCGTTCCTGCCTCTGTTCCTGCCTATGCTTCTGCCTCTGCTTCTGCCTCTGCTTCTACCTCTGCTTCTACGTCTGCTTCTTCATCTGCCAACTCCCATGCCTTTGAAGGTGCAAATGCCTCTTTCGGGACAGCTGCAGGGTTAAATGGGTAGATCTCTGTTGCCCAAAAACCAATAGGCCTAACTGCATTGGCAATGGTGGCTGATTTACACGGCCGTTTCACTCACATAGACATAACGTAAATAAAGTTGAGCGATTTTGTCCGTACCAGTCAGTGCGCAGGGTTCGGAAAAGTGCTTGCGTTTATTTGCAGCGTATGCATAACTCGCTTGGTAAAATGAATATTCATGATATCGGGGGACCACATTTGAAAATTCATTTTTTTGATAACTAGTCTTTAAAAGAAAGTTTTTACTCACAAATATAGTAAAGAATACTCAAGCCTAATTGTGAAATGAGATTTCTAAAATTTTCATAAAGTATTTTAAGAATTTAAGAAATATGAGGATGAAAGTTTTACTGAAATTGTCGAGAAATTTCGGTTTGCGAAAACCGTCTTTGTTCTATATAAAACAAAACCGTGCAGCATCATTTTACAGTTTGATGAGAAGCTTTGTTATTAAATGCACAAATTATCATAACCATGAATCATGTAAGTACTCAAAACAGTCAGGAGCACGCAAAATTTACGGCCATTCTGAACGTTCAGGATACGAAAAAAATTACACTCTGGAAGCACGTGTAAGCGCCGCACAGCATGAGTGTACATTCCTCATTGGGCAAGACCCGCAACCAACACGCGTTTTGACCAATCACGTAACAGCACACGAGGCTTCCGTATGTCGGGTACCCCGTTCTATGCGTGCTTATGGATATCTTATAATCTCGAACTAAATGTGCCCGACTATAGAATATAAACTGGCGATGTGTCCTCTCCCAAAGTTTCAACGACTAGCTGTGCAAGAAAATAATATACTTTCAATGCTATTCCTATTTCTAGACCGTTATGATTTAAGATTAATGTAATAATTCCATTATTTTTTGGCAATAATGTCTCCCATTTTCTAGATGCTTTTTGTTTGTTGACAGTTTCAATGTGCATGAACATGAAAAATATAAACACAAAAACCAATGTGTATGACTATATGAACATGAAAATATAAACACAAATAATCAAAGGCATGTCTCTTTTCATGACTGAAATTCTGGAAAACGATTTAATCATAAAATCAGAAGTGCAAAGTTACATACTTTTGAGCTGGATTTAATCATTACATCAGTGAGTTAACATATTACTAAAACCCTGGAAACTTGAACCACTTACACTTACAAAACATTGCTTACAAAAGAAAGTTTCTGAAAACAGAGAATGACTTAGGCCCTAATTATAAATATAAAGCAACTTTAAAAAAATGAACTTAAAAATACATGCAAGCCAAACTTTCTTCAAAGTGCGAGGTTAATAATGCTCGCTCTAGGATGTACATGTATACACTTTCTTGCTATATTTCATGAGCTTATAATATAAATTCCCTACCCAAGCTTGCCCACAAGCAACTCAACCTAGGACAATAACAAGGCCATTGAACTGCTCCATTCCTTGACAATAAAAGTTAAATATGCAAACAATTACACAAATCTTTAAAATCTTTACAATCTTTGTTTAGAATGCAGTGTATAGCTGTTTGCAGACATTTTCATCATATTTTTGTTTTTTAAATAAACAGCACACTCACAAAATGACTTAATTGAAAAAGAAAGAAAGTGGAAATTCAGCAATGATTGAATTGATTCTTCAGGGTTCTTTTTATACATGATCTGAATACAGCATGCCATGAAAATCTTTGACGCCTGATATGTGGGTTGTTGACAACACGTCTTTGAATTTAGGCATGCAAAAAATAAGGATTTCGGTCTAGTGGTGTGTCCGGTCAGAATGACCAGGCCAAACCATCCAAAACATTATTTTGTAAACCGGAATCCGAACGGAAACCAATTTGAACTCCCTAAAACCAACCTGATCCGACCCGACAAAAGTTTAAGGAAAACCAACGGAAAAAATGTTGCAACCTGACGCCACTTCCATGATTGTGTACAAAGTCAATGTAGAGTCAAGACAATTTTAAGTATTATCTAACAACATTGGAAATTTATGAAAAAAAAAGTGGCCTCAGGTTGCAACATTTCTTCCGTGTGAATTTCCAAACTGTTTGGGTTTATTTCGAGTTGAACTGACTCAACACAATTAGAAGACTTCAAACGCAATACCGAAACCAACCTGGCCCGACTAAAATGATGGACAAACTTATGGCGACCTAGCCTTGACCAAGGCTATCAGCTTGTTGCCATAGGATCGCGTTTGTTCGCGCTACCGCACACCGCGCGCGCCGCGACACAATCACAATGTACTATACCCACTGATCTCTTTATATAGAGATCAGTGACTATACCCTTAGCCCCAACGACCCTTGCGTGTGCTTTGTGTGCATGTACGTACGCCCCACACTCACTTCCGCAAACAGCCGTACAGTAAGTCGAGGCAGAAGATAGCCTTGACGCAACCGTGTATGCCGAATATGATAATTAGTACGCGCTATGGTAAATAGTCTTCTCTCATTGGATAACGGCTGACAAAAAATTTAATATTTATTAAATTGCATAGTACGACCAAAGGTTTATAAACCAGACGGCCTGTGGTAACAATAATTATTGTAAAACACCCCCTTAAAATCTTAAATAATAGTAGAATAATATTTATAAAGTTACACATAGTTTGGGTCGAAAATGAAATGAAAAGGATGAAAAATTAGACCTTCAAAAAACGGCAAACGGTACAAAACCACACGCCGGCAAAAACGATGTCACCATGCACAGAGGCCACGTTGGGGCCGTCCACTGTAGGCACCGGCCCGGCTGGCGCCGTGCAGTGAGACACGCTGCGCTTTCACGTTCAGCGGCAAAAAAAGCGCTCACACTATTGAGTATATCTACCGCTGACTTTTTGGGGGGGGAGGGGTATTTCTTCTAAGCTGTCAAGGGGATATGGGGAAAAAAAACCCTCCTTCAGCAAACTTATTCTGTAAGACTGATTTTAACTTGTATGAACAACTTATAAGTTATATGTCGTATGTACGACTAATATATCGACAGGGTACGACATATTTCGACAGGGTACGACTAATATCGACAGGGTACGACATATGTCGACAGGGTATGACATATCAAACATATGACATAATGTCGACAGGTGCCGGTATGACATATATGTCGTGCATAAGTCGAGTCGACAGGGTACGATATATGTCGCATACGACAAAGTCGTATATAAGTACGACTTAATATCTCGTGTGTACAAAATATGAATTGTAACTCGTATGTTCGACTTGTTTGTCGATTATGTCGTACATACAACATATCTTGTGAGAACGACTTGTATCTCGTGCGATTTACATCTACGACTTACATGTCGTACGTATGTCATAGGTATATACGACATACGATTCATACGTACGCGTTAAAATACATGTGTCGTACGTATGAGATGTATGTTGCACATGGTACGAATTCAGGGAGAGTTTTTTTTCACCATGTACCTGACAGTTTCGTATATTTCCATCCCAAAGTCAATAGTTCGTTTCTTGCAGTTAATTCATACGGGTGCTTATAGATACGAGTTAACCTGCATTCGATTAAATGGGTACGATTTGACCTGGGTCCGAGTTGACCTGTTCCCTACATTCGCTGTCAGAATAGCACGGGCAGGTAGCGGCGTGATAATGTACGCTGTTGCACCAACAAAACGTCGGCGGACTGTCTTGAACTGTCCAATTCGCAATACATTGTAATAGTATCATTTTGAACAATTGTTCACTCATATAGCGGCATATTTCATTTGTTTGTAATAAAACTGGAGAAATGGTTTAAAATGGGATTGAAATACCTGGACATAGTTTGAGTGAACATACGTGTACATACAAGTACATGTACGTGGTGTATACAGTAGTTTGCGGGATCATGAATATGTATGTCGCGGGTCAAAGTTTACGGGCTTTGATTGGATATCGTGTAAATATGCGCATCAGAAATTTTCGGCCGATTTCGGTCGAAACTATAAAGAAACACATAAGAATTCGCCACGGTTGCGTCAAGGCTATCTTCCGCCTCGACTTACTGTACGGCTGTTTGCGGAAGTGTGTGTGGGGCGTACGTACATGCACACAAAGCACATGCAAGGGTCGTTGAGGCTAACGGTATAGTACGAAAGCCCTGTAGTGCCATCAAGTATATATTTTGTCCAAGTTCGTTTTTATGAGTTATATATTTCGCCAAGTTCGTTTTTATGAGTTATATATTTCGCCAAGTTCGTTTTTATGAGTTATATATTTCGCCAAGTTCGTTTTTATGAGTTATACATTTCGCCAAGTTCGTTTTTATGAGATACATTTTGGCCAAGTTCGTTTTTATGAGTTATATATTTCGCCAAGTTCGTTTTTATGAGTTATATATTTCGCCAAGTTCGTTTTTATGAGTTATATATTTCGCCAAGTTCGTTTTTATGAGTTATATATTTCGCCAAGTTCGTTTTTATGAGATACATTTTGGCCAAGTTCGTTTTTATGAGTTATATATTTCGCCAAGTTCGTTTTTATGAGTTATATATTTCGCCAAGTTCGTTTTTATGAGTTATATATTTCGCCAAGTTCGTTTTTATGAGTTATATATTTCGCCAAGTTCGTTTTAATGAGTTATATATTTCGCCAAGTTCGTTTTTATGAGTTATATATTTCGCCAAGTTCGTTTTTATGAGATACATTTTGTCGAAGTTCGTTTTTATGAGATTCATTTTGTCGAAGTTCGTTTTTATGAGTTACATTTTCTCGAAGTTCGTTTTTATGAGTTACATTTTCTCGAAGTTCGTTTTTATGAGATACATTTTGTCGAAGTTCGTTTTTATGAGATATATTTTACGGAGTTAGGGAGTTTTATGAAGTTACGGAGCCCCTAAAGGGACATCCAAAATTATTTTCTTATCTCGTGCGCACGACATAATATCTCGTGCGCACGAGATAATTATCACAGGCGCACGACATATATGACGTGCGCACGACATAATATCTCGTGCGCACGACATAATATCTCGTGCGCACGAGATAATTATCACGTGCGCACGACATATATCTCGTGCGCACGAGATAATTATAAATATTAACGGAGCTTGCTGCACTTGCAGCGGACGAGTTTGTGTGTAACGAAAGCAGCGTGTCTGGTACGCTGCCCTTAAAGGAACATCCAAAATTATGTTTTTATCTCGTGCGCACGACATACTATCTCGTGCGCATGACATATATCTCGTGCGCACGACATGCGCAAGCTCCGTTAATGCTTATAATTATCTCGTGCGCACGAGATATATGTCGTGCGCACGAGATATATGTCGTGCGCACGAGATATATGTCGCGCGCACGAGATATATGTCGCGCGCACGTGATAATTATCTCGTGCGCACGAGATATTATGTCGTGCGCACGTGATATATGTCGTGCGCCAGTGATAATTATCTCGTGCGCACGAGATATTATGTCGTGCGCACGAGATAAAAAAATAATTTTGGATGTCCCTTTAGGGGCTCCGTAACTTCATAAAACTCCGTAATTCCGTAAAATATAACTCATAAAAACGAACTTGGCGAAATATATAACTCATAAAAACGAACCTAGGGAAATATATAACTCATAAAAACGAACTTGGCGAAATACATAACTCATAAAAACGAACCTTGCGAAATATATAACTCATAAAAACGAACTTGGCGAAATATATAACTCATAAAAACGAACCTTGGGAAATATATAACTCATAAAAACGAACTTGGCGAAATATATAACTCATAAAAACGAACTTGGCGAAATATATAACTCATAAAAACGAACTTGGCGAAATATATAACTCATAAAAACGAACTTGGCGAAATATATAACTCATAAAAACGAACCTTGCGAAATATATAACTCATAAAAACGAACCTTGCGAAATATATAACTCATAAAAACGAACCTTGGGAAATATATAACTCATAAAAACGAACTTGGCGAAATATATAACTCATAAAAACGAACCTTGCGAAATATATAACTCATAAAAACGAACTTGGCGAAATATATAACTCATAAAAACGAACCTTGCGAAATATATAACTCATAAAAACGAACTTGGCGAAATATATAACTCATAAAAACGAACCTTGCGAAATATATAACTCATAAAAACGAACCTTGCGAAATATATAACTCATAAAAACGAACCTTGCGAAATATATAACTCATAAAAACGAACTTGGCGAAATATATAACTCATAAAAACGAACTTGGCGAAATATATAACTCATAAAAACGAACCTTGCGAAATATATAACTCATAAAAACGAACTTGGCGAAATATATAACTCATAAAAACGAACCTTGCGAAATATATAACTCATAAAAACGAACTTGGCCAAATATATAACTCATAAAAACGAACTTGGCGAAATATATAACTCATAAAAACGAACCTTGCGAAATATATAACTCATAAAAACGAACCTTGCGAAATATATAACTCATAAAAACGAACTTGGCCAAATATATAACTCATAAAAACGAACTTGGCCAAATATATAACTCATAAAAACGAACTTGGCGAAATATATAACTCATAAAAACGAACCTTGCGAAATATATAACTCATAAAAACGAACCTTGCGAAATATATAACTCATAAAAACGAACTTGGCGAAATATATAACTCATAAAAACGAACTTGGCGAAATATATACTTGATGGCACTACAGGGCTTTCGTAGTATAGTACAACTCGTGGTTGTGTCGCGGCGCGCGCGGTGTGCGGTAGCGGGAACAAGCTCGTATGGGAACAAGGTGATAGCCTTGGTCAAGGCTAATGGCGACCTAACAGAAAGTCAGCTTAAGCAAGTTTGGTCGGTTTCTGGTCGGATTTGAACAACACTTATCCGGTCGCAGCATTAAGTTTCATTTCATGGTAAATAAAGTTCCATTGAAATAGTTGCGAACTGTCTGCAAGTTCAGGTGTTGTGTTCAACTAGTCTTGACAGGGAAAATGGTCGATCACTCTGCGTACTTGGCCTGTAAGAAAACAGAAAGAGAGAAAACAAATCTAAGTAATTATCTACATGTATTTTTTTGCTGATTTAGGAAGGAATTGTTTCGACTACTTAAAAAAATCCCATCCCCACCGCAAGATCTGAAAAAATTACCAGAAAAGAATTGTTCTTCATATTTTATGACTGACATGAATTGACCGACAAGGACCATCTTGAGTGATGCCTGTTTAATTTCATGAATTAAAAAAAAATTCTGATTTTTAATCGTATAGTATAAACATTGTTCGTACTTGCGACATGCAAAACTAACGGGTAGGAACCTATTGTCGACAAAATGGTCGACATCGGTGGTAATGCACCCACAAAATACGCACACAGTACACACAACCCGTGCACAAAATACACGTATGACGTCATTCGAATCGCACATTGCGACTGCAATCATGCAATTTTCGCAAATATTTCGTATCAAATTTAAAATTGGCGGTAGAACCTGCAGAGATGGAAATGGTATGGTTCGAAAGCGTAACTCTTCAACTTACCAGAAAGTGACGAATTTTGTCCCCAAATGTCCCAAAACAGTCAGGAGCACCAAAAAAGTACAGGCATCGTCGAAAAAGTTCGAGAATCACCTCTCATTTCACATCGCTTATTTATAACTTTAAGCTTGTAATAATCAGCAAAAAATGGTATCAATCGACGCAAAAATTATCGTAGTTTCAGAATCCACTCCATTTTTAGTCAGCTACTGCTACGAAACGGGTTTCCTGTCCCTTTATCCAGGGACACCACCGAACACTCGCAAAACCTCGTGCAATCTCGAACGGTCCGAGACCGTCCACGCGCTGCAAATAAAATCTCGCTGTGTGGCTCATTATCGAGTAGGCTGCACACTGACTGGTACAGCGTTTCTTAACTCCAGTGCCGCAAAGTGATGACTTCATGCAATTTTGGAAATCCAAGATGGCGTCCGAAAATTTCACGAAATCAAAACACGAAAAACATGCTCCAAATTTGCCTCGAAATCATGACTTACACAATGAATTATGGTGCCATACAGTAATTCTGATAGATAACTATAGTTTACACATTTCGGGAGATTGAGCTGGCCCACAAACTTCTGAATATCTGTAAAAATTGGGTTTAATTACGCTTCGGGCGTCAAGTTTTATGTCGCTGTTCGTTTAGGAAAGTTGTTAAAAATCCCCGAGGAAAATCCCATTTTATTATTGATACGAGGTTTTCCCCAAGTATTCCTTGGTCACTTCTTGTGAATCATGACCAAGTTAAACGACTCATGAAATTTCATCCAAAGGACAGCGGTAGATTTTGTTTAGAACTGATCAAATACACATGTACTCCCACTTTTCACAGACCACCGCACGGTACACACACATATCACACGGCGCAATAGCTGTAGAACGTGAACACACCGCCGGGGCACGCGCGGCGTTGACACGGCGTTGTCGCCCTGCCCTACCCGCTGAGCTTTAGCGCAGCGAAGCCGTGCGCTGAAGCTCACAGGCCGGCGGTTTGTTGGGGAAATTCAGCAGAACTCTGGCCAGGTCAAGCATGTAAAGAATACAAATAGTTTCGTATGAACACCAATATTATTAAGCATGAGCTTTCTACATCAGACTCCTGTTGGTCAGACCTTCTGAAGTTAATTAGTGTTCCACGTTTGCTTGGAATGGTTTTAACATTGCATGAAAGAAACAATATCCTTCCCCTATTTGCACAGCGTCAGTCTATATCCATGAACTAAAACCACTACTGGTGCAACACTTAACACTTCAAACATTTTTCATTAATTGAAAAACTCGAGCAAATGCAGTCCTGCATGTCCACAAGCGTACATCCCAAACCAACTTAATCCAATCACCGAAACCTCCCGTCCAGTAGGCTTGTGCTTCGGGTCGGGTTAACCAGGCCAAACCGACAGAAACATTATAGATATAATCCAAATCCTGCATTGTGTGAATTTCCAAACTGTATCCGTCTTTTTTCGGTTTATTTCGGATTTTTAATTTATCTGACCCGACCCGACCCATCGCGACCCAACCTGAAAATTGCAAACATAAAACTGACCAACCCGACTGAAATGATGGACAAACCGAGCCGGCCAGACACGAAGTCGGTTTTTGGTCGGGTCGGTTACGGTTTCGAGTCGGTCTGCACAATACTTCTGTCCAGAACCCTTCCAAGAAGCAAAAGTAACCAGCAAGGTTGCTGAAATCTATGGCCATCACACAGCACATAGAGGTTGCTGCATTCCCCCAGAGATAGTAGAGGCTGCTGCCTGCAGTCACTGAATGTGGCACAAGCAGAGGCAGACTCCAATATTAGATTAAACAACTGGCAGGGTAATATTCATGTTTTACTTTATTTCATTATTTATGTTGGCTGCCCATTTCGTGAAATCCACTGTCTCCCATTTGTCCCAGTATACCTGAAAAAGACAATCAACATTCACATACACGTAAGAGTCTCATCGTTTTAAAGTATGGAAAAGTAGGCCTACTTACTTTTTATTAGAAGCGTAATTACTCACTTTAAAAAAACAACACTGATAAAACTATTTAATTAAAGAGAATTTTAGTAGTGTCAACAATTAGTTGATTTTCAGTAAAATTAATGTGCAGTTGTATTTTAATTCACAATTTTGGCACTTAGGAGTGTAAACTAGCTCGCAGTAGTCCTGGAGGAATTCCTACCGGTGTATGCACATTAGCCTAGGTCACAATCACAGTGATAATGTAAGCACGGATCCAGCCCATTGCAAAATGGCAACAAGGTTGTCCCTAATAATGCAGTTTCAGTAGAGACACGGCCATTTTGCCTACTGGTTATGGTTCATGTATTGAGTCAGTTTTGTGATAGCCATGTATTCAACTGCCATCCATGCACGAGAACGTAAATATCATTTTCAAAAATAACAAAATGACACCGCACATGTGCAGAGAGGTGATCCAATCAATGGCCATAAATGTGCATTAACATGTAAACCTGTCGGATATTATGGGAGCGAGAACCAGTCCATCGCATGTGATCATGTGTGACGTGTGAATCCCAAGCCTCATTTCCAGAGTGATTCCTTGGCAAGCAGAGTAGCAGACAATACTTGGAAGTTCTGAATGTATCATGTATGCACAGTGTCGGATCAAGGCTGTGCAGGAGAGGGCATTTTTTGCTCAAGTCTAGCAGTGCACATGACATCTCACAGTTTTGCACACATTCAGTTACGAAAAATACACCCAACACATGCTCATGTCTGTGTAATTCTGATCCTCCATGCACAAATGTTGGATGAAATGTTCACTTCCACTGTACGGCTCATCACGACTAGTCAACGGCTCATCACACCACCATCTCACCAGAGCTCCAGAAGACACAAGAACCCTCTTCTCCCAGGAGAATGATACTGCAAACTTCCTGGAAAATCATAACAAAATGTTTTTTTTTCTTCAGAAAACAGGATCACATGTTCAATTTTGTTATTACGGGGTGGGGGTGGGGCATATTGCATGGGAGAAATGTAGCCATGCATTCCAAGCTCTACATGTTATACTAAAGCAGTGGTGCATGTATGTACATGATGTATCATGCATGTCATGACAACAATAAACAATATTCATATAACTTGTATTTATATTATTTATTTATGGGGGGGGGGGGGTGCACAGGTAGGCCTGTGCAAAGTCTTGGCTGAACATTTTTGAAAGCTTTGTGATCCATGGAACAGGAACACACAGAAACAAAACACCTTCATTTAAAAATTGCCCATTTACATGTCCCTGCTGAAGCTGAGGTAATGTGTTTACATGTAAATTAAAATGAAATGAATTTGGCTAAGCATGACCGAATAAACATGCAAAACCTGAAATTAATTTAACGTCAAACATTCCAGAATAAGTTCTGCATGAACAAGAAAAAAGAGTAGTCAGACATGTAAGGCCTACCTACTTTTAGTTTCATCATGTTCATGACTGTCAGAATCAAATTGTACTGAAATGTTTTTCCTCTATTTTTACATTGTTTTACCATCCAATTTAGGCCTTTTTGATGTAATTGTATGAAAATCTTTCACATGTACATGTATGGTTAAGTTGTAGCACAACACACGACATGTCGTGTACATGTCACGTATGTTTCAGCCCCATAGACCGTGCGTGCATTTAGTTCTCTTCTCACGCATGCGCAATGGTTTCCTCCGCGTCGTCGGCTTGCAAAGAGCGGTAGCAGACGACGCACTGAACGATTGTCTGGTTTTCATGTCTTAAAATGTATCCTTCTCAAACGTACTTAAAAGATGATTCAAACCGAAAATTATCAGTAGACCAAGTGAACAAAGATTTAAATTGTCTCTACCGTGTGGTAACGGCGCTAAAAACCTTTTCAAATATAAAAAAAACCCAATAATTATGGACAAAAAACGTACAAAATGAAAAGGAAAAAAATCTTCCGCTTTTGAGTTTGGTTTACACATTTTGACAATTTGCGGGGTTTACCTTAGATCAGCCGTAGAACCATCGGAAAGGATGATAGATTCTTATCAGTTTACAGGTGATTTTATGTAGGAAGGAAACCTGTAGCTTATAAAAATCGTCATTTTTCGAGTAAACCCATTTTGAAAGCTTCGTGCACAAATACACTGGTCCCAGTGCCCTCTGTGATCGTACTTAACTGCATTTCAGGGGCGGGAACCAGTCAGTTGTAAATCGTTTCAGTTAAATGTATACATTTATTTGCCACGCGTCGAAAGATTACAAACGGAGCGCCGCGCGCGGCGCGTGGCTAGCCATGTTTACGGGCCAGATTCCCGCAGGGTCTGTGTACAGGTACGTGCACACTAACGCTACATTCAACGAAAAAACGTATAACGTGAGACCTTATTTTTCTCATTGAAACGGTTTCCGACTTAAATGATATTTAAACATCGCACTTTCCACGGCATCTTTTACCATTTTTCAGTGAAGACAAGTTTACAATTACTCGGCAAAACTGAAAAATTATCCCCTAAGCTGTCGCCTGTTTTGTATTTGTGACCCAATATTTTCGTACTACACGACACCGGAAAACAAAAAAAAATGCATCAAATACTCTCTGTTTTTTTGCGCTAAGGTTTGCAAAAGTGACTTTGATTGCCTTACATTCCTGTCCACGTGGAAAGAAAAATTTATCAAAGTTCTTCGAGCGTGATGTTGACCGATACTTCAGTGGGTCAAACTGCGACCGCAGGCATCCATGTTTGCTGATTATCAGTATTTCATATTTTGAGTGCGCATGCGCGCAAACTAAATGAGCGGCTGAAACATACGTGATGTACATTTATATCACGCCCACCGGGCCCGTACGGAGGATCTTCGTCCATGCACGAACCACGGGTGAGGTCCGCACGCGTGCCCGTACACGTACATGTACACGCAAACGGTCGAGTTGTCGCTAACCTTCAGGCGCTAGGGCTATGCGTGCTGTACACGCGTGTACAATGTACGCGTTACAACAAACCCGACCGTTTGGCATTCCGCACACACACGAAAATATGTGACTTTTTGCATCTAAATATCAACAAGTCTACCGCTGTCCTTACCTTCAAACCGAACACATATGCAGCACGTATCTCCAAAACGAAGTTGATGTGGGCCTTACATCGGAGAAAACCTCTTGTTTGGAGAAAAACACCTTTTAATGTGACAAATTTGTCACATACCCGAACACCGCGGAAATCAGCTCGGCCGAACTGAGCCGTTTTTAGTAGTTTAATATTCATGAGCTGATATTTATATATGGAAAAGAGGGGAAAATAACGAACTTTTTGAACTTTGACCGATTCATCTACCAATCACATAACCAAAGATTCTCAGATATAAATATTCATAAAAATAAAACTCGCTTGGCCCGACCCACAGAGAGTGTGGATGACGTCATTATACGAAGATTTTCGACTTGCGCGATTGGAACGACAGAGGGCGCCTTTATTATGCGCTGGAACAGCCGTGTTCACTGTATGCTCGGCAAAACAGCTCTGAAAACTCGTATCTTGTTACAACCTTCCCTGGGTGTTGGCTCATGTAGTTGGCACATTCCCTGTCATAGCTTGTCTTCATGGGGCCAAAAACTGATCGGTCAAGTGGCTGCAGCCAGTTGGTTGTATTGGGTGGCAGGCACAGCATCTCAACGCGGCTTGTTTTCGCAAACTCAACGGTTTCGAGGCTGATATGGATGCATGGCCATCAATTATGAGGATTCCAGGACGGGCCGGGGGGGGGGGTCTGCTGTATGAAAAACTGGATCCACTGGAAGAACAGCTTTGAGTTCATGTAGGATGTGTCCGAGCATCCAAACAATGTCCCTGATGGAGCATTGTGCATGAGGGCTGGGGATAATCGCGACCCTTTGAAAATAACAAAAGGGGGATGAAACTACCGGCAGCATTGGCTCATGCTAGTACACTAGTGTTGAAGCCACGTTCAGCACTTATCTTGGAGTGCACTTGCTTCTTGCCTTTCCGCCAGATGATCTTGGGTGGTTTGTGAACCGATGAAAGACCGGTTTCATCTGCACTGAAGATCTGTGCAGGTTTGTCCGTCAGTTGCAGGTCTGTGAGCGTGGTATCTAGTAACTGGAAGTAGCGCTCGATGACCACCTCATTCATGGCTCTGGCACGGGCAGCAGAGAGGGCTTCTGGTTTTCTCATGGTCAATTGTGGATGTCGCTTGTAGAATTGTTGAAGCCAGTCGTAGCTAGCCCTCTTCGTAATCTTGTTGAAGGGATGTGGCCTGCCACATCTCTAAGCGATGGCATAATTATGCAGTCTCGCAGACCAGCTGATGGGTAGCCCCAAACAGACGCGATTCTCTCTCCAAACACCATTGAGCCAGCTGGTCTTCCTCAGCTTTGGTGAGAGCTGTTGGCTTGTGTGCTGGGGCATCTTCGTCTACCAGATTCCTGCACCTTCTGGTCAATGTTGTTTTATGAACATTGAATAGCTTTGATGCATGTCGAAGACTGGTTATCTCGCCACTTTTTATTGCAGCAACGGCTCTACTCATTGAGTCTGCCTCCCATTTGTTTTGAGTCCCACGCTTCGTAGCACAATATTTCCGCACCATTCTGTAATTAGGAAGACAAAAAATAATAATACTGTTATATTGCAGCCTCATAATAGCTTGGATAAACAGTAACAAACAAATGATGCATTTATAGAGCAAAAATAATCGTAAGGAAATACGATTAACACAGTTGGGGCAACTTGCCCGCCTGGTCCAGTAGCCCCGAAAAATGGCGGTCCAGTAGCCCCAAGTATTTCATGTGGAATTAATTAATTAATTAATTAATTTGTATAAATATCTTAGCATAATTTGCATTCATATCTGTGGAATATAATTATTACATAACCCCTCAGACAATAACCATACAACTAGTATGAATGAAATTGGCTATGAATCTTACTGAAAAAATATTGAAAAGCTTTCAGAGATATTATAAATAGTGGCAGCCATTTTGTTATCTTAAAACAAAAGAAGTTTATGTTGCAACATCAAGTATTATTCATCCAAAATGGAGTGTTTCAGTGTTCACAATATTCCTGAATTTCAGGTCTTAATTTAACTTGGTCTACTCCTTGATAATTCACCTGCAGGCAACTGATTTCACTGCAATTAAATCAATTAATAATTATTTTGAGAACCCACCCTTCAGAAGCAGTTAACTGTTTTTTTCTAATCTTAAAGACGCCATTTTGAAAAATGCCTAGCGCTAAACACGGTAATCCTTACTTTTAGGACACCTCTATTTTTTACAAGTTCTGTTCAAAACTGACTTTTGCAGCTGACTGTCCAGTACCAAAGTGACTTTTGCAGGCTAACGCAGTCTTTTTTCTTCATATAAACTCATGTTAGTTGTAGTTTTAAAAGCACGTTCGAAGAAAATGCGACTTTCCTACCTTTTTTGGCAGTCAGACGTGCATGTTGTAGTTCTCACACGCGTGAAAGCCCTACATAATGAAAGCCCGATGCTGATTGGCTGCTAAAAAAATTAATTAGTCTGGTTCCCAGACCAAAAGATTCTGACTACTCCTGAATCTTTTGGTCTGGGAACCAGACTAAAAATAAATAAGTTAGTCTGGTTCTCAGATAAAAAAGATTCTGACTATTCCTGAATCTTGGTCTGGGAACCAGACTTAAAATAAATAAGATGTTTATTTTTATCAGCCAATCAGCATCAAGCTTTCATCGCATCAAGCTTTCACGTTTGCCATCTTGGTTTTTGAGTCTGTTTTTTGGTTGTCATCGTCGTCTTTTACCCCTGAATTTCCCTCATAAATCAAAGCCCTGCCCTCTTTCCACAAAATTAATCCTGCTGATATTCAAGAAGGTGTCATTGCCAATTGTTCAGATGTGTCAGAAGAAGTATCAGAATGTCAATTTTGAGTGTCATTTAGTCAACTGTTTTGGTGAGTCTTTCCCTTCCTTTATAGGAACGGGGTCCTAAAAGTAAGGATTACCCTAAACACCACTAGGCCATCGACATGTGTGATGCTCCCATACACCCGTTGAACACGACAATGTGTGCTAACGTGGCACACAGCAAGATCATGCTTCACTTCATACATTAAATGGTTAAAATGGTGTTTAAAACTTACCTTTCTTAAGCACTGATACTAAGCAGAAATGAATCATATGTTTCTGAGTCCTTGATGCGCGGAAAGGGGACGAAAAATCACTATTATTCTGGGTGAACCCGGTCCACTCATGTAAACTTCGTGTTTTTTTGTGAAGAACATTGTAGGACAAAGGTCACATGGCTTTGTTTTACCAGTGGAGGGCAGCAGAGCAGAAAAAAATAAGAAAAACCTTAAAAGTGGACCACTAGCCCCGGTGGACCAGTAGCCCCACTTTCCCCTATTTCCATAAAATTGCTGCACACAAAATGTGAGTTTTCATGGGGAAAAAAATAAGTAATGTTTGGTCTTCCTGACAATTAAATATGATTTTGTTGCGACTGCTGGTATTTTCATACATTCATAAATGTAATAAATATAGTATATTTTGCAACCAGATGGAACTTTAGTTCTTTCTACATACTGCAATAGGCTTATCTGATTTAATGAACCACCAAAGCCTCCCAAAATATGAGCTTAATAATTACGAACATTTATTAACTTGAAAATTGTGCCTGTATATCACTTCTGATTCTGATGAAACTCCCTGACAATCATTCAAATTTACTCGATTCAGAGTCAGAGTCTGTATTTGAGTTGTCATCAAGACAGTCTTGATCATCAATGTCATGATCATCTTTGCTGCTTTAATTGTCACAATGTAAGTTGTTACCTTGTTGACCTCCTCTGCTCTGTACTCCAACCTGCCAAACCATCATCAATCTCAACTTTTGACAGTGCAACAACTTTTTTTCAGTGTAAATGCACTTCTACAATTCCGATGATAATATGCAGTGTATGCAGTGTATAACAGGAAAAGATGTAACTGATGATGAAACCTGCAGAACAGGCTCAAAGGCATGGGATTGGCAGCATTAAGCAGTGGGACCCAAGAAGATAAATCTTTAGGATTTCTTCACGACTTCTGCATTGTTGTCTCCTGCTGATCATAAAATACAAGTCTGTGTTTTGGTCACACCTTTGGATTGGGATCATGTCATGCGAGGTTGCTTTGAGGGTGGATAGCTTCAGGCTTATATTCTTCCTCATCACTTTCCACATTTTGTGCAAAAAATGCTAGCCAGCTTAAGAGTAACCCCAAAAAATTGTGGGAAAAAGTGAAATATTCCTACTTTATATGCAACAGCAGTCACATCACACTTCTTATATGGAATAGATAGACAGGTACATTTGTGCAAGAAGTGTCACCTTAAACACAACCAGTGTTGCAAAAGCTTGAACAAATATTTCAAGAAATTTGTGACCCATCTCAAAAACTTGAAAATAAATCTGAACAAGCCAAAAATCTTGAAAATAAATCTAAAGTGCAAAAAAAATAAATTTATGTAAGGCCTACAATTTTTTTGTTTTTGCGGTTGTGTGAGTTATATTTTGAATTTATTTTTTTTATTTAGCAGCTCTCCCAAAATGCCTCAAAAACTAAAAAGAAAATCAATTCCGGCATCATTGTTTACCCAAAAATCCTACTATGAAAAATATGTGAAAACGTATTTTATTTAGTTTACACACCGTTGTGTAATGATTTGCATAGGCTTGAAAAATCTTTAACATTTCAGGATGCCCATCTTGAAAAAAAGATATGGAGTGGTCGCACTGAACACAACCGTACTAAGATTCTAGTATGAACTACAACTGTCGTTTCACAAAATATGACACTAGGCAAGCAGGAGTACATTTGGTTCTGGACTAATTAAGACATGTAAGAAGTGCAGGAGACATGTACGATTCATTAAAAATGAAAAGTGGGACTACGGATTTATGGAGAAAGCAACCAATTGTTACTGACCACACTGAGCAATTCACCAGCAGTCTAGACCATTCACACAGCACAGTACAGATGGGGGATCATGCATGGGGCCATGGACTCCCAAGAAATGGATGGGGCTTAGCAAGGCCGAATCTGGACTATACAGGCAGACACAATAAATTCCTGAGTGAGAATAATCAGTCTCCGAAGAGTCACAACTAGTTCAAGGCCACCCCAATACATGTAGATGTAAATAAAAGCCAAGTTATTTTGTTTTTCACGTGGGAAAATAAAGAACCAATAGTCATAGTGGTACGCACGTACGAACGAAGCAACAAGAGAACACGTAAACTCACATTGATCAGCCAATCGACCGGTGGTGATACAATCAAGAACACCTAAAAACACACACTTTATCATTCCCTAAACACTTCTAAATCCATCACTGACCTGTCAACCACCTTCTACCTTTCAATCTTTCATGAAACACTCTGGCACTTCAGAGTATTTCATCGCAAGCTTTCTGTGTCCACTCTCAACATACTATGGTGTACTATAAAGGACACTTATCTGTGATCGTCGTGCGTGTGGGCAGCTCCGTCGTGCCTGTCAGCAGGTCCGTCGAGTTTGTGGAGAGTTCCGTCGTGTTTGTGAGCAGAGCGTCGTGCGTGTGACTAAAACCGTCGTGCCTGTGAGCAGGTCCGTCGTGTTTGTGAGCAGACCGTCGTGCGTGTGAGTAAAACCGTCGTGCCTGTGAGCAGGTCCGTCGTGTTTATGGAGAGGTTCGTCGTGTTTGTGAGGAGAGCGTCGTGCGTGTGGGGAGCTCCGTCGTGCCTGTGAGAGGTCCATCGTGCGTGTGGGGAGGTCTGTCGCGTTTGTGAGTAAAACCGTCGTGCCTGTGAGTAAAAGTTTACTCACAGGCACGACGGTTTTACTCACAGGCACGACGGTTTTACTCACAAATACGACGGAGCTCCCCACACGCACGACGCTCTGCTCACAAACACGACGGACCTTTCCATAAACACGATGGACCTGCTCACAGGCACGACGGAGTTCCCCACACGCACGACGCTCTGCTCACAAACACGACGGACCTCTCCACAAACATGACGGCCCTTCTAACAAGCATGACGGTTTTACTCACACGGACGACGTTCTGCTCACAAACACGATGGACCTCTCCACAAACACGACGGACCTAGCTGCTCACAGGCACGACGGAGCTCCCCACACGCACGACGATAACAGATAAGTGTCCTTTATAGTACACCAGACTCATCGGATTAACACAGACACAGACACAGCACATGTTGAACTACAACGGCTGTTTATTGTTGGCTACTTTATATCTTCATCACATTTGAAAATATGCAGTGCAACATTTGATTTCCTCAAACAGCCGTACTGTTGTGTAAAGGTAAGAGGCTGTCGGCATTTTTACATTTACGCTAACAATCTTTCAAAAATTAGTCATAAGCTACCGTTTTAGAAGGTCTATCATATTTGTCTGTTCTTTTCATATTTTTCTCCACTTAAAACATTATATTAGAATTATTCCCTCGAAATGGTACCGATAAATTTGCTGGCTCATGGACTAACAAGCCGGAATCGACCCAGTACCGTTATGTTTGCTGGGACCTGGCTGTTTGTTCCAGCGGCAGTGCTTCAAGTTTGTCACAAGTTTAATCATGCGGGGTCTGATTGCTTGATGTATCATGCTTTATCTATAGATTGGGTATACTAGACCCATGCGTGTACAACTTTTATATATTTTTTCGTACAGTATTTTGTATTTCACACTTTTAATGTTCATTGGCATACCAGTACCTCAATAAATTTAAATCACATTGTAGGAAGTTGTCGATAAATGCATTGAGTGTGTGATTCAGTGCAAAATACATGAGAATCTACGACAGCAGCTGAAATGAACTGTTCGTGTTATTTTGTTTTATTTTTTTATTTTTTTTTATCAATTTTGTTTTGTCAATTTGTTTTAAGGAAATTGTAAACCTAACGTGACAATGGTACATCAAAATCCCAGTCCTCAGTTGTGTACGAAGTACAGTAAATAACGCAGAGCTAGCATGCTGTTGAACCTTCAAGTTGAGATAAACATCTTAATAATAACGGCTTGCTACCCCCCCCCCCACAAGCCAAAAGAAGACTGCGAAATCATATTGTTGTTAATAATTTGGGTTGGGGGGGGGCAAATGTCCCTTCCCACCCTCGCAACAATTGATCAATCTGAAAAATACTGGCAAATATAGGGATTTTTGAAGAAAACAAATGTGCTTTGGCCCCCCTCTAGAACACAATCGTGGCAACGCCCATAGCTACAGCCATATCATGTTGACTCTAGTGTAATTGCAAGTCGGGCAAGTAATTCGGCCACCGCCTGATTGTATGGGGGAAAATGGAAGAAATCGTACCAAACCAAAGGGTGATTGGTCCCACTATCCAACTAGAGCTAATGCGTTTTGTTTATTACGAACGCAGAGTTAATTGGACAGGCAACTACTTCATGAATTGCCAAGTTTTCAGTTGTAAATACAGGAAACAAAACATGAAAACATGAGCTAGTGTAGCGATTTATTGTCGATGAATCTTGATGGGAAATTTGGTAAAGTTTGTTTTTAACCTTAAACCAAATTCTCCAGTGAATTTAAGTATTTGTCTGCCAAGTTTGGGTCCAAAAACCGTCAATAGACCTTGTGAGCGCCTATACAAATAGTGAATGTGTGGCAAGCAGACGAGTTAACATGTTTGTACGTCAAAAACAAAACTTGTGTTATATTTGCATCGGGCAATAGTGCATGAAAGTCAAAGGTCACGCGGCGAGCTCCTGCCCCCCCCCCCCCCCCCCCCCTGCCACCTCTGCGCCCCCAAGGCTGGATCCAGAACACAATTTTTCGGAGTGCTAACACATTATTTTTGTATCTCGAAAAAGTGGTTCCAATTATTTTCCGCCACAAATACAATATGAAAATGGGGGGGGGGTTGAGTTTTGTGGCTGGTGAACACAGTGGCTGCCTTTTTGGCGATTTCTCTTTCAAAAAGAAATTGTACATCCATAATCTCAAAAACTTCATATGATCACTGGTGCAATATCTCTCTAGTCGTAATTAATTTTGGAAGAGTTAAAAAGCTGCTATCTTTTGACGACAATTTTCTGATGACATTGTTTCACTTTGGGTTGGTACGTTTGCAAGGGCTTAGCTAACGGATTCAAACTATGTTAGACACTGTTGCATTTTGTCCGACGAGTCCCCCAATATTTACTTATACAGCGCTTGCTAGAGCTCTGTATCGTGTTTACAGGTAGCAGACCAGTAAATAAACTTCCATAGACCCCAATGGTAAATGCTCCCACTTCAAAAATTCGGGAAAAATACTCACAACTCTCCAAGGTGTTCGAGACGCACATCAAATTAAAGCTTATTTCATCATCTTTCATTTTCTTTTCAATTTTTGGGGGGTCAACTGATGACTTTTAGGAGAAATTTCCATCTGAAGATGATCACCCCTGAAAATAGTCCTGAAGCCCATCGCCATTTTGAAAAACGATGCCTACACTCCATTGCAAAATAGAGCGCTTTTAGGGTCCAAATTACATCAAAATTACACAGAACTGCAAGCTCCCAGTCCTGTGCACGGCTTCCACCCATATTTTTTACAAACCCTCAAGTTCATGGCCCACAGCATGCCCAAATACCGAAGATTTTGAGGGCATGCAAATCGTGATTTGGCCGGCGCAGGCAATTTCGGACCGATTTACTGGTCTGCACCCTACACGGGGCATGTATGCAAATCAGACAGGTCAAAGGGTGCACACCGGTAAATAGGCCTAAATCCATCCGCCGAGAATAAACATTAAGAGAATAAGAGAATACCTCAAAATATTCTACATTAGTATAATAATAATAATAATCTGGGAGGCTAATCATCCTTACTCGCAGCTGGTATGCTGAATTGCGAAGGACGCGGCTACAACATGGTTGGGCCGCTGGCACGTAAAGGCGCCTATGGTTGCCGGTGTGGACGGTAATTCTGTCCCCCGGTAAAAGTGTCCGGGGGGACAGAATTACCTAGGTAAAAGTGTCCCCCCTGTCCCGTTAATTGTGTCCCCCTCCAGGTAATTCTGTCCCCTCCAGGTAATTCTGTCCCCCCTGGTTTTGCACGCATAAGTTGTTATATTGATGTTATTATAATAAATTCAGCGCACAGGTATACATTTTTAGATTTTTCCACCCTTCATCAATAATTATAAAAATGAAATTAACGTTTGGATTTTAATCAACCGATCTATGTTTCTGCAAGAAGGCACGCGTAGTTATACTCAACCTATCGCTAGCGCGCACGCGCATCAGCCGCCGATATACACGTGTGACTGTCATGGCGGACTTCAATGAGGAGAATTGGCAAAATTATACGCGACACGGGTCACCGCGCCGCGGCCCGTAGGTGCGGTATCGCGCGCACGCCCACCATGCAAATCGTTCGCTCCCGAAGTCGTCAACAAAACGGGAGTTGTTCTTTGACGTGAAGTCACTATTCCTGAATTTAGCATGGCGCCGCGCAAAAACAGTTAATAACTTCACTAATATACAGTCTGGGTGCTAGACTTGTGACGTTGCACCGGGACACATTTACCAGGGGGGACACATTTAACGTCGTGCAGGGGGACAGATTTTCCTAGAGGGGGACAGGTTTTCCTAGGTAAAAGTGTCCCCCCGGACAGATTTACCGGGTCACGACCCGGTAGATCTGTCCGGGGGGACACATTTACCAGGGGGGACAAAATTACCTGCCACACCGGCCAAATCTACCCATTATGATCACGGAGCACAGCCTGAGATCGAAAGTGTTTGATTTTTCCGGAGGAAGGGAAACCGGAGGGCCCGGAGAAAAACCCTCGTGGCACAGGAGAGAACCAACGCACATCTCTACTCACCTTAGTCTAGGGGCTAGATCGTTGTTCTTGTTTGCTACGCCGCGCCGATAACCGGCCACCGCGATAACCGGCCACCGCGAGAGGGCGCTATCACGACCAACCAATATCACCCATGAACCTGTCAGAACAACGTCTAGGACACTTGCAATTGGTTGTGTAATGCGCGCGCATCTGCTTTGCCTAATATATGTAGCGCGTATTATATATGTTGCATAGCTACCCGAAATATATGCATATTCATAGTCTGATCCCCTGACGTACCATACCGCGCCGTATATATCCCGCGCATTGAATCATGACGTATACATGTACAATATGTGTGTATACATGTTATGGTGTTCCTGCATGGCTGCATGTGTACGTGTGTGCGTGTGTGCCATTTCTCCGTCGTATTTTACGAACCAAACAGCGCGAGCGTACTGCAATGCTACCCCAGGCTGTATAATTATGTCCGAAACTTCCAGCCAGTAGTAAAGCGAGCTACCAGACTATTGTGCAATTTTATGGCAGATCTGTTTCGTGTGTGCGCGTGCGTGAAGAGGAAATACATACACAATTGGCGCACGCGCACTAGTTTCCCCCATTTTTCGGGGGGAAATTTTAGCAAGTACCCTAGACTTCAACCTCGTCCCCAGTGCTTACTTTATTTCCAACACGGTTTCCAATAGTAAACCCTGGATAGGAAACTTTCTTCCTGTATCCTGATTGGATACCGCAATTGGCTAGTAATGGATTTGTATCGTGTACTTGGTGCTATTATTCACAACGTGCAGTACGTGTTTTCGCAATCATTCGTCCACGCCTTCTCGAAAATACTAATTTCCTTTCTAATTTGCTCATATTAATATGAAATTATGATACTGCATGTTGTCTCGATAAGATCGTAACAGTTTGATCTCAAAAATCGTGTTTTCGTAACTCACGCCGTGCTCGCGCTGCTACGAATTGACTCTGTTTTTACCCAAGACACCGCATACAAAAACAAACGCTAATGTGTAACGCATATCCAGGCACCAGACTGTTCCTCATTGCATACGTGTGCAAAAATCTTGCACATGCAAATGATCCAATACCAGGGTGAGAGAGCAGGTAGTGGTGGGCGCGTACTGCTCGACACCCTGGGGACGATGTTGCCTAGACGTTGTTCTGACAGGTTCGTGGGCATTGATCTCCATATACGCACACCTTGACTAAGCCCCACTAGTGCCAGGGGCCAATAAGATATTGCTGCGATTCAGCGCAGCAATATATCGGCCACACTAGTGTGGCTTACCTTGACTATACTCCTCGTCGATTTTGATCAATTTAGATCTCTGTTTCTTTCATTCTTTCAAAAATGACAAAGAAACCGAAAAAAACCCAACTTCATTTTTAACTTCCGTTCAAAAGTGTACACAACTCGAATGCGAAATTGTGTTCTTTACCCTTTTCAAAAAACGCGCGCGCGGACGCACGTTCGTACGCGATGTCCTATCCAGTCTGTGTATATGGAGATCAATGTTCGTGGGTGATATTGGTTGGTAGTGATATCGCCCTCTCGCGATGGCCGGTTATCGCGGTGGCCTGTTATCTGCGCGGCGTAACAAACAAGAACATCGTCTAGCCCCTAGATTATACTCAACTGCGATCCGCGGCCAGGATTCAAACCGTGGTCACCTTGGTGAGAGGCGAGCGCTTTACGCACAAGCCGCCCATTAGACAGTTCTGAGAGCCATTAAAATGAGGAGTTCAAGATATATGGCAATGAACCTTTGGCCCGGACTTGTGCCTTCTAATTCTAAGCATTTTTGATGCATTTGGGATCGAAAATGGCGCTTTTTTGCCACGTTGTGGAGGGATCATTCTTCAAGATGGCTATACTTTTCTGCTTTAGGGGAAAAATGGGTCGTAATCTTTGGGTGAGATTTTCTCGAAAAGTCCATAGTCAACCCGCCAAAACCAAAAATGAAAAGAAAATGAAAGATGACATGTTGATCATCATTTTTCTGTGCAGCCACGTCTTCTTCTTCCAGTGAGTACTCCCTCCATAGTGGAGTATTGTCGTACTTGGGTGCAAAAGTGCTCGGCCGCGGGAACACATATTAACTAAATGTGCAGTAAACTAATTAAAAAATAACTCCATGCAAGTAAAAACGATGCCCTTGTGGCATAACTAGCAGAGGGTGAGTGGTTTCAAGCTAGTCCGGAAAATCTCCAGTGTCTGAGCTGAAACCACGATGGCTGGTAGGGCATTCAAGATGTAGATGACACTTTGAAAAAAAACTGTGCTGGTACGATAGATTTCTACAGTGCTGTTGTGTAAACTGTTGTTTGTGGCCCCTATTCTGGTTTAATGAAGGGTACAAGTAGGGTGTGGTAGCAGGGATGGCAACAAGACCGTGCATTATCCTGTACTGCTTGATGATTTTGTTGTGGGCTCGACGTTCGTGGAGAGTCTGTCATTGGAGATTTTGTAGCATCTGGGTGACACTATTCTTTTGGTTGTAGTCAGCCATTGCAAATCTATCGGCACGCCGTTGCACAAGGCTTTATACCTGTAAGAGTTCTGAGAGTTCTGAGTATTTTAAAAAGAATTTTGAAGGATGGGCATTTAGCACTATAGGGTCTGTGGGAATTTTAATGCCTGGTTGCACCCCTAAAGAGTTGACTAATATGAATACGGACGGTTATTCATATATACGCCTAGCGCAATGCATTATGTATTACGTTTCCACAGAGAGGGCCAATGGTAACCCTAATGTATCGCTCAGGGGAAACATCCATTATTAGAGTGGGGATACAGTTCGCAGCATTAATACACACTTCTTCTATTTTCTCTCTCTCTCTATCTCTTCGAACGATTTCATTAAAATATTACACTCAGGGGTAAAATAGAAAAGACAATGTCCAAATCTTGTTTCCGAATATGAATTTAATGCATGAATTCCAAACGACCCAGGATTTAGCTTGCAACCGCACGATTAATAGATTCGCTCGCATCGATCAATACCAGACTGTGTTGCATGGTTTAGCCAGAAGCATTCGCCACGCGCAAGTGCACACGTCAGTGAAAAATGACACCCGTGAGATCGGAACTTCGCATGTACGCCGAGCGAGACGAGCAAATAATATAAGTATTCATATCCTCCTGATTATTAGCCAATCAGAGCGCTCCGTCCAATGTTTGGAGCAAGCTCATTTGCTTGTAGTCCGAGTATCACCCGTTATAAACTGAGCCAAATCCTGGAGAACGTCTGACATCTCCTTTAGAGGCAAATTTATGCAAGCCGCGCGCCAGCCAATCAGAGTCGACTTTACTAAATCGTGACGTCATTTCATTTGCAAATCAGGACTAACGCTGTGATTGGTCAATTCGAATGCAATGTTTTGTAATACAACAACAGCTGGGAGCGCATTTGCGTAACATGATTCCGAGCGCCGTGCACCGTGTCAGTATTTGTTATCCATGTCTATGACGCGCAACGGGTGAATGACCGAAGACCCGATAAGCCTATAGAGGGCGCCCGCCGATTGGTCAAGATCTAGTAAATCAAGAGGCCGGGTCTTGCCTAATTAATCAGCAAATCTGTTTGCGCATGATATACATAGACTACTTGGCTTGTGCACAGGGAGGCGTTGCACAAGGTACAGATTATTCAAGTCGGTAACTGGAAGCAACGAACAAGCATTTGGGGCCGAGGATGCAGGAATTCCCATGGTACCAGCTATTTTGCCCCTGGTAAGATATCCGAGCAAAAGTAGAATCGGAAAGAAAATGTCACATTGATGTAGCCGTGCGTCATTAGGAGGTCCGCTCAAATGATTAGATTTGAGGACGCCGAGGACAATCACGACAAACAGACAAAATCAAAACATTAGGAGTCAGATTATGTTTGGGCTCATGAACTTGTTCACAAAATCAATTACAATAGTTCTGGATCTGAATCTCAATCTAACTCACAAAACAAGTGTTACAAAAATCATATAACTTAGTAATAAATCAATAAATTGTAATAACGTTGCCACTGATAATTTATATTTACAAAGTTTGTATTGCTAAAATTGCCCCGGTTTCTAAGATTCCAAGGTTCCTAATATGTTTTGTTCTAATGTTTTAATCAGGTTCTAATATTTTAATCAGGTTCTCACAATTATACACAAGCCTCAAATATAAAATGGGCTACAGAGTATAAGCACCCAAATGTCTTCACCTGGAACATTCCACTTGATGGCCAAATACAGGTACTGCATCGAAATTCTAGGTAATAAAGACCCCTTTTACAAGTTATCCAACTATTTGTTGGCTATAAACACATTTGTTGATAGATCCAAAGTAGCTTACAGTCATAAGTGTTGGACAAATCCTGTCCCCATAAGAACAATTGCTGTAATTCACGTCACAACAAACATCAAATCCAGTGTTATCATACTTTGTACACATTACACACATAGTGCTAGTGATGCATGAACTGAGCAAGCGGGCAAAATATTGTGTTTAAGTCCCCAGGCCAATACATGTAAACAGAAGTCTGCCACTGACTGCAAAATGACATTCCGGTCACATTTTTTTCTAAAAACAATCAAGATAGTTTCCAATTGGACAAAACCTTGGTCTCTAAATATAATGATTGTTCCTGAATTCCGAGATATGCACGTACACTCTTATCAGTGGATTGAACCAGATAAACTTTAGATGACCTACTTCCTTGGGAAACTTAATACACAGTATAAAAAATGTAACTTGCACAATACCCAAACACTTTCCAAAAATAGAACACTCAGCATACACAGCTGCAGAGTGTAAACAAACAAGTGGAATAGTGGATGTATTTTCCCCCCAAATATTGGACCAAAACCTGATTAAACCTAATTAAACAATAACTTTCCTATCATCGGGCATTTATGGTCAAGTATTACACTCATACAGTAAATATGAGAAAATATACAGAAAAGTGTCTGGATTAGATAAAAAAAAAAAATCCATAATACATTTTAAACATTCATAATACTCCTGCCTTAAAACTTGGGCAGTCAAAACACCACAAATAAAAGAGCATCTCGAGGTGGCGGACCATGACCATCAACACTAATGTGAAGCGTGTGTGTATTATAACCCGTGAGGTTATATAGACAAAGTAAGACAGTAAGAGACGAAGTGGTACTTGGGATGATGTGGTTTATTCGGTTGGCTGTGACGCTCTCTGTCTGATTTCTAGATTCTACTGGGTTTTTATACAGTAAATGAACATTCCAATCTTACAGCTATCTTACAGGTTTCTTGCCTTATTAGGAATCGTTCACTAACTAATGAATATTAATAATACAGAATTGAAGGTGTTTGGTCAACTTGTATCCGGGGGCAGGGCTAGGCAAATTAATAGAACAATTGGATTTCCTTATAAGTCTGTGGGCTGAATCACTGTGGCCTTCCGGTGCAGCCCAGCATCCACCCACGCGGACCTTGTGGCTAAACTGGCCATTCCTTAGATGTGTCTCATTACCAGGAAAGTGGTCCTGTTCCTTGAAGGTCAACGTATACAACTTAAACAGTAAATATAAAACATGATATTTTATCATGGTGATAGTATCCTCAAGCAAAATTAACTCATTCTAATACAATTGTGATGAAACACAAGGTTCCAATGGAACCCTTCAGTGCAGTAAATTTCAAACTGCTTATCTGTTATCTCATTGGACACAATTTAAGTAATGGCATTTGGCCAGAGACCCACATGTTTCCTTTTCATCTTGTGCTTTGGCAGTCTCTGATCTGGCAACACGATTGGCCATATCTCAAATGCCCAAAGATAAAATGTGAGAGGTGCCCAGTGCTTCCCTACTTTTTCTCTTGCCTTGCCGTTTGGCACTTGCAATGATGGGTGACATTCCAAAACTAAATTGAGCCTTTTCTCAAAAGGAGGCAGTCAAACATGTGATGAAGAAAACCAGGAGATACAAAACACTCATGCGGCTTGCAACTTAATATCGACATCGTCATCACAGACGGGTGCAAACACAACACTGGGATCTAAAACAGGCCTTTCATCAACAACCTCATGGTAATCAAAAAACGTCCACAGTACCATCAACAGGTTTCATCAAAATCTGTTCTGACACCTCTACCTCTAGAACATCTGCTACATCAGTACATGCAGGGACAATAACTACTGGCTCAGAATCAACATTTGTCACACTTATTTCACTGGGAATATTACCAAGTGCGACGACAATATCAGAAGACAAACTTTCCAGGTTTTGACCTGTTGGTCTTCAACAAACTTGAGTAAAATAGCAGCATGCTCATGAGTGCTGTCTCTATTGACTTAGCTACACTTAGCTTAGAAATGGAATCAACAGATTCACAAGGCTGTTCATTAAGTGAGTGGACCTCATCATGATCATCCTCCAAAACACATTGACAATAGTTTGTGCTAAAAACTGATGTGACTTAACAATACTGTCTGGCAAAGCCATGGTTGTGATATAAATGACCAGCTACGGCATACAGTGTACATGTAAATACAGGGCTTCACAAATTTGACCAAAAATCTGTACTTACACAGATATAACAGGGTCACAATACAGCCTATTGTCAATCCTACATGGGATACAATGACATAACTTGTACACACAAAATTAAACCAACCATTTCAGCCTAAATACAGACTAAATCATGTCAAAAAAAGACAAAAATGCACAGACAAAATATTAAATGCACATCATCAAATGCACGTCAAACTTCACATGTCAGTATGTCAAAATATACTAGGTCTGCAATTAGCAGTGTTGTAGGTCTCGAGACCGGTCTCGGTCTCGGTCTCGGTCTCGAGACCACTTTTTGCCGGCCTCGGTCTCGGTCTCGGTCTCGGGAGCTGTGGTCTCGGTCTTGGTCTCGGTCTCGGTCCCCTTTGGTCTCGATATTTTGGCTGGTCTCGAGTCGGGACCACCCAAAAAGAGAGGGGGCGGATTCCGCCCCCGGCCCTTTTAGGGTTAAGTAAAGAATCAGTTTAGGGCAAATGTGACTGTAGTGTGATGCTAATGGACATTATCTCTCTTCACTTCTTAGTGAGTGAGGCATAGTCCAATAACCATTGCTCCTCTTCTTATTTCTCGTGTTTATTGTGGGATGATCTGTTGAAACAAGCACTTTATAGCCATCCTCATTGATTCCAAATACAACTGAGATTTAAATCTTATGAATCAAGACTGAAACATTATTTTTACAGTCAGATTTTGTATTTTGAATATGGGGAACAATTCAACTCTTTTTCCCTAGAAATATTGGTGATTTTTTTTCTATTTTCCTTTTCAATTTTTCCTTTATAATTATATTTATTAATGGATATTCATCATTTCGTAGACCGTTAAATTGGTATTAGTGGTGGACAGCTGAATTTTGTGATCTCCAAATTATTAAAATAGACACGACTTGGGAATAGAGTATGCAAATAACGTGAAATGTTCACAGTTACTACTCAATAACATGTTCTTTATCCCAATTATATTTTTTTACAAAATGGAGCGTGCCATTTTTTTTTGATCATACGGTCACTTTCTTTTTTACTCGCCATGTATTCATTATTTCATCTGTGATAAACACAAATTGAGCTACTGCCATAGTCACACAAAAATAGAGTCTAATTGCCTGCCTCATATCCTTCCTAAATGTCAATTGCATTTGCATGAGTCGAGAAGAATTGTGTTCCATTAATCGCTATATGCTGTTTACGGCCATCACAATAAACTATTAAAATATTGGCAATATGTCGTACTTGTTAATCACTAAAATATTCAAGTAAATTGCCCAGCAAAGTAGCTGATGCGGGCGATACGATGGCACAGTACAAAACACAGAGGCGTGGGCACTGAGCCATGAATCCTAAAAGTACATCTCGCCCACCACATTCAGTTTGTGACAGCGCCCTTCTATTGTGTCGGCCTTATTCTCAAATAGGCTAATGACGATGATGACGGCGGGCAATTAACAGAAGATAGATCTGGCAAATATGGTTCATCAATCTTCTATAGTATATGTAACGTTATTGACATTAAACAAAAATAAAGTGGCATTACATTTCAGCCTTAGCCAGACCTTCTTCAGAGATAAATGACAGAGGAACAAGAAACAAACATGTAGGGGACACACAAACATGCAGGGTTGGAAGGAGAATCACAAAGAGGGATGTGGGGGGGGGGCAGACCAATCCATATCTGGCTACCATCTCTCAATTTTTTGGTCTACAAGTACAAATCTATATTCCATGACTGAAATTTTAAAAAATAAATCAATATTTTCTTGCTCCGAATTTTTTTCGAATCAGGTTTACAAGGAGGTCCAATGTAAAATTAAAGTTGCATTAAAATATCCGTTAGTTGTCATTGCTGAAACCAAGGGGTGGCTGTGGAGTTTAGGGTCCGAGTTCCTATAACAGATGAAACATCCACCTTTAACTTTTTACTTTTGTCAAGTTTCAACATGTTCAAGTTTTGCAAAAACTAGTACAAATTGTCGTACTCCTAAGTTAGAGTTTCTTCATCAGATTTACACTTTATAGTAGTTAAACAATATTAAAAAAAAAAATATTTTAAAAAAGTGGCAAAAATATAGAAGTTCATCAAATAAGGTTTTCCCCTTCTTTAAATTAGGTTGTTTCCAAATTTTTAATTGATTGTGACAATAACAAATTCTGTTGCCATGTTGTAATTTATGGCATGAAGCAAACACGAAAAGCACTCGCATGACACAATTAAGCAGGTACAAGTGATTCCTAACCTTCAATCACTTCCTTCACATCCCCATGAACATCAACATCTCAAGGACAGACTTGTTTATTTAGATTATTGTTATTTATTATCCGCAGTCTCGGTCTCGGTCTCGGACCATTTCGGTCTCGGTCTCGGTCCGCCTTGAGGGGCTGGTCTCGGTCTCGGTCTCTGTCTCGCAACTTCAGGTCTCGGTCTTGGTCTCGGTCTTGGACTATCCGGTCTCGACTACAACACTGCAAATTAGGTCAGCAACAATCTAATCAGGCCATTCTCTACATACAAACCAACTGTGCACACAAATTTGACTTTAATAAAAATGTATACCAGCTACACGTAGGCCAAATGGCTTAATCTGTACAAATGCAAATCTACAAAAGAACGGATACTAAAGTCAAAATACACTTCACATGGATGATAAAATTGCACAGAAGTATGTAGGTTAAAACTATACAATTGACCAATACTACACTTGCTGACAATAATACAAAAAAAATGCAGCCGGCCAGTCTATAAAACAAAATGGAAGAAATGATCATGTCCCTCAACAAGTGAATTAACGGCGCATCACAGCCTGGTGAATGAGGAGAAACATGTTGCATGGTAACAGCAACAGCAAACCCATCCTCGTCGCCATTTTTTAAGGTGATTTCAGTACTAAGGTGTCACAGCATGATGAAAGGAGTTCGATCCCACACTAAATCAGGATAAGTGTTGGATCGAGGCTGCCCAGATGGAAATCACACAGAATCACCAGTTCAGTTCATTCAGCAATTAATAGAGAATGTATTCAATCATCAGCAAAAAATAAGTTAATCAGGCATACATCAGCAAATCAGAAGAGAAATCAGTAGACTAACAATGAGTGATTCAGTTACAGTTATTTAACAGCTGTTGATCCCAAAACTCCCCCAGTATATGTGGTATGATGATGTGCGGATCCCGGTCACGATGCAAAGAAAGATCATCAGGAAAAAGATCCAGTAGGCCTATGGTAAAGATGGCTGAAAAAGATCCCCACGGCAAAAGATCAGGCTGAAATAGATCCAAAGGTGCAATAAATGAAGGCCTCAGTAGACCGCGCCTACATACTGCCTACGGAAAAATACGACAAGGCAACACTGCGGTCAAAATACATGGTGAATGTGTATCCACAATGGCGGTCAAAATTCACACACACACACACACACACACACCCACACACCCAGACTTGTTTCACATACCTAGTGTGGACTTTCCTTTCTTTTCGTGAAGTTAAGGAACACCAGTGGAAAAACTCATTTTTCTCAACCTGTGAAAACTCTTACAACCCAATTTTTTTTCAATGATTCCCTTTAGTGTTTCTCTTCATTCTGCTACAGATAAACCTAACCCAAAAATGCACCCATACTTGTTTCACATGACTAGTGTGGACTTTCCATTGCTTTCGTGTAGTTAAGAAAAACCAGTGAAAAAACTCATTTTTCTCAAACTGTGAAAACTCTTTCAACCCAATTTTTTTTCTATGATTCCCTTTAGTGTTTCTCTTCATTCTGCTACAGATAAACCTAACCCAAAAATGCCTCTAAACCTGTTTTCCAGAAATGGGGAAACACTGTGTGGACGTGGGGTAAGTCCACACAACGTCGGTGCTACCTACATTATGTGGACGTCTTTTGTTCGGAAGTCCACACTGCGTATGTAAGACAAGCTCCTCTAAACCTGTTTTCCAGAAATGGGGAAACACTGTGTGGACGTGGGCAAGTCCACACTTCGTCGCTGCTACCTACATTATGTGGACGTCTTTTGTTCGGAAGTCCACACTGCGTATGTAAGACAAGCTCATGTACACACACACATACATAGGCATAGAAGTGGGGTACTTCCTTTGTTCTCGTGTACTATTTTGCAACGTCGCACACTTATGTCAAAATGCTCTTATTTTAACCATAGTTAATTTCCTGGGCTGAAATTCGGACTTAATATCCCTTTTCTAAAACTCTTCCATTTGCGACGAATCAACCCACCTTGGAAATTCCTAGTTTTTGAGTAAAATCCATATATCCGTGAAAAACTTGCGGGGTACCAAAACGGTACCCCGCAAGTCGGTGGGCATTCCTTGTGGGGTACCTCCCATTGTTCTGGGACCCCATAAGGCAGTGGTTGTACACGCAACGCGAGTTCACACATGCACGACTGTAGCTATGACGACGACGCTGCAAAATTGGAAAGTTCGTGAGTGAAAGCATAGGTGAAAGTGTCACAAAAACACAAGTTTCCCGCAAAGTTATGATAAAAAGGAAACTCACCACAGGTTCTAGAGGCACCCACTTTCCTTCTCAGCACATGATTATGCTGGCAAACATCAAAGGAAAGGTGAAATCTCACCGAGAAATTCCCGGCTACAAAAATAGGTGACTGCCGTCCAAAATTGGAAGACAAGCAGTGCCTGTTTGGCGCGCTCCCGCACGATGTGGACACACCACCAAGCGTCTCTAAAATATGATTGCACCCTCAACAAAATGCTGAATTAATTACACCCGTAAATGACATGATATGCTCAAAGGAACTCCCACTTACACATAATTGTAATTCTTATACAATTATAAAAAGAAAATGCAGAAGAAAACCTTCTAAAACTGTGGACCTACTTGTCTCAAGAGCGAAGGGACATTGAGTTAACAAGCACCACATTTGCAGAGGTCACACGTAAACAACAATTAACATAGGTCAATCTAAATATAACCCTGTATCCGGGGAGAATGTGTGTGTGGATGGAGATTACGTGCCCCCACATCGATATTCGGTTTTAAAATCTCGTGATTTTGTATTAAACGTTATTCAATTGCGAACAAAGAGGGTTTTCATATGGAAGTTGTTAAAACTTTCTGCAAACAGATAGAAAAAGACAGAGAAAGTCCCAGAGGTTTTATCTATTTATTGTGTTTTTTTACACTCCTCTCGGTTTCCTGTTTGCAAAGTCGTTGTGTTTGCAATTTGTCATTAGCAATACCATTCAGCCTTGTGAACGCCTATATTTTTTTTCCAACTCTTTGTCATGATATAGGTTTTCCGCGCTATTTTAACACTTGTATCAAACGAATTCCCTATATCGATACTTTAACTTCGTCCCTGAACATCGCCAAGCTCAATTCTCAATTTGAATTTCAAAAAGCCACCACTGCATTTCATTTAAGGTTCAGTATTATTCAAATTGTTAGCATTCCGACTCGTCCAAAATATTTGTCTATCAAAGAACATGACAAAAAAACGATTGTGCTTTGTCAATTCAACGCCGATGGCTTCACGAGACGAATTTCAAAGATTTTGGACGAATTGGAATGCTAACAATTTGAATTATACTGAACCTTAATGACATTTAGTGGTGGCTTTCTGAAATTCAAATTGAGAAGTGAGCTTGGCGATGTTCGGGGACGAAATTAAAGTATCGATGTAGGGAATTCGTGTGATACAAGTGTTAAAATAACCGGGAAAACCTATATTACCGGTATAAAGCTTTAGAATGCCATGGCATTCACTATCAATGAAGTGTACCCTCAAGCTTGCTCAGGCAGTAAATGCCTGCGAGAAAGACACTGGGATTACGTACGTTTCGGGACTGTGTCACAAGCGGGCGCTATTCAAAATATGACTTGGCAACTTTTATTAGACACAGCAAGGGTTTTTTTTTGGGGGGGGGGGGGAGTGGTAGACGTGAAAAGGGCAATTGTCCATTCGTGCTTAAAGGTACACAGGTTTTTTTGACCGGTCACCTGGCCGTAAAATAAAAGAGGGTACGGGCTGTCCGACACCGGCTTTCTATGGGGGCGCTGTTCAAACCGGAGGGTCAAGGTACTGTGAGACTATTGCATGCCCCCTCCTCTGGCACAATTACCGGTACTTTACTTTGTTGTTTACTGTCTTGATATCAACGTTCAACCCTCACAATATCAACGTTTAAACTGCGAAATATAACTTATTATTTTCTCGTAATATTTTCAGCTGTCTTTGGAATCCAGCGGCACTCACAGAAACACAATTATGCTTCTTCAAATCGCAGCCTTCTGGATATTTCTTTGGATGCCAGTTTCTTATTGTCAAGGTAATAAAGCAGTTCAGCGCACATCCCTGTTAGTTCCCTATACGCGGAAACTGTGACTAACACACCGTTAAAAGTGATTTACATCTTAAGATAGTACTACCCCAATTGAAATACTCATTGTTTTAAAAGTAAAGGATACATTTTGTAAGGGTCATGTCGCGTAAAAACTTCATTTTCAATAGTTTTATTATACTTCTTTCATGTAATAATACTAAGGATTTCTCAATAGCAACCTAGGCACGGAAGCTCAAATGCCAGACGAAACCTGTAGAGAGGAGTCATTGAACAAACACTACAGTTTTAGAGGTGGGAGGAAAAACCCCAGAGGAATATTCTGGGTAAAACCCCCAGAATAAGGTATCGGACTGTAAACTGAAACCAAATTCACAATGTAGTCCGGGAAGGACTCCAACCCGGGCCATAGCGGTGAAGGCGAGGAACGAATACCATTCGCCAACCCAACTTCATGTCTACGGCTTAAAATATCTTTGTGAATTTTTTAATTCGTCCTAATATAGGTTCTCCCGGCCAATTCCCGAAATGTTCGTTCACTTCTGAAAATCGGTCATTCGTTTTCGTCTGAATTTGAATGCACGTTTTGAATCCCCAATTTCAATTTAACGAACGTTCCATCGTTTTCCTTGTCCGTGCATTTGGTTTTGAGGAACAGACGGCCAATTAGGTTACCTTTGTAATCATTTACGCAAGCATACCTTTTGTAAATTGATTTCAGGTACTACTAATTTGATTGACAGGTAATGAAACAGAAACCCCTAATTGTATCTGGTGCCGAGGGCATTAACCTAAAAGTGAAATGGAATGGTGAAAGTTTGAAATCACCCGCTGAAAGCGAAAAAAGAAGTTTTGAACGAACTGAATGGTCATAAACAAAAGGTGCTGCTCAATTGATTGAACTGAAATGGAATCGAATGTTCTGGTTTCGAAAATGAAACGCGTGTTCAGAGCGATTCTCAAATTCTGTAGAAAATGAATGACCAATTTTCAGAAGTGAATGCACATTTTAGGAAATTGGCCGGAAAAACCTTTTATTATTTAAGGCCCTACAATAAAAGCGACAAAATGGTGTCAAGGATTCAGTTTTAAAATGTGTACAAACATGTTGTATTGTACGGCCTAAAAAATAATATAATGATGATTTTTTTCTTGTAGGAGCTGGGGATCATGCTTTGTAGTGATATTGTTACTTTTTGATGACAAAAATTGGCCCGAATTGGCCTAACGTCTGGTTTGGTTACTTACTCCCCTAGTTCTTTTATGCAAGAATTCTATTTTATTTTTTTTTTCAGTGGACCCTCGTAGCAGCCGCTAGATGATAAAATTCTCCACATTTTTCAAATATGGGCATATTTTTTTCAATGGGCCAATTAGGCCAAGCTTCCATGTAATCCTCACCCCTACTATACACCACAAGCCTGTAGACTCCCATTGGCCAGACCCTAGCCAGTCCGGAGTAAGAAGTGTTGAAAGACAGAAGCCAAAACGGGGGATCATGCCTTTGTGCAGTAATGGGAGATCTTAGTGGCCAACATCTAAGTGCCGCCGATCCCTTTGTGTCAACCCCTTTTATAAAGTATTTACACAAAATGACTCTTAACACTGTTCAAATTAAATGTAGCATGCAACACAACAGACATTCACGTTTATTTTGTTGTGGCAAATTTTAACTACAATAATGCTTTTCAGGCCATGTCGTCCAACAGTTTTTATTCGTGTCAATTCGTTTTTGTAGGGGACGTTCCAGGATTCAATTGCAGATTTGATTCTTATACCTTTTGTGGATGGAATCAGTCAGAATTAGACAGTGGACTTGAATGGGACGCAACGTTAGTTTCCTATACGGAAACTGGGGGCACCGGTCCTGCTTTTCTAGCTCGAGTTCCAAGCCATGAAGGTTAGATTGTTGAATCCCCTCAACCACCAAAAATACAACATAAACAAGTAAAGAAGTAAATAAAACAAATTAATGATGATTAAATCGATGAAATAATGAAAATCTAAATCAAATCTCCTAATTGTTCGGCACAGCTCCTCTCCACATAACTTGCTTAAATGTTCGATGTTTGAGGGCTAGAGGCAAACGCCTGGCAATATATTAATGGTTTCAGGATCAAAAAGCCGACATCCTATTTACGGAAGAAACACACATCACAGAAGATACAGCAAATGCTCATGATAAATGTGACTAGCAAAATGGGAAAGTTATCACTCATATGGTGACTCTTATAGTCGAGGTACCAGTATTTTAATTAAAGATTCAGCTAACATTGAGGTAAAGATTTACATTGGGATTCTTTTGGAAAAATATGTTTAATTATGCAATCCATGAAGACAAATGCATCTCATTTATGAATAGTTATGCCCCTAACACTTGCAAAAAAAGAGTTCAATTCTTTAAAATAAGTGAAGAAGTGCACTTCTAAATAAATCCCCAATACCAATGAGTTAATTTTAGGAGGTGGTTTTAATTGCATACTTAAGCACATATGTGGTAAAGAGGGTGAGATTTAAGTACGAAAACAGCATACAATTTCATTGATAGATTTGTGTAAAAAGAAACATTTAACAGATGTATGGAGAAATCAACATCCAGATACTTACCACACACTTTTAGAAAAAAAGATCCCAGTATAAAAACACGGATTGATTACTTTCTTATTTCAACCTCTCTTGTTGATGCAGTTACTTCGAGTGACATAAGACCAAGTATTAAACCGATCACCAAGAAATTTCAATCAAATAAGCTAGCAGCAAAGACCGACGAGGGCCAGGCTATTGGAAATTCAACAGTTCCCTTCTTAACGATAAAACCTTTGTAGATAAAATGAAGTCATATTTAAAAGAGTTAACGAATAACTTAGTAACGGAATTTGATGATCACTGATTCTGCTGGGAAATATGTAAATTAAAAATTTAAGATTATACCGTTTATTATTCAAAAAAAGAAGAAAAAGGTAGAAAATACAGTTAAACAATTGATAACAAGGCTGAAAAGCATGAAAGACTGTGAAGAAGTATCAGAAGAGCAAAACAAACTTCAAACAACTTTAGAGATAATGTATGAGGAAGAAATAGCAGGACAAATGGTTCAGTTTTGAGAACAGTGGTACACAGAGTGTGAACGAAACAGTAAATACTTTTGAAAAGCGTAATGCATTGAGAAAACCTATAACAGAATTAAAGAATGAAACTAATAAAATAATCAGAGATGAAGTTGGCATACTCAGTGAACAAAAACAATTCTACCAAAGTTTGTACTCTTCAAACAGCGTAAACATGAATGAAGTAAATTAATACTTAGATAACACTCAGTTTGATTTTGTGTTAAATGAAGAACAGAAAGAAGAATGTGAAGGAGTTATTACCGAAGCTGAATATGAGAAAGCACTGCAAAGTTTGAAAAAGAACAAAAGTCCCGGAACAGACGGTTTAACAGTTGAATTTTACCTTGCATTCTGGAAGCAACTTAAAAACTTCTTTGTGAATTGAAAGGGAAAATACAACATTTGCAAACATTAAAAAATAAAACTACCAAATCATTTTGAAATACCTTGCTGGACTGTTAGTAAATGACAGTGTAAAGCATCCTGTAAAATCACGGCACCTGGTATACTGTCATTTTCAAGAAAAGTGGTATTTTTGTATCAATTTCCAACGCTGATCGGCCGATCAGCGTTTGAAAAAAACTGGCTTTTTTTCAAATAATGGCCCCAGTTGACCATCGCACTTGTTTGCAATTGAGTACATACCCATGAACGGGTACAAGCCAGCTAGACTGGTTCCCTGACCTTACAATTCCCCAATATATGTAAGCTGCTCTGTTTCTTCTTGAATGGAGTCAGGGAACCAGACTACAGGAAAATGATTGTTTTTCTTGGTTTTTATAGCATTTTCGAACCCAAAACCTCAAAAAAGTCAGTATAACTATATTTGATATGTATTTCCAACTCCCCAATTCCATCCATTTCTGAAAATTACAGCAAAAGCAAATGATGTACATTCCCTTCAATAAATAGAAGTTACCAAGAAGGGGAACTTCCGTTATCCCAACGCCGTGCTATAATATCATTACTGTATTAAAAGGGTGAGCGAAACAATTTAAAAAATGGAGACCCATCAGCCTTCTAAACATTGACTACAAAATAGCTGCCAAAGCATAAGCAAATCGACTGTCAGGCGTAATTGGAGATATCATTCAAGATGACGAGCTAGGCTACATCAAAGGAAGATTTATCGGAAATAGTATTAGGCTAATGATGACGTTATTCATTTTAGCCAAGAAAGTAATAAAAATAATGCAATTCTCTTTTTAAATTACGAAAAGGCTTTCGACACTGTAGAATAGAGCTTCCTGATAAAAACACTAAAACAAGTTTAAGTTTGGAGATACCTCTATCAGTTGGATAAGATCAATGTATAAAAGCATTCAAAGTACAATTATTAATAATATCTATATGTCTGAATTTTTCACATTGAAACGTAGGCTTAGACAAGGTTGCCCTCTCTCAGCCTTGTTGTTCCTAATCGTAGCAGAAGTTCTCGCGCACAGAATAAGAGCAAATCATGAAATACACGGGGTACAATTACCAAATAAGACAAACCTTCGTGTCTCTATGTGCGCGGATGATACCACTCTTTTTCTGTCAGACTCTAAATCAATCACTATTGACGTTGTTAAAAAAATTGGAAAAAAAGCAGGTCCAAAACTGAACCTTGTTATTGGCGATATTATTCTGGACCAGAATCTCCAAGAAACTATAAATTGGCAGCAAAGACCAATCAAAACACTAGGCGTTTACTTTGGAAAGAACATGCATGAATGCTATGAATTAATCTGGGAAGAAAAACTAACAAATTGCGCAAATTTAATCAACCAGTGGAAAAGACGCAACTTGACACTACCAGGAAAAGTAACCATTGTAAACAACTTGGCAATACCAATATTCAGCTTTCTAGCATCAGTTATTCCAACCCCACCGAAATAAAAGACATAAAAGGAGGTCAGATTTTTTCTTTTCATCTGGCAAGGTAAAATAGATAAGATTTCAAGAAAAACTTATCCAGTATATTATCCATATATTATGAATTAAGTTATCCATACACCATTTCCTTGATGTTCAAAATGCAATTCGCGCTGCATACACAAGATCATCAATTGATGAAAATCCTTTGTCCTCTAATTCTCTTTGTCCAAGACGTCAGTGATCGATAGTGATTTAAGGTTTTGTTGTAAAGCGCCCTTGCACAACTGTTTTTGACTTTCTTTCATTATTCCCGTCATGGGACCTTCGCCGGAATGACGGCGTGGCCGTTTTATGTAAATTAGACCGTTGGTGTAAATATTAATATTGTCGAACAAAACGGCGGCTTCCTGATACCGGTACTGGCGCGTAGGTATCACTGAGTTGAATATTTAATAAGTAATGCTTGATCGATCAACACACTTCACAGTTGAATTTCCACATGAAGCACGCATATTTAGAACTGTCGCGCAGTGCTTGTAGCGCGCGCGGCTGACCATCGCGATTGCTGATTGGTTTCCTGGGAAAGCCTAGGGAGTAAATGAAGGAAAAGTTATCCCGCTACTAGGAAATTCCAAAGACGAAATTGCGAGCAGGGACGCTGGTAGTCTGGTTCCCCCCCCCCCTAGAATATTTGGACTGGTAGCTAAGTTTATCTCCCATAAATCCAACCACTCGTCATCGTCGTGGGAGATGGACAACGGCTAAGTAGGGGATAGCTTAGTGGGATGAAGTACGTTGGGGCTTGACCTCTTTAACCGCTACGGTAGCCGTGAAGGCCCACTCCGAACCCTTTAACAGTCGGCTAACGAGGCTCTGGTGAAGGCACGGGGCAGCAGCTGTGACAACGCTGATGAGGCACATGAGGTTCTAATCATAGCCCAACGGTCCATCAGACACAGCATGGGAGGCACTCTGATCATTCAGAAGTGGTCCCTCTCTACTGCGCTCCACGTCTCCCCAGTCCAAAGGAGGCGGAGTATGAAGGGGCACCACCCATACTAAACGATGAAAGTACACCAATGTAACACCAGGGTTAAAGTCCCTGCTTACCCCGGCCCTGCACAAGGAACCACATTACAACGCACTCCTCCTCGTCGTGATTCAATGACGTCTGACACCTTAAGCTCCACCGGGGACGGTGCCGGACCAACTGCGGGTTCTAAACCGTGACCAAAATCTCGACCAAAGATCCTGCCTCCGTGTCGCTACCTGGAATTTCCTCACACTGTCCAAGGTGGGATACCCGGAGGCTGTCTCCCGTGAACTGTCGCGCTACCGGATAAGCATCGCTGGCCTCACCGAAGCTCGCATCCCCGGAAGCGGTGGACGTTGTGTCGACCAGTATACGATGTTTCATTCAGGTAGTTTACGCTGCACGGAGGGAGTTGCCTTGCTCCTTAAACAACAAGGTTAGCCAATCCCTTGCTCAATGGACTTCAGTCTCAAACCGGATCCTCCTCACAAAGCTCCGCCACAGACATGGTCACATTACCATCATCGTGGTCTATGCACCGACTGAGTTAGCCTCTGTTGCCGACAAGGATGGCTTTTATAACAACTGGAACCACTCATCCACTTTACTCCTCCCCACGACCAACTTCTAGTCATCGGAGACCTGAATGCTGTCTGCGGGAATGAGCGCACAGGCTACGAGAGTGTTGTTGGGAATTTCGGCTCCGGACAACCTAATGACAACTCGGCACGCTTTCTCAACATGTGTTCCCTTGCCAACCTGTGTATTGCTAGCTCCTTCTGTAACGATGGGATGCAATGCACTGGGAAAAGGACTGACAATGGGAGACCATATATTCTTTGCATTATTGTTAACTGAGATTTAAACAAAGTGCTTATTGAAGTTCGTAGAAAATGAGTTCTGAGATACAATTATGCTTGCAACCATGCAGTGTTTGGAAAGGTATTATTAGATTATAAATAACACACTCTAATAACACATCTTTGCTTAAAAAAAAGCTACAAACAATGTGTGAACAGAGATTGACTACTCTGTCACAAAATGATTATACGGGGATTATTCTGCCCTTGGCGTGTATAATCACAGGTCAAGTTTTATGCCTGGTTTGCGAGTGCGTTCTACAGGATAACGATCCAGGGTTTTCTGTGTGTCTGGCACTTGTTGTTGCTCGTGAGTATGGTGAGTTGCGATCAGATACTTGCGATTCCTTCGATAGCGTTGGCCATCGCTCTGGACGATGTATGATCGTGGTTTGTCATGTTTTGCTACTACTGTGGCTAGCACCAGGCTGCATTGTCATTTCTCATGTGAACTGTGTCTCCACTTTGAAGGGGTTTGAGCGGTTTTGATTCTTTGTCGTTTTCTTGCTTCTGTACGCGTTGCTTGTGTTTTAGTGTTTTGATGAATCCGGCGCTTGTCTTCGGCTTGAGGAGTTTCTCAGAAGTTGGTAGTTGCGTTCGTGTACGGCGACCCATCAGGAGTTGTGCGGGGGAATGCAGACCATCGCGTGTTGTATTGCGATAATCTAGCAGAGCAAGATGGGGGTCCTGCCCATCTCTCTTGGATTTCTTGAGCAAGTTCTTTGCAATTTGAACTGCCTTTTTCAGCTTTCCCGCTTGACTGAGGATACTTTGGCGACACCGTATGGTCGACTCCGTATGCCTTACTGAATGCCTTAAACTCTGCGGAGGCATATTGTGGTCCATTGTGCGATACTAATTCGCTGGTCATTCCGTGTATCGCGAAATTGTTGTTTACAGTACTTGATCACTGCTGAACTCTTTGTGCCGGTTAACTTGTTGATTTCAAAGAAACCCGAATAGAAGTCTACAATGATCAGATATTGAGATGAGTCGAACTCAAACGAGTCTGTTCCAACCTTGTGCCAAGGCCGGGCTGGTATGTCATGGCCTTTCATCGGTTCTTTTCTGTTCTGGTTCTGGTTAGTGAGACAGACTGAACACCTGTCAACAGTCTCTGCAATCTGTGCTATCATTCCTTACCAAAACATCATGTATCTTGCGAGTCGTTTGGTCTTCTCCACACCTTGATGGCTTTGATGAAGCTTGGTTAACATCTGCTTTCTCAAGCTTGCAGGTATGACAACTCGATTATTCTTGAGCACTAGCTCATCTTTGACTAGTAATTCATCTCGGCAATCCCAAAATGGCTTTACACTGATATCAAATGTAGATTTGTTGCTGGGCCATCCATTCCGAATAACCTGCTTGAGTTTGGTTAGTGTCACATCTTTGGAAGTTTCATGTTTCAGTTCTTGTAGCCTTTCTTTGGACATTGGAAGACATGAAACCGTGTATACTGGGATGGGATTATCATCAGCTTCTGTATCAGGCAGATGATTTCGGCTCAGTGCGTCTGCTACATACAGCTTTTTCCCCTTTGTGTACGTCAAGGTGAAACTGTATTTCTGCAGGTTGAGTAGCATCCTTTGCAGTCTTGGTGGAGTTGAGGCTAGCGGTTTCTTCATTATGGACTCTAGTGGTTTGTGATCATTGTCTACCTGAAATTCTCCCCCAAACAGGTACTGGTGAAACCGCTCACAACCAAAAACCACTGCAGCTAGCTCTTTCTATTTGTGCGTATATGATTTGTGTTTCTGTAAACGCTTTTGAAGCGAATGCTACAGGGTGTCCATCTTGAACAGCACAGCTCCCACTCCTGTGCTTGATGCATCTACACTCACTGTTACTGGTCTGGTCACATCATATTACATGTACTGTAAGACTGGTGCATTTGTCACAAGTCGTTGTAGTTCCGCAAAGCTTTTGTCATGCTCTGGGTGCCACTGCCACTCTGCATTTTTTTCTAGCAGCAGTCGAAGGGGTTGTGTTACAATGCTCAGCCCTGGAACAAATTTACAAAGGTAGTTCTCCATTCCAAGGAACTGAAGTAGCTCTTTCTTGTTTTGAGGCTTCTGCATTCCTTGTACTGCTTGTATTTTCTTCTCGTCAGGCGTCAAACCTGTTGCTGTGAGTGTGTGACCCAAGTTTTCTAACCAAAGAGGTTATGTAGCCAATGAAAACAGTAAGAAACGAAGTTGAATTTGAGTTAATGTGGTTTAGTCGGTTGGCTGTGACGCTCTCTGTCTGATTTCTAGATTCTACTGGGTTTTTATACAGTAAATGAACATTCCAATTTTACAGCTATCTTACAGGTTTCTTGCCTTATTACGAATCGTTCACTAACTATTGAATATTAACAATACAGAATTGAAGGTGTTTGGTCAACTTGTATCTGGGGGCAGGGCTAGGCAAATTAATAGAACAATCGGATTTCCTTTTAAGTCCGTGGGCTGAATCACCGTGTTGCAGGAAAGTGGTCCTGTTCCTTGAAGGTCAACGTATACAACTTATACAGTAAATATAAAACATGACATTTTATCATGGTGATATGTGCCCTCCCCTCGAAGCTTAAGTCTCCGGACTTAAAATGAAACGTTCGGAACTTTAAAATAAGACAACTTAGATATCAACGATAATACTTATACAAAACCTGAAGATGAGAAAAAGAAAAAGACAATCATTAAAATAAAATGTATCGAAAGGAGTACAAGAAAAATAAAATTGCATAACAAACAAGTAAATAAATGAGAATGAGTGTACAGGTAATGCAATCATGTCCATGGCCGGCATAAATTGTATGAGGCAAGGAAAGGAAAGTGAGGCATACAATAAAAAATAATACGAACTACAGAGTACAAATGGAATAATTGTAAGTGTATGAAAACTTTACACTAAATGATACATACTAGAAGCGGATAATAGCAATTTACAGTGAGAGAGCTAAATAATTAGGACATATGCCTATCGTCTGCGCTTATTCTTATATGCTTTGGACAGTTTGGTCTTACGGGTGTGAAAGTCTTGGAGTAACTCATCAGGAATATTGTCTTCGGGCTCCCAGGTTGTTTTGGTATATTCTTTCAACTTGACTTGATAATGCCGCTTACCATCTATTATGGCAGAGCGTCTGAGACTGTGTACGATAAACCAATAGCCACGACCTTGGTCATATCAGTGTCTTGTGATTTAGTATCAGAGGGACGTTTGGGACTGCCCAAGACAACAGGTGGGGGTTGTGGCACGTGTTCGTTGGCAGATTGATTAGATTTAGAGTGGGGTGTATCACTGAAAGAGTCACTGATAGTGTCACTGTCCTCAAATTGGTCTGTACCGACCTCACTGTGGATGTCTAAGCTATCAGGAATGTGCACTGGTCTGTCTTTAGGGTCATGGTATTGCTTCAGCCGATTCGCGTAGACTGGGGACAACATAAGTTTGTTATCACTACACCTCCGAAGTTTGTAGGTGAAGAAATCGCGAGCCTCACAGGTATAGTTCGGACCTGTGGCACATTTTTGGTGACAAGCCAACTTGAAGTTTGGCACAGTAAAGCCGTACTTTCTGCCCTTCTTGATAACCTGGGGTTTTTGATTTCTTATCAAACTGTTCTTTGTATTTGACTTGGGCCGCCTTGATGTTGTCTTCTGCAATTTTGCGCGTGGTGTCAAAAGTTCTGCATGATACGCTCAAGCGTTCGATTAATCTTTGCACTGGGCTGCGTTTGGGGTATCAATGTGGTATCGATGGGTAGGTGACAATCACGACCAAATAAAATCATGAATGGGCTGAGTTGAGTAGACTCAGCGGCCGGGATGCTTCGATACGCGAACATGACACTGGGAAGTAACACTACCCAGTTAGATTGATCTGGTTTGCAGTCAGCACGGAGGGTTTGCCAAATGAAACTGTTCATGCGCTCATACGTTGCATTCGTTTGTGGGTGACAGCTACTGGTCTGAACTTTGGTGATCTGAAAGATGTTGCACAGCTGCTTGATAAGTTTGGACATGAACTGAGTGTCCCTGTCAGAAAGTAGGGAGGAGGGGGCCCCATATAGGCAGATTATTTCATTGTACAGTATTTTAGCTACTTCATCCGCCTCTTGTGTCTTGAGTGGGAAAGCTTCGCACCATTTTGAAAATGAATCGGCGATCAAAAGTACATATTTGTACCCTTCAGGTGATGTTTTCAGTGGGCCAAGTATGTCGATATGTAACCTGGAGAATACTTCACCAACCGGCAGTGGTTGGAGGGTTGCGCGCTGAGCATGGTGGTTAACCTTAACGCGTTGACAGGTTGTACATGACTCAACATAGGCTTCAATGTGTGAAAGCATTCGGTGCCAGAAATACTTCTGGCGAATACTGTTGTATATTGTATTATCAATACCCTGGTGTCCACCCAGGACAGAGTCATGATATGCAAGGAGAATGCCATTGTGTAAACAAGTAGGAACAACCAACTGTTTCATGTGTCTGTCAACTTGGTGGCCTTTACCGCGTGGATAATAGTAATGGTACAATATACCATCTTGTATGACATAATCTTGAACTTCGGCGACTATGCGTCTAGCAGCGTTCCCATCGGATGGCAAACTACCATTGGCAAAGTACTCAATGTACTGATTCAGGGAACTATCTCGTCGTCATATGGCGAGCTTGGATATCAACGGATTGATCTGTCAAACTGTCAGGGTTATCGATAGAACAGACTTTTTCTTTATCCGTGGCATAAGTCAATTGGTACTCGTACGTTTTACCCAGCGTTACCGAGTGACTGTTTTCCTGAGGCTGATGCACAGTCTCAACTGGAATTGGGTTCTCATTCGGGGCTTGAACTTGAGAGGCGTTGTTGTCATACTGTCTACGTGAAAGGGCATCAGCATTACCATGGAAAGTGCCAGACCTATGAACAATATCAAAATCATACACTTGAAGTAATTTTAGATCATCTTCCCAATCGACCTACAACATTGCGTATAGATCTGAGCCATTGCAGAGAAACGTGATCTGTGTGGACCCAAAACTTTCTGTTAGCTAGATACACCCGGTAAAACTGAATTCGTTGTACAACAGCTAGACCTTCTCTTTCGGTTATGGACCATTTTTGCTCGGCCTTTGTGAGCGCTCTCCCACCGTATTGAATGACAACCTCTTTACCGCTTTCGTCGGTTTGTGAGAGGATGTAACTGATGGCAAACCCACATCTGTAGCTAGAATAGACTTGCGATCAAAATTAGGATATCCTAAGATTGGGGACACGAGCGCTTGCTTTAACTGGAGATAAGCATTGTCGCAATCTTCTGTCCACACAAATGGCACGTCTTTGTGCAGGAGTTTGTTTAGGGGGCTGCTATGTTGGCATAACCTTTCACAAATCTACGGTAATAGTTACATATCCCTAGAAATGCTAAAAATTCAGATGGGTCCTTAGGAACGGGGAAGAAGGTCATTACTGACGTTTTGGCTGGATCAGCCTTGATCCCTTGCTTCGATATGACATGCCCCAGATAGGTTACTTCTTTCGCAGCAAAGTGACCCTTCTGTGGTTTCAATTTGAGATTTGCGCGACGAACGCGGTCAAAGACTGCATGCAGGTGCTTCAAATTAGTGTCAAAATCAGGGGAGAAAATGATGATGTCATCCACATATACAAGTGCAAATGACGCAGCACCTGAGTCATGACCATTTGAAATGAAACTGGCGCATTCATGAGACCAAATGGAAGTTTCTTGAACTGGTAATTGCCACTTTGTGATGCGTCCGCAGTTTTCGCGCGGCTACCATGATCTAGAGGTATTTTCCAAAATCCTGACGCAAGATCAAGTACTGTGAATATCGTAGCATGGGATTCACCTATGGTATTATGTACATCATCAGGTCGAGGTAGAGGGAAGGACATGGGTTTTGTGACTTGGTTAAGACGATGATTATCTACTGCAAAGCGAAAATCACCATTCTTTTTATCACAAGCAGTACCGGGCTTGCCCAGGGCGAAGTAGATGGTTCGATTATGTCAGCTTTTAACAAGTCTTGGATTTGTTTGTCGATTTCTGTCGAGATCCCCGGCACGGATACATCATGGGCGGCATCGCTGCTTGAGTTCGCTGCTGTCCTGGGCCTTGCTGCTGTCGGAAAACTTGGGTTTGCTGGGGGCGGAAGCGACGCTGTCCTAACTTTTTAAAAAACTGTCGGCATCTGGTCTTTAAGGAGAGCGATCTGTTCAGACAGCTGCTTGATTGATAAAATCACGTCAGTGGGTTGGGTTGGTTCTTGCGCTGCAGCTGTCAACTGAGCAATTCTTGCTTGCGTTACCGCCTCAACCATTGTCTTTTGATGAGATTTGATGGGCTCTGAGGTTGGTAGGCAGTCCTCTTATGAATGCCTCCATTCTCTCCTCTTGTGAGTGCTTCAGCTGACAGCACAGTTTTTCTATGTCGCCCAGGTATTTTTCGACCGCTTCGTTGGGCTGTTGTTTCCTGCCGGCCAGCTCCGACAATCGCACCCATCGCATGCTTTCGTGTGGCTCGTATTTCTTGAGAAAAGCCTGTTTTCGTGCCGCAAAGGTGCCCGTTGTTGCATTGGGCAAGTCTCCGTACCAGTAACTGGCAGAACTTGCGAGGTAGAGGGGAAAATTGCTGGCTTGTTGCTCAGCCGTCCATGCTTTCTGGAGAGCATATCTCTCGTACCGGTCGATCCATAACTCGAGATCCTCCGAGTCATACCGGGTGAACTTTGGAAGGATGAACTCGATGTGCGCTGTACAGGCCATGGTTGATGCAGATTGTTTCGACCTCGATCGCGTGAGCATGAACAACTCGATGTTGAGAGAGGTACCCGGATTCTCCACCAAAAATAATCCGAGAGGTTATGTAGACAAGTAAGACAGTAAGAGACGAAGTTGTACTTGAGCTGAATGTGGTTTATTCAGTTGGCTGTGACGCTCTCTGTCTGATTGCTATATTCTACTGGGTTTTATACAGTAAATGAACATTCCATCTTACAGCTATCTTACAGGTTTCTTGCCTTATTAGGAATCGTTCATTAGCTATTGAATATTAATAAATATAGAATTGAAGGTGTTTGGTCAACTTGTATCTGGGGGCAGGGCTAGGCAAATTAATAGAACAATCGGATTTCCTTATAAGCCCGTGGGCTGAATCACCGTGGTGCAGCCCAGCATCCACCCACGCGGACCTTGTGACTAAACTGGCCATCCCCTAGATGTGTCTCATTACCAGGAAGGTGGTCCTGATCCTTGAAGGTCAACGTATACAACTTATACAGTAAATACATGTATAAAACATGATACTTCATGGTGATAGTATGTCACTTTTGACCCCAAATTTACACTTTTTGGGATTCAGTTTCAAGTTCTGTTCTTGTGCTCGCTTGAGTACTTTCTCAATGAGTTCATCATGCTGTTGCTGGTCGACTCCCCATACTAGGATGTCATCCATGACACCTTTTGTTCCATCTATGTCGTCAAACATCTGTGTCGTGACTGTTTGGAAGATTTCTGGAGCTGACTTGATACCAAACGGTAATCTCGTGTACCGGTATCTTCCGGATGGACTGTTGAAACAAGTCCTTCGAACACATCTGTATATTTCTCCACAATCTACGGACAGTTTTGTTCCACCGTTTCCAGTTTCCTTATCAGCGTAAGTTGTTCAAACGCTTCAAGTCCCAACACTGGTGTTGTGTTGTCATTCAAAACTTAAAATTTAAGCTCGTTTACGTTTGTGTTAACAGAGCAAGACACATTTTCCAGCTGTGTTGATTTAATGCCCCGAGTAGGAGACGAGCTTGGCTTTGGATTCCGATATCTTGTTGCACATTTATTTGTTAGTGTAAACTACGGAGGCCTGTAACGGGCACATCGCGGTGTACATTACGCACGCACGGCATATTAACCATGGCGCACTCGCTCATTCCCCCACCAACGAAAATGGACGGAGAATGAAAGGAGACCAGGTCTCCAACTGGCCATTTTTCAAGGCAAGTTGGCAGAACTATCTAGTGGCCACAGAACTGGATAAGAAAGATACTTCCATCCATGTGGCTACATTACTCACAGTTATGGGGAAGGAGTGCTATGAAGTGTACGAAAATCTGCCACTAACAGAGGAACAGAGAAAATCACACCACAGCAAATCCTAACCAGCCTTGGAGCTCATTTTGACCCTAAACGCAATGTGGTGTACGAACGATTCATGTTCAACTCCTGCAAGCAAGAGCCCAAAGAGAACATTGACACTTTCTTGAACAGGCTGAGAAAGTTGGCAACCACATGCAATTATGGAGCGCTTCTCGATGAAATGCTCCGAGACAGGCTGGTCATAGGAGTAGTTGGCAACAGCATCCGTCGTCTGCTGCGTGAGTCGTCACTGACATTGCAGAGAGCCATAGACATATGCCGCAGCAGTGAACAGGCAGCGATCCACCTTCAGCAGATGGTTCCGGTAGAGGCAGAGAAAGTGCACTTTGTGAAAAACAAGCAGCGGACACAGAAATCTGGAAAAGCCAGCAAGCCTCCGAACATCAATTGCAAGTATTGTGGCAAATTGCACAACAAAGGCAAGTGCCCAGCCTACGGGACAACTTGCTCTAAGTGCCAAAAACGCAACCACTATGCGCAGGTTTGCCAGTCATCGGGCACAGACCGCACCTAACGTCAGCCACAGAAAACCACACAGAAGCTCCACCAAATGGATGGAGACGAAAGCAGCAGCGACGAAAGCATTTATACAGTGCAGTCAAAGCCCAAGCAGCAATATTTTGTTGAGCTAGCAGTGGAGACGCCAACAAGGGATCTGACAAAGCCCATCAGATTTCAGCTAGACTCTGGTGCAACTTGCAGCACCATGAAGCTGGCAGACTACAAGCAGCTCAGTGACACGCCTCCGGTGCCATCAAAGACTAAACTGAAACTGTACAATGGCACAATCATTCATCCCGTTGGAGCTGCCAGCTTGAGATGCCAGATCAAAGGGGTCACCAGGAAAATCCACTTCGAGATTGTGGAGGATGCCCCCTCATCTCTGCTGACAGGTAAGAAGCAGAAGCTCTGGGACTTATGCAGTTTGCACAGGAGTGCTTAGTGCATGCAGTGACAGAGTCAACGACTCAAACCAAGGAACAGGTCCTCAGTGAGTACAAAGACGTATTCACTGGCCTTGGTCGGCTACCAGGTCACTACCACATAGACATTGATCACAGTGTCACTCCGACACAGAACACCAGGCGCAGAGTACCCATCCCGGTGCGGGCAGAGCTGAAACGAAAGCTAGACAGCATGACAGCCCAAGGCACCATTGCCCGGGGGACTGAGCCTACCAAGTGGATCCACAACATGGTAGTCGTCAGAAAGCCAAACAAAATCAGGGTATGTTTGGATCCACACGGCCTGAACAAAGCCATTAAGCGCAACCATTACCCCATTCCCACCGTAGACGAAGTAGCCCCGAGACTGAGGAACGCCAAGCTCTTCTCGGTGGTAGTTGCCAAGGACGGTTTTCTTCAAGTCGTCCTTAATGAGCCCTCCAGTTATCTGACAACATTTTGGACGCCTTACGGGCGTTACCGCTGGTTGAGGATGCCCTTTTGTATCTCATCAGCACCAGAAGAATTCCAGCGCAGGCTCCATGAGTGCCTGGAAGGCCTGGAAAACATCGCAGTGATTGCAGATGACATCTTAGACTACGGCTCGGGAGAAACGCAGGCTGAAGCAGAAGCCTCACACGCCGCCGCATTCACCGCTCTTCTCTCGAGATGCAGAGAGCGGAATCTGAAGCTGAACGCAGCGAAACTACGGTACAAGCTACCCAGAGTCAAATACATGGGACACGTCTTCAGCTCAGACGGACTATCTCCAGACCCGGAGAAAATCAAGGCCATACTCGACATGACTCGCCCTACAGACGTCCAGGGAGTGCTGAGACTCATCGGAGTGGTGACCTATCTGGCTAAATTCTTGCCAGAACTGAGCACAGTATGCGAGCCACTCAGACGTCTCACCGACAAAGACGTTATATTTGACTGGTTGACACATCATGACGAGGCCCTGGACAAGATCAAGAAGCTCATTACTAAAGCACCAGTACTGAGCTACTATGATGTCAACCAAGACGTCGCGATCGAGTGTAATAGCTCCGAGGTTAGACTAGGAGCCGTCATCACACAAAATGGCCGCCCAGTCGCGTACGCCTCACGAGCACTATCAGCCACAGAACGCAACTACGCTCAAATAGAAAAAGAGTGTTTGGCAATCGTATTTGCCACACAGCGCTTTGAGCAATCCTAGGCCGCGACAAAGTGCTCGTGCTCACCGACCACAAACCTCTGATGAACATCTTCAGAAAGCCAATATTGGTGAGCCCTAAGCGTCTACAACTTATGCGACTCCGCCTACAAGATGGACCTTCCGCCCCCACAGACAAACCTCCAGGACTGAACACCAACACTACCATCACCAGATCCGGTCACATTTCCAGACCACCAAAGAGACTTATCGAGTCATAAATCTGACTTTGGGACACTCACCCACAAAGCCTTAGGGCCATAGGCCAACACTTAGTTTAGATAGACTACGCTTGCATGCAGTTTATTGGTTAAAGTTGCTTTTACTAAAGTTGTTCTTAAACTAACCTTATTACTAAGTAGTGTTAAAGGTTTAGAGCTGTTCCAAATACGTTCTAGTGTTAAAGCGTTCATAACGTTTGCTGAGTTATTCACAAAAGCTTAGCGTTCTTGATTACCACTGCAACAGACCACAGTTTACACTCAGTCTCAAGTGAAAGTACAGCAACAAAACAAGACTGTTCCTTATCTTAAGAAAAGGGGATGTTATGGAGTGGCAATAAGCGGCCACTGTATCCATATTCTATGATGTTATTACGGGCTGTTAATAAACGTCTTTCAGTGAATGCTACACTTGAGTCCTGCCGTCTTTAGAACAACGGGAATAGTGTTACATTGTGCTCCTGTGTCTAGCTTGAATTTGACAGTTTTCTGAGTCAAATTTCCTACCGTCTTGATGTTTACAGTCCAGTCTTTCTTGTTGACAAGTACTGCATCCATGTAGAACTATGTCTCTGAAGATTCACTGTCTGACTGCTCATTTATTTCATGAACACTGCGAGGTTTTGTACGTCGACTGGGTTTGCTTTTTGAGGGCGAATCACTGAAGCATTTGTTGGCAAAGTGATTCTTTTTCCCACATTTTTTGCATGTTTTGTCATATGCTGGAGAGTTCCGAGATTCATGGTCTCTCCCACAGTGCATACAGTCTCTTATTTCTCGTTTCTTGGTCAGTTATGAACTCATATCTAAGGTTTTTTTCCGTGGTTCAAAGTGTGCTGCAAACTTTTTCATGAGAGTATTCAAGCTACCTTTACTCTCTCCATCAGCAAAGGTGAATGTATTGTATATCTCCAATGCATCCCTACCTATGACATGAAACATACAGCTACACTGTACTCGACCAGCTTTCTTTTCGATTCCACTCGCCGTCAGGTACAACTCAAATCTTTGTCTCCATTTGCGCCATTCTCCAGCTAACTTGGTACAGTCAATCTTCAGGGCATTAGGGGTTTTTAATCCCTCCATGTTGTACTACTTTGTGGGTTTAAATCACTTCTGATACCATGTAACGATGGATGCAATGCACTCAAAAATGACTGAAACTGGAAGACCATGTGTGTGTATCCAAGATGGCTGGTGTACTTGACCCAGTTACCACCCGTCAATAGATGGCGGTATATACATATAACAGACCTCATGATATATTTATTACACCTTCTTCAGACGGAAGGGAATCCATCGCTGGACATGGTTATCAAATGATGGCCATACCAGGAAGGAGATTGACCACATGTTGACCAGAGATCACTCACTCTTCTGTATCTTCTGCTCTTACCGGGTTTTGGGGGTATGGAGGCTCCAGCAAACACGGACCACCGACTAGTTGTTGGTGCAGTCGAAATTCAGGCCTACCGCAAGCCGCCAAATCCAAACACAAATAAGCTTGATATCAGATCTCTCCTTGAAAACATCAGCGTAGCCACCAACTACAACATCGCTGTTAGCAACAAATTAGAAGCCCTTGGTGCCCTCGAGGAAGACCCAGAGTCTGCCTGATCCATAATCCGTTCATCTATTCTCTCTGCTGCTACAAAATCAATCGGCACCCGCAGGCACCAGAGACGCCCCTGGCTGACCGCTGAAACAATGAATGTCCTCAACCAGAAGCGAAATGCTCGTCTGCGTGGTGACACCTGCGAGGCACGCAGACTTAAAGGCGTCTTCAAAGCTAAAGCCAAGGGCGACCTTGAGAAGTTCTATGGCAAACTCGCTGACGACGCTGAAGAATGGTTACGTAGAAACTCATCGCACGGGCAACAGCCGCAACCCCTGCAACAGATGTTTCCTCAGACGCTCCCACCCTGTGCAGAGGCCCCAATCAGATTGGCCCTCCATGATCTCTTCCTCAAATTATGGTCCTCGGGCAGGGTTCCTGCCGAATGGAGGGATGGCATCATCATCTCCCTGTATAAAGGAAAGGGTCATCGAAACCAGTACAACAGCTACAGGCCCATCACTTTGCTGTCAGTTCCACCGTTGTCACGGTCACCGTCGTCCCAAGCAGTTCGGCTTTACGAGGAACCGTTCAACAATGGATGCAGTGCTCGCCCTGCGACTTCTGTCAGAACTGCACCGTGAGTTCAAGATACCTCTCCACGTCGCCTATGTAGACATCAAGGTAGTCTTTGACTCGGAAGACCGGAAATCTCTATGGCATGCCATGAAAGCTACTGGAGTGCCACCATTCCTGCTACACCTGATTCAGGCCCTGCACGAGGGTAGTACCTCAAACCGTGCGTGTCAGAAACGATATATCAACCCCCTTTCCCACCATATTGGTGTCCGTCAGGGCTGCATCCTTGCCCTAACCCTATTCTGCTGTGCCATCGACTGGATTTTAAACCGCTGTCAGTAAGATCTTGGTATTACAGTGGGAGACAAGTCCTTCACAGACCTGGACTATGCCGACGACGCCGTCCTATTCTCAGAAAAACCCGACCAGTGGCCTATCTCAGTCCAGAGGTTTCAGGAAGAAGCCGGGACGACGGGAATGCACGTGTCATGGGCCAACACAAAGCTCCAGAACTGCACCGGCCTTTGTCCACCACTCACCCCAGCCACCGTCATGGGCCAGCTTGTCGATATCACGGAGAAGTTCAGGTATCTCGGCTGCGACATCAGCTCCTCGGGTAAATACTCATCGCCCGACATCCTCCGACGAAAAAGCCTAGCTTTGTCAACCTTTGGCCAACTGATGATGATGATGATGATGATGATGATGATGATGATGATGATGATGATGGGGATGATGGGGATGATGATGATGATGATGATGACGATAGGATAGGTAGCATGATTGTTTATTATTTTGTTTAAACAAAAAAAACACTCTTGAGTCTAATCCCAACCAGTACCCAAAATTACTATTGTCTCCACAAAGGCAACTTTAATTGATGTCAAATGCATAGGTTTCAAATAAAAAAACGTAGAGCTCCTCTCTACATTGATGATTACCAGAGATACTCTTGAATTCAGCGAAAATGTACATTAGTAGCCTATTGCCATTTTGCAATAGGCTGGCTTGGCGCAACCATTATCGTTGTGATTTTTAGTCAGGTTCCCGACCCAAAAGATTCTGACTACTCCTGATGAATCTTAGGTCCGGTAGCCTCCGGTAATACATTGTAGTACAATTTACAGTCACGTGATTTAAACGGGAGGAATTCCCCCTTTTCCAAAAAAATTCCGAAGTTTGCCGAAGTCGTTTCGTCGACAATCGGATAGCGCCCGAGTATTTCTAATTGCTAATTAATTTTATTTAAAATGAGTTTTGATAATTAATATTTATTTATTTCATTTAAAAAACTTGAAATTCAACGCCGATTTTGTGCATCAAATATACTCGGATCGTATTGGCGAACGTATTTGCTGCGTCATGTACAATTTTGAATTTGACGACCGTTACCGAGATTTTCCAAACTCAGTCTTCATTCGGCTCCACCTGCTAACAGTGCTATTCGGGTGCCTAATTTTGAAGATTCCAGATCAACATAAGTCAATGTTATCTTACAGAAACATCGAACTGTATTATCATAACTGTATGATCATACGGAGCAAGCGTTTTATTATAAAATTTGATCAGAAAATTAAAAGTTACAAGCGATAAAGCGAAAACGGAAACGAAGCCGAGCTTTGAAAAAGGGCCATCAATGTCGTCATGTTTGTTTTTTGCCACAGAGGCTGCCTGACCTAAGATTCATCAGAATCTTCTTTGTCTGGAAACCAGACTACGTGTTTTGAAATCAGGGGGCAGGAATCAGACCTTTGCAAGTCCTACATATAATCTGCATACGTAGGGAGGAAAACCTCTTATTCACTGCTAATTGCCTGTCACTATACATTTAAACTTCAAAGAAGAATAGAGGGATGGGGAACCTAGCACACTGGTCTTATTATTGTGTCGTTAGAGGGCGCACCATATGCACAGTCCGTGTCGATCACTAGCGTCTTGGGCCAAGACTATGTCTGGTCGTGTTACCTCCACAGTCCCAAGGAGGTTTTTACATACCCTTTTCAAAACAATGGAAATCAATGAGAAATAACCAGAGGTATGCATCCAAGTATTAATGGGAACCTTATGACCCTTAATTTATGATAAAACCACAACAATGGTCTTTAAATGTAAAGTTTGTTATAATTATCTTTTTGTTTAGGGTTACTTTTTTGGGGGGGGGCACCCTGTATAGTAGAGTGTGTCAAGGTTTTGTATCTTTGGGGCAATATGGCTTAGTTTTCTGGTGAAAAAAAGTGGCTCCAGTTTTGTATTGCTTCGTTCGTACAAAACACACGTCTCTTCAGTTATTATATATTTGTTTCCCCATCTAAACAGGCTTTATTTACCTCGACGCCGATGATGGAGAAAATGGACAATCAGCCGTTCTGTTCAGTCCGAGTGTTCCAGCTGGACAGTGGCGTTTTGCTGCCTGGTACTTAATGTTTGGAGAACACATTGGTATGAATTTGTATATTATTGCTTTCAACTTTGTGTTAGTTACGATGGCTATTCTGAAGCCCGAATTATAACTATAGATAATGTAAAACAAAGTCTTAAACATAAGGGCATCATTTTTATTATTTGGTTTTCATTTCCGACCGAACCTATTTTGGGCTCCTGACCAAAGAAAAAAATATTGTCGCCGACTCCAAATAACCTTAACTAACCAAAACAGAATATGAATATTAAATTTAGACAATCGGGCCGTGTACCCAGGCCAAAAAATAGTCCGTCTCTGGTCAAACCAAAGTTCTAGGATTTGATGCGGCGACGCGGTTTTTGGCTTTTCCTGCAAAGTGCGGAGAAGCCTTTCTTTTTGTTCGGATTTATTTTGGCTTTTCCGCATAGTGCAAAAAAACATTTGGTTTTGTTATCATTTTTTTAAATGAAGAGCCTTTGCCTTGATCTGTTCAAGCCAATGTGAAGTTCAGGGCACTTTTCATCATTCCTAAACACAGTTTCCTTGTTCAGTGTTTGTTGTGCCCCATTCAGAACAAATATCCAAGTTGTAGTCAGTCTGCATTTTTGATGACGTCACGATGACGTCACACATTTTTCTAAAGTTTTTTGCATATACCTGTAACCTAACAAACATAAAACGAAAAGAATTTCCAATTTTGCAAAATTTTGAATCTTGAGATATAGCTTCAAGGTCCAAAAATCTAAAAATTCATTTAAAATCACACTATGACGTCATGCTGACGTCACTTTAATTTTAACATATAACACATCCCGGTCTACCTACATATTACATTTCAACCCAATCGGACTTACAGTTCTGTAGATATAGCACTGTACAATATGCACATTACAAATGACGTCACGTGACCCATGATGACGTCACCATAACGTCACTCTTCTGGACATAACTTTGCCATAGGGAATATGCCTATAGAGGCTATGCCTGTGATAACTTTGAATGATGTATGACAAAGATTAATGTCAAAAGTGGCACTGAGAAAAAAGGTGTACAAAGTCTATGGCATTAAGGCGACAAAAAAACAAAACAACTAGAGGTTGTGGTTATGAACAACCACAGAGCTGTTCCAAGTTTTGATTGTCTATTGGACCGTAAACAAAATTATTTAGGCCCAATGATTTAAAAAAAATGAAACTAATAAAATTGAAATTATTACTTTTTAAAATTGCCCTTCCGTTACAACCGGAAGTAATTGTCACATGTTGCATTTTTAGTCCAATATGAGTAAATGTGCAAAGAGCTGGAATCACAACCTATTGAATTGTGTAGATATGGTGATCACAATATTGCATCATTAAATATTTGTGACGTCATAACATGAGAATAATAAACTGCACAGTAATAATAATGCAACATTTTATCTTTGACTGTTGCTTCTTACTATAATTACCGGTAGTTATCAACCCAATCAGATTTATAATTTCATGAGATATAATAATAAGGTTCTCAAATAAGCACTTCCGGTAACTCTGGAAGTAGGGGTCACATGACCTTGACATACCAATTTGCTTGTATAACATGTCCCCGTCTATATACCTACCAGGTTTGATATTAATCGGTGAAACAGTGCTATAGTTATAAGACTTTAAAGATTGCCTCATTAAATATTCATGACGTCATAACATGAGAACAATTAACTGCACGGTAAAAAAAGCAAGATATTTTTCTTCAAATATAGCTTCATTATAATCAATCCTATCAGATGTATAATTAATGAGATATGATAGTTAGGGTCTAAAATTACCACTTCCAGTAAAACCGGAAGTGAAGGTCTCGTAACCTTGACATATCAATTTTCATCTATAACGCTTCCCTAACTACACTCAAGAAAAAAAGAAACGCACCACTGACTTTTGTTTAGTTTTAGCCCGAATGGCATTCACAGTCCAATAATTAACACGACCTCCATTCGCGTCAAGAACAGCTGTAATTCGTCGCCTCATGGATCGACAGTAATGTCGCAACTGGTCCTCTGGGATAGCAGCCCACTCTTCCTCCAGTGCCGCCCTCAGCTGCTGTTGGGTCTCTGGGGGATGATCTCGTTGTCGGATGTCCCACACATTTTCGATGGGGTTCAAATCTGGATTGAGAGCTGGCCATGGCAACACCTCGACATCGTTCTCCTCCAGGAAGTCGGCGCACACACGTGCCACATGGGGACGGGCGTTGTCCTGCTGGAACACAGCACGACCCCCAACTTGCTCCAGTAAGGGTAGTACAATTGGGTCCCGGATCTCATCACGGTAGCGGGCAGTATTGAGGTTTCCTTCGATGAAAACCAAGTCAGTGCGTTGATTGGCCAATATGCCAGCCCAAACCATGGGCCACCCCAACGGTTGACTTGGCGAACACAAGCGTCAGCGTACCGCTCGTGGCGTCTCCTGTAGACCCGCTCCCCGCCATCGACCCTGAGGCACTGAAACCGCTTCTCGTCACTGAAAACACCCTGTGACCATCTCAGCAATGTCCAGCGTCGGTGTGGTGTGAACCACTGGACCCGAGCTTGGCGATGTCGGCGTGTCAGCACTGAGCCCACGTACGGTCAGTATGGTCTGATCCCGTCAGCCCAGAGACGATTCCTAATGGTTCTTGCACTCACTTGCTTGTGGTGTGTCCCTATGGTCTCAGCGGCAGTGCGTGTAGCGTGCCGGAACCTTTCACCGAGGTGGGACAGCTGGTTGGCACGGTCTTGTGCAGCGGTCGTGACCCGCGGCCTGCCAGCTCGGGGACGATCTGCGGAGGTGCCGGTAGTGTTGCAGCGCTGTTCAAGACACACAATCGTTGGGTGGTGAACCCCGAACAGCCTGGCCACTGCCCGTTGGTTCCTTCCGGCTTGGAGCAAGCCAATGATGGCTCGGTCTCTCTCAGGTTGTGACAGTCGTGGCATTATGGATACATGTGTTTTTTGGCGTCATTTTGGTGTCTTTTTTATAGGCAAGGGTTGTGTTCAGGACATGAATGGTAAAACGCATATCTGGGAGTCACTCATTTGTAACCATTAGCATAAAATGCAAAAACACAGTTTTTGGCACTCACCCAAATCACTCAACCGGAATGCAATAAATACACATTGATGTTTAGCTCTAAAAATGCTCAAAATCTAGAACATGGACCATTTTTACAATGCCGGTCCAACTTCAAAAAAAATGAGAATTTTTATGTGGTGCGTTTCTTTTTTCCTTGAGTGTATATACCAAGTTTAAAACAAATCGGTCTAATAGTAATAAATAGTTATAAGACTGTAAAAATTGGACGTTCAAATCGTTGTCACGTGACCCCTGATGACATCACGATGATGAAAAGTTTCAGCACACATATTCAGATAATGGTAAATAACTATGGAAAGTTTCAAATTGATCAGATTAAAAATAATTCCCAAAGTGATTTGTAGAATAAAAACGTGTACAAAACCTGTGGAGAAAAGTAAAAAAAGAAAAAGAACTATAATTGTGGTTGTGAACAACCACAGAGCTAATCCCAATATTGATTGTCTATTGGACCGTAAACAAAACGATTGAATGATTTTTCGAAAAAAATGTCCCATCAAATGTTTAATTCATTAGATATGCTAATTAGGGTATATAAGTAACACTTCCGGTTACATCGTAAGTAGAGGTCACATTACCTTGACGAAAAAGCCGAACAAAATCAGAACAAAACTAGAAATGTGTTTGTGGACAAACACTGAGCTGTTTCGAGCGTTTTATTAATGACTGCCGTAAAGGAGTTTCATCCAGGTCGAATGAACATGTATATGCGTATTCTATACAAAAAGTGTCTATCCTACGTCCCTGACTATGCATGAACATGAAATCTGTCAAAGTTAGCCGGAAATCGGCTAAAACGGTCACTGTGGACAGGATTTGACCACAGCAACACGTGCGCTGCGCGCGGGCTGACTGACATACGATATGTACAACGTAAGTGCTTGTACATGTACATTGTGGACTGTGCATGTTTTAAAGCAGAGTTATTGTCAACCTTAAGTTTTAAGCGTGCGCAGGGCATGTCCGAGTTTGCTTATTGCCTCGAAGCTTTGAAATATTTTAGACCTACCCTTAAATAGACAATTAAAGTAAAAACTAATATAAAAACTGCCATGGTTGATTTTTCAGGAATTGTTTAAGGAAAAAGGGTCTTTTCATTATAACTTCCGGTCTGATGACGTCATACACCTTAAACTTCGCACACGTCTTAAGTGGGTCAAGGTCATCATATACACCAATATTTAGGCGATTCCGACAAACTTCGCCACAGACATCTATTCAAAATACAGTTTTGAAAATTTTCAACCTGCCGCTAGAGGGCGCTCGAAGATTGCATGACATCATCGGTAGATGATTTGAAGAATACTATCAGCCAAGAGACTAACACAGTTAAAACCAAGTTCATATCTATTACCACTTTTAAATAATAAGCCACTTCCGGTTTGAGCCTTTTTCGACCGGAAGCAAGGGTCACGTGATTTTACACACACTGAATGAAATAAAGACCTCAACCTACTCTACCACTTGCCAGCAACAGAATGCTGCGGACGCGTACGGTTGATTTCTTATGCATTTTTAAATATTAAAATTGTCACAATTTAATTGCCTATAAATAAACACCGGATGACGTCATCATGACGTCATCATTACACAATGTTGTTTGAATTAGGGTCTTTGCTTGGACAAAGATTGGTGTAAATGAATTACTGGCAAAGTGTCGAAAATGCCCTCTGAAAATTGACACTTTTTTAAAATTTCTGTGTACAAAGTCTATGGGAAAAATTAAATATTCAAAATTCTATAATAAATCACATGATGACGTCAGCATGACGAAAAGTTTCAGTGCACATCTTCAGATGGTGGTCTAAGTGTGTGCCGGGTTTGAAGTCGATCGGATTTGAAAAAAAGCCAAAAGTGACTTGTAGAACGAAAACACGTGTTATCCTATGAGAAAAAAGTCAAGAAAGAAAAAAACTAGAGGTTTATGTCTGTTCAATCAACAGAACATAAGGCTTTTTCGCATTGTTGATTGTTGTTGTTGATTGTTGATTGTTGATTGTTGATTGTTGATGTTGATGTTGATTGTTGATTGTTGATGTTGATTGTTAACGTTGATTGTTGATGTTGATTATTGATGTCGATTGTTGATGATGTTTCTGATGATGATTGTTTAGTTGGTTATTGATGTTGATTGTTGATGAATGTTGATGTTAATTGTTAATTGTTGATTGTTGATTGTTAATGTTGATGTTGATGTTGATTGATGATTAGTTGATGCAGATTGTTGATGTTGATGTTAATTGTTGATGTTGATGATGTTGTTGTTGAATGTTGATGTTAATTTTTGATATTGATCTTTGATGTTGATGTTGTTGATGATTGTTGAAGTTGATTGTTGATGTTGATTATTTATGTCGATTGTTGATGATGTTTCTTGATGTTGATTGTTGATGTTGGTTATTGGTGTTGATTGTTGATGATTGTTGATGTTAATTGTTAATTGTTGATTTTGATTGTTGATTGTTGATTGTTGATGTTGATGTCGGTTTGATGATTATTGATAGTTGATAGCTGATGCTTTTGGTGTTGATTGTTGATTTTGACTGTTGATTTTGATTTTTGATTTGTTATTGTTGATTAGTTGATGGTGATTGTTCAGTGATGTTGATGTTATGTTTATATGTGTTTTCAACTATCACATTTTTGATGACGTCAGGATGACGTCACATTCTTTTCATAATTTCGTGTATATACGTATTCCCTGTCAAACCAAATACAAAAAGAATTTTGAATTTTGCATGTCGCGTTCGTGTGATATGGCTTAAAGGGTCCAACAACTCATAAAATCATATAAAATCGTATGATGACGTCATTATGACGTCATTTCAATTTGTACCTATAACACATCCCGGTCTACCTACATACCGAGTTTCAATCCAATCAGACTTACTGTGCTGTAGATATTGGGCTTTGAATTATGAACTATAAGATGACGTCACGTGACCCATGATGACGTCATTATATCAATACTTGGCGGTGCTCATTATTCTTTTGTGGATTTAGCCTGTACCAAGTTTGAAGCGACTTGGATGAATAAAAGTGTTAAATTTCGTAATCAGAATAAAATAGTAAATATTAAAAAAATCGTTAAAAAACTGTCGATGACGTCATCGTTACGTCATTTCATATTTTGTGCACTGGTACAATTATCTACCCACCCACCAAGTTTCAGTAAGATCGGACATTCCCTTATATGTGTTTTACAAAATCGCATTTTTGATGACGTCATCATGACGTCACACATTTTTCAAAATTTTGTGCATATACCTATTGCTTAACAAACCTAATACAAAAAGAATTTTGAATTTAGAATATTGCATTCGTGAGATATGGCTTCAAGGTCCAAAACGTCAAAAATCGATATAAAATCACACGATGACGTCATGATGACGTCACCTCAATTTTTATCTATAACACATTCCGGTCTACCAACATACCGAGTTTCAACCCAATCCGACTAATAGTTCTTTAGATATAGGGTCCTAGAGTTTGCACATTTCAGATGACGTCACGTGGCCCATGATGACGTCATGATGACGTCACTTTTCCATGCACGAGTTCACTGTGGGTTCTGACTCTGTGCCAAGTTTCATTAAGATTGAAGTATGTTCAGGGTCAAAAGTGGGGTCCAGAATGAAACATGTGCAAAGTCAATGGGATTTGGGATAGAAGAACAAGAAGAAGAAGTAAGAAAAAAAAAAATCAGAACAAAAACAAAGGCTTTTTCGCTGATGGCGAAAAAGCCAATAACAGAAACAAGAGCTGTTTCGGTGTGTACACCGAAACAGCTAACAAAGAAGCCAAAAAAAAAATCTTAACGAAAACAAAGGCAAAGGTGCAGAAACAGCCAACTAGAAGTTGCAGGAACAAACACACGGTGTTGGGCCATAGATGACCACAAACTTTGCATGAAACGGCCCTCTTAAGAAAGTGGCTAATTTCACTCACCATTTTGGACCTCTGTTGAAAGCCCCTGGGGAGCCCTTATGTAAACCAAACTCCCCTCCCTGCTCCACAGTCCAAGCGAGATAATGACTTGTGGTTAAATGAAATACCACCTGTTAGCCACACTGCTTTCTGGAACTTTACCTTCTGGTGAATTGCAGTTTTATGCTAGCATAACAGGAACAGATCGTTCTCAGCCTCTTATTCACATATTTTCACATTTCAACATATAGAACAAGTTAACATTTCAGGTACGTCATTATGATAATACTTTTGTTGGCCGACAGATTAAATTTAGCAACCAAATATTATTGCTTGAAATCTCACAGGCAGAGTGACCTTCGCTCCTTTTAGTAACCAATTATAGGATAAGTGCTTATAAATATCTTAATCCCCTTGGGCAGGCTCCCCAAAATGGGTTTGTCCCAAACCGAGTTGCCTATATGGTTGGTCGGGTTGGTCTTAGGAGGAGTGTTCACGTCATGCCACACATATCAACTCAAAATATGCATGTTTAAATCAATGTTTGACTTTTTCAACATGCCGCCAGAGGGCGCTCTAACATTTGACGTCACCTGTAAAATTGTTGTACAGTACTGCCTAGGCAGACGCTCACATCGTTGAGAGCAAGTTCGCATCTTCCGCCAATTTCAAATAATAAGTCAAGTGATTTTGCACTTAAAACCAAAAATGAAACCCTGCAATATTGTATCGATTGCCATGAAAAACAAAAATCAAATCTGTAGCAGTTGATTTTATATTGATTTCAATATGATACTTGATATGATACTTGATGACGTCATTGTGACGTTTTTACCAGAAAGTGCAAGAGCTATTCCAAATGTGCTATAAATAGCCAAATCTTGAATATATCTATCACCGTTGATTTTTTTTTTTGGCAATTTTTAAGGTTTAAAGGTCTTTTTGTTGTCACTTCCGATCTGATGACGTAATCAATTTCTTTTTGCATATACATTAATTTTGAAGCGAATACCGCAAATTTCGCCACAGACATCAAGTAAAAATGCGTTTTTGACGTTTTTTAACCTGCCGCCAGAGGGCGCTCCAACTCTTCATGGCGTCACCCATTATTTTTTTTGAAAGGTCGATCAAGGCAGACACCAACATCTTTGAAAGCAAGTTCATATCTTTTTCCACCTTCAAATTATTAGGCACTTCCGGTTTCGACCGGAAGGAAGGGTCACGTGATTTGACGCGCACAGGATAAAAGGAAGAGCATGTATTATCATGTCGATTTCCACAAAGTTGAAGTTGCGGTCTTTCACGGTTGATTTAATATTGAATTAAATTTATTAAATTTTCAACTGACGTCACGTGACCCACGATGATGTCATGATGACGTATTTACAAAAAATGCACCTCTGCAGTGGGTTGGCCATTCGTGTATTGACAATTCAAGTTTATATCACTTTCCATTTTGACAAACAGTTCTGCAGAAGCATTGTGTCTTGGAGAAAAAAAACCCATCGAACCCTTACCAAAATAATAGGTTTTGGGCTAAAGCCCAACACCTAACTATAGGTGTATGTCTGTTTGAAAACAGAACACAGGGCTTGTTCGCGTGTTACAAATATTTATGTTTGCCCTTCAATGACGTCATCTTTACCATACTTGTTTATGCATCACTGTGGTCTTGGTTTATATTAAGTTAAGAAGTCAATCCGATGAAAGGAAGTGTTAAATTTTGAAAGCAGCATAAAATTGTATATACTAAAAAGTCAAATTAAATCAAACGATGACGTCATGGTAAAGTCATTTCGGATTTTGCATACTAGTGCCATCTTGTTATCCACCAAGTTTCATGACGATCGGAGTTTCTCTTATATGTGTTTTCTAAAATCTCATTTTTGATGACGTCATGAGGACGTCACACATTTTTCAACGAACGAACCAAAAACAAAAAAGAATTATGAATTTTGCATGTTGCATTCGTGAGAAATGGCTTCAAGGTCCAAAAAATTAAATATTCACATAAAATCGCATGATGACGTCATCATGACGTCACCTCATTTTATTTTACCTATAACACAATCTGGTCTACCCACATACCAAGTTCCAACCCAATCGGACTAGCAGTTCTGTAAATATAGGACTTCAAAATATGCAAGTTTGTGTTGATGTCACTTGACCCATGACGACGTATTCATGACGTCAATCTTCGGGACACAACTTTGCCATAAGGACAATGAATATGCTTCTTAGTTGACTAATATATGACAAACTTTAATGCCGAAAGTGACGTGCACTAAAATCGTGTACAAAGTCTATGGGGTTTTTGGAATAAAAAGAAGAAAGAAACGACTGATGAACAAGTGTGAAACCAATCGGAAATGTACTTCAGGAGATATAAGGCTTTGAAGTTTGCACCTTTAATGCCATGTCACGTGACACCTGATGACGTCATTATTTCAATGTTGTTGTTAGACCCTCTCTTGCTGGTGGACTAAGAGTGTTCACCCAATATAATATAGTCAGTCACACGAATAATAATGCCAAGGACAGACTGTTGTAAAAACATGTACAAAACCTACGGGGAAAAATAAAATATTAAAAAATTAATAAGAAATAACAGGGTGACGTCATTAAACCGTCATCAATTTTGCGTCAATTTTCTATCAGGGTCTTTGTTGTCTGTAACTTTGATGACGATTCAAGATTGTTAAGTTAGGAAATAGTGCCTTGAAAACATGTACAAAGTCAACGGGCTTTAAAATCCCATGCAGAAAAACTGCACCTTTGAATTCAAGTCGCGTGATATCCGTGTAAACTGAAAAATTGTTATGAAATATTACTTGATATTTTGACTCTTGGGTATATTTGTAATCGAACAAAAGGAAAAATTTAGTCTGATTTCTCTTTCCTTCACAAACTAATTCCCGGATGAAGTTGAGAACCTCTCAGCAAGATCGATAACAGTGTTGTATAAAAAAACGTGTACAAAACCTATGGGAAAAAATTAAATTTGCAAAAATCAATACAAAAATTAAGTGATGACGTCATCATGACGTCATAGTCTTGGCATTATTTTTGTATGAGGGTCTTCCTTGGCTGTAACTTTGATGACGATTCCAGATCGTCAAGTTCTAAAAATGGTGGCTTGAAAACGTCTACAAAGTCAATGGGCTAAAAATCCCACTGCAGAAAAACCGCACCTTTAAGTACGTTATTTGCCCTTTAAACTTAAACATCTTTATAAAATATTACCTGATATTCTGACTCTTGGGAATATTTTCAATCAAATGACAGAGCGTAACAATTACGATTTCTCTTTCCTTCTCATAGTAATTCGCGGCCAAAATTCAGAACTACTCAGTAAGATATATCAGTGTTGTGTTAGGAAAATACTTGTGGAGAAAGCTGTGTACAAACTCTTTTATTAGAAAAATTTATTATTCGTCAATCCATAATAAATCACTTGATGACGTCATCATGACGTCATCACATTGCTAACATCTTTGTTGTTGTAACTTTGATGACGAGCAGAGTTTGCGAAGTTTCCAAAATAGTGTCTTAAATCTGTGTACAAAGTCAATGGGCAAAAATATGTATTCAAAAATCTATAATAAAATATTAACAAAACGAAAGGCTTTTCCGCACTTTGTGGAAAAGCTAAAAAAAAATGACAATAAAAAGAAAGGCTTTTTCGCAAATTGCGAAAAAGCCATACAAAATCAAAACAAAAAGAAAGGCTATTTCGCAAATTTGAGAAAAAGCCAAAAAATCTGAACAAAAAAAATCTTAACGAAAACAAGATCTGTTTCGGTGTTTTACACCGAAACTTTGTTTCGGCTTACACCGAAACAGCTAAAGAAACAAAAATGAGAACAAAAATTGGCTTTTTCGCTACTATGCGGAAAAGCCAAATGGGAAAAAAAATCGGAACAAATCAATGTTTAAAAAAGAAATAGTCCATTGACTTTGTGCACGTCATTTCTGGCCTCCACTTTTAGCATTTATCTTGTCATACATTATTCAAAATCAGCATAGGCATAGTCCCTATGACAAAGATGTGTCCCGAAGATTGACGTCATGGTGACGACATCATGAGTCACGTGACGTCATCATTCATGTGCATATTACAAAGTCCTATATCTACATATTACAAAGTCCTATATCTACAAAACTGTCAATTTCATTGCGCTTCCCAAATTTAACAGTTCCTTTCATTGGATTGACTTCAACCTTTGTACCAACCAAGACAACAATGCAAAAATGTGCATTGACAAGTGACATCATGATAACGTCATCATGGGTCACGTGACGTCATCTTAAACGTACAAACTTGAAGACCCCATATCTAAAGAACTTTTAGTCTTGGTATGTAGGTAGATCGGGAAGTGTTATAGGTAAAAAATGAGGTGACGTCATAGTGACGTACTCGTGTGATTATAAATCTGTTTTGAAGTTTTGAAGATTATCACCATATCTCACGAACCCAACATGCTTAATTCAAAGTTTGTTTTGTATTAGGTTTGTTATGTAATAGGTATCTGCACAATTATTTTGGAAAAATGTGTGACGTCACGATGACGTCATCAGAAACGCGATTTTTAAAAAGCTTATAAGGGTAAGTCTGATTGTCTTGAAACTTGGTTGATAAGTAGATACCGTTAAAAAGTATGCAAAATCTGTAGTGACTTCATAATGATTCATCACCATGCTGATGTTGTCATAGTAGGATATGTGACGTCACCAAATGCCGAATCCAAAGTGATGTCAACATGACGCTATCAACTAATCTCTATACATTTTATATCTGTTAGCTATACTAGCTCAATATAACTTTTTCTTAACTTTAAACCAAAAAATAATTTTCATGACTCCATATTAGCAAAAAAAAGCATAAAGTCATACAAAATAAAATCAGCAGAATAGCCCTATGTTCTGTTTTCAAACATAGATCTCTCGTCTTCTTTCTTCTTTTTGTCGGAAGAAAATCCCATAGACTTTGTACACGTCTTTTCTAGCCTTCACTTTTGCCATTCATCCTTGTCATACATCCTTCAAAGTTACCATATGCATAGTCCCTATACAGCAAGAATGTGTCCCGCAGAGTGACGTCATGTTGACGTCATTAAGGGTCACGTGACGTCACCTTAACAATTTCTAGATTTAATTATGAAAATCCATACTATAATTCCAGGAATCTGTGTGTATGTCTGTCTGTCTGTCTGTCTGTTGATTATCTCCAGAACTGGGCACTATATGAAGTTGAAAACCAGCGAGCGTGTTGCTCGGCACCCCAGAATGTGCAGTGTCAAGTTTGTAGTTGTTTAGACGAGCGGTTCTCAAAAAAGTTGCAAATAAGCAGTATTTTTTGCGGGCAAACGTGCCAGAACACCGCGCATTTTTGTTCTTTTCAATTGTTTACGTCATGTTTAAGCTAAAGCGCGCGCGCTCTATATGACGCAAACAATGCACGTGCATTAAGGGCGATACCATTGTCCAGTATGGGTGAATAACACTGCATACCATGTTTCCGTATATATACACGTACGTGGTGGCGGCACGGGTACGTTATTTTTGCAGTCGACTAAGCGACAATTGTAGGCGGTCGACTGAGCAACCTTACTGTGGGGCAATACCATTATCCAGCAGGGGCGAATATCTGCGCTATTTTTGCAGCTTTTTCGAGAACCACTCGCTCAAACAACTTCAACCTTGGCACGAGCAGTTCTCCATTGGTGTCCTCCATCGTTTGCATTGGTGCCCTCCATCACTTGCCTTTGTGTAATTTTCCCATTCCTTGGTGCTCATTGGGAATTTGAGTCACGTGACGTCATCATTCATGTGCATATTACAAAATCCTATATCTACAAAAATGTCTGTCCGATTGTGTTGATATTTGATTTGTAGGTAGGCTGATGGGGTGTGTTATAGATCAAAATTGAGGTGACATCATGTAACGTTGTGTGTCATCGTGTGATTTTATATGATTACGAATTTTGGACCAGTAAGTTGAGGTGGTGCGGCAATCGAGATCGCTGTTGTAGCTACCACAGAAAAATTTGGGAAAAAAGCTTGACGCACATGATTAAAATCGACCCGCACGCTGACCAGAGATCGATATTTTTTTGCCTTATTTGAAAAGCTGTAGAAAATTATATCCATTTGTTCATGAACATCTAATTGCACAACAAAAGATGATACGCACCTTTAAATTAGCATACTTTAATTTAGCCTTCTATACGGGTGCAACTACAATTTTGTTTTTTGGCCAACCGATGGACCCTAATTCAAACAAATGAGACCCATTATAAATAAAAAGGAAAGCCATAAGAATTATATTCGGTGTAGTCTGGTGCCCTTTTAACAATGCAAGTCAATATTTGATGTTTTAGAATGCGGTGTCCACCAAGAAAACGATAAAAAGTAATGAAATTCGTCGTGGGGTCAGATCGAAAAACAGACATTTGTTTAAAAAAGTTCAAATGCGATAATCGTATCCATCCAACATGCACTACTGAACTAAATATAATACTGAGTATATTAAAAGATGAGGGAAATAAAATGCTCAATGAATCACCGAGGGAAGCTCATTTTACTGCACAATGATCTTAAGCCCTAATTATTTGTTTTGTTTTGGGGTTTTTCACACCTCTCCCACAGTTTCTGCTGGATTTTAAGTGATAACTGATTATTTCATTCTAAAAACAACTAACTGTTCTTCTATTTGAGTTTAAAATTAGTTTAAAATTACGTGCACTTGTCCAAACTACCCATTCACAATATGATGGACCCAGTTTCGGCCAGACACTTGATGGGAAAACACTTCCAAAAAAAAACAACTCTGATTGAGACATTTATCGGTGTCTCAATTGAAACGAAAGTTACGATCACAAATTGAAGGATACCACTGTGGTGGTAGACATTAGAGAGAAAAACCTCCAATGCAGCCTCGTACGTAGCAATTGAATTATACATAGACTGAATGTAAATTCAGTAACGGCGCCATGCAGGGGGTGTGTGAACAGAGCCCCATTAGAAGATGGGACCAGTCACCCCACCCTCACCACACCCCAGTGGCCTGAAATGGAAATAGGTCTCTAAACTTCTTTTGTTTCTGAATTAGAAGACTGCTTTAACAACTATTACTCAAAACTATAAAACATGTACTCTTTAACGATAGTCTCGGGTCAGACTCGAGTTTGAATCCGGGTCAGATTTGACCTGACACTTTTTCCAGGTCAAAATTACTTTTCTCTTGGTAACCTTCCGGGTCATTTGACCTATAAAAAATTAAGTTCTGCACCTGGAAATCGGCATTTCAACCAACTTGAGTTACAGAAAAAGAAAGTAATGACCTAAATTGAATCAGAAAAACTGGTTTTTTTTCCCCAGGAGCTCTGAAAATATATGTTGTACCAACTGCGGATGGTCCGGACGTTTCTAGTGTGGAGCCGGTGCTCAATCTGGAAGGGGAACAGACGGATGGATTTACGTGGAAGGAGGCTGTGTTTAGCATCACTCAGGATGTGAACTTTTTTGTTGCCATCGAAGCTGTCAGAGGCAATGGTGTACGAGGAGATGTTGTGGTTTCAGAAGTCTCCATTTTGTACAGTGAGTTGTTTGTCTTTATACATATCGTCACCGTTTGAAAGAAGTGACGAATCTGTGTACACAGCTGCAATTGAGTTTTGCAGAAAAACATCGCAATTGAGTTTGAGTTCCGGAACAAGAATTGAAAAAAATATATAACAATAATGCAATAGCCCAGCAGTTAATTAGCTAAAAAAAACCTCTGTTTTCATTAAGCTATGTTTAAATGATAGACATTAAAGATATTCGTCACTTCTTTCAAAACGGAAATTGTACTTCGTCAAGAAATGTAGCATATTTTTGCACACACTCCCGCACGTATATAAAATTTATAAATTTATAACGCATATTCGTGAATATTAATCAAAACGCAAGTGGAGGCTACATAAATCTAAATATAGCACGTATGTAAAGTCAATGAGACTAAGTGATGACAGTTTCCTCACTTCGTCAAAAACAAAAACCTGAGGGTGTTGCACTTTCCTCACTTTGTTTAATTAGCACAATGAACGAACAATATGATTTTGTGTCTCAATCTTGGTTATTATGAGAACATCATAAAATGATCTCAGATTGCTTAAAATCTTGGTTTTTGACGGAACCGTCACTTCATCAAAACGGAGACGATATATGCAACTGTGAATATCAGCCAGATCAGTTATTGACTGGCCAGTCATCTGACAGGCCAATCAAATGGTTCAATGAATGCGCAGATCTAAAAATGGAGGAAAAATCTACAATAAAAAACAACAACAATGTTCTAAACAGAAGTAAACAGGAATACAAAATACACTAGAAATGTTACAACGAAATCGGTCCTTCAGTTCTTTATTAGATAATATAAAAAGCGCCTATGATGCGACGACACTTGACAAGTAATGACGTCATGGTGAGGTCACTTAACTTTTCATCTATAACACATCCAGACAGGTACATTTTTGGTTCATATAAAATTCCAACCAAATTCGACTTATGGTACTCTAGATATATAAACATTTGAAAGTGACATGTTAATGTGAGTCACATGACTTGGGATGATGTTATGATGACGTCACATACGATTTCATCTGTAACACATCACGTACATATCAAGTTACAACCACATTGGACCTATGGTTTTCTAGAAATAAGCTTCAAAAACCTTCTATAATGTCAGGTCACATGACACTTGATTACGTAATGATAACGTCATGTGAATGTTCATAGGTAGCACAAAGTGGGTGCGCCACTGCAAATTATGTATAGTATCTAGTCTGGTTAGATCTCATTAGCCCTCAACTTGAGAGATTTCCAAACCAAGAATAGTTTTAGTAACAATTGAAACAGAAGAGTAAGTTGTGATAGTGGATTTCTAATGTAAAGTCTATAAATTGACTAAATTTGTAACCTACCAACATTACAAAAATAGTCATAAAGTTGTAAATTTTGAAGACCCTAATTTCTGTTTCGTGGATTCTGATAGAGGAAGACATGCTCTATCAAGTCATTTTCATTTCGTTATTTTTCAGGATTGATACATTATTACAATGATTGGGTCAAAGGTCATGGTAATATTTTAAAGGTCATGTCGACTTACTTTACACAAAATTTAATTTTGGCAAAAGAGTTGATTCGAGCATTCGATTTTCAAATCAGATTTCCATATATTTGATAAAAACGGACATGGTTATGACATATTTGTACCAAAAGGGTGGTATTTAAAAATCGGAAGACCTCAGGTAAACAAAGTGCGTTTGGTCTGACATGGAATGACCCCTAGGCTTTAATCCTTTATGGGACTCAATTCAGGCTAGCTGCGACAAGTTCACTCTCACTTGTTTATCTAATTGATGTAAAGAGTGTGGAGTAATCAGCACGCATGTGCAGCTCATGTTAACCGGCATCAACAAAGTTATCAATGAAGACAGTATTCAGCCATTAATTGCGTGAGGGATGCATTGATAGATGATTTGTCCAGATGCAGAGAGAACAACGTTAATGGATCTTCCATGAAGGCAGCTTTGCAGCCAGGTTAGCAGCCGTCCAGATATCCCCATTGCATCTCAGATTGGCACAGGGTCCATTATGCCAGACTTATTAAATGTTTCTTTGACGTTCAGGACAACGACATGTACATCAACATTCTTATCCATGTAGGTTTTCCACGTCTGGGAAAGGATGGCGCCAAACTTCCTGTGTGCATGAAGGCGGTTCCAAAGCAGGTAACTTTGCAGTTGTTTATGGACTGCTGCTTTTATTACCTTGCTGGTGATGTTTAGCAGGAATATTGGGCGGTGATTAGAAGGATCAGCTCTTGAATCTCTCTTGTGTACTCTTGTGTACAATGGCTGTCCTCCATGGGTGCGTCTGCACAGCGGACTAACCACTTGTGCGCTGAATTCCTTCAAGCGCCTGGTTGGAGTCTGGTCAGGACCGGATGCTTTGTCTGGTTCAAGTTGCTATATCATCCTTCGGATGTCCTTGGACTTGAAAATTTTCTCAAGTTTATTGGTGTTGGTAAAAAACTGACTGGCTTCTACAAGTTGATCATCAGTATTTGATAGTCGGCACCTTTGTACAAATGCCTGGCAGAAAACATCAGTTTTGACCCTAGTTGTTGTGTATGCAACTCCATTGTTTTCGATGACAGGAATATCAGAGTGACCGTTCTTCGATGGAGGGAGAGAGAGAGAGAGAGACTTTACTGTGCTCCATTATTTCTTGCTGCTGATATCATTGTCAGTTTATCTGTTCTTAACTTGATGTCACAGGTTTTTTGTCTTGACTCTGTGTCTGATTATATGTTCGTCTTGTTGTGTAGCCTAAATCTCTGCATATTTTCAGGGGTGTAGCATATATTTAGCTGAAAGTAAGTGTAAACCTTTTTTTCTTCCTAAACGGGATATAAGCCTAATTCACTTCAAGAGCCATTATAAAATAGTATGTCAGAAACATTAACGTTCTGTATCGGCCAAACAACTGGCATATTTAACCTGTTGACGTATCATGTCTTTCTTTAAAACAATGCCAAACTTATCCTTTATTTTTAAGTTTCAAGTCGAATCATATTTTGCTGATTGATCAAGCCCTTTTGTTTGTTGGTAAATGCCCAATCAAGTGTAGTCGTCATTAAGTCATCATTATCGTTTTCGTTTAACAAAAATTCAGTTGGACCGCCAACCGGAATGGAACCAACACTAGACCCAACCACCACGACAGGGATAGCGACAACTACAGATCTTACAACCGAACCAGATATAACATCGAAACCTACGACGACTCAGCAAACAACTTCTCTTGAACCAACAACCACGATGGAACCAACACTGGACCCAACCACCACGACAGAGATAGTGACAACTACAGATCTTACAACCGAACCAGATATAACATCGAAACCTACGACGACTCAGCAAACAACTTCTCTTGAACCAACAACCACGATGGAACCAACACTGGACCCAACCACCACGACAGAGATAGTGACAACTACAGATCTTACAACCGAACCAGATATAACATCGAAACCTACGACGACTCAGCAAACAACTTCTCTTAAACCACCAACCACAATGGAACCAACACTAGACCCAACCACCACGGCGGAATTAGATTCTATCACTACAGAGGAATCGTCATCTACTGCCAGGCAGACAACCCTACTGGAGGTAATTACAACCTTGACGCAAACAACCATACAAGGACCAAGAACCTCATCCGCGCTTACTGGCACACGAGAACCAACATCAACATCACAACAAACAACGGCAACAGAAATAGGTAAGCATACAGTGTTTTTTTCTCTGTAGTTTATCAGCTTAGAATTTATGTTTCGAAATCGCGGTCTTAAAAATCGAGACAGATCTGTCGTACCTGTACGATTGCACATGCAGTAAACCCAGAAAACGTATTGTCCATTTCCTGCATTAAAACGGCAACATGGCCAGACTTGAGATGCCAAGATGTATGACGGTGTGAGCGCAAAGACCCTTAAGGGTGTCTCTTTAGTCTATGGCGTTGCGACCATAAACCAGAAACATGTTTGATCGACGAAGTACAACACAGTGCGACGCTATACGATCTTTGCGCGGAACCTGAGTCCTCAAAACGCTTATTCCCATACACGAAACAACCTACACGAATACAACATCTACATTGTGGTCATTATTAACAGATTAGCGTAAGGTGCGTGTGACGCCAGAGGCTTGACAATTAGTAGGTCTGCTAATTATAATGTTAAACGTTTAAATTTGATTTTTTTTGTCGCATGTGCCAACGCTACAAGGCATGCCCCGTGTGGCTAAAAGACGGGTTTGTCATACACGGCAGGAAATAAACGAACTGAAAAGAACAAACGGCGAAGAAAAAAAAACAGATTAGACAAATTGAACTACCAGCAATGATGCAAGGCGAATATAACCTTGATTTTAATTAAGAGAAATTAAAGTGCATAAAGTCGAATTGTTACCCAACGTGAATCAAAATCACAATAACAATTCAGATAATTTAAGCCGATTATTACGTCAATGAAGAATGAGCGACTGCCCGGTGAGTAAAGAGCACAAAGGCTAGGTTGCTCTGACAGTCGAGGATTTCGTGACGTACGGCGTCACGTCGTACTTTCGACAAAATGAATTTTTGACTGTCGAATTTGTATTTTTGAAGGTCTAACGTAAGATCTGATGATTGGAATGAATTTCCAATCGAACATGCTTCTTTTCAAACTAAATGCAATCTTTTGACTTCAATTCTGTCAGCACAAACATATGAAGACCCAAAGTGTTGAGGGGGCGGCCCTATCCAAACAACCCTGTCCAAGTAGCTTCAGAGGATTTAATTAAACATCCGTCTTTGGATCGGCTGGCGCGATCCAGGAATGTGAATTGTTATTTACACCTGACGTTTTCTTAACATATTTTTTTCAATGATTGTCTTTTCCAAGTTGAAGCAGGAAACGGCGGCACTATAGCCATTGTCATCATTGTTTGTGGGACTACACTCCTCTTCATTGTCGTCGCCTCACTCGTGTACTCCGCCGTCTTCAATGCTTCCCAGATGAGGCTTGCAGCGAATCGGGAAGCAGCCATGGAGAGCAGACTTAGGAGCAACGGCCGATATACTGAGGTGAACCTTCCTAAACCTTCCTATTTGGCGAATTGAGCACTTGACATACATCATATTGTGCACATGTATTGTGCACATATTGTGCACCGTGTATCACATCATTCTCATGCACAGATTGCAATAAAGACTGTGGAATTTAACGTGTATTTTCATTTAGATTTTTTGAAAACGTGCGCTTTCATACAGATTGTTTCTTGGCTCTAAATACATTGTGGACATGTATTTCAACTCTTGTACGAAATTTTACGTTAATTTAAACTTTAGACTGGAAAGCCCTCCAATAGATAAGAATGTCGGTTGAAACAGATAACTACCGTTTTTACTCAACACATTGCCTTTCCCCTGTTTGAAAGGCTCGAATTGTTTTATACACTTGAAAACTACTGTATTGAAGGGAAATAACCTTAAAATTGGTAATACTGTCGAAGTTTGATTCAAATGAAAACAAAATGCAGCTTTTTCATTTTTTATCCAAATTTGAACAAAGGAATGACCGGATTGCAGTTTTAAACTGCAGCCTCCTGATTGCTCTTCCGACGCCCTACCACCTGACGTATCGCCCTTCAAACTGACTTATCAAACCCTTCGTTGGCATTTCCCTTGTGGACTATATCTTTGTTCAAGGGACGTTGGTCAGAAGCCATAACCCTGGATATGCCATGGTTCCACGTTATTGACAAAATCACCATGCCAGAAAAAATTAACAATGCTGCAAACCTGGGAAATAGCAAACGAGGATAATATAATGTGATGCGATCAAGCTAAATGAGTCGTTGTTGACCTTGGTAATTTTTCTCTTCATATTTTAAAAGAGCACAATCTCAGCATTACTGCTGTGAAAACTGCATGCTGGTAACCAGTTAGTAACAAATTATGCAAGTCGGAACACCAAAGAGATGTGATGAAGTGATGTGATGAAGTGGTCCTATTTTGGCCTGAATCTCCAAATGAAAGTTCTCTACAGACGACTCATTTAGCTTGATCGCATCACATTATGTTCTAATAAACCGCAAAAGGAAAACTGACAAATTTTACATTAACATAGGATTGGACAGCTCAGTTGAGTTTACAATATCGATAGTGACTGTTTTCTTTACTTTCATTGATTTTTTTTTGATTTCCTCTCTTCATCAGGATATAGAACTAGTAGATCTTCGAGACAATTTCACAACCCCGTACATCGTTCGTAGCCCCCTTCCGGTAAGATTAAAATCTGAATGTAAAATCGTTTGTGAAAATGTTGAAAATGACCTCCGTAAGTGTTCAGTTTAGCGGCTCCCTTGTCAGCTCTTATCATCACCATGCGTCGAGTTTGATCTTGAACATGATTCAAACACCCTATCTGTTTAATATTAACGGGGGGGGGGGTCTTTTTCGATATTTCTGTCTATTTGTTGGCTTTTTCGCAATTCAGCGAAAAAGCCTTTTTTTTTTCTTTCTTCTGTTTGATTCACGCAAACCCCCTTAGACTTTGTACACGATTTTAGTACACGCCACTTTTGGCATTGAACCTTGTCATACATCATTCAAACTAGGCATATGCATTGTCCTTATAGCAAAGTTGTGTCCCGCAGAGTGACGTCATGATTACGTCATCAGGGGTCACGTGACGTCATATTTTGAAGTCCTATATCTACAGAACTGTAAGTCCGATTGGGTTGAAGCTTGGCATGTGGGTAAACCGGGATGTGATACAGATTTTTGAAAATGAGGTGACGTCATGATGACGGCATCATGCGATTATATGAATATTTGAATTTTTGGACCTTTCAGCCATATCTCTCAAACGCAACATGCAAAATTCAAAATTCTTTTTGTATTAGATTTATTAGGTAATAAGTATCGGCATAGCATTTTGAAAAATGTGTGACGACATCATGACATCATCACAAAAGCGATTTTTCAAAACACATTCCGATCGTGATGAAACCTAATGGGTACGTAGATAATGGTACTTGTATGCAGAATCCGAAGTGACGTCACGATGACGTCATCATTTGATTTTTTAATGATTTTTTTAAACATAGTATAATTTTATTCTGCATCCAAAATTGCACAGTTCCTTCCATTGTATTGACTTTAAACGTGCTTCAAACCAAGACAACAATGACAAAATGTGCATCGAGGATGGTTTTCAAGATGACGTCATCGCAGTGACAATGTTATCACCTGCGAATGTTCACCTCCGGGTTATTCTTTCATCAACATTCCCTGTGGAGGTGCTGACTTCCATGGAGGCATTGGTGTGATTTATAAAACCCAATTGAATCTCAAGATCGTGCCTGGACCAATTACTACAACCACTTTTGAGCATGTCGTGCTGACGGATCAAACAAACCTAATGTTGTTTGTCGTCATATACAGACCTCCACCATCACAGTCCAACATGTTTAAATCTTCAGATTTCCTGACTGAATTTGACAACTTTGTTAATGAAATTGCCATCATTCCTGGCAAGCTTCTCATGCTTGGCGATTTTAACGTCCATATTGATGAGCCAACAAAATCTGAGTCTTCAAAATTCCTCGCTACACTCGCAAGTGCAGACCTTCACCAATTTGTGTCGGGCCCCACCCATAAATATGGCCACACGTTGGACCTGGTCATTGATCATCTGGAAGCAAGTTGGTCCAAAACTGTTCTGTGCACGAGAACCTGATGTCCGATCACCATGCAGTGCACTTTCAAATTAACCGTACTAAACCGGATGCACAGATGATACACTCTGAAATGCGTAACTTTAGCGATATTGATACCGACGCGCTTTCCTGCGATTTCAAGGAGAGACTCGAGCCTCTACTTGAACTTAGAAATGTCGATGATCAGTTTCATTTCTATAATGAAACTATTCGACAGATCCTCCACGAGCATTGCCCCGTCAGACAACTCGACCGTGCTGTACGGCCAAAATCCCCCTGGTACAACCGCAACATCCATGGAGCAAGGGGCGTCAGGCGTCGACTGGAGCGGAGGTGGCGGAAAAGCAAACTTGACAGTGATCGCGATGCCTACTTGGCGCAACTGTCTTTGCTCTCCGAACTTATCCAGTCAGCCAAGGCGTCGTACTTTAAAGATAAACTAACCAATTGCAATGTCAAAGATATCTACCGGACCATTCAAAAACTCCTTAACAATAGTTCCACTAAGTTCCCTACTGGTCATTCTAAGAGGATTATTTGTGATCGCTTTGCCCTGTGTTTCAGTGATAAAGTTGTTCAGATCAGACGTGGCCTTGATAGTAACATTCAATCAGTCCCCATGCATACCATTCCTGGCCATGTTTCTAATGTTATCACCCATCCACTCTCTGAATTTGAATGTGTTGACGAACAGGAAATTATCAAATTCGTCACTGGTTCCTCTAACAAATCCTGTTCTCTTGATTCAATGCCTACTTGGCTGCTTAAAGCAAATGTCCATGTTCTTGCGCCATTCATAAAACATATGATTAACTCTTCCTTTTCCACAGGTACCTTACCGCATGACTTGTCTCAGGCTATTGTCACCCCCATACTCAAAAAAACCTTATCTGGATGTAGACGAGCTAAAGAATTACAGTCCAGTATCCAATATTCCTTTTTTTATCCAAACTCATGGAGAGAATTGTATTAAATCGTGTCAATGACCATGTCAACGACAATTCCCTACATCAACCTTTTCAATCTGCCTATAAGAGCACCCACAGTACTGAGACAGGTTTATTGCGGGTGAAAAATGACATGATGCGTGCCATCGACAACAAGATGGCGGTTCTACTTGTCATGTTAGATCTTTCGTCCGCTTTTGACACCATCGACCACAATCTGTTATTAGCGAGACTTAAACATCTTTTGGTCTCCATGGGTTAGCTCTGAATTGGTTCCACAACTACCTTGGAGGACGCCAAAATCGTGTACGTGTTGCTGGGGTGCTTTCGGATGAACAGCCTGTAGATTTTGGCGTTCCCCAGGGTTCAGTTGTTGGGCCTACACTCTTTACTTTCTACACCAAACCGGTTTCTGACATCATTGAGAATCATCATCTGAACTATCACATTTAATGCTGATGATACACAGATTTATACCAATTTCAATCCATCTATCTCTGGAGATTCTAAATTAGCTCTTGACAAACTATCAGCATGTATCACTGACATCAAATTCTGGATGTGTGCAAACAAACTTCAGCTTAATGATGATAAAACAGAATTTTTTATTGCCGCTTCTCCCCGTAGCATCAATTCTCTCTCTGCCCTGACACTTCAAGTAGGATCTACCACTATCAAACCTTCACCTTTCATCAAAAACCTTGGTGTGGTTTTTTACTCTACTATGTCTATGTCACAACATGTCACAACAATATGCAGATCTGTCAACTTTCATCTACGCAATATAAATCGTATTCGGAAGTTCATCGATCAGAACACTTGTCACCATGCAGTACGTTCGCTAATCACATCTCGCCTTGACTACTGCAATTCTCTTTTATACGGCATAAGTCAAGGAGACAGAAACGGTTACAAAAACTTCAGAACCGTGCAGCCAGACTCATTCTCTGTGTAGGCCGCTCTACTGAGGCCTCACCGCTCCTGCATCAACTACATTGGCTGCCGATTGAATCACGTATTCTTTTCAAATTAATTATATAAGTTTACAAAACACAACACTGTCTGGCTCCTTCCTACCTGACCGATTTACTGTCTTTGTATCAATCAGGTAGGGCGGGGTTTAGGTCTTCAACAGACACTTCCCGATTACATGTTCCTATTAACACTAAAACCACAGGTGACAAAGCTTTCTCGATTGCTGGCCCCAGGGAGTGGAACAAGATCCCTCAACACATCCGACTTGCATCTTCAATCATCACCTTCAAGAAATCTCTCAAAACACATCTGTTTCTTTAATCAATTCACCTTCATTTTTACCTGTCATTATCTCCTGGTTCCCTTGAGTTATTCTTAAATTAATTTGTTTGTTGTTTTTGTTTGTTTTTTTGCCTTGTTTATTTGTAGATTGTATTTTTGTAGTTTTGTACTGCGCTTTGATCTTTGTTAAAAGCGATTTATAAATGCTCCATTTATTATAGTGCATGTGACGTCATGTGACAAAGCTTTTTTTTAACTCCCATAGACAATGTACAGGATTTTTTTACACGCCACTTTTGGCATTGAACTTTGTCATACATTATTCAAATTAAGCATATGCATTGTCCTTATGGCAAAGTTGTGTCCCAAAGGGTGACGTCTTAATTACGAAATCATGGGTCACGTGACGTCATCACAAACGTGCATATGTTGAACCCCTATATCTACAGAACGGTAAGTCTGATATGTTTGAAACACGGTATGTAAGTAGGCCGGGAAGTGTTATAGGTACAAATTGAGGTGACGTCATGATGACGTCATCATGCAATTTAACATGATTTTTTTTTAATTTTGGCACTTTTAAGCCATATTTCATGAACGCAACATGCAAAATTCAAAATTCTTTATGTATTTGGTTTGTTAGGTAATAGGTATCTTAACAAATTTTTTAAAAGTGTGTGACATCATCATGACGACATCAGAAATGCAATTTTGTAAATCGCATATAAGGGAAGGTCCGATCGTCATGAAACTAAGTGGGAAGGTAGATAATGGTACTAGTATGCAACGTTTGAAGTGATGTCACAATGACGTTATCGGTCGATTTTTTTATGATGTTTTCAATTTTAAAATGGTATTCTGCTTCCAAAATTGTACACTTTCTTTCATTGGATTGACTTCAAACTTGATACAGTCCAAAACCACATTGACGACATTTGCATTGACATGTGTTGTCAAGATGACGTTATCGTAGGGCATGTGACGTCATGTGATACAGCTTGATTTTTGAAGTTATTCTAAGCGGTATCAAGCACTTTCAAAAGTGCTGCAAAAGGATGAACATAACATAAACTTTTGTAAATTGCGAAAAAGCCTGTTCTGTTCATCGAACTGACATAGCTCTAGTTTTTTCTTTGTTTCATGACGTTAATCGGGGATTTATTGATACAAAACCATATCCACTAAATGAGATCGAATGTGGCACTTAATGATATATGGAGAGAAGACAATCGCGCTTGTTATAAAGGAAGTCAGCCAATGAATAGTTGCATAGCGGTTTGGATGTCGCCATGGGCGTCGCCGGGATTTTTTTCTAGAGGGGGGGGCAAAGCACATTTTCCCCCCCCGAAATCTTTGTACATTTCCAGCGTATTCTTGATCAATCATTTTTCGAGGGTGGGCAGAGACATTCTCCCCCCCCCAACCCAACTGCACTATGACTTTGCGCCACTTTTCCTCCCCTTTTTGTTTTCTTTTTCCCCCTTTTTGTTTTTCCGGCCCCCCTTGCGCCAACTCCCCCCCCCCTTTGCGACGCCCTTGGATGGCTCCTCAGGTAGCGTATTGGCCGTTAAGCTAAGTTGATAAAGCGTTACCATGTGAAACATTAATTTAAATATTCACATTTCACTTTGTTGCAGATAATGTAAATGGATGGTATTTGGCAAGAAGATGACTTCTACTACTAGCAGCCAACTGATGAACAGAACACGCTGAACCGCGAAGAAAGAGTTTGAGCTTGCTTGAGCCACAATTCTATCTTTATGATTGGTCTGTACATAATACAGATGTCTTCTAATATGATTGCTGTAAACTCATTACTGTAAACTCATATGCCTTTAAGTAAATCAGCTTTTTTCGTTTTCGTTTTAAGGGTACTTACTTAAACAAAGTGTATTATGCAGGCACTTAAGTTGCACGCCGATTCGGAAATGTGTATTTTGGGCATCATGTAAACGAATTATTCCTTTCGAACATTGAAAAATTTCCTAGGTTAATTTTATCCATATAGTAAGGGTGAAAACTACAACTACCTAAAATTACTCAATTGTTTGGGCTATAATTTCTGTTAAATTCAGCCAAAACTTGTGGTCATGCAAGACCAAAATAATGTGGTCTTTTATGACCACAAATTTTATTTGAATTTTTGGTAAAATTAATCTGTTTCCCGTAAGAAATAAAGTAAGAAAAGACAAATACACAAGAAAGCCTATATGAAACACTGTCTGAATGTGCGAAAAATATATAGCTGTAAGACATAGACCGAAATGGAGGAGACTCCCAATTTGGGTAAATAGAATGCTATCCTGTATTATTTGTGGTATACTATTTTGGAAAGGAATGGTTTTATATTGTTTTAAGCCCGGTTTATGCTTCGCGTTGGTGCTGGGGCGGGACGGGGTTCGTGACGGTCAGTGATGCGTACACTGCGCATTGTTGGCGACATGAATTTTGCTTCGCACTTGTTTCCGTGTGGGTCATGAACCTGGCTTAAATCTGAAATCTTTTTTAAATATACATGTACATTTCATTGTAACTTTTGTCTGTGTGGGTTATGAACCGGGTTTGAATTTTTTAAAGCATATACTTCATTGAATTTTTTATTCTTGTCTTAATTGTTTTTATGGAAAGCGCCAAGGAGCATGATTTTTGTCATGGACGAGAGCTATATAAATTTTAACTACTTCTTCTTCTTCTTCTTCTTCTTCTTCTTCTTCTTCTTCTTCTTCTTCTTCTTCTTCTTCTTCTTCTTCTTCTTCTTCTTCTTCTTCTTCTTCTTCTTCTTCTTCTTCTTCTTCTTCTTCTTCTTCTTCTTCTTCTTCTTCTTCTTCTTCTTCTTCTTCTTCTTCTTCTTCTTCTTCTTCTTCTTCTTCTTCTTCTTCTTCTTCTTCTTCTTCTTCTTCTTCTTCTTCTTCTTCTTCTTCTTCTTCTTCTTCTTCTTCTTCTTCTTCTTCTTCTTCTTCTTCTTCTTCTTCTTCTTCTTCTTCTTCTTCTTCTTCTTCTTCTTCTTCTTCTTCTTCTTCTTCTTCTTCTTCTTCTTCTTCTTCTTCTTCTTCTTCTTCTTCTTCTTCTTCTTCTTCTTTCTTCTTCTTCTTCTTCTTCTTCTTCTTCTTCTTCTTCTTCTTCTTCTTCTTCTTCTTCTTCTTCTTCTTCTTCTTCTTCTTCTTCTTCTTCTTCTTCTTCTTCTTCTTCTTCTTCTTCTTCTTCTTCTTCTTCTTCTTCTTCTTCTTCTTCTTCTTCTTCTTCTTCTTCTTCTTCTTCTTCTTCTTCTTCTTCTTCTTCTTCTTCTTCTTCTTCTTCTTCTTCTTCTTCTTCTTCTTCTTCTTCTTCTTCTTCTTCTTCTTCTTCTTCTTCTTCTTCTTCTTCTTCTTCTTCTTCTTCTTCTTCTTCTTCTTCTTCTTCTTCTTCTTCTTCTTCTTCTTCTTCTTCTTCTTCTTCTTCTTCTTCTTCTTCTTCTTCTTCTTCTTCTTCTTCTTCTTCTTCTTCTTCTTCTTCTTCTTCTTCTTCTTCTTCTTCTTCTTCTTCTTCTTCTTCTTCTTCTTCTTCTTCTTCTTCTTATAGGAGTTTTTCAATGATGTATCTACTAGCATGACATTGTCCCATGTTGTCCAGTTTCCCTACTCAACATCCATTAAAAACAAAGTAAATCTTTGGCTATGCAGCCATAAGGTAAACTGATAAGGCTGGTCAGGGCTTTTCTTGGGGTTTTACTTAGCTTTAAATTAGCGTCATATGTTTCCTAACCCTGTTCTGTTTGTTTGTCTTCTGCACATCATAATCGCGTTCTCTCTGCTCTATCTCCTTGCCGCCCTGCCCTTTCATCATGCCAGTTTCTTTTTTTTTCCTTTCGAGGACTTCACGATGCAGAGTTGGAATTTTGCTTCTTGTTTCTTAGTCATTGACCGGCTAGCGTAGGCGTTCACTGATATAGACAGTTTCTTCAGCTCCAGACCATACCTTGATCTTCTCCGGTATAATGCGCTGGTAGTTGTATCACTGCTGCAAGATACCGGCCCATCTTATCTTATGAGATACTTGAAGCACGTATAACAGTCTCTAGTTTCTCCACAAAGCTAATTAGGAAGTTGTAAACAGTAAACTCCCATGTAAGCCGTGGGAGGATTGCATTATCACACATCCACAGCTTCATGATTCCAGTTATCCAGCTTTCGTGTGTAACGTCTAGAAAACCTTTCAGCTTCTCTAACACTTTTCAGCATCTTTCAGGTCTTTCTAGATAAGATTCCCCAGAAATCGGAGAGCAGTCAGTGGGCTTGTGGGGGGCCGTATGAATTTTGGAGACACTCTTTGAAAATCACAGGATTAAAACAATCCTATGATGCTAAGTGTTGTTTTTATAAAATTTTATTTGGTATAGTGCAATGCTGTTAAGTAAAACCAAACTGTCCAAAAGTCAGGAAAAAGGTGACTACTCATTTGGTTTGCAATCGGCAAAAGAAAATCTTGTATTACTAAACGTCTGTAAAGATTTATACATTGCTATATGTTCATTTAATGACAACTGTAATTGAATAGACATTTAAAATGGACTGTACAATCAAAATTATTCTTTTCTGGCTTTTTTTCATATTTTTTTAGCACACCCTAAAGTATTCCATTGATGGACTGAATTTTCTTCAAGAAATAGACGTTCAAGTTCTGTTTTCAACTTTAGTTGAACAAAATTGAGTTCAAGGTAAACAGTTTACACTTACAATTTAAGTCAAAATGCAGAAAACAAACTGACAAGAGTTTGGATAAATGTTGTTGTTTCTTAAAATTTCATTTTTCCCTCCGCCCAAATTATGAGAGGTGTCCCTACTCCTTAAAAATAAAATAATTTTGTCCAGACGTTTCTTTGAACATGTAATGTAATTGTAAATGTAACGATGCTACTCATCTTCCTTCTCGCTACTGATTTGTGAAGAGAAAAAGAGCGCCCCCTAGCATCGAATGATGTACAGCCCCCGCTCCTCCACTTAACGATGCCACTTACCTTACTTTACTTTACTTTATTCCACCTCGTGGTACAATGCAAAAATATAAAAAGGATTCTTCAAAATAAATTAGGTATGTCAAAACAAATGAGATAAGAAATAATGTACTAGTAATTAATACCAAGAGGTGCAGGGGACCCACAAAAAGCAAGCTTGTCGAGTGCGAGTCCCCTGAACAACAAAAACAATAACACAATTTAACAAGGTACACAATAACAACAAACATAGACAATACATATACACAGAGACAATACGAGAATGTAACTGTCAGGGACAGTGAATGTGAATTATTGTAAAGAAGCATTTAAAAAGATTAATTAATTAATTTCATTTCATTTCATTTCATTTCATTTCATTTCATTTCATTTCATTTCATTTCATTTCATTTCATTTCATTTCATTTCATTTCATTTCATTTCATTTCATTTCATTTCATTTCATTTCATTTCATTTCATTTCATTTCATTTCATTTCATTTCATATGGAGTAAGCTAGGGCCATAATAGACACACAAAAAATCACAATGGCGTTAAAGAAAATGGCAATGGAGAAAAAAATGGCATGCTTGAAGCAATATTAGAAGCATAAAGAAATAAACTGAATGACAAGACGATGAATTTAACAGAAAATTTAAATAATGATATAAAGCCACATTTTTTTACATGGCTCAAAATAGACCATGGCGCTATGCGAGAAAAATATAAACAAATAAATTAAATTAATGATATGGCTTACAGCATTACAAGAGCACAGAGTAACTTAGATAAATAAATCAAAAGAAAAAATGTATACCAACAAGGGATAATAATAGGGCTCTCGATCATGAATATCTGTTGAAAATAAGTTGTTTGACCTTAACTTTGAATGTAGAAATGGATGGCGATTTCTGAATAGATTTGGCAAGGGAATTCCATAGTATTGGGCCTTCAAATTTAACACTTTTCTTTGCAATGGATGTCCTTATTGAAGGCAAATGGAAGTCATTGGTCTGTCTAGTTAAATGGGTATGTAAAATTCTGTTACTGTAAAACATCGATGAAATGGATTCTGGAAATTATTTTTTGTTAGCTAAAACATAAAGATACCAAGTTAATAATAATATAAATCATTCATGTTCATTACCCTATCTTGTAGAAAAAGCGGATCTGTATGGGCAAGGTAGCTATTATGATTAATAAATCGTAGAGCTTTTTTTGTAGTAACAATAATCGGTTAATTGATGTTTGAGAAGTGTTCCCCCACGCTAACATTCCATAATTAATGTAAGATAAAATTAGAGTGTTGTACAGAGATAAGAGAATATACTTAGGGACATAGAACTTGATTCTATTGAGAACGCCGATATTTCTGGAAACAATTTTACATAGATAATCAGTGTGATTATTCCAGGATAATTTGTTATCAATATATAAACCAAGACATTTAGTACATTTGGTCACAGTAATCTTGTTTTGATCAATAAGAATATCCCTTGGTAATGATTGCAAAGAATTTCTAAACAACATACAGTTTGTTTGTTTGTTTATATTTAACGAGAGTTTGTTGGCTTTTACCCAGTCTGATATCAATACAAGCTCAGAATTTACGGTGTCAATCAATTCATTAATGTTTTTATTACTGTGGAATAAATTTTAATCATCGGCAAATAAAATAAACGATAAATGCTGAGAGACATTGACAAAGTCATTTATATATAAAAGAAATAATAGTGGTCCAACAATAGATCCTTGAGGGACTCCACATGTTAAGGGTCGTATATCTGAGGGAGTGTCATTTACTGATACATATTGTTTTCTATTAGAGAGGTAACTTTGAAACCAAGGTAGAGGGATTCCCCGGATACCGTAATAATTAAGCTTATGTAACAATATATTATGATCTAAAGTGTCAAAAGCTTTTGAGAAATTGAGGAAAATACCAAGGGTGTGTTCTGAATTGTCAAATCCTGTTACAACCTTATTAATAAGATGAAGAATGGCATGAGTGGTGGAATGTTTAGCTCGAAACCCGAATTGGAAGTTTGATATGATATTAAATGTACGTAAAAAATTAAGTGTACGTATGTAAACAACTCTCTCAAAAATTTTTGAGAAGAAGGGCAAGATTGAAATAGGCCTATAGTTGCTTATTTGGTCGGTGTCCGAAGCCTTATGAATAGGAATAACTTTAGCTATCTTTAAGTTATCTGGTACTATACCGGATTGTAGGGAAGTATTAATAACATATGTTAGAGGTTTTATAATGGCAGGGAGAGTCTGTTTGGGGACAGAGGAATTAATTGAATCAAAACCACTACTAACTTTATTTGGTAATTTGTTTATAATATCAGTAACTTCTTCTGTTGTAGTTGGATGAAAATAACAAGAATGTGGGTTTGAGTTAAGGAGATAATCAGTGAATGCATTTTTGCATTGGGGAATATTCCTTGCCAGATTTGGTCCTATGTTTACAAAAAAAATATTGAATTTGTCAGCCATAATTTGAGGATCATCAGTTGGATTTCCGTTGACTGTATTATTAACGATTCTTGTTGTGGGGGCGTTTTTATTAACGATATGGTTTATAGTTTTCCAAGTATTTTTTATGGTTTTTTTTTTCTTTTTCAAATTGAGAGCAATAATAAGTCTTCTTAGCAGTGCGTAAAACAGAAGTTAGAATATTTTTGTATGTAGTATAACTGACATGGCTAGTTTCATTACGTTTAGAAATAAATTTGTGATACAGCTTATTTTTTAGTTTGATTGATCTCAAAAGGGATGGTGTGATCTAAGGTAATTTGGGATTGGCCTTATTGTTCTTCTTGTTTTTACACGGAACATTTATATCATGATGATAATTAAAAACATTTGTAAAATTATTAAAAGCTACGTTTGGGTCTTGAGAGTTAAGTACAGAAGACCAGTCCGCCGAGTTTAGATCTTGTGTTAGTTTATCTAACTTATCTTTAGTATAATAGCGATAGTTGGTTTTTCTATTGACTTTTGGGGAAATATTGGCCATTGGTAGTGAGGTAATGATAGGAAAATGGTCAGTAATATCCGAAGTTAAAATAACAGAGTCTGGTATCGGCAAAACGTTGGTGAATATATTGTTATAATAAGGGAATAACAGTGTGAGGAGCCGGTCTTCACTGCGTGATAATGACCGGGTGTGGGGGTGACCGCTGTTAATGGACCGAGACGAAGTCGAGGTCCATTAACAGCGGTCACCCCCACACCCGGTCATTATCACGCAGTGAAGACCGGATCCTCATACTGTTATTCCCATTAATAAATACCTTTATAACGAAATAAACACTTAAAATGCTCCTATTTTGTGACTTTTTTTCCGGCGATATTTCCAGACTTATTTTGTGTTCATGTTCATGGGCCATATTTAAGCTTAACAGCTATAACGACGTAAACTCACCAGAAACTGCTGCCGTAGCGAAACAAATTACAACAATGTTTTCATCATATGGGGCGGATTGCAATAACCGGTCTTAAAGCTGGCTATGCGTATTAGACAGTCTAAAAGCTCGGGCTGTCAGTCAGTCTATAAGTAACACCATTGCAATGACACAGTTTAAGTAGTAAGACAGTCTTAAAATAATTAGCCTGGGTAAGGCTGGCTTAAAATGGTCTATAGTTGGGATTTTTGGAATTCACTGGTGTGTTGAATTATTCTTTCCCAATATATATATTTTTTTACAGTTGATGAGTGTTCGATAATTAAATCTTAAAATAGCAGAACACTGCTTGGAGGGAAAGTTCTCTGGGATAGAAGGGATCTTCTGGAAAAATGTAATGACACTGAGTTGTACTGCAAATACAATTTTCTGACCATAACATTTCGGAATTGACATTTGACTTTGCATGATATGAATCACACAAACCTAAAACAAAAATGTGCAGTCTCTCCAGTATTCGCCCGTAACCATGGAATGTTTGTTTGTAAATCACTACTCTAAGCGGGCTTTTTTTGCAATGGGCTAAGTTTGGTGTCTTAACCCAGACCGTCTAAGAACAATAGCCGGCTAAAATCGGACTGGTTTAGCCAGCCGACTAAGACCGCGTTATTGCAATCCGCATATCTTTACCAGCTGGGGCGGATGGCAATAACGCGGTCTAAGTCGGCTGGCTAAACCAGTCCGATTTTAGCCTGCTATTGCTCTTAGACGGTCTTGGTTAAGACACCAAACTTAGCCCATTGCAATAAGCTGGTCTTTACAAAGCCCGCTTAGAGTAATGATTCACAAACAAACATTCCATAGTTACGAGCAAATACCGGAGAGACTGCACAATTTTTTTGTAGGTTTGTGTGATTCAAATTATACGAAATCAAATCTGTCAATTCCAAGATTTTATGTTTTATGAGATTATTGCATTTAAATTGCAGTACAACTCGGTGTCATTAAAAACATTTCTAGAAGATTCCTTCTATCCTGGAGAATCCTCCCTCCAAGCAGTATTCTCTTCTTTTTTTTTTTTTAAAGATTATCACACACTGATCATCAACTGAAAAAAAAAACATGTTAGGAAAGAATAATTCAACACACCAGTGAATTCCAAAAATCCCAACTATAGACCATTTTAAGCCAGCCCTACCCAGGCTAACTATTTTAAGACTGTCTTAATACTTAGACCGTGTCATTGCAATGGTCTAACTTATAGACTGACTGACAGCCAGAGCTTGTAGACCGTCTAATGCGCATAGACAGCTTTAAGACCGGTTATTGCAATCCGCCCCAGCTGATGGAGGAAGCTAAAATCTCGTTTACACATTCCTTGTGTCCGGAATTACAAAGATGCTTGGTTTAGGAAAGGTAAATATGTCGGTGGGTGAAGTGTTTCAAAGAAAATAAATCGTAGATCTACGCTTTCGTCGTAAACATCCTCAGTATATACTGCACTGCTGTACGATGTCGTTTCAAAACTTCCTTACGCGCGCGCACGCACGCATCCCTAGCAACTGTGTTGCGTACGCGCGCGTCAGTCTCACGCGATGGGGGTTGATCGCATGTGCAGTGCTCAATTGTTAAAAGCTACCGCAGGACTGTTACTATATTTTGACCAATCATTGGCTTGCATGGGGCTGAACGGGGCTGGATCAATGCTGATTCAGGGGCCATTTATTCGCTTGATCTTTGAAGCCGGTCCATTATCACCGTTAATGACCGGCCACGTGATCGAGTCTCGACCTATCAGAAACCATCAACTCTCCAAGGTATTTATTAATATAGAATATAGAAGGTTAATATTAAGGTCTCCAGCAAGAATACTTTGTTTATTTTCAGTAGAAATGCAGGTGATTATATTCTCAAAATAATTCATGAAATCCTTATATGAAACCTGTGGAGGTTTGTATAAAACAACAATTATCATATTTTTGGATAATGTCTGTTTTAACTCAAAAAACAGTGATTCCACTGAGTTGTTTGAATAATTCAGATCACGGCGATTTTATACTGAATATCATTTTACACATAAAGGGCAACGCCATCACCATTTTTATCTGTTCTATTATTGGTAATTAGTTCATAACCCGGTAAAGAGAACCTCGTAGTAATGTCGTCTTTAAGCCATGTCTCAGAGAGACCAATAACTGAAAATTTACTGAATGATTGAAGTAGAAGTTTAAAATTATCGAAGTTTTTGGGGAGGCTTCTTATATTAAAATGAATGAATTCTAGTTTCTGGCTGCCATCAATGTTGGAAAGGGGACTACAGAAATCATTTTCGGTGGAGTAGCGACAGTGATGGGTATCTGGTACAGGTATGGCGGGGTCTATCGTATGTATATTTCTAAACTGAGGCAACTTAAAAAGTAAGGGGTCAGAAGCTGTATTCGCAGTAGTATCATCATCATTGAGATTTGCAAAATCATGAATTACGTCTTGAAATTCTGCATTGTCTAATGCATTAAATGGTAGGATGGTGGCTAAGCATGTATGGCAAAACCAGGGTTGTGAACTGTTTGATAGGTTAGTGTATTCCAGTGTAGTAAATGATGTATATTTCAAGTGAACCCAGGTATTACAAATATCGCAAAGTAGTCCACATTGATTTACTTTCACAGGACGATTACAAGATACACACGGAAACTTAACAGGCATAACGAAGTAACAGAAAACAATGTCAAAAACAATAAAAGACAAAAATTAACTGACTTAAATTAAAGTAATCTAAACACAACAACAAAGAAATGATACCGAACAAGTATTACTAACAATTAAAGAAGCAACGTAACAACTAATCGACAACAGCTACAACGTATATACAATCAAACTTACGGTCCTCCCAGGAATCGAGATGTGGCGGATCTACCAAGTCCAAAATGTCTATGGCGATTCAGGGACTGGGATGTGCTTCTTCCCGTTGATGTAGAGATCCCCGTTCCTGAAGACGGGATTCTTGCCTTCTCGGTATGCCTTTTGCATGATGTCACGCAATGATCTTTTCTTGGCGACATCAGCAGCAGGCATGTCTCTCAGCACGAAGATACCAGACTTCGCCAAGGATACCTTCATGGCTTTTGCGCGATCTAGCACTGTTTGTCTTTCTGACCGATACAGGAACTTCGCCAGAATATGCCGTGGTTTGTCTGATGCCGATTTGGGTGGTTTGCCGGTTCTGTGGGCACTCTCTATCTCCACATCTGTCATGCCGAATCGATCTGTTAGCAGTTCTTTTATCTGGTTGATTGGGATGACCGGATCTTTTGATTGTGACTCTGGTATGCTACCATCTGGCTTGCCGTTCTCGCCATTCTTTCCAGTAAAATTTGGACTCCAGATCGTCGATGGTGGATGCTGAGAAATTCAGAGATTCTTCCATGGCCTTCCGTTTGCTTTCAATCTCTGATACTCTCCCGAGTAAGACTCCTGGTTCAGGAGAGCTTTATCGACCTTCGCATTGAGGTCGGCGGCCAGGCTTCGAATTTCGCGCCTTAGACCATCAATGGCGTCGCCATTTTCGATGTTGGGCGATCTGGCTGCTGGGACAACGGATGGCGGACTTATCGAACCGTCTTGACCGGTTGAAGCCGATGAAGCCCCTTTGTCCCCTCGTCTCGGCATGATGAATTCTTGTTATCGTTCTGATAAAGACCTTGGCATCTATTGGTCACACTTGAAGTGATTTTTTTGGGACGATCCCGGGAGCTCGTTACACACACGTCCGTCTACATAGCTAACCTCCTGATCCTGCGTTAGCAAACCACGGGCATAACGGGAGTTGTTTTCTTGCCTTTCATTCTTGGCAAGTTTTACTGTCTTTATTGTTGCCCTTGCGATCCTGAAGTAGGACAGATGATTTACCCACAGTGAAATCACACTAGACGTGATATAATGTTATACAGGGTGTTTAAAAAAACAGGAAACCGAGCTTATTTTGTTGATTTCTCGGGTATGACCAATTATTTAGGAAAATGATAACCACCATCTGTTATATAACCATGTCTTCTTTTTCTTGACACCACGAACTCCATTTTACCGTCACGGATGACTGAGCACCAAGTGAGTCAGCTGACGTGCCAAAGGTGGCCTTGTACCACATGCACCTTAAAACAATTGACGGTTATCAGAGAGAGAGAGAGAGAGAGAGAGAGACTTTATCAGGAATGCGTTCACAGCAATGAGAACCAGGGGGGAGATTTGCGTTGAAAGGAATTGGGGCATTGCGCTGAAAGACAGTGGGGTTAACGGGAACAGTGATAACTCTTGATATGTTTTAGCAATTGAATAAATGACTTCGATAATGTACGTCCTGGATTTTGTTATTTTCAACATGCTGAAAACTGTCAATTGGTCTTATGGTGCATGTGGTATTAGGCCTTTTCTGGCATGTCAGTTACATTACTTGGTGCTCAGTCATCCGTGACAGTAAAATGTAGTTTGTGGTGTTAAAAAAAAGAAGACATAGTTATTTAACAGCTGGTGGTTACCATTTTCCTGAGTAATTAGTTATACTAGTCAACAAAGTAATTAGTCAACAAAGTAAGCTCGGTTTCCTTTGTTAGAAACACCCTGTATTGCTCACCATCTCCTAAACAAAATATTCTACATGCAGGTCGTGTGGAAAGCCATATCTTGTCCTGTCTCAGAGACAGTTTAGGACATGACAAGATGAATGTTACCATTGTCGAGCCGGAGGCAAGCAGCATTCAACGCTTCCACGATGAAGTTGCTAAAGAGCCTCTACGTGGCGTCAATTTCGACTGGAGATGCCAGACTTTTCAAAAATACGCGAAATCCGAAGAGGCGATGAGCGACAAGTTTCACATTATAATTTGCATCAGTAGTCTTTACTTCTTGGGAGACCTGGACGAGGTTTTGACGAATCTGTACGGCAGACTCGAGGATGGTGGTATTCTACTACTTGGGGTGTCACAAGGTGGGCCTAAATACTGACGTGCGCGCATAAATTCACCACCACGCGCGTGTGCACGAGCGCCCACGGTGCATAGATATAGAACTTAAAATAACTAGATCGGACGCGCGTTCGAACACGCCATTCACTGTGCACAAAACTTCTGGGTTTGTTATGGACGCGCTGCAAAGTCACGTGAACAGGGCCACGCGCAAAGGACAGCTGCTGAATGCTGGACGAAAAATATCGCCAACACCCCCACCTGAATTCAGCTATGCGTTGAAGTTCTTAACAACAGGTTGACATTTTTAACTACGATTTTTGACAATGTGACATTTCACATTTCTTAGGGGCCAAATTGGCGACTGTGTTGAAGGTAATTGATTTTCAGCCAAGAATACTAATTTGTACCGAAAAGTAGCCACATTGTGTTCTTATATCTTTAACAAAGGCAAATGTCAAAAGCGTACTTAAATGTCAACCTTTTTCATGAGATTTTCCCCTTTTTTTAAATGTGCAATAAAAATCAACCGTTACTTGCCTATCAGACAAAACATAAACTTTTAATTTTACCAATATCAAAATGAAATAACAGAAAATTATTTTGTACATAAGCAACGATAAGGCCAAAAAAAAGTCTCCGGTTTCTGGTATGGAGCTTGCCCAAAATGTGGTGCGGCGATTTTATTTTTTACCTGACTGTTTTGCTTCAAATATCGGCTGATGACTGCAAATGGTGCCCGACTAAACTTAGTGCAAACATGGTGCAAATGTATTGGAGCCCAGAGAGGCCACATAAAGCTTATACTCAATCATAACCCCATCTAAAAACACGTTAAAATTGTGCAGCAGCAGGATTCCAGTCAAACCAGTGAGTTTGGCGGTTTTGAGACATCATCTTTCATTGAAAAAAAAACTTTTTCATTTTGCCGACGCGCATGGCTACGGCGACGCGCGCGCATACCAGAAACCGGAGACTTTTTTTTGGCCTAAAAATGGGCACTCGAAATATTGCGTTGCTTTATAATAATAATAGCTTTATTTACAGATGGTAGCCGTATCACCTGACAGATGATTTTCAATGGGCCATCAATTAATACTGCTAACCTCAATAGGAACATTACATATGAAATGAATGGATGACTACAAAAACAAGTCTTTGGCCATCTGTTGTGAGTACTGAACAAACGAATACTTAAATAACTTTTAGGTAATAAGCACTATGAAAACTTACTCGGTAACTAATAAATAATCTGATGAAATGGCAGTTCCATATCCATATCTATTAATCAAGATGTCAAGAATATCATTGCTCATGAAAAAAATATATTTGGTTGTCACCATCCGAATTTTTATGTGAAGGTCTAGCCTATGCAACTACCAGCAGGTGAGTATTGCTTCCCATAAATTTATGAACCAGAATAAGTAATCCAATATATCTTCCTCATATGCATGAACGCTATAGAGGGCTATTCAATCTTTCAATTTCAGAGGAGCAACAATAAGACGATAGCGAAATACTAAGCGAAACTTGTTAAATTTTAGCTATGGTTCACGCACGAGGCCTAGTGATGCATGCGTGGCTAGCTATCTCCTCACTGTACGCACAGTCGGCAGTGCAATCTTCTTTCTGACGAAGACGTACGCTTTTGTCGAGCAGTGCAAACTTCTTCATCTGTTGATTGTGATTCGTTGAGCAAGGCGCAGTTTTCACAGCTCCAGTAAAGTGACTTCCAATTGCAGAATAGGAAACTGTGTTCCATCTTCGGCCGTGTCTGGAGTAACAAGTTGCTCCTCTTACAGGCCTTTTACCACCTCTCTGACGGATGATAAGATGCTAGGCCTTTAAATACATGACAGTTATTATCGATAGCCTATCCTGGCCCCAAGGGCCAAGGCTCTTTGTAATACTTCCAGGCTTCAAATGAGTCGGGTAGTCTTCAAAGATTGACGGTACGGCATCGACACGCAGACGTGTTTTCCCCCCATTCCACCTTGAAGCACTCTGCAGGGAAATGGTCGCTGCAAAGACGATCGTGCTTTGTTGGATTCCATTTGCTGCCATTTGGAATATTTCTCATTGATGTTTTCAAACCAGGAGAATGGTGCATTTTCTTTAATCACCCACATCCCACAACAAAAAGTGACTCCTAATCCTCTTTCCCCCGCGGAGTCGGACTATTATTAAAAAGCAGGAGAGGGAGGGTGATGTTAGGCCAGAAATAATTGTTATTCGATGTTCAGGATCAGGAGTACCATCTTAACTTTTAAAACAACACCCTGAAAATATTTTAAGTAGGCCCTACGCGGTTATTACAAAATTCGGAGGATCCTTTGGATCACACACGGGGGACTTTTCTCCACACCCATTCCTATGATTTATGCCCATTTGGCAATGCTTAACGAAGCCTATATGGAGTTAATTTTTATAAAAACTGTCTTGTTCGAAATGTACTCTCAAGAGATAAATTCTGCGTATTAAGTTACTCACATATGATGTTAACTTCTTGAGAGACTGTCCTCCGGGTCCCTTTCTCCGTCTTAGTTGAACTTTGCTGCCGCACAGATTGCCACCATTTTCAAGCAGTGATGGAGTACAAGTGATCGTCATGCCGAAGAAATGCGCGTTTAAATTTTTGACCCTATTCACGTGACCAATGGCAGCGTCCTGTCAAAACGCGCGTATCATACGCGCGTCCGATCTAGTTTTTTCAGTTCTATATCTATGATTCCGAATGGCTCATTTGTCAAATTTACGTGCAGTATCTGCACGCGCGAGACGTGGAACGCAAGGGCCCCATTTCACAGCGCTGCTAAGCACACAAAAAATGCTTAGCACAAAAGAGTCTTGCCTAGAAAAGCCGGCTATCAGCCAAAACTCCATGTGATTTTCATGCTAAGCAAGCAACAGGATATATCATGTTGCCAAAACTCCAGGTGATGTTTATTGCTCATGATTGCAATAAACATCACCTGGAGTTTTGGCTGGTAAACTGCTTTTACTTGACTATTTTTGTGCTAAGCAAATGTTTTGCTTAGCAGTGCCGTGAAATTGGAACTGAGCGTGAGCATGTGATCCTTGTGGCGATGCTGGGTTTTATTTATCACCTTTCACCGTTGAGTAGGTACTTGAGTAATGTTGTAGTATACACTTGTTGTCCATTACTTTTTTCCCAAGTACCGGGTACTGTCGAGTGTTTAGGTTGCCAAGTATGAGTAAGAGTACGAGTACTTGTTCTTGCGAATACGAGTATGTGTACTTGTACTTCTGAATACAGCCTTACTGCAAATGGTTCATTGTGCCTAATTGGCCAAGGCCGAGTCAGACCGATATACAGACCCACACACGACTAGCTGTTAAATGTGTTTGTCCGGACGTGCACAGAGGAAAATCAGGAATCCTCGATTTCTCCACAAGCCAATCTACCATTTTAATTGAAAGTATCGATAAAATAAGGTCGTGGTATTAGTCAAGCTATCCGCTCCGTCCACAAGTACCCCCTCACCGGCAAAGAAAGTACAGTTGGGGGTGACCGAACGACGCCATTTTACCTGACTGCAATTCATTTGCTGCGAAGCGCGGCCACTGCGCGCACATAGCACAAATCTTCTAGTGTACGTGCGTCGCACACACTCGGAACAGTGCGCGTCAACCAGCGAAATGTCCCACCCATGGGACGTCGCAACCTCGTTCCCCATGGGAACGATCGCGCTGCGCCATTTTGTTTCCCATCATGCCTTGCGCGATCCCTGGAATTGTGTAATTTAAAAAATAAAAAAATTCCAAATATGGCACATTATAATTAGGCTGCAGTTTATCCGTTTTACGTGCTGACGCCATCTTTAAAATGATAAAAGTTGGGATTTTGAAGAATCAATCCTTTCAAACATAAAGTTAGGACGTTGCGTTATGTAGTAAAGATTTGTATTAAATTAGCCCTGGTGGACTCCCTTTCCTCCCTACGTTACGGAGGGAGTCCTGAGTACACATGTGCTCACAACCGAACGAAAACATTTCTTACCAATAATTTCAATATGTTTACCTTGTTGGAGAAGCTAATTTTACGTCGTAGTATTCTATGTGTCCTTATCTGTTAGCACGCTGGGTTCAGGAATTCCATATGCGATGCTGACTGACGTCAATCAGGAAAATAAACTCGAAAGCATCGTTAAACTTGTACGTGTTTAGTCTCTTTTCATCAGTTTCTCACCGCCGAGTCTATTCTAGTCGTACATCATACCATGAACGTCTGTGCAGCGTGTAGTCTGGTTCCCTAGACCGGACAATTATTCTCGACGCTCATATCACATCTGGTCCGAGGGACAGACTATGCCGCATGAATATGCAGTGCGCACGCGCGATTTGCTTAGTAACCACCCTCATACGCATAAACAAATGAGGGCGCTAGCGTGCGTGCGCGCTTTCGGATCGTACGCACGTACATTTGTACATGTACATTGTACATGATGCATGACGTACGACTCTGGGAATAAACTGATGAAAAGAGACTACAAACACGTACAAGTTTAACGTTGCTTTTGAGTTTATTTTCCTGATTAACGTCAGTCAGCATCGCATATGGAATTCCTGAACCCAGTGGCCAATAGATAAGGATACATAGAGTATGTAGGCGTGAAATAAGCTTCTATAACGAGGTAAAACATAACAAAACTCTGGTAAAAATGTTGGGATGGTTTCATGTAGAAAAGTCTTGTCCTGGACGTTAGTCGTATTGCAATGAAGACTTCGTCCAACCTGGGCTAGTATTAAATGTACTTACCCCTTTCGTCCCTTTACAATCGAAGAGACAGGGTTTTTTTTTGGCGAAAAACGAGGCTGCCATAATCCATATCGTATACAGGCATCGCGACTTTGAATAACATTTTTTTTTTTCGTACGTGTTACCTGCAAAGCGCATTATGGGCGCGCCCGGCGTGCAATCTTCGAAATGCGCGCGCAGTACGCTGTGAAAAGCGAGCGTCATTTACGTCATCATCACGACCAGGTGTTAGTGTAAGGAACGCGCACGCGCCCCTGGAGTCGAGGCTGGGGACGTCGTTGCTATGTAAAAGGGCGCCTCCAAGCAAAATAAAAAAACCTTGCTCCGGCGTGGCTCTGCATTCTATAGTTGCTCCCTTAAAGAAAACATCACTTCAAGTTGGTGTCTGTCATTCATTTTTGTAAAGGGTATCCTTAAAGTGTCTAATTTTGACAATTATTGGGACGAAACATATACGCCTTTTCTCGGTACATGTAAGGCGCCATGTTGTGTGACGTCACGGGCATCATAATCCATCATTGGAGTTAACAAAACCCGAACCAACACATTACAGACCCTTTTTTTTGCGTGCGCGCTGTGCAATGTGGAACTGCCGTGTAGTGTCACATTTCCAACGAACAAGGCCGATGTTCTATTCAATTGTTTTATTCATTGGGTTCGAATGTCGATATGTGCAGTATATACGTATGCCTGAATGCTTTCTGGGATAGAGGCCTTACTAGAGATTTCCTCCATGGCCAGTGATAGCGTAACGCTGAGTGGCGATTTGCATGTACTTATTCGTGTACATGCATGTACAGCCACAGGCTCTTCATGTAGCGCGCTAGTGCAGCCATGGCCTCGTGACTTTTGAACATGCATAATGCATGATACTTGGTGAAATTTGTCCAATCGGCGGCACTTAGCTGTGCGCCCATAGCGAATATGTGGTATGGAAAAAAATCGCTAGCGGATACCGGGAAGCGCGACATCCCGCTAATGTACATAAAGTATTCACATTTATGTCAATTATGTGCCATTTCCGTGATAAGGGTATTCAGGAGCACATTTTGGCACTGCCATGTAGGGCCCACCGGCTGACTTCATGTGTCAGAGATAATTATGTCGGTATCTATAGCACTCACGTTTTCCCACCTTGGGATGGATAAAATGCAAAGTTTCGTTGTGATGGCCGTAATCTTAGTATGCACAAACGCCAAACATTTTTGTAATAAGAACGGAGGGTAAATAGTAGAAATGATTTGCTCAAAAATGCGACGGAACGACGCGTATACGCAAATTGGACCAAGACTCGGGTTATATATATCAGAAAAATAACAGTACGGTCCATTATTAACAATATGTGGCGTGCGTGCATTACATGAGGGTGCGGGGGAGGGGTTTATCTTGCGCCACCTTACATACATGCCTTCTTATATGTTGTCTAGGGGCTAGACGTTGTTTTGATTTGATACGCGATAACCCGCCGTCGGGAGAGGGCGTTATCACAACCAACCAATATCACCCACGAACATGTCAGGACCAACGTCGAGGGAAATTCGTATCTATTGTGTTATGCGTGCGCACGTGTTCAGCCTAAGGGCCCTGTCACACTACTGCGTATCCTAATTCCTTATGAGTTGCGCATTGCCTTTTTTTCATACGCAGTCGTACGCACAATACGCACCTCATATGCATCTCTATCGTTTTATGTAAGTTTTATGTACGCAGGCATACGCATGGTACGGCCCAGTACGCTGGATAGTTTTGGGCATGCACAAAACTACGCTGCGTACGCTGTTACGCAGGTCATAAGTTAAAAATACGCAGCGCATCGGTCCCGCATCGGTCGAGCGCGGTACGAGTGCGCTATGTCTTCGTGAGGGATAAGCCGTTCATACGCGGCAATACGCTGATCTCCTATATTGGACGTATACATAGCGACGTATTGCACGAATTAGTACCGCTCGTCCTGCGAGCGGGCAGCGCATTGTACTTATTCGTAACTTATGAGAAACGCACAGATGGCGAACTTGCGCACTGCATACGCAACTCATACGCATCTCATACGCAGTGGATGCGCTGAATTTGTTACTTGTTCGCTAGATGTGCGTCGCACATATGTCAAAGTAATCAACAAATTTCGACGTTTTTGATCGTACGGCTGCGTATTGAAAATTGTTGATAAGGAACTCATAAGGAATTGGGATACGCAAAAGTGTGACAGGGGCTTAATATAAGCAGTGCGCATTCAAAACATTTCACTTTAGCTCTGAACCAAACTCTTAAATTTGAACCAAACTCTGAACCAAACTCTTAAAAGATGCAGCAAAACTGTGCAACTTCGCCCGTCAGCTCCTTTGTTGTGTGTAGTGTGCGAGGGACTGAAAATGAACTGGGAGGGAGATTTTAAGTCCGACGCCTCATAAGTCCGACAAAATCGCATCCCCTAACCAAATAAAAGGCCCATACGTCCGACGCCTGAAAGCTTCAACTCCTCATAAGTCCGGTCCCTCATAGCTCCAACGCCTCGTAGGTTCGACAGATTGAACGCCTCGTTTTTTCGAAGTCGGACTTATAAGGCGTCGGACCTATTAGTGGGGCTGTTGAGTGATACGATTGTGCACTTTGTGACTAAAGCATGAAACTTCGCATGTTGGTTCTTCATGCCATGAAAACAATTTTCAGATGGGGAGCCATTTTATATTTTACCTCTGGTGATCTTTGAGAGGTCAATGACCTTCACATACAGTATTTATAACAATTGTTCTTGAAAACACCACTTTCCTATGACCCAAGTCTATGTCATAGGTCTAGGCCATGAAAATAAAGATCATATGTGAAAGCAAACAAAAATTGACCTTTAGTGACCTTCCAAATTTCAATGACCTTTGTATACATATTTTGTCGTTATTATGATTTACTCTTTAAACCCCAACTTTTTGAAGACCAAGTCTAAATGTTAGGTGTTCATACTATGATCTTTTGTTTCACATGTAGGGCATTTCATGTCTGACCTCTGGTGACCTTCAAGAGGTCAATAAACTTTATTGCCTTTTTTATAGATATTTTTTAAGATTTATTATTCAAAACCGAACTTTTTCAGGACTCAAGTCTAAAAGTTGGCTCTTTGTGACATGAAAAGAATTTTCAGATATTGGGACATCATAATCTGTACTTTGGTAGGTCAATGAATTTTATATACCTTATTTTTCGCTATTGTTATATTTATTCGTCAAAACGCCTTGTTTTCGTGACCCAAGCCTTAATATTGCCCCAATAATTATACAGTCATGTAATGAATTCAAAGCCCGCAAACAAATTGGTGTGACATCTGACCTCCATTTCCCGCAACATGTTGCGACTGGGATAGAAGACTGTTGGACTTTCTTTTACAATTTAACATGTACAAATGTCTAACAATAGTTACTGTTATGTACTTATTACACTCTGTGGTATCTAGATGGACTTGGGTCACCACATTTTTAACCGTTTTACCAAGCCCACACGTCACTGTTAGACTATAATTATTGTCCAATGTACCTGTTGTAATCTGTTGCGCCCCTGTCTACCCTTCAAAAAGGGAAATGGAGATCAGAGGTCATTACAAAGTTGTCCTTGGGATCTGAATTCATGACATGCTGTAGAAGAATACTTAAAATACACCTGTTTTGATCTATTTAGACTTGAGTCATGAAAAAGTGGCTTTTGGAATATTAAATATGATAAATAGCGGCAAATAGGGTATAAAAACTTTATCGACCTCATAAAGGTCACCAGGGGTCAAATATGAATGTTCACACATCTGGAAATTCTTTTCATGTCACAAAGAGCCAACTTTTAGACTTGGGTCATAAATAAAGTAGGGTTTTGAAGAGTAAATCTTATAAATATATTCAAATAGGGCATACAAAGTTCATTGACCTCTTGAAGGTCACGAGAGGTCAGATATGAAATGCCCTTCATATGAAAATGCTTTTCATAGCATGAACACCTATACGTTAACCTATAGGTTATTGACCTCTGAAAGGTCACCGGAGGTCAAGTATGTTTTTTTTCACATCTGATCATTATTTTCATTGCCTGAAGACCTATGACATAGACTGGGGTCATAGGAAAGTGGTGTTTTCAAGAACATTTATTATAAATACTGTATGTAAAGTTCATTGACCTCTCAAAGGTCACTAAAGGTCAAATATGAAATGTCTCCACATCTGAAAAATTTCTTCATGGCATGAAGAACCAACATGCGAAGTTTCATGCTTTATTCACAAAGTGCACAGTTGTATCATATATTTGACCTTAAATCAGTGTTATGCCTCTTAAGTCCGACGCCTCATAAGTCTGAATATGAGGCGTCGAACCGAGGCGCCGGACTTATGATACGGCCCGTGTCTGTCCCCGAAAATTGGCCAAAAGTATATTGTTTTATCATGCCATCGGCGTCGTATCTTTATGCTCTGGCAGGGATCGTTTTAATCGACTTCATACAAGACTTCTTGCAACACGGCCGTAGCTTATTGTGCACTCGCGCTGTTTTTTACTAAAAACACTACTCCTTCCAGGAATTGCATGGCACAATGACGAGACTCATGGATGAACACGAATTCGTTGGCCCGCAGATATTTCCGATTGAGCTTGTTTTCGTGAGTGCCCTATTCTTCATGAGTGTTTTTGTTTCCCTTTAACAATTTAGTGCCCCTTTGAAAAAATACATGTGTAGTCATTGAATGGAGTCTGGTGACCTAGGCTGCCATTTAAAAAAAATTAATTAGTGTATACTTGTCAACCAAAAAAAACTTCATCAGATCGATCGATGAAGGCTTATAGAAAAGAAATGAGGCGGAACGGCACACAATAATGGAACGAGACGCAATTAAAGTGGAAAACCGACTACAAGTCACCGAGTAATTAAATCTACCGCATCAATGGAGTTCGAGTCAGGGTTAATAGGACTGAGCGGAATGCATGCCATTTTTCTGGTATAGACCTTATTCACGAGGAAGCCATTTTCCACCGTGTTCCCTGAATCAATTTGATACATTGTAAACTGTTGAATGGCATGGTGCCAGACTTATGATTGGAGTGCGTGGCAAGCCTCACTTTCATTTTTTTTATGTGGCTTAAAACATAAGGGTATGTTTAATCACAAGTTGCGCATTATTCATTTTCGCAGACTGGTACTAATTTGTAATGAACTTTAATTGCTTTCATTTTTACTTGCAAGTTCCAAAACTGAAGAGTTGACCTCGCTTTCAATGTACTATGGCCGAAGTGAGGTTTCGTTTCCATGATTTTTTAATATTTACAGTTTAAAAAAAAACTACCTTAAAGTCTAAAAACTGAATTGTATTAGTATTTCTAGTTAAAGTTATAATATTCTATCCATTAATAGCTGAATCGAAAAATCAGTTAGTTTTAGAAAACTACTAGAAGAAAAACATAATTTAAAACCTGATTGGTTTACTGCAACTGTAGGTTTGTGCATAAACTGCATGGCTCGTTTGTCATCTATACCCATGATTCAATGAGAATGTCAAGTATCAATATCTCGTGCAATAATTGAATCATGAACATTTGTCTAGTCTCCAAACAACATGACTAATTTCTTGTCGTTTTTTGCATGTACAATGCCGACTCACTTGGCGAAAATTGTGTTGTCACTTTGGCGCTTCCCATCTCGAAAAAAAGACAACTTGCAGTCCCTCACTCAGGATACGCGTTATGTCCTTTTGGAAAAGACTGGGTTTTTTCCGACGCTTTTCAATGTTTGGCGGTGTCAAAGGTGATTTGCCAATTGCCATGGAAACGGCAAATCGCATTATAATTATGTAATGGGCTATTTCCAAGAGTCGACGCAGATCAGTTAGCTGTAGAGTGATCGTTAGTCAGTGGTGTCGACGGGAAAAAGCCTTGAGGTCGCATCAAGAGCAAAACTAATTGTATTTTCCGTCATTTATTGGGTCGCGGACTCGTCGTCTATGCTGCTTAGAGCCTGGGAAACTTCATCTGGAAATGCCGTCGTTTGCTTGTACTGTCCTCCTGGTGACGTGCATTGTGATCCTGCTAATTGTAAGGCTTCGCGGGATTCGAGGTAAACTATTTGATTGGAAACTAATATGTTGTCTCTTTTTCACCTCGCCAATAGCTGTATAGAAATTTCAAATATAAATGCCATTTTAAATGTCCCCAATTCTGTTTATTTGTTTAAATTGTTGGTATGACATAATGATAGATGTAAAAGATTTGACTGTTTTGGTAAAATTGATAACATTTCGTTACAATGTTGATGTTCATTATTACCAACTGGTGTGAAAAGCACTGTCTGCTGCATCTGATGGGGCTACACTTTTGCTAACTTATAGTTGCAATTGTTCTGCATTATTTATTACGAGACGCGTGCATGAGATAGAGTCGGCTTTTCAGTTCAGGAGGCTAAGACTTTTGTTAATTAAACCATCATAGCGTTTTGGCAAATTTGAAATAAATTTGGCGATTATCAATATCTTTATTATGGTAAGTATGAAATCAAAACTAATGTTGTGAAAGGTAACAGTGGGCATGGCTACCCTTTTTTTAATGCTTTACCTAACGTCGAGTCAGTTTGTATCAAATAAAGGGAATTTTAGCATACTCATTCATTCATTCGTTAGACATAGGCATTTGCCCTTGGTCTCCTCCTCAAATTATACACAGTTGGGATCACTGGCGCCGCTCCCTGTTACATACAAAAAGCCCCGGTTAAGTGACCAATCAGACTGCATGCTTGGAATCCAACTTGAATTGCGTTTACTGTTTCGACCAATCCATAAGCTCGATGTACGTTTTCTTCACCTCAAATAGCTCACAGGATTGTTGGGAATGAATAATATATTTTTTATGTTTGAAATGGGTTGTGCCACATATCTCCGGGCTGTATTTTGTTACCCACAACACGCCAACTTTCTGTTTGAAGTACTTTTCATTGAATTCAAAGATGTTTCGGTGCATGATTAAAGTTCTTCTAAGAGAAAAGATAGCGTGCGTTTCCTTTTGTAGGTTGGGGTATAGTATCATCCCTATCAAGTGCATCGCAAGAACTGCCTCATCTTGTGGGCAATTGTGTTCATGGAAAGTATCATTAAGTGCATTTAATAAGAACCGCATACACCTCGACCTTTATCGAATGCTTACTTGATATTTTCTTGTCTTTACAATGTGTTCTGCTTTAGTTATATTCGGTTTGAAAGTTTAAAAAAGTCTTTCCGGGTAATTCCTCCAAAGAACATTCAACGTATGATTCTAGGTTCAAGTTGAAGACCGGAGATTCCAGGTTCATAGAAATTTGTTTGGTCCATCATTTGTAATTTGTGCATTTTGTTCGTTTGAAGCAACAAAAGTGCTGAAGATCTAAATAAGGGTGCTGAACAACTTACCCAATGAAGTTTCAGCTCACCTTTAGGCAAAAAAAGTTCAAGTTCCTGGTATGGAGCTTGCCCCAAAAGTGGTGCGGCGACGCGGCTTTTGTTTCTTTTTTTTCCCTTTCAATTGTCGGCTGATGACTGGTGCCCGACTAAACTTAGTGCAAATGTATTGGAGTCCAGAGAGGCCACATAAAGCTTATACTCAATCATAACCCCATCTAAAAACACGTTAACATTGTGTAGCAGCAGGATTCCAGTCAAACCAGTGAGTTTGGCGGTTCTAAGACATCATTTTACATTGAAACAAAAAAAATTAACCGACGCGCATGCGTACGGCGACGCACACGCACACCAGAAACCGGAGAATTTTTTTTGTTTGGCCTGAGCTTTTTTGGGGGCCCTTGCATTTTACTGATGAAATGCATTTAACTGATCATCACCCCTGGCGTGTACAACCAAATTAAAAGGTGGACTTATCTATGAGCCATGCCCATGCCAGCCTGGCTAGCTAGCGTGCCATGTTTAAATATACTGGATACTGCAGTCTGTAAATCTTTAGTCTATGTAATAGAGCCATGGTCTATAATTTTTGAGCAGATTCGCTGATTAATTCTGCAAGACAACTGCATCTTGACCACTAGGTTTTGACAAATCAGCGGGCGCGTTCTATATCGGGTCTTCGGTCATTCACCTGTTGTCTTGTCATAGACGTGGATTTAAAAAAAACCTAGACACATCAACAAAAGCTGTGGTCACGCGCTCTGCAATATATGTTACGCAATATTCGCCTGCCTAATGATGTATTTCAAAACACTGCATTCAAATTGACCAATCGCATGTTTAGTCCTGATTTGGAAATGAAATGACGTCATGATTTAGTAAAGTCAACCCAGATTGGCTGAGGAGCGAGATCGCATAAATCTGCATGCTTTGATATATCAGGCATTATACGGAGACGGGCTCCGCGGATAAGGCCCCCCCCCCCAAAAAAAAAAAAACAAGTCTCCGGTTTCTGGTATGCGCGCCCGTCGCCGTAGCCATGCGCGTCGGCAAAATGAAAAGGTTTTTTTTTTCAATACAAAATGACGTCTCAAAACCGCCAAACTCACTGGTTTGACTGGTCTCCTGCTGCTGCACAATTTTAACGTGTTTTTAGATGGGGTTATGATCGAGAATAAGCTTTATGTGGCCTTTCTGGACTCCCATATATTTGCACTAAGTTTAGTCGGGCACCATTTGCAGTCATCAGCCGACATTTGAAGCCAAAAAAAAAAAAAAAAAACAGGTAAAAAAAAAACAAACCGCGTCGCCGCACCACTTTTGGGGCAAGCTCCATACCAGAAACCGGAGACTTTTTTGGGGGGCCTAACGGGTGATACTCAGACTAGTAAATTATCAAGAGTCAGCTTGTGCTCTGAGTGCACGTGCAAATACATGTGTAATCATTGAATGGAGTCTGGTGACCTAGGCTGCCATTTAAAAAAATGTTAATTAGTGTATACTTGTCAACCAAAAAACTTCATCAGATCGATCGATGAAGGCTTATAAAAAAGAAATGAGGCGGAACGGCACACAATAATGGAGCGAGACGCAATTAAAGTGGAAAACCGACTACAAGTCACCGAGTAATTAAATCTACTGCATCAATGGAGTTCGAGTCAGGGTTAATTAGGACTGAGCGGACTGCGTGCCATTTTTCTTGTATAGACCTTATTCACGAGGAAGCCATTTTCGACCGTGTTCCTTGAATCAATTTGATACATTGTAAACTGTTGAATGGCATGGTGCCAGACTTATGATTGGAGTCGTGGCAAGCCTCACTTTCATTTTTTTATGTGGCTTAAAACATAAGGGTATGTTTAATCACAAGTTGCGCATTATTCATTTTAGCAGACTGGTACTAATTTGTAATAAAGATTACTTGCTTTCATTTCTACTTGCAAGTTCCAAAACTGAAGAGTTGACCTCGCTTTCAATGTACTATGGCCGAAGTGAGGTTTCGTTTCCATGATTTTTTTAATACTTACAGTTTAAAAAACTACCTTAAAGTCTAAAAACTGAATTGTATTAGTATTTCTAGTTAAAGTTCTAATATTCTATCCATTAATAGCTGAATCGAAAAATCAGTTAGTTTTAGAAAACTACTGAAGAAAAACATATTTTAAAACCTGATTGGTTTACTGCAACTGTAGGTTTGTGCATAAACTGCATGGCTCGTTTGTCATCTATACCCATGATTCAATGAGAATGTCAAGGAGGTTTCTCGTCTATACACATGCAGAAAAAAAAGTCAGGAAAGCAGACTACTTTGAAAACTAAAAGCACCGCCAAAGATAGTGACTAAAAACAATAGAAGGCCTCTGGATGTAGTTGTTTGCCTATCCTAGATGCTTGAATGGCAGACACTTCTCTTGATTTTGTTCACTCTCAAACTCTGCTTAATTAAAAGTATCAATATCTCGTGCAATAATTGACCGGTTTGTTGGCATTACGCAGGATTTTAGTGTTGAATCATGAACATTTGTCTAGTCTCCAAACAACATAACTAATTTCTTGTTGTTTTTTGTATGTACCATGCCGACTCACTTGGCGAAAATTGTGTTGTCACTTTGGCGCTTCCCATCTCGAAAAAAGACAACAACTTGTAGTCCCTCACTCAGGATACGCTTTATGTCCTTTTGGAAAAGACTGGGTTTTTCCGACGCTTTTCAATGTTTGGCGCTGTCAAAGGTGATTTGACAATTGCCATGGAAACGGCAAATCGCATTATAATCATGTAATGGGCTATTTCCAAGAGTCGACGCAGATCAGTTAGCTGTAGAGTGATCGTTAGTCAGTGGTGTTGACGGGAAAAAGCCTTGAGGTCGCATCAAGATCAAAATTAATTGTATTTTCCGTCATTCATTGGGTCGCGGACTCGTCGTCTATACTGCTTAGAGCCTGGGAAACCATCTTGAAATGCCGCCGTTTGCTTGTACTGTCCTCCTTGTGACGTGCATTGTGATACTGCTGATTGTAAGGCTTCACGGGACTCGAGGTAAACTATTTGTTTGGAAACTAATATGTTGTCTCTTTTTCACCTCGCCAATAGCTGTATAGAAATTTCAAATATACATGCCAATTTAAATGTCCCCAATTCTATTCATTTGTTTAAATTGTTGGTATGACAAAATGATAGATGTAAAAGATTTGACTGTTTTGGTAAAATTGATAACATTTCGTTACAATGTTGATGTTCATTATTACCAACTGGTGTGAAAAGCACTGTCTTCTGAATCTGATGGGGCTACACTTTTACTAACTTAGTTGCAATCGTTCTGCATTATTTTAACTAGGAGACGCGTGCATGAGATAGAGTCGGCTTTTCAGTTCAGGAGGCTTAGACTTTTTTTTAAGTAAACCATCATAACGTTTTGGCAAATTTGAAATAAATTTGGCGATTATAAATATCTTTATTATGGTCAGTATAAAATCAACAGTAATGTTGTGAAAGGTAACAGTGGGCATGGCTACCTTTAAAAAAAAAAAAATGCTTTACCCAACGTCGAGTCAGTTTGTATCAAATAAAGGGAATTTTAGCATACTGTTACATACAAAAAGCCCCGGTTACGTGACCAATCTGACTGCATGTTTGGAATCCAACTTGAATCGCGTTTAGTGTTTCGACCAATCCCTAAGCTCGATATACGTTTACTTCACCTCTTCGCAAATGGGACAGGTTTACGCCTTAGCCTTAACCCTAAAGTGGCCGGGTTATTTTGACCATCTCTCAGCAGGGGGGGGGGGGGGGGGGGGGGGGGGGGGAGGGGCGGGGCGGATCCCCCCCCCCAAGATCTTGGCCATCGAGTGAAGAAAATTTTTGAAACTCGGCACATGCATAGAGCAACTCCTCCTAAACATACCCAAGAAATTTCATGACTATAGGGGAGAGGGTTTGGGAATTATGGCTAGTTAATTATTCATATGTACGAATGGCAATTCTGCTCTGTATACACAGAGGCGGATTCCGCCCCCCCCCCCCCCGGCCCCTTTAGGGTTAACCTGTCCCGAGACTCTAACAAGAGAGTGAGCGGTTGTAAGGAAGGTTGTTCTTGTTGGCAGATCGTTTTTCAGCGTATTAAGGCCTTCTACATGCAATGTCTTCGTCATTTTCAAAATTATTATTCGGTGGTTCGATTTAATTTCCAACGCAGAAGTTAATCAGCAAACAGGGTTGGGAGTTTTATCTTAGAAGTTTCTTGGAGGCGGAATTCCCTTTTTGTGCTGTGAGGCGTCTCCAAACTCCAAGGTGAAATCTGGTTCAGTTTTAGCGACGGTTTCGCGTACTCTCTGCGCAGTCTTCGGAAATAGTCTGCGTAAGCTAACCTCGATAGGGAAACCAGGCTTAATACTTTTTAGGCATGCGCGTTGAAGAGGCAAGTATCGGATTGAAGGGTCAACAGATGTGGTATAGAGCTTACAATCCCGGGACATACCGTTATTTCGTTTTACCGTTTTGGATTTCCTCAGAAGCAAAAACAGTAAACGAGCCATTGACTGTTTTGTCGTTTTACAGTTTTGTAAAACGGTCAAACGGTATTAAGTCACAAAAAACAATTACCTTTTTATTGTTTTTGTAAATTGTAAAAAGTAATAAACGGTTAGTTGCTTTATTTTTAGAGTGTTGTTTTACAAAAACATGACAATGTCAAAACGGTCAATAGTCTTGTCGACCATTTTTTTTTATTCAGGTTTAAGTTGGCAATTATAGCAATGCGGCACCTTGGAATATTAATGTGTCCTTGGGATCAAGTTACTGCCTGTCAAATTGCCCTCCTTACATTTATGTCGCTCTAGTTCTCACGACAGAATTTGAGAATATTGGCTATAGTATTAAAGAGCCGCGCTGGCCACTCCAATTTCCTTCAACATATCTGCAACTTCTTCGTACATCTTACCACCCTGTAACTATTCTGAAATTTCCTCCATGAAATTTTCCAGCACCATTTTTGTTTGCAACTCTTCAAGCCCCACCAACTGAATCGCAGTAGATGGGGGTCAAGGTCACGCGAGGAATCACACCACGCATTAATTATGCCGAGGTAACACTTCTTCGTGCACGGCATGGTCCCCTCCACCCTCCTCCCCCTTGCCCACTGCCACAAAATGCACCACGGACTGTTAACTATGACACTGAAATAAAAAAAAAGAGTCTGTATTCAATACTGACCGTTTTGCTGTTTATCAAACTTATTTGTGTAAAACTGTAAAACAAAAATCATTGATCGTTATGCTGTAATGAAATTTACTAAACTGATAAAACGGATAACCGTATTTATCTTAATACCGCGTTTGCCGTTTTACGAAACTGTAAAACGACAAAACGGTCATCGGTTCGTTTACTGTTTTTGTTTTAGAGGAAATCCAAAACGGTAAAACGAAATAACGGTATGTCCCGGGATAGCTTACAGTGGACATACCTATTTACTATGTTCGGAAATCGGTCTGAATGGCTTTTGTGTGCTATTGTATTATTTTGTTGATAGCGATGTACTGCGAAATAGGCCAGGAGCCGGACCCCGCCTCCCAAAACAGGTACCGTTGGGTTATCCCGGTGAAGGATCCCTGTCAGTGCACTGAGGTCCGTGTCGGCTCACTCAACACTCGGGCCCCCTGTGGACCATTCGATGTCAGGTATTATGACACCTTTCTGCACAGCAGCAACCAAACAGAGATTCGAAAATGGCTGAATTGTTCCGGTGAGTTCAACTTCAAGGTAAAAGTGTTTCAGAAATGTGAGTTGCTACTGGACTTGAATGACAAAAGGCTACTGTCCTTTGAGTCACTAGCTGAGGAAAACTGACTGAGACACTGACTGACTGAGCAAGTGACTGACGGGTCACTGACTGAGTCACTCCCCGATCCATCGAGCTGACGGAATAACTGACTGCATGTTACCATAAACTGCCTTAAACTGAACATTAACCACTGTGTCCTGCCCTTCGTATACCAAAAGCAATACGACATACACCAGAAGCCTGAATCCTAGATCCCTGGGGCCGTATTCACAAAACAACTTCAGTCTTAAAAAGCAAGCATCCACTTAAATTTGCAACTTAGACGAGTTTTAATGTTTAATCAGTATTCATGGAACATGCTCACTAAGTGCCTCTCTTATTTTCGTGACTTAAATCTAAGGGTGCACCCTTAGATTTAAGTCACGAAAATAAGACCACCCGGGTGGTCGGACCTGTCTTAAGTCAAGTTAGGTGGGACACTAGGGTGTCGATGGCGGCTTCTTTGTCTGTCTGTTAGTTTGTATGTTTTGGGCACGAAATTGGACTTTCTATATACGGGCTAAGGGAAATCTCGTCAATATCGAATTATTGTCAAAGGAAGCCCAAATAAATTTAATGTATGACAGCTCTAGAATTTTAGTTCGTTGATATTTTACCGGATACTTAGAGTGCTTAGATTTAAGACTGACTCAAGTATTCTCTTAAATTTTGTGAATACAGCACCTGGCCTAAAGCAATGGACCTAAGGCCAACAAAATTGTCGGTCTCTGGTCAGCGCGCGCATCGATTATGCTCATACGCGTCAATATTTTTTTCTATTGAAATTTTCCGCGGTAGCTACAATAACGCCTCAAATTTTCGTACCAAGGAATCGGGAGGGGCACGAAGGCAAACGATGGAGGGCACCAATGAACATGATGGAGGACACTAAGGTATATGAGGACACAGAAAGGTAAATGGTACCAACCTTGTCTGTACAATCCAAGCTTGAAAAAAAAAGGAAGGGGAAAAAACCGCATTGCCGCGTCAATTCCGGAACTTTGGTCCGACAAGAGACAGTTTTTGACCAAAACCTCGGAGTCTAAAGCATGAAGCTAAATGCCTCAAGCCCTTTTCACTTCCTATTAAAGTTTGATTGATGTCTTGTAAACCTGTGACAAAATCATGTCCAATATAAAATTTACCCCAAGTCGCATTTTGATTGCCGTGGAGACTACATACGCACCCTCTCTGAGTTAATTGGCTGAGACTGTCCAAATGAAAGACAGACTAACTAAAGCCGTCCAGTTGAGACTGACCGCTGACTGCGGTCAAACTGTCCAATCCAAATGGACTTATGGTGTGGTGTGCCTTTTGTTGTTGGATGTTCTTGTATTGTAATGTGTTTCAACAAAAAAACGTTTGATTTTTTGTTAATTGTTGATTGAGTTGTGTTGTGTTGTGATGTTTTGTTACGAGTTGTAACAGGTTAGCTGTAATGCATTTTGGTGTAACAACGTATTATTTTGAACAGTGTCGTGTTTCAACAGGTAATTTGTTGTGTTACTACGAATTTCTGTTGTGTTACTACGAAAGGTTCTGTTCTGCTCTGTCTTACACCAACGTCTAAAACAAACTGATTTATGTCCCCCATAATCTGTGACAGAGCAACCAACTCCATGTGCAAGTGGCACTGTGCAGAACCCAGCCACCTCATGCAGTGAGATACTGGAGGTCTGTAAACAGCCACCCAGCGGTGTGTACTACCTCCTCGTACCTGGAAATAAACAGGTAAAGTAGAAAGCGATGTACAATAAGGGTCCCTGCCATGAATGTTACTGTAAATTAAGTGCTAATATGCATTTCTTTATACCGTATGAAATAATGACTGTAAAATGTTTGGACTTTTTGTTTTGTTTTACAATTTCCGTACCCTTTTCTGTAATAAAAGGCGGTCTTGCTGCCGTGTCCCTTCAGAAAAAAAATTTACAGTAATAATAAAGTAATAAATAAGGCTCACTTGGGTTGTTCATACACATGTTATACGTTTACTGCCTTTCATGTACTAAATTAACAAAGAACATACAGCAGAAAGATTACCACAACCAAAAATACCCCAAATCTGGCAACTTTTGATTATTGAAATAGCTTTGATCATGAACATATAATTTATACTAGCATAACACCCCCCTAAAAAAACACCAAGAAAACACAACAACAGAAAAGACCGAAACATCTTAGAAATGGCAATGCCAAGTTCAAAATGAGGTTAATTGGACCGAAACGTGCATTTTAAAGAATAAATAGGCCTAAAGTTTGTTTTTGCAGAATTAATAGTGCTTTATTTTGCTGAACAATCTTTAACCTTTACAAAAAAAAGTGCACAAGGCTTGAACGTTATAGTAACTACTTTATAGGCATGAATTTCACTTCCTCTTGGAAACACAAACTATATCGAACTCATCCATAAGCCAACACTTGGTGACAACTATACTACCTCCAGATGATTTAGTTGCCAAGACCTGACAGGCGCACTATAATCTGATTTCCTTGGCCGCAGTATCCCGTGTACTGTGAGATGCCTGGCGGCTGGGCACGCTTCGGAAAAGGCAACATGCAGTCGGTCTGGAACTACAAAGACGAAGATGAGGCAGAAATCAATCTCGATATCATCTCGGATGATGAGATTGAAGCGATCAAGAACTTACCCTTCACTGACTTCATGATCCGCACCGATGTGACTTTTTCTTTACAAGCAGACGACTCCAGGAATCCATCTACCGTGCACGCCCTCTATCTGCCCTCGCTCCAGACTGTTTCTATCAACATACCACTGCGATATACCAATAACAATCGGCTACAGTTTAACGAAGAAGGTAACCAGTTCATTGGATTAAAAACAAATTAGTTCGATTGCAATTCTTGGCGTTTTTTTTTTGTGACCTTGACAAAAGGTCCATAATTGGCTGTCAGGCCTTGCAGTTCTGTTAATAACGTGTTTCATTTATTATCTATTTCATTTGTTACTAATGAAAGATTTACCGCGTCGGCCATATTAATTTTATCGTCCGTCATGCATCGCGTGTACATGGGACAAATTACTTTTTTCTGCAACCAAGTATGAACATGCATAATGAGCATGCGTCAGTTGGTAACGGAATTCTCGGACTTTGCTTCCTTTAAAAAATCCTCTAGAGTCACGAATCTGAAAACATCTATTTCATCTATCAGTATGACTTGACAAAAAAAACAATCAAAGGAAGAACGTTCACTTTTTGGGGAAATGAAAAATACGTAGAGTTCTAGGGATTCAAACCCGCAAGCTGCAGCATTGTGACCACGCGATCTCACGCATTAGGCTAGAGTGGTGCCGCGCCTTCCACCGTATAAAAAAGTATATGACATTCTTTAAAATCACACGACATTTGTATTCAATGACGTGACATGTTTCACGCATGCGTATTAACATGAATTACTTCACTAGCCAAAACACATTTTTCCACCTGGGAGAATTTATTTTATACAGTTGATGGCATTTTATGAACATTTGTATCATAAACTGCGCACCTAGTGTCACGTGGTGTCCCCCTCTCGCTTTTCAAATTTCAAAGGCCGGGCGATTATTTTTTTATATTTTACGGTATGGTCATCCCCCACCCCTTTCCTCCCACAGACACGACTTTACGCCACTCACTCGGGATATTGCACGAAGTTTGGACAATACCAACTTCACTCATGGGTCATTCCATGTCAGACCAACGCACTTTTTTACCTCATGTCTTCCGATTTTGATAACAATTGCTATGCCTGTAGGTCCTGATCAGCCATGAATGCACACCAATTATTAGCCCGATCCGACCTACCATGTGGTCAGGGCAGAAACCCCCAAAACCCGGAGTAAAATACCACCCTTTTGGTAGAAATATGTCAAAACCATGTCAATTTTCTTCGAATATATGCGAATTTGGTATTGAAATAATAAGAATTACATGCTCAAATCAACTTTTTTATCAAAACTAAATTTTGTGAAAAGGAGGTCACGTGACCTTTAATGTGTTATCGTGACCTTTGACCCAATTTATGTAAAAATGCATCATTCCCAAATTCAACGAAATGAAAATGACTTGATAGAGCATGTCTTCCTCTATCAGAATCTACTAAAATCAATTGGGGTCTTCAAAATGTACAACTTTATGACTATTTTTGTACAGTTAGTGGGTTACAAATGAGTCAATTTATAGACTTTGCATAGAAATCCACCCACACAACTTACTTTTCTGTTTCTAAAACTACTGAAATTAATCTTGGTTCGGGATTTTCTCATGTTAAGTGCTGATGAGGTCTAACCAGACTCATAATATAAATTATCAGCAGTGGCGCACCCAGGAAATGGCTTTGGGGGGGGGGGGGCTCATAGCTTTCTGTTGTCAAATTTCTGTAGAAGATTGAAAAAAAAATACCCTAAAATAAAACAAACAAACTGACAACCTTGGAGGGGGGGGGGGGGTTCCAGCCCCTCGAGCCAGCCGGCTGCTGCCCCCCCCCCCCCCGTGCCACTGATAAGGCCAAAAAAAAGTCTCCGGTTTCTGGTATGCGCGCGCGTCGCCGTAGCCATGCGCGTCGGCAAAATGAAAAAAAAAAATTCAATGAAAGATGATGTCTCAAAACCGCCAAACTCACTGGTTTGACTGGAATCCTGCTGCTGCACAATTTTAACGTGGTTTTAGACTGGGTTATGGTCGAGAATAAGCTTTATGTGGCCTCTCTGGACTCCCATATATTTGCACTCAGTTTAGTCGGGCACCATTTGCAGTCATCAGCCGACATTTAAAGCAAAAAAATTCAGCTAAAAAAAAAAAAAGCCGCGTCGCCGTACCACTTTTTTGGCAAGCTCCATACCAGAAACCGGAGACTTTTTTGGGGCCTAATTAGTTATCCTACGAGTGTACTTTGAATTGAGGCCACCCACCCCGGGGTGCCACTGATAATTAGTTATCCCACGAGCGCGCTTGGAATATGTTACAATGCAATGCTGCTGTGACCCATATGCCACCCGACGCACTACATTATTCCGTGTTCCAAGAGTGCAAGTGGGCTAACGAATTTATCTTCAAGCAAACTTGACGTCGAATGCTTGAGAGTCGATTGTCGTCAGCAATTACTGTTTAGGGTACGCAACAGCTCTATGCTTTTTACCCGGACCCAGTACAGCGGACACACATCCAGGTGAAATTTATCTCAAAGGAAAAAAATGCCAAGTATGTGAGACTCATTAAATTTCAAGAAGCACAGTGATGAATGAGTAAGGTAACTTTGATTGCGATATTGAGTATTATCTTCAAGCAGCCTTGCATCCTAGACCCTGATTAGTCCATCTATAGCAACAACTGTTTGAATTGGCCAAAAAAAATAAGTCTCCGGTTTCTGGTATGGAGCTTGTCCAAAAAGTGGTGCGGCGACGCGGCTTCTTTTTTTTTTTACCTGACTTTTTTGCTTCAAATGTTGGCTGATGACTGCAAATGGTGCCCGACTAAACCTAGTGCAAATATATGGGAGTCCAGAGAGGCCACATAAAGCTTATTCTCGATCATAACCCATCTAAAAAAAACACGTTAAAATTGTGCAGTAGCAGGATTCCAGTCAAACCAGTGAGTTTGGCGGTTTTGAGACATCATCTTTCATTGAAAAAAAAACTTTTTCATTTTGGCGACGCGCATGGCTACGGCGACGCGCGCGCATACCAGAAACCGGAGACTTTTTTTTTTTGGCCTTTGATATATTGCACAGTTAAATTGCACCCCAGATATCGAATGTACATGTACTTGTACATGTATGTATTGTGTTCTTTTTATTTGTTGCTGAACGGTCCGATACACTATGCACCTACATCCCTCACCACGTACAATGTACGCATTCGACGTCAAGTTTGCTTGAAGATAAATTCGTTATGGCTCGTGGAGCACGGAATAATGTAGTGCGTCGGGTGGCATATGGGTCACAGCAGCATTGCAATGTTTCATATTCCAATATTCCAATATTCCAAGCGCGCTTGTGGGATAACTAATTATAGCTATAGCACCCCAGATAATAGTTCATTAAATTTCAAGAAGTGCAGTGATGAATGAGTAAGGTTACTTTGATTGCGATATTGAGTATTATCTTCAAGCAACCTTGAATCCTAGACCCTGATTGGTCCATCTATAGCAACAACTGTGTGATTTGATATGTGGCATATGGGTCACAGCAGCATTGCACTGTTTCATATTCCAATATTCCAAGCGTGCTCGTGGGATAACTAATTATCAGTGGCACCGGGGGGGGGGGGAGTCGGGGGGGGGGGGGGGGGGGCTCGAAGGCTGTCTCCAAGGTTGTCAAATTTCAATCTTCTACAGAAATTTGACAACAGAAAGCTATGAGCCCCCCCCCCCCCCAAAAAAAAAGCCAAATCCTGGGAGCGCCACTGCTGATAATTTATATTATGACTCTGGTAAGACCTCATCAGCCCTTAACGTGAGAAACTCCCAAACCAAGATTAATTTCAGTAGTTTTAGAAACAGAAAAGTAAGTTGTGTGGGTGGATTCTAATGTAAAGTCTATAAATTGACTCATTTGTAACCCACCAACTGTACAAAAATAGTCATAAAGTTGTAAATTTTGAAGACCCCAATTGATTTTGAGTAGATTCTGATAGAGGAAGACATGCTCTATCAAGTCATTTTCATTTCGTTGAATTTCGGCATGATACGTTATTACAATAATTGGGTCAAAGGTCACGATAACATATTAAAGGTCACGTGACCTCCTTTTCACAAACTTTGATTTTGACAAAAGAGTTGATTTGAGCATGCAATTCTTATTATTTCTGATATTTCAATACCAAATTCGCATATATTCGATTAAAATTGACATGGTTTTGACATATTTCTACCAAAAGGGTGGTATTTTACTCTAAAAAAATGTCCGCTTTTTGTGGTTTCTGCCCTGACCACGTGGTAGGTCGGATCGGGCTAAAAATTGGTGTGCATTCATTGCTCATCAGGACCTTCAAGCACAGCAATTTTTATCAAAATCGGAGACATTAGGTAAAAAAAGTGCATCGGTCTGACATGGAATGACCCTCATATGTTATGGTCTTCACTTTACGCGTCCTCAGGAGATCGGGTGATGTGTTTGAGTGGTTCTTCTATCAACCTATGCGGACAGGATGGCTTGCCTCGCAGAAACGAAGCCACGGAGCGTCTGGTTGTCACCAATGTCTACTTCGGTCCACGAGCCGTTGACCGCGGAGCAACAGCAACCAGGTCAGAGTGGCGTCGCAATAGCTACACCTGGGATGGGTCTTTCTATTACCTCCTGGCAAAGTAATCAGCCCCTTTGATGGCACGATTTGGAGGTAGTTATTTTGAGAAAATCCAAATATTGCGAACTCATACTGAATAATCTGGTGAAACATGACACAGTGGTGAGTCACAGGTGTCAAATATGCAGGGAGCGAGAGGAGGGGCACTCAATGGGCTCATTGGCTTCCTTTCCGATTGAGAAGGGAGAGGACAAGAAGGGCAAAGACCACGAGCTTGGGCATTACTCACTGCTATCATCCCCCTTAGCTCAACGAATTCGACTTTCCTCTCCTAGCAAATTTTCAACATATTTTAAAGAAAAAAAGACTCGCATGAGACCCACCATGTGAGTACTCTCGTCCTTACATAAATAATTCTGATACCGGGCGGGAAACAGTGAGTGAATGAAGTTATCATCTGGCAGATAGTATTAGGCCAAAAAAAAAAGTCTGCGGTTTTTGGTATGCGCGCGCGTCGCCGTAGCCATGCGCGTCGGCAATTTTTTTTTTTTTTTTCAATACAAGATGATGTCTCAAAACCGCCAAACTCACTGGTTTGACTGGAATCCTGCTACTGCACAATTTTAACGTGTTTTTAGATGGGGTTATGATCGAGAATAAGCTTTATGTGGCCTCTCTGGACTCCCATATATTTGCACTAAGTTTAGTCGGGCATCATTTGCAGTCATCAGCCGACATTTGAAGCCAAAAAAAAACACAGGTAAAAAGAGAAAAGAAAGCCGCGTCGCCGCACCACTTTTGGGGCAAGCTCCATACCAGAAACCGGAGACTTTTTTTTGGCCTTAGGAACCGTTGTTTATTATTGCAGATGGTACGTATATAGCTCGGACAAACAAAATCGCTTGTTATATCACCATTTTCGTGTTATTTCATCTGGTATACCACAGTAAAATCGACTTTCATAATTATACAAATGATGAGATGTATATGTTTACGTATGTGTGAGTTTGGTGAAATAACCACTAATGATGATAGATACAATCGACAGCTTGTTTTTCCTCTGGGCCAACTATGAACGTGTGTAATTTCTGAATAAAAAATGTATTGTTAGAAAATAGCTATTGAAAAAAATGAATCGGTTTATAGTATTGGATATTACATGTGTGCCTTTTCAAAACCCTTCTTTTATTCTTGTATTTTAGTTATACATGTATATATATATATATATATATATATGCAGATTACTGTGTGTAATTAGTTTAAAAGTATATATTGTCACTGATTAAATCAGAAAAATACATCGATTTTGCGATTTGGTTTTAAGGAACCAGAGTAGGCTTAGCCCCATTTTATAGAGATGACTTTACATGCTGGTAAAGAAGAACAATTTAGGGGGACACTGCAACACAAGCATTACATTTCAATTGTTTAATTCATTCACATTTATTTCCATTTCACATCTCATAAAACGCAAGTAAATATAGATCAACACTCGTTGCGTAACAAGTGGATATTAAGAAGTTGGTTGAAACGAAAGATGAAAACGGAGGCATGTCCCGGCAAGCGGTTGCTTGAGCTGGGGATGCCAGGCAAAACGGACAGATGGACAGCTCGATAAAACATTTAGACAAACAGAACACTAAATCACGAACAAAAAAACCCAAAACACCTTAAATTATTACGAGCCTAAATAATATTATTTTATGGATTAAACCAATTCAGTAAGGTAATACGGATAAGAATTTTACAAAGAGCATTTGTGCAGGTGCATTTTGATTTAAGTTTTAAATATATAAGTGTAGTTGAGTTTCTGATGTCATTGGGAAATTTAATTCAGTTGATTGCGCCAGTATATTGAATTGTGTGTTGAAAAAGTATTGTCTTTTGTTTTGGAAGATGAATGTTAGTAGAAGTTCGTGTGTCGTAGTTATGGATGTTGTAATTAAATTGAAAGAGTATTTGGAAGTGGGCGGGGAGTTGTTTATTGAAGCATTAGTACATACAGATGTTCTGATGATATAGGATCTACATTAATATTTCCAAGGTTGCGTAGTTTGAGTTGTTTGAACAGAGGATCCGTGTGAGCAGTGAAATGATATTTGAAGACTAAGCGAAAGGCTTTTTTTTAAAGAACGACCAGTCTGTTAATGGTTTAATGAAATGTGTTTCCCCAGACTATATTGCAATAATTTAGGTATAGGAGAGTGACAGAGCAATAGAGTGTACGGAGAATTTTAGTTGGAAAATGTGTTTGAGTCTACGAATAATACCAATGGATTTTTAAATCTTACTAGCAATATCATTGATGTGATGGGTCCAAGTCAACTTACTGCCAAGTATCACACCAAGGAACGTAGCTTTTTTTAACACATCGAATGGGTACGTTTAACAACCGATTAGTAAAGATTGAAAATATTGCAGAGTTTTCTTTTTCTGTGGAAAATTTAACTTACATTTCTGAATATTCAGATAGAGTCCGTTGGCTTTTAGCCACTTACAAACATAAACGAAATTCTAATCGACATTAAAATAATAAATAGCTTAAGTAAAATTTTAGTAAAAAAAGAGCTTAGCCGTCGGCTTAGCTTGGCATGGTTTTGGCGGTTACAGCCCGATAGTCCGAAGGTTCGATAATCCGAAGGTTATTTAGTCTGAAGTGTCATTAGTCCGAAGGTTCAATAGTCCGAAGGTTCGATAATCCAAAGGTTCGATAGTCCGAATGGGCGATACGGTTCGTCAGCATGACACCTCGGACTATTGGACCTTATTGTCGATTCGGACTTTCGGACCTTATTGTCGTTTCAGTCTATCGAACCTTATTGTCAATTCGGATTAATGAACCTTCGGACTATTGCATCAAATGTTTGGGTTAACGAACCTTATTTCATTTTCGGACTAACGAGCCCCCTCTTATGGAAATTGTGTGCATTCTGACTATTGAACCTTCGGACTATTCACCTTCGGACTATAGGACCTTCGGACTATCGGGCGGCCCCGGGTTTTAGCTATGCCCATTGCAAGCGGTATTTGAAAGATTTTTGAAATTCGATTGCTAGTTTGGGATTGAAAAAATCGTTGGATGGATTAATTATCTGTGCACAACATGATGTGCCATGCTAATTAACCAACATCTCTAACATACCCCCTTTAACGGACTTGCCACAGTGACAGCACATTCCTCGTCGTACAGTTTAACTTATCCAACAAACTTGGAAAAAGAGGTTTTGACCTTTGTCTTGAATCCAACATTGCTTGGTCACCCGTAAATGAAGAGATGCAACATGATACGAGGAGCCACTTTGACGTTTTTTCAAGTTTCGTAAATTGTTACATATCAAGTTTGGATTACTTTTTTGATATACCTTGTATATTACCCTTCTTGTTGTTGTAAGTTTTGCACTTTCTGTCATTCATTGTAAGTACATGTACATTGCAATTAGTTTGTGTGACATTGGGAAACCTAAGCACCCAGAATAATATTTAAAAGTTGTTATAACTCTTTTGTTTTGTACATCCTTCTAATATTTTAAGACAAACTGGTAAGTTCCTTTCCAAAGGTCACTGTATTAGAAAAGAAGAATTTTTGTATGTAAGCTACGCTATCATTTGCTCTCAGTGACTTTAAGTATATAACAATATGAGAATCGCTGTGAACACGCGTTTCATTTTCGCTACTAGAGCATTCGATTCCATTTCAATTCAGTTTTAAGTGATTGAGCAGCACCTTTCGTTTATGTTCATTTAGAGTCGTTTACAAGACTTCTGTTTCGTATTTAGAGGGCGTTTTCAAACACTCGACTTTCTATTTCACTTTAAGTTTAACGCCATCGGCACCAGACACAATTAGAGGTTTCTCTTTCATTAACCGTCAATCAAATTAGATGTACCTGAAATCAATTTAGAAAAGATATTCTTGCGTAAATGAATGCACAGGTAACGTTATTGGCCGTCTATTTCTCAAAACCGAATGCACGGACAATGAAAACGATTGAACTTTCTTTAAATTGAAATGGGATTAAAGACGTGGATTCAAATTCAGACGCAAACGAATGACCGATATTCAGAAGTTAATAAACGTTAACGTTTATAAACGTTCCAGGAAATCGGCCTGGAAAACCTATAATACCGTGTTAGACAAGTCAGCTTGTATATACACGCTAACAATTCTCTGAATAATCAAACTGCAACTCAAAACTGTTATTGAAGTCTCATGATCGCCTTAGTTTTAAGACACAGTTTCAAACAAACACAAACGATTAATCCATTAGTCCTTCTCCTCATGAAATAAAATATACTCATCTTGCATAGGCGTAGCCAGCAGCGGGGGGGGGGGGGGGGGGGGGGGGGTAAGGGGGGTATTTCCCCCGCACTCAATAATTTGTAAAGACTGGCCTTTTCCATTCAAGTACCCCTTTTCACCAGCTTTTCCCCACCAATATTTGTTCACCAGGGCTCGTACAACTTTAACTCAAAAAACTGTTAAACATGAAGGCCCCAAGCTGTGGAATTCTCTCCATCCGTCTCTTAAAAAGGTGTCAAATGTGTCATTATTCAAACGCAAATACAAAACCCAATTAATTAACAAATATGTGGTAGAATAATCCCATTTTGTAAGACCAAATAACTCTAGTTTTATTTCGTGTTACTAGCTCTGTACCATTATGTTTTTGTCATTTAACTCCTATCGTTGTACTTGTACTTGTAATTAATTGTAACTATGATTGTAATTGTGATTGTTATTGTTCTTTATTAAAGTGGCGGTCTCCACTCGACAAGCTCATGCTTTTTGGAGACCTCCATCCATCCATACACAATAATTCAAATGTTAAGTAATATTATTATGTACTTGTATGCGTTGGGAAAAAATTAAAGATTTGATTTAAGGGCTTTATTGTGTGTTTGGGGATGAATTGTCGGTCCCCCTAGCAATCGACATGCAGTGAACTGGTTGGGGCTGATTGGGGGAGTTCCAGCTGGTCAGCGTCCAGATGTGGGATGGGGTAAAACCGAGAGTGCAATCTTTATACAGACCATGTGCGTGTGGGCATCTTATGAGGCGTCTTTTGTTATTCCAATTCAGTACCATTACAATGTTCAAAAGGTTCACTTAAAGGCATTTCACAGCAAAACAAAAGCAGCTGCTATACGCGTAAGGTCTATTCCCGATCCTAAAATGACACTAAAGCTATTGTGCTAGACTTGGGTCACAATGCGACATCAAGTCTTGACATAAAATACACTTGGGATGGTGCAACCGCAGAAGACATCAAACAAGAAACAAATCTTTTCAGCATGAAAATGAATCAAAGCGAATAGCAAATTTTGTAAGCGATCAGTCTTTTGTTCATGAAGGACCGTGTGAGGGATGGGTCTTTTTAATTCTACAAAAGAGTGCAACTTTTACTAAAAAGTGTACTATGAGTGCCGGAACTACTAGACCTACGTCTAAGCCATTGGTTTGACAATGGGCTTGTTAAGTTACTTGAAAATTGTGTTTCATATTAAGATGGAGTGGGACTCTTCGGTCAGGTCGACCCGTCCCAGGCTAGGGTGGTTCATGTTCAGGCGGTAGATTGGCCTAATCCTCTGGGCACGTCTCCTTTGTGCAGGTACCCTCTTGAGCGCCTTCATCCGCCGTCTCAGTCGTCGGTGACTCCTCCCCAGAGGCCTCTTTGCACTTTTTGGCTTCTTCTAAGATAAAATGAAAAAACAACAGAGTTTGAAAAACGCTGTCTGAAAAACTAGTGACATGGGTTCGACACAATAACTGCACATTAAGGACACAAAAGTTTTTCGCCCAAATTTAGATGATACAGGGTGAGTTTTAAAAAAAGCGGAACCCAAACCCCCAAAATTCTTTTTCATATTTAAAAAAATATGTAGCACCATTCCAATCCCGAAAGACAAAAAAAATAGCCAAGAGGGGCACAAGAGTCACTTGCCTCTTTTACCACAAAAAAAACACACTTTAATTAGCAGTGCTGATACAGTCATGAAAGTATGTAACAGATCGTGTTCAATGAATAACCACTTGGCCAGGAGTTGATCAGCACATATTTTGCAATTATGCTTTAACTATCCTATAACAAAAATGATACCTGAAGTTCTATTTCGGAGATTGGACCAAGAGGATAGTCTACACGTCTACGCCCAGTAGCATTTATACAGGACACAAGTGACTAACAATATTCTTTAGATAACAAGGCTGAAATTTTGAAAGTGGATGATGCACTCCGGAAGCAATACACTTACCTGCAGTTTGAACGAGTTTTGTTAGGAACTCATTCCACATGAGACACTCCTTAGCCTTGATGCCACGCCCATTCCGCATGGAGACTGACAGGTCTTTATAGCTCAGTTCTTCGAGGGTAAACAGCGGCCATTCCGGCAGCTTCTCCTCCTCCCTCTGCTCAGCATCCATGGAGGACAGGTTGGGATTGCTGGAGAGAAAACCAAGTGCATGTAACTGGTAACTGGCAACGTGCTTGTTGTGGATTCTGCTGCAAATTGGCAGACAAAGCTTCTTCAAGCTACTGTGCTTGCCCGCCAGAAAACAAATCTAGATGGTGATCACCACGGAAAGCAATCTATTCCGGTAGTTCACAATAAAGATAGCCCACACTTAAAAACTTAATCCATTCGTTTAAAATCTACTGAAAAATCGCGACTCTACCTACTTTCTATGCAGCATATCGTAGAATATAACATTAAATACATGTCAAAAAAGCGAATTAAGGTTAACACGATAATGCATGTATACAAATCGCTTTTTTTTCAAAGAAATTAATCTTGCTGTTTTGCAACATGCTGTAAATGATACTCACCCGGTCTTTGCAAGGTTGGCCCAGTAGTTGATAATCTGCCTGGACATACGAGCTTCATCTTCAGTGAAGGACCAATTGGCAGAAGGTACAAAAGGCAGACCAAAGACAAACGCAAGATCGTCACCATGTGTCGCCTTGGTCCACTTCTTGCCGATTACAGTAAAGGATGGGACATGAGTCATGTGATAGCGGTACACGTTACGCCCTGCTTTGGCGGTCGCCTTTGCAGTTTTCTCCCCTGAGCAGATAAACATGATGTCACCGATAGCTTGCGAGAGGCTTTCGAGATAGTCACAGTCTGGTAAACCATAGCACGAGGCATTGCCATACATCATCTTGACTGCTTCTGCCACGATCGGCTCCTGGCTAACTAACCACGATAAATAGACTTGCAAGTTTTGATCGTAAGCTTCGCTGTCGACAAACGGAGCCTCATCCGTGTTGTTGGGAAAAGCCTGCAACAACATGGCCATACCCTCATCAGCGAGCGCCCCTATGATTGTAACAGCGTCGTTGATGGCGCCCTTCGCGTAGAGCTCATCGGGTTGGGCAGGGATGACGTCATCGTCCACAATTGGTGTAAAGGTCATCATTTCGCCAATGTCCACTTCCGCCATTAACTGGATATTTTTTTAAAAGATACACATTGTAATATTGTGCTAAATGATTTGTTTTTGTATTTCATGACATCGTATAGCTCATACATTTTACACAAACGCACTCGTGCAACAAACACGAACCAATCAACGCTAACGTATATATTAACTTCAACAGAAAGTATATACGATATTTTTCATTGCATTTGTGACAAAATATAAACCGAGTAAATACCTGTTCCATTTGGACCTCAACGAACACATTGAAGTCTTCTACTTTCTGTAGACACTCCAGTAACTCCTGTGATGTTTCTCGTTCACAGCCCACGAGTTTGCCGATACCGAATGCTCGCTTAGGTGCTACAGAAGCCGGAATAGCAGCAAATGGTGCTTGGGCATCCCCACTCTGTGTATATTAAAATGTAAACAGTTTTTTTTTACCTTAAAGCACGATAATGCACACTGTCCATTTGTATGAATGTTATGTTTCTATGTTTACGGCAGTTATATGAACGCAAAGAGTGTATATGTACGTACATGTACAACCCCTGTCACCCAAATCCTATAGATAAAATGGGTTAGATGATTTTCTCATCTGCTTAATTAATGTGACTTTCCCGAATGTTTGTCAGGAGTTCAACGTTTAGAGCTGGAGGTCAATGTACGTTGTATCCAGTGGTCTAAATATGGCGGAGGCCGTGAAATTTGGTCTCAACACAGCCGCCGAAATCATCGTGTTTTCATATTTTAAGTTGGAGCCGGAGTATCTAAAGCTAAAAACCATATACACCTTTATACGGCGTTTTCTTCATACCTTAAACTGAACACTCCCGAGCATTTATTTCTTACCGATGGTTTATCAGGATAATAATGAACGATCGACACAGTGTCATATTTTGCACTTTTGAGCCTCGCTTTTAGCACAAGAACAAGAAACAATGCATCAAATGATAAACATGTATATTACAATAAATGTCCCACTGACATCTTATTGGTGTGCAAATTTCCCCAAGAACCGTTCTCAAGACCTGTTTACAATTACATCTGATAGTCGGACTTGATTGCCTCGAAAATATGGACATCGATCATTTATGATGTAGCCTGAACACTTCCTATTGTGAATTTGACCAACTTAATATAGAGTGGTGTGGCATCGTGGTCTGGTACTATGGAACTCAAGATCTTGTGGTTATTTCTGCAGATTGTGTGTTGGAGTCAAAGTAGGCTCGAGGCGCGTGTGTTCTTGGGCAAGACAGTTTGCCATTATTGAATTGTTTCTTCTGTCACTCACTAATTGCGCACTTCTATAAAATGAGTACCTTTTGGGGCGAAGAGTTTGAATCAGCCATTTGAGTTCAAATGGCTGATTCAAACATTTTGCCCCAAAAGTCTATAAACACATGCTAGATACTCGCCTTGGAGCTCAGATTGTCGAAGAAGTGTTTGGTGGGCGAGATGAGCTGGGGTAATTATGTTTGTAATTCTTACCTGCATAATGGCACCACGGAAGAGCCCTGCACTGCCTGGTGACACCATTTGCAAACCCACACTGCTAGCTCCAGCACTCTCACCGAAGATGGCAACTCGTTCAGGATCACCGCCGAAGGCTGATGTTGGAAAAGAATTACCGGTACGTAATTTCAGTTGAATGCCATAAACTGTGTTCAATGCAAAGTACACTTATTCTGAACTGCATAATTTCTCGATAATTTCGAGATTGACTCTTGTTGATCAGTAATGAGCAAGAACGTGTTAAGTGAATTGTTTTGGCTTTTGCGTGTGACCGATTTTAATTTTATCTTTACAGAGCATTTTGAGAAAATTAATAAAAAGCTGACGTAGAATACCCGCCACTTAGCCTAGGGCTACATCGGAAAGCTCACTGCTTTACAAAATGAATTTAAACGGATATTGATCCCACTCAAACATATTATCAACGTTTCTCGAATACCTTTGATGTTGTCTCGAACCCATTCCATAGCAAGGCGTTGATCCAACAGCCCCATGTTGCCCGGAAGTACCTCATCATCTACAAAAAAAGTTCGGCGTTTCCGAAATAAATTTCTGTTATTATTTGCAGTTTTTAGGTCGGAGTTAAATATTATTTCTTAAAATGTGGCGTGAAGCTTTTTCTGTTTTTAAAATTGTTGAAATTGGGAAGGGGTACACATTATACAATTGTTGCCTGCTGACAGGATCCTTGGTGTTCTGTACACCCGAGGTATATAAAACCAATATACCCCGTCACAGCAGGCAACAACTGTTTTGTTATACCACGCTTATAATTATATTTCTTCTGTCTGAAGCTGTGGGGTCTCTTCCTGTCATGCCTGTTGTGGGACAGTGTTAATTGGCGAACTTTTCGCACATAATTTTCTGGGTTTTTTTTCTTCATGCTGATATTGTCTGGCTGTTCAAACTTCTAATTTCTGATCTCGTCTTCAAGAGAGAGCAACCTCTTCTTTAATTGGAGGCGAACTGTTGTCATATGCCGACATTATTATGGTGAAATTGCGGCAATACTAGGAGACGAACAGTGACGAACGATATAAACAAAACTGGCAGCCATAGCGAAACTATTGCTTCATTGTTCGCTGTCTCCCAGGCACATATCTCGTAAAAACATACATCGATTTACATATATAGTTCCAGCGTGGCTACAACATCGTACCCAAGGTCACACAAATGTAAACAACGCGGTGGAAACGACATTTTCAGCAGAGGGAAAGAAAAAGGAAATATGTTCCCCGTGGGATACATCTCTCATCATTATGTATCACGCGCGAGCGGCGAACATCGCAGTACAGTGTATAAGCGTGTTTGCGGCATGACACGTGATAGATGAGGGACCAATCAAAGTTCACAATCTATTACCGTGGTATGACAAGACTAATTATTGGTGCTTGGTGCAATCGCTTCATGAAGTAAAATATAACAGTGTCCTGTCATCGAGTTAGTATTGCCTTTCAGTGAATTCATTCCCCACACTTCAGCACATCAACATGTACTTCCAATTATCTATAGGCTTACTTGTAGAAAGGAATCCAAGAGCCCCGAGCCGGTAATTCATGGCTACCACTATGACGTCCCACTATTGCTTCGAGTAAATATCAAGCATACTCCCAGCTCCTATCATGTAGCCGCCACCATGGATGAATACAAGCACTGCTGCATTTGGTGGCTAAAACAAAACAGGGAAGGAATTGACACAGTGGGAAAGTTAGCAGATTGTTTCAATTGAACAGGAACCATGACCTAAATTTTAAAACAATATTCTGATTTAAAAAAAAAATACAGCTCAGTCTCAGGCATACTCATAGCCTCAACACAATGAAGAGGAGAACTCTTAACCAAAAGAACATTGTAAAGTAAATTGTTTTCCGCATGCATCTTCGGTGCGCATTCCAACATCGTGAAAAAACGTACCCATGTAAATGTTACGGACCAATCACGAAACCAGGATTTTTCTAAGAATGCTACCGAGGCCCATGTCTATATAAAACTATTGCGAAAGCCAGCAGATTAATTATGCAAGACAACCGCATCTCGACCTCTAGATTTTGATTAATCATTGGGCGCTTTCTATATCGGGTCTTCGGTCATTCACCCGTTGTCACGTCATAGACATGGATACAAAAAAACTGTGTCACACGCTATGCATTATGTTGCGCGATATGCGCCCGGCTAGGCTGCGAATTTTGTCCCAAACGATCGAGATCAGACAATATCAAAAGAGGGCGCTCTGACGGTTCATGCATATTCATGATGTCCGGGTCTTTAGAGAATAAGTTATAATCACCGACGATTGGCAGCTGATGCGTGGACTGGTTGGAAGTAGTCCTGACTTTGAATCAGGTGACCCGAGTTGGAATCTCAGTGAGCGTTTTTCACTTCTAGTTTTATCTTTTAAATAACTAACGTGATCGAGGAAGGAAAAGTACAAGACATAAACCATGTCTTTAATAGCTTTGTGATGTGGACAACAAGGCATTAGATATGCATCAAATTGACCAATCAGAAGATGGGAAACAGATGTCGTTTGGGAACAAAGATTCGCCGCCCGGCTGTTGTTGTATACTTTACAAATCAAACCATAAGTCCCGATTTGCGGGGAATGAAATGACGTCACGATTTAGTAAAGTCGACTCCGATTGGCCGAGGCACGAGATCGCATAAATCTGATTGCATTAATCTGCATGCTTTGATATATTAGACGTTATATAAGAGACTGAATTGGCTCCGTGGATAATGGGTAATATTCAGACTAGCTGAGGCCTTATAGAGCAGTATTTTTCACAGTGTGGGGAGGGGGTAGTGGGGGAGAGGCGTATTCATGTATTTCGAGGTTGCTAAAATTAACTTATAAAATAGACCAAAGTCTTTGGGCAATATAAACTAAGATCATGTGACCCAATGGATGAATATGGAAGAATGAAGCCGCTACATTTCATGCCGTTGGTTCGTTTACAGGGGCGTGGGTTCGTATACAGGGTAATTGTAATTATAGTCCCACTAACTGGGGCGCTAGAACTCCTTTTTTTGACATTTGGGATGTTGGTCTGTTCTACCTCCATGGTCTGTCGTACTAGCGTCCCACAACGGAAATATTGTCAAAGTGACAATTTCCAAATTCACCACAAAAATCACGCAAAATACTTGACAAAAATACCTTTGAAAGCAGCTACTGGCATTTCCACATATCAAAGACGAAGTAATGGGGCTTCGATGATACTCACAAATATTTTTTGGGTTGAAAATCCGTGAAATTCAACCAATATTGAACAGACATCACACAGCGATCGTTCAAAAACGCTTATGGCTTTTATCTACCAACACATTGTATATGGTAGTCTGGACGTACATCATGTACACATACAAACACGTACGCGAAGCAGGGGCCGGGACACGACCGCGCGCGATCTACATATCATGCGGAGTAAACAAACTCCGCATGAGTATCATTGAATGTCGGACACTTCGCCCCATTTCCACGTCGCCCCATGTCACTTCGCCCCTAACCACTTCGCCCCATCCCCATATCGCCCCATCCCATTGATCTCCATATACACATATGGAGATCAATGCCCCATCCCCACTTCGCCCCATTCCCACTTCGCCCCATCCCCACTTCGCCCCATCCCCACTTCGCCCCATCCCCACTTCGCCCCAGCCGTTACATGTAAAAAGTATTAAAAAAAATTAAAAAATTAAAAAAAATAAAATCTCATCTATTTTATTGGCTTAAAAACAATTCCAACAGATTCACTAATTGCTAACCAACGGAAAGAATTTTTTTTTTTTTTTTTTTAACTTTGTTCCCAACCCGGCTATACCCGGCTATTGAAGCCCCATTACTTCGTCTTTGATAATTATGTGGAAATGCCAGTGGGTGCTTTCAAAGGTATTTTTGTCAAGTATTTCGCGTGATTTTTGGGGTGAACTTTGCAATGGTCACTTTGACAATATTTCCGTTGTGGGACGCTAGTACGACAGACCAACATCCCAAATGTCAAAAAAGGAGTTCTAGCGCCCAAGTTTGTGGGACTATTGTAATTATTACCCCTCTGCTGGCTAAGCCAATTGTAAAGGAAATATAATACTTACAACTGGCTGAGGAACGAACACATCCAAAAAGAGGCAATCTTCGTCGAAGGGACCTGACATAATGAAACTACCCATTGGAAGTACCGGCTGTGGGCAGCGATTGCCGAGCTTGGTAGCTTGCAACTCCCCGCTCCATGACTTGGCTACGGGAGGTTTGAAGCGCAGCGCACCCACGGGAGCTTCAGCGTACGGTACACCGAGGTAGGCGTCTACGCTACGGCGAAGCTCAGGGTCCGTGGGGCTGAACTCGAGCCTCGTACCGATGATGCGACCCTGGCTCGTTGTAACCACTGGTTGGTCCGTATCACTCATGGACGCTCGTGCAATAAAAACAAGAAACAAAACGAACAATACCGCCTGCATGTTGTATATCTGCTCAATTTTTAACTTCTTAAAACTGTACCTGCGGATGGCACGATGCAGACATCACGTACCATGAAAATTAACTAGTAAGCGAGCAAGCTTATTCTGGTATTTTATTGCTCTAGGCCTAATCCATAGACTAACATTAGCTGTAGCGCGCGTACAAGCAGGTATCGAAGTCCAAATAAGGGATTAATTGTCTTATACATCAGGTGGTTGAGCTTTACGAATATGAGTCAACTGGGCACATAGCTAATGCTTGTTCCGTGTGCTAATGCTTGTTCCGTGTGCAACTGCCACCTGCCGGTACCCAGCTACACTTCCAAATAAGGGAATGCATCGCCCGTAGTCCGCGTGCATAGTTAATAGAGATGACCCCATGCAGTTCAAGGTAATCGCTACCTGCCCATTGTGCACTCAGATTTCCGATCCACAGTGTCAATACAATACAGCTAAATACGCGTTCATACACGATGATGTAACATCGCTACACAATTGTATTAGAAAGCAAACAAAATAAATTAAATCCTACATGTACTTCACAAACATTGCTGGTGACGATTCCTTAAGTTATTTGTGATATTTTTTTAAATGGAGGCAAAGTATGTGCAGTAATGTTATAGTCACTTGGCATTTTGTGTATAGTGATGTGTACGCAAATTAATGGACGGAAATGTTACGAGAACACCATTTAAGAGAAAGTAAAGTACATTTTTTGTGCAATACGTATATATAGGCCTATATATGTTTTGCTGAAATAAATATATAGGCTATATACGCACTGGAATAATTTATTGATTTTTGTTCTGGGGGCCAGAATATGACCCCCCCCCCCCCCCTTTCCTCCATGATCCTAGCTCCCCGTTGCCCCTCGAGACCCCCTCCCATTCCCGGGGTGTCCGATATCTGTCCATAGAAAAATCGATTTTTGTTTCACATGTATATTCATTATAATTACATAATTTAAACGCAGCCCAGGCATGTTGGTCACACAGGTCCAACTAAACGACGTCTGACAGCTACAGAAATATTATAATATTGATTCCACAGTCCACAAAACGAAATAAGCAAAATGAATTCCAAATATGACATTTCTGTTGGTTTTGACTGAGAATAACGGATGACAAATCGTGGCAAAGTGGTTTGGCCCCACACACCGACGTCCCCCCATGGGTGTCGCCAGGATTTTTTTCTAGAGGGGGCGAAAAAAATGTTAGCCAAAAAATGCCTGTATTTCTCAACACATTCTTGATTTATCAGTTTTAGAGGGGGCAGGGACATTTTGCCCCCCCCCCCCCAACCCATTAAATTTACACCACTATGTCTTCGCGCCTCTCTTTCTTTTCTTTTTTTCGCTTTTTTAATTTTTCCTTTTTTTGTTTTTTGTTTTGTTTGCTTTTCCAGGGGGGGGGGGGGGACAAGTCCCTCTTGCCCCCTCCCCCTCGCGACGCCCATGCCTCGCCCTACGGCGGATTTGGGGGGGGGGGGCGAACGGTGGCCATGCCCCTCCCTTTTTTTTTAGTAACGACGCAAAAAAAGGCAGCCATTGCGTACACAACCCACACAACTCGATCATAGCAATACTCTTAATTGCTCTTGGCCTAATCCATAGACTAAAGCCCCTGTCACACTTTTGCGTATCCCAATTCCTTATGAGTTCCTTATCAAAATTTTTCAATACGCAGCCGTACGCTCAATTAACGTCAAAATGTTTTGATCACTTTGACTTATGTGCGACGCACATCTAGCGTACAAGTAACGAATTCAGCGCATCCATTGCGTATGAGATGCGTATGAGTTGCGTATGCAGTGCACAACATTATTTTTCGGGCTGCGAATAGGTCAGTATGCAGTGTGCATGCCGAGCGTATTCCGGACGCACCCGACTTATGCCGACCGCATGCTTGATGCACTTCTGAGCGTATTCCCGCCGCATTTCCGCCGCTTGCCGTCCAGCGTGCGTTGCATCTGCGCTGCAAGTACGCTATGTATACGTCCAATACAGGCGGCCAATATGCTGACGGGGTGCGTCACGAACACATAGCGTACTCGTAACGCACTCGACCGATGCGGGACCGATGCGCTGCGCATTTATAACTTATGACCTGCGTAACAGCGTACGCAGCGTAGTTTTTGCGCATGCCCAAAACAATTCTGCGTACTGGGCAATATCTGCGTACATATAACCTACACAAAACGATAGAGATGCATATGAGGTGCGTATTGTGCGCACAACTGCGTATGAAAAAAATGTCAATGCGCAACTCATGGAATTAGGATACGCAGAAGTGTGACAGGGCCCTAACATTAGCTGTAGCGAGCGTACAAGCAGGTATATCGAAGTCCAAATAAGGGATTGTATTATACATCAGGTGGTTGAGTCAACTGGGCACATAATAGCTAATGCTAGTTCCGTGCGGAAACTGCCGCCTGCCGGTGCCCAGCTACACTTCCAAATAAGGGAATGCATGCATCGCCCGTAGTCCGTATGCATAGTTAATAGAGATGACCCGAATCAGATGACCCCAGTTCAATGTAACCCTTATCGCGCGCTACCTGTCCATTGTGCACTCAACAATACAGATTTCCAATCCACAGATCAGGTCGGTTTCGGTATTGCGTTTGCATTCTTCGAATTGGGTTGAGTCAGTTAAGCCATTTGTGGATAAACCCGAAATAAACCCAAACAGTTTGGAAATTCACACGGAAAATAATGTTGCAACCTGACGCCACTTTTTTTTCATAAATTTCCAAATTTGTTAGGAAATACTTAGAAACACTCTACATAGACTTTGTACAATATTATCGTCAAGAAAATGGGAGACATTATGGCCAAAATAATGGTTTATTACATGAATCTTAAATCATAGCGGTCTAGAAATAGGATTGTCATACCTCTGTCTTTATACTGTTTTTTCATTGGCCCAGGACGATCACCTGACCGGGCGATACATATGCATGGCACACTCCCGTTGTATATCACATTGTGATATCACATGCATGTAGACTAGTCCCCGCCCCACAGTCCAAACCATTATGCGCGGACCGCGTTTAAACCAGACTATACTTGTACTCACTGTACCCCGCAGTACTTTCACGTTCCACAATATAATGTATAGCAGTGAGGGAGCAGTGCATTTGCAGACGATATTTACTTTAATTTGGCGGCCAGCGACGAGCGGCATTAAGATTATGTTTACGTTTTGACTGACTCTAGTAACGGTGCCTAGGCCTTCAGAACTTCGGAAATGCAGAGCTGACACAGTTAGTTTTTTCGTATACGATCCTCATCAGCCTCAACATGTCAGCTGAGCCCAGAGGCACAGATTCTCCGCCCCAAAAAAGGTTTTTGAGCCGCTCCAAACAACAAATAAAAGATTTAGCTTTTGAACAAGACTCATCGAACACCAAACGTTGTACCGACTACGCAGTCCGCGTTGTACGAGAATTCTGCGAAGAAACGGGCAGGGACACTCGTTTCGAGACACTTCCTATGAAAGAACTGGACAGTCTTCTTGAAGACTTTTTTGGAAACGTTAACAAGTTTGTTAAATTCTTTTTTTTTTCATTAAATGTGTGATAAACAAGTAAAACACATCACTGACAAAACAGTTAATTGTTGACTGATGTGATGTGGGATATGACGTTTTGAACACCCTCGGGGACGCATAGCACCCTCGGCTTCGCCTCGGGTGCCCACATCACATCAGTCAACAACTGTTAAATAGCATTGACAGTAATTTAATTATTTCTTTTTCTTGCACACCAAGTCGTTGAAACTGTATCGTTTTGAGAGAGGACACATCGCCAGTTTATTTTCTATAGTTTAGTCTGGTTCCCAGACCAAAAGATTCCGACTATTCCTGATGAATATTAGGTCCGGTAGCCTCCGGTAATACAATGTATTACAATTTACGTCACGTGACTAAAACGGGAGGAATTCCTCCTTTTTCCGAAAATTTCCGAAGTTTGCCGAAGTTGTTTCGTCAACAATCGGATAGCGCCCGAGTATTTCCGAGTATATAATATAGGTTTAATTAACTGTTAATTGCTTATTAATTTTAATATAAATGAGTTTATAATTAATATTCATTGTTTTCGTTTAGAAAACTTGAAATTCAACGACGATTTTGTGCATCAAATATACTCGGATCGTACGGGCGAACTTTTTGCTGCGTCATGTACAATTTTGAATTTGACGACCGTTACCGAGATTTTCCAAAACTCGGTCTTCATTCGGCTCCGCCTGCTAACACTGCTATTTGGTTCCGTAATTTTGAAGATTCCAGATCAACATTACTCAATGTTATCTTACAAAAACATCAAACTGTATTATCATAACTGTATGATATTACAAAGCAAGTGATTTATTTAAAGATTTGATCAAAACAATAAAAGCAGTGCAGTACGTGAAGGCCTATGTTTTGCTGAAATAAATATATAGGCTATAATTATACGCACTGGGATAATTTATTGATTTTTGTTCTGGGGGCCAGAATATGACACCCCCCCCCCCCCTTTCCTCCATGATCCTCCCCGTTGCCCCTCAAGACCCCCTCCCATTCCCGGGGTGTCCCGCTGTCCATAGAAAAATCGATTTTTGTTTCACATGTATATTCTTTAATTACATAAATTAAATGCAGCCCGGGCATGTTGGTCACACAGGTCCAACTAAACGACGTCTGACAGCTTCAGAAACTATATTGCTTCCACAGTCCACCAAACAAAATAAGCAAACTAAATAAAACCAATGAATTCGAAATATGACATTTCTGTTGGTTTTGAGAATAACGGATGACAAATCGTGGAAAAAGTGGTTAGCCCCCACACACTGACCTCCCCCTACGGCGGATTGGGGGGGGGGGGGGGGCGAACGGGAGCCATGCCCCTCTCTTTTTTAGTACTACGTCGCAAAAAAAGGCAGCCATTGCGTACACAACCCACAAAACTCGATCAGAACAATATTGGCACCCCCATCCCTTTGCTCGTTTATATTTAATTTGGGGCGGAAAAGTTTGGGCCCACTTGAACTAATCCCCCCCCCCCCCCCACAAAAAAACCAACTGTGTTCTTTATCCGGCCTTGACCTCCCCCTCCAAGAAAATGAGGTATAATTTCGGAGAAGTCAGCAAATTAAAAATGTGGGATCAGAAGAACAACACCCCCAGGTAGAGGGCACAGATGAAGCGGGTATACATAACAATAATTATAACATCTGCAGTGTCAGTTTTTAGTATTGCAAAACTTCTGATTATGGTAACAGAAAATCTACAGAAAAAAATACTAATAATAATTCACTCAGACCATTGTACTTCCCACCCTATTTGAATGTTTGCTGATACCATTTGTGCAAAATGCTTGGTTTCAGTCTCCCTTCTTGCGACTTTTCCCAAGTTAGTAATCTTTTCCACGTCTCAGGCACGGAAGCCCCCTTTCCCCAGCTCTGTCAATTGGGGTTTTTTTTTAGAGAACTATTTTTTGTTGTTTTTTTTATAGAATTTTTATTTTTTTATTAAATAATCCGACCCTCCCCCTGCTCCGACACCCCCAAAAATTATCCTGGTAATAAGGTCCGCCTGTGCACAAAATACGGACAGAGCCAGCTTGGTTAGGCCTATGGGTTTTTTTTTTACATTTATTCTGTAATAGTTATAATAATCGTCGGATTTGAACAGCGCCCCCACTGAAAGTATGGCACGATGTAGACAGCACGTACCATGAAAAACTAGTAAGCGAGCAAGCTTATTCTGGTCTTTTATTGCTCTAGGCCTCATCCATAGATATTAGCTGTAGCGCGCGTACAAGCAGGTATCGAAGTCCAAATAAGGGATTGTCTTATACATCAGGTGGTTGAGCTTTACGAATATGAGTCAACTGGGCACATAATAGCTACTGCAACTGCCGCCTGCCGGTACCCAGCTACACTTCCAAATAAGGGAATGCATCGCCCGTAGTCCACATACATAGTTAATATAGAGATGACCCCAGTTCGAGGTAACCCTTATCGCTAGTAACCTGCCCATTGTGCACTCGACAACAATACAGATTTCAATCCACAGTGTCAATACAGCTAAATACGCGTTCATACACCGATGATGTAATATCGCTACACAATGATTGTATTACATGTAGGCCTATACTTCACAAACGTTGCTGGTGACGATTCCTTAAGTTATGTATGATATGGAGGCAAAGTATGTGCAGTAATGTTATAGTCACTTGGCATTTTGTGTAGTGATGTGTACGCAAATGGGCGGAAATGTTACGAGAACACCATTTAAGGGAAAGTAAAGTACATTTTTTTTGTGCAGTACGTGTAGGCCTATGTTTTGTTGAAATAAAGGCTATTGAAATATAGGCTATATACGCACTGGGATAATTTATTGATTTTTGTTCTGGGGGCCAGAATATGACCCCCCCCCCCCCCCTCCATGATCCTCCCTGTTGCCCCACAAGACCCCCTCCCATTCCCGGGGTGTCCGATCTGTCCATAGACAAATCGATTTTTGTTTCACATGTATATTCTTATGATAATTTAAATGCAGCCCGGGCATGTTGGTCACACAGGTCCAACTAAACGACGTCTGACAGCTACAGAAATATTTTAAAATAATTGATTCCACAGTCCACAACACAAAATAAGCAAAATAAATAAAACCAATGAATTCGAAATATGAAATTTCTGTTGGTTTTGAGAATAACGGATGACAAATCGTGGCAAAGTGGTTAGCCCCCACACACTGACCTCCCCCTACGGCGGATGGGGGGGGGGGGGGCGAACGGGGGCCATGCCCCTCCCTTTTTTTTTAGTAACGTCGCAAAAAAAGGCAGCCATTGCGTACACAACCCACAAAACTCGATTAGAACAATACTGGCACCCCCATCCCCTTGCTCTTTTATATTTAATTTGGGGCGGACAAGTTTGGACCCACTTGAAATAATTTGTTCCCCCCCCCCAAAAAAAAAAAAACTGCGTCTTGATCCGGCCTTGACCTCCCCCTCCAAGAAAATGAGGTATAATAAACCTTTTCGGAGTTCCAACTGCGCATTCGTAACCTGTGACAACGCGCATTGTTTGTCTCAAATGGCCTTCGACAACATCGTGCCACTGACTTTACAAAAAGGCTGTTTGTGCTTTGTGGGTACTGTCAAAGGGCATTTGAGACAAACAATGTTCGTTGTCACAGGTTACGAATGCGCGCAGTTGGAACTCCGAAAAGGCTTTTTTTCGGAGAAGTCAACAAATTAAAAAGGTGGGATCAGAAGAACAACACCCCCAGGTAGAGGGCACAGATGAAGCGGGTACATAACAATAATTATAACATCTGCAGTGTCAGTTTTTAGTATTGCAAAACTTCTGATTATGGCAACAGAAAATCTACAGAAAAAAATACTTATAATAATTCACTCAGACCAATTTATGTACATTGTACTTCCCACCCTATTTGAATGTTCGCTGATACAATTTGTGCAAAATGCTTGCGTTTCAATCTCCCTTTTTGCGACTTTTCCCAAGTTAGTAATCTTTTCCACGTCTCGGGCGCGGAAACCCCCTTCCCCAGCTCTGTCAATTGTTTTTTTTTTAGAGAACTATTTTTTGTTGTTTTTTATAGTTTTTTCTTTTCCCCAGCTCTGTCAATTGTTTTGTTTTTTTTTAGAATAAAAAAAATATATATATATTATCCGACCCACCCCCTGCTCTGACACCCCAAAAAAATTATACTGGGCATGTGCACAAAATACGGACAGAGCCAGCTTGGTTAGGCTTATGTGTTTGTTTTTACATTTATTCTGTATAGTTATAATAATCGTCGGATTTGAACAGCGCCCCCACTGAAAGTATGGTTCGACCCCCCCCCCCCCCCCCCCCTTCAGCATTTTTGAAATGCAATTATGTTACCAGATTCGCTGGAACAAAACTTACTGCATGTATGATACTTTTGTAAACTTTAACCTAAAGGAAGCTGAATATAGGCATGCGGGCGCAATGGCGACTTCTTATTAACTTTTAACGTATTAAAGGAGCATTCCTCTTGCGTGTGCACTACTCGTGTTAGTGGATTCAATGCACGCACATCTTTGCAGGAGAACATGTACATACATAATGTTTAAATATACGTGTATAAACACTCAAAAACAATCGGGGTCCGCTCGTAAGTCCGACGTCTCATATGTCCGACATTTCGGACCTATGAGGAGTGGGACCTATGAGGCGTCGGACGTATGAGGTGCGGACGTATGAGGCATCGTATTTATTTATTCCGCCTCATAGGTCCAACATTTCATAAGTCTGACGCCTCATATAGCTCCGACGCCACATAAGTCCGAAACAGTGTTTGTCCATTGGCAGACTTATGAGGCGTCGGACCTATGAGGCGGATTTATTCCTCATATTAGTCCAAAATTTCGGACTGATGAGGAGTAGGACCTATGAGGCGTCGGACACTATGATACGGCCCCATACAATCGATGCTTAAGAACATTTCTAAACATATACATTGTAACAATGTCTCCACCGTATCTAGAAAACTATCGACCTGTTCTCATCGACATCAGCCTTGATCATAACCGAAGACTGTGACAATTGTGTTTCAGGGATTCCAATACATGTACATGTACATGTATATAGCAAGTCAAATGTAATTTTTGGGGGGCTGAACTGGTGAAAGACTGTTTTACTGAAACTGATTTAAAGGTAATGGACAAATTTGTAACATTCAAAACGAAACTGCCAAAGTATGAAGTAAATAAAGGATCAGGCATCCGGGCCAACTAAAATCGATGCACCCGCCAACTAGCATGGTGTCATTAGTTTCACGCAAAGAGGAATTACAGTCGACTCTCGTTAGTACAAACTCTGTTAATACAAAATTCTGGTTCTAACAAACATAAAGCCTTGGTCCCGACTGTGCATTGATGTGCACCATGAATGGGACTGATGTTCCTCTTAATACAAAATTCTGATATACATGTAACAAACAATTTGCGAACGAGTTTGTTATAACGGGAGTCGACTGTTTAATGATTTCCTCGCGATGGTAAGGACCAAACCATCGCCAGGTGTTTTTCAAATATTGCTCCCAACTGAGTGAATTTAGTTTAGTTAGATATATTTATTGGGATCATTCCATTAGAGAGTGCAATCAAACATGTAAATTAAATAACGTTTCGCACCGGGGGTGGGTTGGATTGGTCGCTTTCAACGGAAACCTTGCTTTACGTCGAGAACAAAATTTCATATTATCAAAAAGTATATCTACTGAGCTTCAGATCGGTTGTATTGTTCCTTGATTATGAATCGGCAAAAACACGTTTTCGAAAATGGTGTCCATTTATAACTTTAATGATTTGATGACACATTATGAAAAGAGAAAACTTAGACAATAGAGTGGAACATCGCTATACGGAACATTCGGCTATACCGAACATCATCCTCGGCTCCCGATTTTTGTGTACAAAACGTACTGAACATTGTTGTTGAAAAATGTCAACAGAGGAGTGACTAGCGGCTGCTATTTCCCCAAGGAATAGAAGGGCAGTAGTGTGGGTAGTAAGCTCACAAATTCTGTACTTGCACGATTCAATGGTCGGCACGTGTTCAAAGTCATCTTTCAGTAACTACCAGGGCATGCTGGGTGAAGTTCTGAAGGGTGCTATTTATTGAAAAGTGAGAACTGGAGCACCAGCAGCTTAAAATGGCTACCCCAAACGATTGCTGTTATGATAATTATTTATGTGGATCCCTCGATATTTGTTACAGCGGCGTTCCACTGTAGCTCTACACAAGAGATTCGGACACGGCCTACTCCACAGTGACCACTCTACCCAAGATGACACGGTCGCACCCCCTGCCTCCTTTTTGAAAATTGTCTTGTTATTGGCTAAACTTGCAGCACTGCTCCAGTCTGCCTTCTGGATCCGCCCATGCAGCCACGTGGGGTGCTTTGGTCCAATGGTTGCGGTGTTCGACTCCTGTGCCATGGTACATGGGTTCCAATCCTGACCGTGGGAACATGGTGCTTGTGCTCTTGAGCAAGGCACTTTACCATTGTTGCTTCGTCCTTCCGATGGGACGTAAAGTCGTAGGTCCCGTGTGTTGTGTAATGCACGTTAAAGAACCCAGTAACACTTATCGCTAAGAGAAGGGGTTTGCCCCAGTGTTTCTGGCAGTGGCTACAATATGCGCCACAGCACCTTGTAAAACCATTATAAGGTGCTACATAATGGGTCTCATATTTCTCATAAACTTTACATGCATTTACCTTTCTTTAATAATAGACATAATTTCCAGTGGCTTGAGTACCTAATTATTGGTAGATACATGTATGTGCGCTATATAAGACTCCGGTATTATTATGCAGCCAAACCTACTGACTCAGGTTTCTGTCTTAAAGTTTTAATTGTCTCTGTGCAGGATGCAGCAGTATTCAGAGCAAAGTATCTTCATTCCTGAGGTACTGTCCAATGTCCACTTGGTGGAAGACAACTATCGTCATGGGGTCTGCGTGCCTACACTCCTGGGTTGACTTGGCTGCTACACCAAAGCCCTGTAGGAAAACAGAAGAATGCCACATCACTTGAAATATACGAGATAGGGAATGCAATAGGTGAAGTAAGTTGATCAAAGGATCACCTGCATTTAAACCTAAAACTGACCTACCAAAATTGGGTATGTGTAAAGTATTAAGAAAATAACAATAATGTGTATTTAACCCTAACCGTCCTGAATCCTTCAAAATCCTCTTTGCCAAAGTGGAGGTATTTGGAGGATTGAGGTCACATGACAAATGTGCGATACTGATTTCATAGGATACACTTTGTCAAGGTCTTGGGCCAGACCTTGTTTTATTTTTGCTCAGCCATGCATAAATATAGGCGTGGATTAGGCTTGAATTCCTCTGTACTACATTGTACTCCAGAATGTCACTGGCCAAGCCTCAACATATTAACAGTCACTGCCACAGGATGTTGCAGGATTCAGGCTTTACCCTATTTTTTCAATTGGAGGATTTTGCAGGATTGAGGCTACATCCTAGCAAAAAGGCCTAGGGAGTTATTGAAGGGAATAAACAATATGTGTTTTTGCTGTAGTTGTGAGAAATGGATGGATTTGGGGTTTGGTTTTTATAGCCAAAATTGTTACACTGACTTGCTTGAAGTACTGTGTTCGTAGACGCTGTAAAAACCAAGAAAAACAATCTGTAATCTGGTTCCCTGACCAAACTTATATTGAAATGGAGCAATTTATAGACGTTGGGGAATTTTAAGGTCAGGGAACCAATCTAGCTCGCTTGTACCCATGCATGGCTGTGTATTTAATAGCAAACAAAATTCAGACTCACTACATAATGGTAAATTTGGGGCAATAATTCAAAAAAGACATTGAGCAATGGTGTATTATGCATGAAGTCTATCATACACAGAGTCTAGTTCTTACCAGTGGGATGTCACTCATAGAGTAGATGACCACTCCCTGATACCGGCCTGCATTCTCTGTGATACGACCCAAGCCAGACTTCAAGATGTGATTACCGTACAAGAAGGACTGCTCAGAGCCTGGCTTCACCCACACCTTGTACTGCAGAGAGAAATAACCATCACAGCACACAAATTATTATCACAGTTCAGCTGTTATTCTTCCTAGCATGCCTAGTGTGAAGTTCATATTCACCGCAATATGTAAAACCCTTAACCCTAACCCACCTCACTCCTCCAAAATCCTCCTGGCGGTTTTGGAGGATTCTAGAGGATTGAGGATGAATGGTGATTGAATCAAATGAGGATTCTGGAGGATTGAGGATGAATGGTGATTGAAGCACATGAGGATTTTGGAGGATTGAGGATGAATGGTGATTGAAGCACAAGAGAATTTTGGAGGATTGAGGATGAATGCATTTTGAGGCAGGACTGTCTGATGATTTTGAAGGATTTGGCGTTGGTTATCCTTCATTTAAACACGAGTGCAACGTTTTGGGATGAGGAGGATTTTGGAGGATTGAGGATGAATGCATTTTGAGGCAGGACTGTCTGACAATTTTGAAAAATTTAGGCGGAGTTGCAAAATTTTGGAAAATTTTGGAGGATTTTGGAGGATTGAGGATGGTTGTAAGCAACAAGGGCCTAGGGGGTTAGGGTTAAAGAAGATACAACATTTGAAAGCATCAAAAAAACGAAATGATCAAATTATCACGAAATACCTTACTGGATTGTTAGGGAATGACAGTCTGTAAAATCGTGGCTCCTGGTGTGCTGACATTTTCAAGAAAAATTGTATTTTTCCAACGCTGGTCGGCCGACCAGCGTTGGAGAAAACTGGCTCATTTTCAAAAACTGCTCCTAATTTTTCATAATTAGTTATTCCACATTTCCTTTGCAATTGATTACACACCTGTGAAGAGGTACAAGCCTGCTAGACTGATTCTCTGACCTAATATAATTCCCCAAAGTCTACAAATTGCTCCGTTTCATCTTAAGTTGGGTCAGGGAACCAGACTACAAAAACATGATTGGTTTTCTTGGTATTTCCAGCATCCACAAGCCGAAAACGTGAAACAAGTCATTTAACAATATTTGCTATACCATTCCAATCCTCCAAATCCATTTATTTCTGAAAATTGCAGCAAATGTTGTACATTCCCTTTAAACCCTGCAGGTCAGTTTTGAGTGAAGGGTTATGAAGTGTGTACCTGTTTTACACAGTGTCACTGCACAAAAACAGCACTGTGGAGAGCGGCGGACCGGGCAAAGCGCGACTGAATCTGCCTGCTTGCCCTGAGCTTAGCCACATAAAAGAATTGTGCAGGATTATCCATTCCCCACAGATTACCTCAAATGAATTTGAAATGTGGTCACTACAGCCTGTTCTACACGCTGTGCTACTGCCGTGACAAAATCAATTAATTTGACTTTTTTTGATACGGCGTGCTGATAGCGCGCCATTTAGAACCATTTGGCTAGACAAGTTGAGTTCTGCATGGCACCATCCTTTTGCTTGACAGGGCTGCCGCGCGATCATCATTCCGGACGGCAGTGGCACTGTTCTGAATGCTACATGTACACCATTGCCATGCCAAACTCAACTCAATACAAAGTTGGGGCAAAAAGTTTAGAAATGCACATGCTCACAATACCCTCTCTTGTGTTCACACCACGGAAAGTGAAATTGGCAGAACATTTTGACCGCGCTGAAACTTTTATATGAACTGCTTTAACCTGGCCAGTTTATTTCCAGATGCAAGAACCCTAACCGAACTCAACCCATCAAAGTTCAACAGCAGGTTTTGTTCAAATCTGTTGGGATAGGTAAAGTACCCCTAAACTGATGGTCTTTTACACTGAGGTTGGCATACCTCCAGAAACTAAGTCCAGCAGTGTGTGTGTACAATTTCCCATGTGGGTGTTGGAATTTTCCAGAATGGGTATGGTTCGTTGTAAATAAGGCTGGGGAGTTAGGGTTAAGGTTTGACGTTTAGCACAACATTTAAGTTCGACGTTTAAAGCAACTGCAGTGCTGCAGACAAGCTATTGCCAGACTAATTTCAATTAAGTGTGGTGTGGCAGTAGCATAGCGTCTAGAACAGGCCTAACTCTATTGGCAAAAGTGGCTTTGCAAAACTTGCAGGGTTGTGAAATGTGAAGCGCAGAAGACTAGGAGGGTAAATACATTGAAAAGTTATGTCCATGAGGTGTTTCAAGGCTTTGGTTTCCCAAACTGCACATTAATTAATTTAGCAAAGAGTGAAATTACAGTAGGAGATATTATCCAACTTTGTCTGATCGTAACAGATGTGCTAAGTCAAGTTGAATGTTAGTGCACATATAGCACTTGCATAATGCCTCAGAATTTATCGTGTGATTTCATTTTATCCAATCACATTTGTGTATAATTTCACTCTCTGCAAATGAAAATCCATGACGCATATTCCTGAATAAAAATGTACAGTGGCCATGTACACGGAGCATTCATCCAAAGTTTATGGGGCTTGAATAGCAGAAAAAAAGTGATTCAAGATATACATGCAGCAGCATGAGCTACATGTACAGGGTGAGTAAAAAGAAGCGGAACCCAAACCCCATCAAATAGGCCTATATTTCATATTTAAAAAATATGTAAAGTTAGCACCAAATTAATAATGACTGGAGAGCCAATTTCATAAGCTACTTTTGGATGAAAAAATTACTGAAATTGCTCAATCCGTTCAAAGAACATCACCATTTAAACGCAATGACCCTGAAACTTGTCTCATCCGAAAAAAAAAAAGGAATTTATTGTGCGTTTTGACTGTTTGGAACAACAAACAAAATGACACAGAATACTTGTTTCAACACCTGTCACCAACAGTAGTACACAATAAACAACCTTGATTAGGCAAACAATATGATTTATAAAATCTACTTTTTTTTAAAGGATGGGCCTTCAAAGGGATTCTGTTGAATACTTTTAACGTTTAGGCCAAAAAAAAAATACTCGGTCTCTGGTCAGCGCGAGCGTCAATTTTAATCATGCGCGTCAACCCTTTTTTTTTTCTTCAAATTAACATGGAAGCTACAACAGCGCCCTCTATTGCCGTGCCTCCTCAAATTTTTGTACCAAGGAGCACCAAGGAATGGGGAAATTGCACCAAGGCAAATGATAAAGGGCACCAAGGCAAATGATGGAGGACACCAATGTATGATGAGGACACAAACAAGCAAAATAGTACCCACCTTGTCTGTACAATACAAGCTTGAAAAAAAAAAAGCCACTAAAAAAAAAAAAAAAAAACACGTCGCCGCATCAATTCCGGAACTTCAGTCTGACCAGAGACCGACTATTTTTTTTTTTTGGCCTTAAACTGTTGAAATCGCTGGTGATGTTTGGAAAACATTGCGACAACGATTCTTGAAATCGCATTCTTTTGGATGAGATAGGTTTGAGGGTCATTGTGTTTAAATGGTGATATTTTTTTAACGGATTGACCAATTTCAGTCATTTTTTTTTCCATTTAAATGTACCTTATGAAATTGGCTTTCCAGTCATTATTTTTGGTGCTACATATTCTTTTAAATATGTAATATAAGTTTTGGAGTTTGGGTTCAGTTGGGTATGATACTCTTCTCAAAATATCATGCACATGGGTCATTCTATAAATTTGGGGTCCAAAGTGTGACATTTTTCCCGTCCCTGTTACCTTTGTAATTTGCCATTCAAGCATCATTAAAAGTGACTTCAAATGATTGTTTATTTGTTGTGTAGGTAGTTTGCTATTCATAAGCACTCTTGGAGGATGACTGCATTAAGGAGTGCATCAGAATTATACAATCATAGATGTCAGATGTAACAGGGACGGGGAAAAAAGTGGACCCCAAATTTATAGAACGACCCACATACCTTTGCATAGGGAGCCAGGAAATCCAATGCTGTAATGTTGAGGTGAAATTTCATCGACTTTGTAAGCTTTCCAAAACAGGTGCCCATGCTGACTAGCTGCTTTCTACTCACGCTGGCTGCTCGCTTCATGATATCTTGGCTGCAGAGACATGGAAGAAAGAAAGAAAATTGAAAATTAGAAATAATTCAGTATTCCGAAAGGAAATTTGATGGTGAATGTTGTGGCATCCGTAGACCTGGCCCCTATGGGCTCCGTGCACAAGTACCCAATCAACGGCCAGAAAAGGAAAGTTGGGGTGACCCAGACTGGTTCCCGAGCCATCCACTGAGTTATGGGAGGCGGGCATTAGACGCCTGACGCTCTCGGGAAGACGCGGTGGCTATAGCTTTTGCACATTCAGGAAGTCGTGCGTACTTTGCGCGCAAACCAGTACATACAGTACAGTACGCACACGCTGTGTGTCCCATCCACGGAGCTCTCAAAAGAGGTACATGTAAAAGCACGCCCTCTTTTGTTGGCGCACGGAGCCCATAGTGTACTACTAGTTGACGCTACTGTTGTGACTAATGGGTTTTTCCAATGCTTGCGATTCGTCTCAGCCACCCTGACCGATCCTGGGTAGCAAAAACAGCCTGATCATGCTTGAGGCTGATGGTGTCATCTATGATCTGTGAGAAGTAGGTGTGACGCAGGCCTCTTTCCTGTTGAGAGGGCTCTGATGGTTGGTTTTTGGGGTCCAGGAGGCAGCGAGAGGCACCTGAGGTCTTCGCAGTGCATGACCAATTAAGCGAAGGCGACTTCTCAGCAGTACGGTTGTGGCAGGTGCTACGCATGCTCCTATAGCATAGGGGAGGGGTGTGGGCTAAATGAGGAGCAGGGGAGGGGACGTGTGGCTGGGGAGGGGTTTGGGAAAGGGTACTGATTACAACTGAATGAACGAAAAGGAGGAGTGGAAATAAACAAACCTGACATAGTAGATTCGTTCTCTATGTAATCTGAAGCAGTATGCACCATCCGGTCTGTCAATCAGTAGTCGGATGTTCTCCCCAATACTAAAACAAGAACATACAAAAACCATACCATCTAGTTCAAGTAACACTGACCCTAGCTACTGCACAGGTCTTTCATTTGGTGTTATGTTTAACACAGGTCTTTCATTTGGTGTTATTTTTAAATATTCACTTTGAAAATCCCAACTAAGAACTAAAAACATCATACATGTAGTAGTTTTGCATAGGCCATGTTAAGTATTTGAGCAATAAATGTACACAAATATGAAGAAATCTTACACGCCTTTTGCCTTATTTCATACGCTCCCTAGTGTAGACTGATTTCAACGAACCTCCACATCTTTCATGTGATAATTATTATGCAAGATGTACAGTACCACCATTGGGCTAACTTTGCCAGTTCATGTTTGGTGCCCTGAACATCGGCAAAGTGTGTTTCGTGACGCCCATATGCATATGGATGAAACCTGACTATTGCGTCCATGTAGCTCTGATAACAAGGCACTCTCCCTAACTGCCCCAAATCCTTAAAAAATCTTCTTTGCTAAAGTGGAGAAATTTGGAAGATTGAGGTTACTTGGCAAAAGTGCATTACTAATTTCGTAGGATGCACTTTGTCAAGGTCTTGGGCCAGACCTTGTCTTGTTTTTGCTCAGCCATGCATAAATATAGGCCTGTATTATGCTTGAAATCCTAACAGTAACAGCTCCAGGATGTCACTGGCCAGGCCTCAACATATTAACAGTCACTGCCGCAAGAATTTGCAGGATTCAGGCAGTGGTCAGGTTCGTAAAAACCTTACGGATTGCAGTCAACTCGATCGTTTTCCAACTCCACTCGAACCAACTTGACAGTTTACCATTTCGACCATCGTACCAACTCGACCGTTGAACCAACTCAACCATTGAACAAACTCGTCCGTTGACCAACTCGACTTAACTTTCGAGTCAACTTGATCATGTTGATCGTTTGCCAACTCAACCGTTTGCAAAACTCGACCGTTTGCCGACTCGACCGTTTGCCAATTCGACCATTTGCCAACTCGTCCGCTGTATGTACAACTCGACTAAAACCTTGGGTTGCGTGATTTGATTGTAGTGTGCATATGCTACTCTTCTACATACATGAATCTGGGACTGAGAAATATTTCCAATTTTGTTAGGAAATACTTTTCTTGGCTCTCCATATAGCCCCATGGATGTGGCCAATTTACTGGACTACCTCTGTAAATAAAGGCCACACCTCCACCATGTGGCTCCATGTGGGTACTCCATGTGGGTATGTACAGCAAAAACATGTCGAACTTTGTCAAATTTTGATGTTCACATTTAGCTAAATGTGAACATCAAAATTTGACAAAGTTCGACATGTTTTTGTACATGGTGGAAGTGTGGCCTTTGTTTACGGAGGAAGTCCAGTAAATTGGCCACATTTATGGGCAGGAATGCAAGTCAACTCGTACCCGAGACAAGTCGTACCCGAGACAAGTCGTGCCCGAGTCAACTCGTACCCGAGACAACCCGTACCCGAGACAAGTCGTACCCGAGACAACTCGTACCCGAGACAACTCGTACCCGAGACAACTCGTACCCGGCTCTGAAACGATACGATGATACGATGCTTTCCAAGTCAAAGTTAATTTCTATCCCCACAGAACCACATACAATGGGCTTTGCCCGGTAAGCGTGATTTTCCGCGTTGGCCCTGCCGTCTGGGCAATGAAATTCGCTGCCGGGCCGGCAAGCAGCGGTCGACCGCGGTCGGTCGTGGTGCCGGTGAAACAGCGCGCGCGGCAATGCCATTCTGTTTTAATGGCATTACTTGTACATTCCTTGTTTGATATTCACCGTTTGATAAGTAAGATAATTTATTATTATTTATCAAATATATTTATATATTGCTTTCTTTTCTTTTTAGGTTCTGAATTTGGCAAGGACCACGAACCAAGGAGATTGACTGTGCAAGATGATTCAGTTTCAGAGCGAAAGTTACTGGCATCAATTGAAGACTAGTTGGCATCGATTGAAGACGAGTGAATTGGCACTCTATGTTTTGTTATTGCTGCCAAGACGTTTTAGTGATCATTTTAAAAGTATTTTGAAAGTTTTACTTTATTTTCTTTTAAAACCCTTTTTTTTTTGCTCACTGTGCATGTCGCAAGTAGGCATAATGCCGTTGAAAATGGTACTTGTGCACCAGCAAAACGTGGTCCGATGTCAGTATTGTCCCCGTGCACGGTACGCCACGCTGACCGGCAATGGCGCGCACAGGCCTGGCAGAAACGATGTCACCGTGCACGGTATAGGGCCGGGCACGGCACGTCGACTGGCACGTGGGCTCATAGGCAAAAACGATGTCACAGTGCGCGGTACTGCCGCGACATAACAAAAATGTGTCGGAAAATCACGCTGTATCAACGTAGCCGTACCATGCACCATGCTCTGTGCTCTGTGTATGCACTAGTAATCGGTGGGTACGAGTTGTCTCGGGTACGAGTTGTCTCGGGTACGAGTTGTCTCGGGTACGAGTTGTCCTGTTTCGATGGGCAGTAGGAGTGCCACTGAGTACGAGTGTAGCCCGACTGCATGATCTGGCATGTCTGGCCCAGACCCGGACCGTGAGTGCATAAAAATGTGCAAAATTACTACTGACGTTTTTTTACTCACCATTCGGCTAATTAATGCCCACACAACACATACATCAAAATGCTTAAATTGCAAGCATGTCACCTGCAAAATTTGAGACCTTAAATCCAATTTTAAGGCAAGTTTTTGACAGTTCAAAAACCACCCACGTCATTCTCCATGCTTTAGAAATGGTGGTGTGATTCCCAAGGTATTCTGGGTAGGTGTAGGAAAAGCCTTGCAGCTTACTTGTTTTTTAATCGGTGGCCAAATGAACATAGCGCCCTCTGTTAAAAAATGAATCATTCTGCATTCACTCAGATCAACAAGAGGGCGCTGTTTTACCTACACGATGAAAATGTTTTAGCTGAGGAGTCTTTTTGCACAATGCATTGCAGTACACACTAACGTGATGTTTCGCGTTTGGATTTCGATAACTCCCTGCAAAATTAGAATTAAACGTTGAATTTTTGGTGATGCAATGCTCACAACAGCAACTTTGCAGGGCAGAAGTTTCGGGGATTTTTAATTTGAAGAAACGCAGTGGCTATTGTTACGGCAGCCGGAACGCATTTCCCATTTTCTATCGTTACGGTAGACTGCAACCTGGCAACTTTTATAAAAAAAACATGACAAGAAAATATAAAATTAGAAGGAAAAAAGTGAATTTGAACTTTATGAAATTCGGACTTTATTTCCCTTTTAAAAAAAATCCTCCAAAGCCTCATATTAGAAAAGGAAAAAAATTCGAGTGCAAAACTGAGATTCGAACCCGTAACCTCGCGGTGCAAAATCCTACCCTCTATCGGCTGAGCTGGCGCACTGCTCGAAAAAACGTGGGGAAACAAATAATTATATACCTGCGTGCGTATCAAACAAATATCGTAGAGGGCGCTAAACAACTAGTGCCGTAACGATAGCCACTTCGTTGAAGAAACTGTAGTGAGTAAGAAGCTTGCACATTTGATTCACACTGGTTTTATTATGCAGCACAAACTTTTGCACAATATGGATACCTTAAGTTTTGGGACTCTCATACACAGTATTGAGAGTCCCAAATTTCGGACTAGATCTGGCCGTACAAGTACTATCGCAAGCAAGCAGACGCTTGCGATAGTACTGTACGGCTAAATGCAGTCGGGCTACACCGAGTGCAAACGATTTTGGGTCAACTCGTACTCGAGTCAACTCGTACCCGAGTCAACTCGTACCTAAGTTAACTCGTACCCGAGTTAACTCGTACCCAGGTTAACTCGTACCCGAGTCAACTCGTACCCGGGTCAACTCGCACCCAGGTCAACTCGTACTCCCCTCCTGTTTTAGTTTGGAAGTACGGATGGATGGTTAACAAAAACGTCCGATTTTACCCTCAAAAACGGCGACTGAGAAATAGTAGTTACGCCGCCAGAAATACAAATAAAGTTCAAGGATTTGTTGAAGGCGGTGGTATCAAATGTTGCTCACAATCTGGGTGAAAAGGGGAAATGTACCGTTCATCGGCAAGGGCTTCATCGCGACGGGTACGGCGTGGAAAACATTTTCAAAACGGCATCAGTGTGGTACTCGCGAGTCGACGGAGCCCTCGCTGATAAACGGTAAATTTCACTTTTCATCCAGATCATCAGATGTGTTATTTTAACATTTGTGTAGTATTTTCTCTTAGTAATACTAATGATGTAATTTTTTTCTTTTTTTTCAGAGACCCTGGATCACTGAGATTGCGGAGTGACTGTGCGAACTTCTACGACTTTTTTTTGTTCGTTTTGTTCAGTCGAACGTGTTTTAAGGGCGTAGTTTTCTTTTTACGAATGTAGTATTTTTTTTTAAAGAAAGTCGCTATTAAAAAATGAATTTTGTAATGTAAAAGTAATATTTTTCAACGTTCACTCACTCCATTTTTGGCATCATTTATTGAATAATAACTGCACATGGCACGAATCTCTTTGGGAAGATTGGGGGCCCTGAAAGTACAAATCTGAAGAGAAAATATATTACAGGAAACTTAAAAGAGTCACACTGACATCGTTATTTAATTTATAATGATTCTTTAATATGTTGGTCATTTTTTGTACAATTGGTTCGGAAAATGTCGTAAAAAAAATATTGTGCAGCTCAAATAAAGTTTCTGCGATAAGTTCAACTAGAATATTATTTTGGTAACAGAAATGCAGGATTTTTAATTATTTGTTTACATTTGAGGCATCAAGGAATTATAGTAAAAACGATAAAGGAAAATGGGGGCTCGTTTCATTCAGAGACGCTCTTTCTATAAGTTTTAGGGGACCAACTTGTTAGCTGATCCTTGGGTGTGAAAGATTGTTTGACATTAGCAAATTGTAATCCAAGTGCAAGAGAAAGTTTTATCTTAAACAAAACTGAGCTAATCGGGTTTCGTCCTCAAAACTTGACATCCGATTTGATTCATCATGAACTGTGTGACAGACAATCCGATCGATCGGTTTGAGCAGCAGAAAATGGTTCATCGGAAAACCACAGGATCATCTGTAATAGAAAAATAGGGAAAAGTTCCATACTCGGATGTCAATTTATCTGCTGCCAAACATATTTATTGTCACCTCACCTTGTCATTTGAACCAAAAGAAATCCAGGAAGCTGTGTAAAGGTGAAAAAAATGTACTCAAAATGTGTTTTTAGAGCACATTTTGGATGCATACGTCGTGCAGAACTAACTTGAAGCAGCCGGTCAAAACTGATTGTAGTGGCTGAAAAGACAGCGGAACGTTATACACGTGACATCAACAACCATGACGTCGCATGAGCCTGCCAATGATAGTGCAATACGTCATTATGAATATTTATTTTCTCATGAATATTTAGTTTATTTCAATGGATACTTCAAATGCGTCCAAAGATTGATGATTGCAACAGCGATCGTGCGCGGCCTAGCGGTTAAGAGTCTCGTGTATCAAGCAAGCGTCAGAGGTTCGAATCCCGATGAAGTAAGTGACTGATTAATAAATAGAAATTAAGGAAAGGAGAGGGTGAGAGTAGAGGAGGGAAAGTGGAGGAATAACCATAAAAGATGTAACTTTTGGCGCTAGAAAATTAATTGAAAAAAGTGACGTCCGAGTATGGAAATTTTTCCGAAAAATAAAATAAAGTGATAAAAGCATGCTACTTTGGGTAGAACATTTATTTGAAGTATGAAAATTAGCCCCGTATTAAATATGTACAACTACAACTTACACCAAGGCCTAATGCCGTTGAAAAACGGCGAAGGTTCCGACACTAACTACGCGACGGCAAAAACACTGTGCACGCCCAATCACTTTGACCGGCGAGTGAGCGCACAGGCTCGGCAAAAACGATATCACCGTGCACGGTACGACCACGTTGGCCGATGAGAGCGCGCACAGGCCCGGCAAAAACGATGTCACTGTGCACGGTACGACCACGTTGACCGGCGAGTGCGCGCACTGGCTCGGCACAAACGATGTCACCGTGCACGGACAACCGGCCATATCCCTCCGATCTTCCGTTCGTTTCACTGATTTTCTTTTCGAAAATAGGCAACTATTTTGAGCTGCGGGTACGAATTGACTCGGGTACGAGTCAACTCGGGTACGACTTGACTCGGGTACGAGTTGACTGGGGTACGACTTGACTCGGGTACGACCTAACTCGGGTACGACTTGACTGGGGCGTCAATTTTGGGGTACGAGTTGACTCGGGTACGAGTTAACTCGGGTACGAGTTGACCCATTTCCGTGCAAACGTGCCACGTGCAGGGCACGCAGGTTGGACATGTTGGAGGCGTATATTTCCGACACCTAAAATGAAAAAGGAGCATAATAAATCTTTTACTCACTACTTGGACAGCTTTTCAAACACAAGTTTCGTTTCGTCTTCTGTTAATGGTCTCATTTTGAAGTTTGTAAAAATGTGGTCCGTGTAGCTGTAGGCCCTAATTTGTTTCTGTTTCTGTCCGTCGTTATAAATTAAATATTATTTCAATATTTGCTCACTCGGCTCCAAATTTCACATGTTCACACGTAGTGACGTACGTACATGTACGTGTACACATGCGCATGCACAGCTACAGCAGCTAGCCTTCTGCTTGCGCAATTAAAGGATTGCGCTGTATTGCGATACAGGCCGTTTTCCAAACGCCGGTTCCGACGGGACTTTCCAAGGGTCCGTTACCCACTTAATACTCCGACTCTGGGATAGGGCCATTTTATCGCAATATGTGTTGATTAATCTTAATATTATTTTTTTGTTGTAGGGTATCTCGGGACATCCGAAAATGGTGCTCTTAAGTTGCACAGCCGGTATTTTTGCCTTCCAGCTCCAAAAATCTGATATTTTGGGAGCTTATTTTGTGAGAAACGGCTAAAATAATATTTTGGGCCTCTGCTCCCACTCCTTCAGACTGATGGGTCTCCTACCCTAGGTCCTCAGCTTCCACCTTAGACTGATGGGTCTCCTATACCCTAGGTCCTCCCTCTACTGACACTTTATAGTGTTCCACTTCAGTGGGCACCAAGCTTGCTCCAGGATCCCAGCTAATTGGCATCCACACAGGATGCAACTTCACACTTCATCGATTTCGCTTTTGCTAATTAAGTTTTTACTTTCTTCGGAGTTTAGGCACTCTCCTGAAAACGGTCAGAGCTAGCATACTGACCGGTGAACGTCGAGTTTATACCTCTGGTTCTTTTCAGAACCATGCATTCTCTTAGTTGAGAAATTATTCGCACATGGTGTTTTCTTTAAACCTTTCATTAAGAGTATTTAGGCATATATTGTCTGCAATGTGGTTCAAAAAGCGGCGGCTAACAGGGCGGGCACATATATACATGGAGCGTTTGGCAGGAAGTATTGCGCAGCAAAATTATGTAAGTTCTACCCTTCCACGTCTATACACATCAATGCCCGCACGCGCGATCGCCCGAGCTTGCGCGAACAATGCATTGCGTGATGATACAGTTCGATCCTAGAATCGCGCAGACCACCAATCGCGTTCACACGTGCTCCGCATCCTTGTGCTCACAATCATATTACAAAAATTAAAGATTTAAACGATATTATTTTGTTTTACGTTTTTACTGTATTATAATTTGTAAAAAGCGTTACATATATTTTTATTTATCATCAATCGCTCTTTTAATGATAGCACAGAAAGGACTTTTCTATAATTGCATGATTATTATTGAATGAGAGCAAGTAAACTTTGACCTTTGTAGGACCGTCTCTAAGCAACAACACTATTGTTGACACACGACCGGCCGATCGGGTTTAGCTAGTCGGCGGAATGCCTCCGTATCTATGTCATGGATTAGGTTTCTAAATCGCTTTGTATACATTACACCTTGATACCTGTCATATCTTATTAATGCAGCTTTTGGTTACCACAAATGGACACGGTAAGGGAAATACTATCCGATAATTATCATGTAGATAGGTAATTTCAAAGTTGATTTGATAGTTTAGTTGTAGTTGTACCGATACTTGTACTAAGTTGTAGAGCTGCTTTATCTTAAACTAAGAGAGAGCTTTCATTTTCAAAATGCAATTAAACAAATGGTTTAGGCTACTAACTTCATAATCATCAGACATAGGGCAAGCAGTTCTGACATTATTGCAATTTTAAAGTTGTTTTTTTGCATAAATTGTAGCTGGAGTTACCCAGCCCTGAGTTTTATCATTGGGTTGTCTATAAGGGCTGGAGCGAATTTTTCTCGTAACTTGTAGTATTTGCAAAAAAATTTGGAAAATGTTCAATTTTGTCCCCGTTACACACTAATTGCAACTGCAACTCACCCCAAACTTGCCTGGAATAACCATTACACAGGTCCTTGAAGTAAAAAACGATCCACGATGAAGATTCAGCCTACAATTGCAGTGAAAACCGGTCATACTAAACAGCGTCAACACAGCGTCAACACACTCCAAAGCGTCAACACAGCGTCAACACAGCGTCAACACATCCAAAATGCATTAAAATTGACAAAAGCAGTATGTAACCCATACAGTATGGACAGAAACAAGATTTGTGCTTAAAATCAATAGGTTAAACGTCTGAAAATCGCGATTTTTAGTTCAAGAAAATTGGCTCTCCGTGCCGCTCCGAAATCGGCTGCCGAACACCCGCCATGTTGCCTCAGTGGCAGCGCGGACCATACCATTATTCTAAAGGGTGATAGCGTTGTACAATAAACCAACAGAGAGGGACGCGGCCGGGGTCGCCAGTGTTAAAAATATCTGCAAAGACCAAAACATAAACACAACTCACAAAATAATGATATACCACTCCTCCGATCCTTAGTCCTCACACAGATCTGGTATCCCTCTGTCTAGTCTGCAGCAAGGCGCCCTCTGTTGTTTATGACAAGATAATGTCATTACCTACACACCCCTACTTGAAATGGTGTAGTCCAAGCTTTGTGCGAAGTCAAGATGGCGGACAACGGCCGTGCAAGTTAAGGTCATTTTTTTCGCGTGAAAATACGATATTTTTAACAACGAAATGGAAACTCAATCCAATGGAAATTCTCTTTTATTGTATGTTTCACAATTATATGCCCTTTTTGTCAATTCAGAATGTGTTTTGGATGTGTTGACGGTGTGTTGACGCTTCTGTCATGTGTTGACGCTGTGTTGACGCTGTTTAGTGCGACCCGTGAAAACAGGAGGAATAACCGCTAACCTGACAACCTTTCAGGCATGGCCAGGACTGCTATTGGTTTGTGCACAAAAAAAATTGTGTACAATGAATGGCGGTCGATTAACAGGCACAGAGAGCGATCGCTGTCAACTACTCGTTTTTGCCGGCTGCGCTGGCGTTGGCGCGTGACGTCACGCGGAAGCGTAACACCCGATGACTGTTTCATGCACTAGTATAAGGTTTACCACTCGCATCACAGCTTTGGTACTGGAACCGCAACCAATAGTGCATGAAACAGTCATCGGGTGTTACGCTTCCGCGTGACGTCACGCGCCAACGCCAGCGCAGCCGGCAAAACGAGTAGTTGACAGCGATCGCTCTCTGTGCCTGTTAATCGACCGCCATTCATTGTACACAATTTTTTTTGTGCACAAACCAATAGCAGTCCTGGCCATGCCTGAAAGGTTGTCAGGTTAGCGGTTATTCCTCCTGTTTTCACTGCAATTGTAGGCTGAATCTTCATCGTGGATCGTTTTTTACTTCAAGGACCTGTGTAATGGTTATTCCAGGCAAGTTTGGGGTGAGTTGCAGTTGCAATTAGTGTGTAACGGGGACAAAATTGAACATTTTCCAATTTTTTTTGCAAATACTACAAGTTACGAGAAAAATTCGCTCCAGCCCTTATAGACAACCCAATGATAAAACTCAGGGCTGGGTAACTCCAGCTACATAAATTGATGCTCGATTTGGCTGAAATAAATGTGACCTCGTCGGTTACTCCTAGTACTAGAACTAGCCTCATTTCTAGGACTGTAGCCTAGTAAAGTAGTAGTACTCGTCAGTTGATATAAATGTGTACAAAGGTATGGGAAATTCACACACAAATAACCACGTCGCTGTTTGGGGAATCCACAACTTTTTTTGGCAATGTGATTAATAACAAACCAAACTTTCTAAGGTCAACTAGGCCTACACCCTGCAATTCTCTTTTATTGATGTTTGGAGCTAAGCGAAAGTATCCCTGTATTGTATACTCCATGTCAAACCTTTTCAAAAAAGGTGGTCACAAAAAATTAGGTCATTTTTGGCATGAAAATAGTGCCACCAATGTCCGTGGCGGTGGTTCAACCTAACGTGTAGAATTGTAAGACTTACTGGAATATATTTGCCTTTTAAATTTAATAACTTAAATTAAGTCTCAACTATACTCGTACTAGTCGTAGTTCGTACGTACGTTGGTTCAATCATCCATCCATGTCATCATGCCCATGGCCATGCAGAGAGTGCAGAAAAAAAATAATACAAAACAAAATCAGGCCAACTCTTCTTCTTCTTGCAAGTGTTCCCTGCCTTGGTTAAAGATAAACGCACTGCCAGAAACACTGGGGCAATTAAACCCCTTCTTTTATTTTGGCAGTACTGGGTTCTTTTACGTGCATTACACAATGCACAAGACAAGCGGCTTTACGGCCCTGTCTTGCTTAAACCTAAAGACACAGTACGAGTGTCGAGACCAGGACTCGAACCCACACTCTACTCACTCTTTAATGGACAAAATTCTCCAAAAGTTTTATGATCAAGGAAAAGACAAGGCCCTCCTCATGTATTTCACCAGCCAAGTTTGAGGTCACAATTACATTTTTAAAGGAAAACTTTCTTTAATATTTTACACCTGAGGGTGAAACAAAGTGACTTCAATTTGAAGCCAAAGCGAATTAATATGGCAATGTAGGTAACATTGTTTATTTCACACTAAACTGGCATGTTAATGTTCATGCATTTTTCAAAATTAAACCCACAAGCGTAGTTTTTTTTCCATACTGTATTGAGCTAAAATGATGAGATTTATGCTGTGTACATTTTGTCTTGACAGCAACTTGATGGCACCTGTTGGACAACATTGAGTCAGCCCTGATAAGATGTCTGTCAGGGTTTGTGTGTATCCGGTTCCATTGAGAGACCCTGGGAGCCTATCGCGCTATGGCAGTGCATCCAGCTCGATTGTCAGTGGACCAGTGTCGCCCTCACCGCTTATCTCTGCCTCAACGATGGCTGCCCTATCCCGACAAGCTGTGGATATGTCAGCCTCAACCAACCAAAGGCCAGATGCAGTGGTCTCCACACCAACACAGAGCCGGATCTGTTCTCTACCTGAGATACCAAACAGCCCAAGTGCACGGTCAGTCACGTCCTCCGACTCCCCATTCCTCATTCAAGTCAGGAACATCACTGAGAAGCAGAATCAGCAAACCTCTGTTAAGTCTTCACAGCACTGTACTGCACGGAACAGTACATTTCCAAACTTTCGAGCTCTTCAAAGACTTTCGCTTAGTGCAAAGACAAAAGCAGCAAGTCCTAATAAAAACCCCAGAAGAAGTAGCACTACGTATGATTATTTCAACCCAGACCTCAACCAGAACAGTACCTCTTCTAAATCAAGCAGCTCAAGAACACCATTGTTGTACAGGGCAGATGACCAAACCCAACGTTCAGGTCAAGATTTAAGGAAGGACCAGAGCCTTGATGATAGAGGAACGCCAGCTGCTTTTAGTGCACTTGAAAGTTTACCAGGAAACAGGCACAGTGATACGGAGAGACGACAATGCTTGTCGTCTGAGGAGACGATACAAGGTTATGTTGCAGGTAAATGAGCACTACTATTATCCAATTAAACATGTGATTTTCCTTTTGTCACTTTTCCATCTTCTGACCCATCATTTTCCCCTTCATAATCCCCTGATTTTGATCCATGTGATCACAATTGCCTTTGTGAACAGCTCAATTATTTCTTCTGTTCTTTCATGTCTTTATAGCTCGTCCATTTTAAAACTCCGTTATCTTCTCACGTGATACAGCTGCACGTCGTTTTAATTTTGATATTACATTTGTACATGTACTGCACAGTTTTTTTTTATAATTTTGTTCAAGTAATCCAAAATAAAGTAACGTTATGCTCATTGTCTTTTAGGCCTAAATGTGAGATATACTACATAATTTCAATGTTGACTGATTTCATGCACATCGTTTCAACCATGAATATGTAATCCTTAGATTTTTGCCCTTATCATTCTAGATCTTAACGCATTATTCAGCTGCGTATTGTTTGTTAACATTTTGTATTTTTTTTTTATGAACTGTGATAAAAGTGGTCAAACTTTATTCTTTATTTTGTTTGTCTTCCATAGATCATTCAGTGTCACCCAAATTCCACAAAAAGAAATCAGCCAAGAAAAAGAAGAGGAAGACCAAAAGGACAAAATCCAGGGCCCACCATTTACAGAAGCATCCCCAGGATAGCAGGCGATCCAGTTCCGATAAAACAGCTCCATTACAAGATAACTCTCTGGGTGCCATACTCCGGGCCATGCCTGTTATGGTGGAAACAAAAAAGATAGAAGTGTACAGCTCACGCTACAGCAAATGTGACACAGAGAGGATTGTGTCTCATCAGAATGAGAAAAAGTCATTGGGTGATGAGAGAGGAGACATTCCTAAGTATACAAACTCTCCATACAGGGATTCACCGCAGGGGGCTCTCCTCATGAGCAAAGTTTCCCTTGAGGGCCCCGACCCAGTCATCTATGCCAGCAGGGTGTCACCTCGAATCCCTGGCCCGTCTGGACCTGGGGGCGGCTCCAGAGACCAAGGCAACATGTCAAGGGTGACAAGGGTGTACCTGTCAGAGAAACAGTCTGGCAACCTCAGGGAGTGTGGCTTGATTCTTCCCTGTGCACCGCCTGGTACCCCGACCCCTCAGATGTTGCAGAGGTACCAGTACATCCCATCTATGATGGACTTAAGGGTAAGGAAAGTGCTTCTTTAAAGTTAACCTCTGGCACTCTGAAGGCCCCAACCCCCTTTAAAAGCACAAATTAACTAAAAAGAGCTTGCAAATACATGTACATGTAGCTATTTTAAAAGCATACATGTATTGTGTAAAGCATTGACATTCATATGTTAAAAATAGAAACAACAACTGAACAAACTGGAAATGTAGAGAACAGTTAATCAAACTCTAGCAAAGTTAATAAATCTTCATGTACATTTTTGTACTTCATCTTTTAACGAAGGATGTGGTTTTCAAATAGTGATGAGGCATTTAACATGAACAAAAAAAAGGCAAGACAAATCTGTTCTTAAAAAGCTTGCTCGTGGGGCTATCCATAAGGTCTTTGCCTGTCTCTAAAACATGCCCATAATGATAATAAGTTTCAAGTGTCCTCCCAAGAATACAGACACTAATACTCCAAGTTGTATAATAAACTGGACAGTGTTGAACTTTATCACAGTGATGCTTTCCTAATACCCGCCCTCTCTTTGAATTGGGTTCGAATCCCACCAAAGGCTAAACTGTGAATTGCGTGTGTGTTTTTTACTACATGTATTGTCAACGTCTGTGGGTTTTCCCCTGGAATATCACTTGGTTTATTACATAAAGTTACAATTGAAAATACATAGATTGAACTTCCCCTTTTAACAAATAATTTTTTATCCACCCTCTCATTTGGCATCAGAGCCAGCGAGCTGTCCGAGATCGCCTGTCCGGGATGGAGCAGAAAGCAAAGAAGAAGCAACAGCAGCAGAGGGAGGAGGCCCGGAAGACAGAACAGCAGCTCCAGCGTGACCAGGCCGTTGCCTGGAAACAGCGGCAGAGGCGGGAGATCTATGCCCTCAACAAAATCATGACCGAGTTTGAGGCGAAAAACTTCCAAGAGTTCATGAAGAGGATGAGTGAAAAGACTCCTTGATGATGAGAACCACTGGTGTGTTTCAGACATCCGGCCATTTTTGAAATCAGTTGGCAGTAAGGCATGTACAGACACTATGTTTCTCGATATTTAACATTGAAAGTGTGAAAAACAACTCAAACACAGAAGTGTGCACGGCAGTATAAGATAGACAACTTAAAACCGACGGGTGCCTTTTTATTGTTAGTATTTTTCACTATGCATGATTATGTACATGTACATTTGTGCACATGTACAGCCTATTTCATTTTTACATCCGTGGACATTTGTACGTGTCAAGTGTACGTCCTATAATCGGCAATTGGACTTGAACTGTGTGTAGTGTGGTGTACGTTTTGATGGCAATGCTTGTTTTGTAATTTTACAATCGTGTTTTATTTTGTAAAGCCCAGTGCATGAATTCCAAATAGGGCTGACCTAGCTACATTTATACCACTCACTTTGCTTTTTTCATGGGTTGAGTAAAAGGGAATAAAACCTCTTACAAAGGTCTAAATCTTCCAACTGTCCAATTTGAAAAAAAAAAATGTAACATTGTCCTGCAAAATGTTTGAAAGCAATTGCAGTGTCAGCCTCCGTGTTTTTTTTTTTTTTGGGGGGGGGGGAGGTTGTAGTCTATGGAGTATGCCCTTGCACAGCAAGGAGCTAAGATATAAGTGCAGATTCGGTGATAAATTATGCAAAGCAAGACTGCGTCTTGACCTCCAGATTCTGACCATTCAGCGGGGGCCTTGGTCTTTGGTAACCCGTTGTTGTATTACAACAACATGGCATCCAAAATGACCAATCAACCGCTCCACATTTCGGAAAATAATGTTGCATCCTTACGCCACTTTTTCTCATTACAGTCGACTCTCGTTATAACAAGGTCGATGGGACTAGCCAAATTACCTCTTTATAACAGGAATGTTGTTATAAAAGGACAGCGAAACAAAGAAACACAAAGAGAACCTGAAATTTGAGACCTCAGAATTTGCTCTTTATAAAGCAGAACTCTTTATAAAAGTGCTCTTTATAATGAGAGTCGAATGCATACAATGTATATCATCTCGATGAAGGTCAGTCATTGCAAACATGTTGAAAAGACATGAATCTGGGACTAACAAACACTTTCAATTTTGATAGGAAATACTGTGAACATGTACTTGACTCTTGATAGACTTAGAACACAGCCACTGAAGTAGCGTATGGATACTAAATTCTTTCCCAAATAGATGTCTGATAGAAATGGCGTCACAGTTTCTGAAGTTGACTCCGATTGGCTGGCGCGTCGTTTGAAGATAACTTGAGGGAGAGTGGGACATAATTGTACACTCCTTCCCGCCACCCGGGGAGGCGAAGCCAATTTTTTTTGTTTTACATATACATGTACAAGTAGATATACACTGTATGTACATACAGGAGGCCCACTGTTTATAATTTCCATACGGTCTGAATTCTTTGACGTGGTGTTTTGTTTCGGTAAAATAAATATTAGATTATTTTCACACAGTTTGATAATATTTTTTGTTGTTGCTCTTATCGCATTAGTTCATATTCATTGCCGTGGAATTTTCGTGGATCCATTTCGTTGACTAAATGGTGCGACGGATATTAATAAAGCGTGTAATTAGGTTGACGTACATGTACGTATTACGTGTGTCTAGTGGTAATTACCCCACATCGTGGCTAAATTTTATCAGATTGAAATAAAATGAGTTATTTTTCTACCCATACCCTTTTTGTGAACGTGTAAGTATGTGAACGTGTACATTTGGTATATGTGTGCCAGTTCATTTTAATCCCTTTCTGCAGTGGGTAAATATATTTCATTAATTTCCGAATCAGTCTAATTATTAAAATGAAATTGCTCTCATTACTTCCGCCCAACACGTTTGGTGGTTGGATCGAAGCTTCCCTGGCTATACATGTACATGTACACCGATATTGGGATTTGGTGTTTTTTCCCGCTGCATTATTTTGCCTCGAATGTATATTTGTTTATTTTTCCAAAGGCCCCGCAGGCTAAATTGCACGGTAGATTACAAAAATAGCATAAGACTTGCTTGTTGTGATAAAGAAATGGTAGAGAAAATACATCAAGTTAATTAGTTTAATTTAAAAGTACTTACATGTATTTGGAAAACCCACATTACAAGTTCAGATACACAACACACGGACACGCAACCACTGTAGCACAAATAAAACCTCTGTACTTGGAGCAGAGTTGTAACGAGTCACTGATTTTTGTGACTTCGAGTCGAGTCGAGTCATTTTAAAGAAGTGACTCGAGTCGAGTCGAGTCATTTTAAAGAAGTGACTCGAGTCGAAGGTCGAGTCGAGTCAAATATTTAGCTCGAGTCAATTCGAGTCACGAATATTTTAACACTATTTACCCAAATGTATAAAAGGAGGGCATAAATTTAGCCGGCGTTCGAATCCAAGAGGCTTTATAAGAAATCGCCCAAAGCCAATGATGAAACAACGAATTGGAAAATGTGTTTAAAATCCGGTGCCTGAATAGTATTTTGTGCGTTCCAGAACCATAAGGTGGGAGTCTGTGACACGTTGTATGTTTGTAAACGAACGTAAAATTCGCACCGTAAGTCATTGCAAATACTTTTCGCAAAATTTTGCTTTTATTTTTGGGACTCGAGTCTTATTAGCATTCGCTCGAGTTGATGAGTCGAATCTTTTGATGAGGGACTCGAGTCGAGTCGAGTCATTTGCTTGCAGTGACTCGAGTCGAGTCGAGTCATTTACCCATAGAGACTCGAGTCGAGTCGAGTCACCAAAAATTTTGACTGGAGTCGGACTCGAGTCGAGTCATTACAACTCTGACATGGAGTACAATCTCGGCAATCTAGGCTAAGCAAACAGTTGTGTCAAAAGTTAGTCTTCTGAACTTAATGGCAGACGATAACCTATTCACTTCGGGAAAATCTTGACATTAAAAATCTTGACATTAAAATTGAGAACAGCTTTCTTCGTTTTTAGTACACCAGCTTACAAGTTGGCCCGAGGAGTGATAAAACACAAAACACATTATTTTCTTGCTATTATTATTACTTTGTAGATGTTAATGTATCTTAGTACAGAAATGAAATAACTAATGCGAAACAGATAAAAAAAAAAAACTATGAAACTCCTAATTAGCGAAAGAAATAAACCTTTAATTAAGTATAGAAATTACATTCTGGGTTCGTACCTTGCAACAAATTTTGCAGCAAATTATTGCAATCAATTAGGTCTTCCGTAATTGCATGCTTCTAACTTTACTTTGTATTTCACTTACCGTCTGTCATCTGTTTCCGTCAGAAAATTATCGGTGCAATTTTTCATAACATTAATTATCGTATCTATCATAAACTATTAAGACTGTCAGTGTTCTTTATTCAAAAACCGTTAACCGTTATCTTGTTGGGCATGCCTTTCCAAAAAGCAAAATCACATTGGTAATATTTTCGCTATATAGCCATTCCGATGAAGGCGGTCGCGTTTTTTCAATGATCAAAGAAATGTGTTGTTAATTGGTGGTCAACGCGCAATCCCATTAATAAATTGTCAGTTCGGTATAGAGCCTGAAAGTTGACCCCTGGTGGCCCGCGGTTAAAACGGTCATGTGGGTGAGCAGATAATGTGTGACCTTTCGAGTGTGGAGGGGTCCAACCAAGATCAATGTGAACATGTTCGAAACGATGGTCTGGTGTTGCGGAGGACTGGTAGACAACGGTGTGGTAGTAGCTGCACTTTCGCGCATTGACACAATTTGCAGCACGAGTCAACTTACAAGTGTCACGGTTGATCCCCGCCTATACATATCGTCACTGATACCACGACGTAACACTCATGTACATAGCATTAAAAAAAAACCTTGCAATTTGCGTCAAAACACTCTGCGTCAAAAGTAAACTGCAGAGTATTTTCAGTTGTGTTTCTCGTTGTGGACACTTGATGTATTGGTGTTATTAAATTTGCTGTTTTGACCCATTTGCTATTAAGATCAACACTAAATAAGAGAAAAAAGTGAGTGTCAGTTCGTGAAACCAAAAAGCTGCGAAACTATACATTTTTGTTTTCACAAAGTAGCACGCTTCAATGTATTACAACACTAGGTAAATGCTACTTTGTGGAAACGGAGGTCGGCGCGCGCGCTCAATCAAGGAGTGTGTTACTTCGTGAAAACGTTTTTGCTGGCATTTGAGCAGAGTGCGCGCCATGTATTGCAACGGTAAATGAAACTTGAGTGCTACTTCGTGAAAACACAATTTATCACTTTCGCGCAAAAGTTGCCAAGGATAATTAGCGTAATTATTAAAGTAAAGCTAGTGAAGCTTTGAAACTTCGTACAATGGTAGACCTTGATGAATATTGTTTAATAATGTAAACAAATAAAAACTGAAAACCGAAAAAAAGGTTTAACAGGCGGAGTGTTACTTGTGTCGGTGACGATATCTTCAAGTAATGAGTCAATAAAAATGAAATCAAAAGGAGATTTTGGTTGGAACTGAACAATCACAAAGCTATTTTCATCATGATGTTGATTTTTGATCGAATGGTAAGATATGGTGTAATGATTTTCCGAGAAACTATAACTCTTAAAATAGAAATTAAAATCCTCGAACATGGCACTTTTAGTAACACCACAATTATGGGTGACGTGACCTTTTACATTTCAGCAGGCACACGTTCAGTACACTGTAGTGCAATATGATTAGGTATCATATCTTATCTTAATCCTGAGATATGGTGGCCACAAAATTGCCTTATTGAATATTCTTGACGCAATAACATTATAACAATAGGTTGTGCGGTAATGCTAATGCAATATTCTTATCTTGAAATGTCACTTCATGCTAATATAAGGTATCAACCCCATGGGATTGATAATTAGTGTGATCTAAAATTTGAGTCTAAAATTCACACTTCTCTTAACACCGTGAAGTAAGGGTCACATGACCTTGACATTCCAGGAGGGACATCAATTCAGGCCAATATAATGAAATGTGCAATAAACTGGAATCATATCCTATCTTATTGCTGAGATATGGTGGCCACAATGTTACCTCATTAAATATTCATGATGTCATAACAGGAGAGTTCGGTATTTCATTTTCACATTATGTTACAAATAAATACAATTTTGGACTGTTTTTACATATGTTACATTTGACAGATCTCATTTAGAAAACACCAAACCGCTTATTCACAGTTAGTTAGTTAGTGCAAGTGTAAGGTCTTTGCAGTCAACATTTTTTAACGTCAATCTGTTTTATGTCCCTGTTTGTTCTACTTTTACCCATGCCTCTTATAACTTATTATGTTTTCTTGGTCCCCCTTCGTCAAAAGATACCAATTTAGTTTCTTAGTGCTCACTTTCTTTTTGCTTACGACATTCAAAGATTAATCTATATATATGCATCACAAATATGCACAACTTTGAACACAACAATATTGTATTCTAAATAAGCAATCTTGTGTCACACTATTTACATAACAGTTAAGTTACAAGGTTTGCTTAGCCCAATTCAAAAGGGAGGCAGTTTTGACGCCGTGCTTGCTTCCCAGGAGAACCACTCCCACTTTGTAAGCGAATGCCCGCATCACAGTAGGGACATGACATTCAAGCAGATTCGGCAATCACTTATGCAAAACAAGACTGCGTCTTGACCTCGAAATTCTGACCATTCAACGGGCACCTTTTATCCGGTGTTCCGTAAGGGTGCAACCCTGCAATACAATCCCCACACTTCAAAATCCCTTTAAACATACTCAGAACTCTCACAGCTATTTAAGCTGCACAGTAAAAGAATGATCAATATGTCACCTTTTATTTTATTTTCATTTTTTTGTTAGTTGACCCTTGACTTTTCGAGGAATTTTCACTCAAAGAAGATAACCCTTATTTTTCCCAAAGCGGAAGATTTGCCATCTTGAAAAACGATCCCTCCACAACATGGCAAAATAGTGCCAGCTTCGAGCCCAATTGCATCAAAAATGCTCAGAATTAGAAGACCCAAGTCCGGTCCAGAGGTTCATTGCCATATCTCTTCATTTTTTCCAATTTTATGGCTCTCAGATTTCTCTAATATAGAATATTTTTAGGGTGTAACTTTAATGGGTTTAAGCCTATTTACCGGTGTGCACCCACAATGGCCATATTTTCCGGGCTACATGTCAGTGTTGTTCATGTCCACACCCGAAGCAGTACTTTCTAGCAGGCCGGTAAGGTGGTGATTTTAACCTACACCACACAGGATGTAAAGGGATATTCTGTTCGTCACCTGCGTTTACTTATTTCGGGTACAATGTTTCGTTGCCTGCCTTTGTATATGGAGTTGGAAAATCCTTCAGATATTGACTGGTGCAACAGAGCCCTTAAAGCAAGGAAATCTCTCCGCGAGGATTTTCTTCGCTGTTTCACGATAAACCCGATGGAATAGACAGTAGATGAACACATTGAAGGCACTATTGGACACAGGCAACCAGGCAAAGGCGAACTCCAGCCAATGTGGGATAGCGTTCCCTGTGATACCCTCCACCGTCTTCCAGACGAAAAATGGCGTGTGGCAACCAGCGAACGTCAAGGTGACTAGAAGAAAGACCTTCAGAGCTTTGTTGTCCTGGATGTTGTTTGCTCCATAAGGGTCGTTTGCTCGGGCGCGTCTCTCATGCCGTCGGCTGATTTGAATCAGACGCGAGTAGAGGCATATCATCACGGCAGTCGGACCAATGTCGGTGATAAAAAGATGCAGAATACTCATTTCAGTCCAACCCGACCTTATATAGCATGTGGACGAAATTGGGAAATATTCGGCAGAAGCTTTTGGTCCGATTTGAATAGTTATAAAATTAACGAGCGACAGGGTCAAAGATGCAATTATTAGTATGATGGTGCGTCGCCGGGAGCACCAGATGGGGAATTTGTAGGGCCGGGTGACGGCTATGAAGCGCTCAATGTTCAGGTAAAAAAGCGAGAGAATTGACATGCCGAAACACACGTCGGTCACAACGGTGACTATTAAGCAAATTGCATAGCCAAAAGGCCATCGGTCCAGCGCTGAAGGGATGATGTCAAAGAGCACTATCACACCTACTAAGAGGTCCCATACAGCCAGTGACGATAGCAAAACTTTTGTGCTGTCAGCCAAGATGGGCACGCGGCGCGTCACGGCGATGCAGAGTACATTTCCTCCCACAATCAGCAATCCAAGGATCGTGATGAAGCAAGTACGCACGGCAATAAGAGGCGGGGAAAACCCTGAAACTTCCTCTGCCATAGATTCGTTGAACATTTTCAGCTTCTTTAGGAGTATACCAAATATAACAATGCCAGTTGCACAAAGCTTGTTCTTCGTCAATTGTCTATTCCTGTCTCAGATCCGAGGTTGGACAACTAAGAGAACAAAATCACTTTCCCAAGAAAATGTACGCCTGCTTACATGGAGTTAATCATCTTCAAAATCCTCAGCTTATCGTAGTCGCAGAAAATAACAGAAACAAACTTGCCCAAGCTGGTTGTTTCAATGTACGATGCGGTTCATCCTTTCTTGTACCGCTTAAGAACCTCAGTTGTGTTAACAAACTCCCCAGCCAAAATTGTTCTTCGGAAGAAACCATCAGTTGAGCAAACACACACACGCGTACGACTTCATCAGACTTCTTAGACAATTCGTCGTCTTTTCAGCAATTGAAAGTTTGATGTTCGTTCCAAAGTTGAAATAGACCGGCTTGAAACACGGGTATTAAAAATAGCCTGCAGGATGTCCAAACGATGCCAGATATACATGAAACATGTCTGTCACAACAGTTCGTCATTTGCCAAGTGAAGAACAAATCCAACAATGCACAACAGATACATCCAGTGCCCAAATATTGAATTGTAATTATGGTACAGTATAGCAAGCTGTGCTTCGATACAAAACGCAGTAGGGTTTGAATAAGAAGCCTATCTAGCAATCGCATACCCTAGTCATGTAAGCTTATAAGAATAATCTGCTCTACACCTGATTGACACAAGCAATAAATACCTCGTTTTGCCTTTATATGACTATAGGTAATGGACAATGGACTTGTCCACATTGACGCAGTTTTCAATAAAACTGTCCTGTCTTTGATGAGAGTTTGATGAGTTTTAGTCTTTGTGCCAAGTCGCCTGATGCTGTTGTAATGACTGAGAAAAATTGAGATTTAATGAAAGAGACTTCGATTCACTATAGAGGATTCTGGTGATCAATTCTCCGCGTCAAAGTGTCAAAAAAAGAGATTTGTTTTAAGTTTGAGTTGGTGCGTGTCAAAAACTAGATTTGTTTCAGGTTTGAGTTTGTACATATCCCCAGTTGTAGCAGTGTCAGTACCGACTCGGATACAACACTTATGTTAAGACTCTTTCATTAAATCTCAATTTTGGTTGATCAATCCACCAGCATCAGGTGACTTGGCAGAAGAGACCAAAGCGTATTAAACTCTCGTCAAGACGGGACAGTTTTATTTAAAACTGCATCAATTTACTCGAATCCATCATCTTGTCCTTCAAGACATGAATTAGGTCCTTATTGCCCGTGTCAATCATGCATTGAGTACCGGACAAGACAGTTCTTATTCGAAGTTCGTTACCTAGTCACTTTAAGACAAAACAAGGTCTTTACTGCCTGTGTCAATCATGCATTGATTAGATTATTCGTATGAGATATAGCTATGCAGTTGCCAGACAACAGTTCATATTTAAACGCTGACGCATTTTGCATCGACGCACAGCTTGTTATTGTGCCACAATTACCAGACAACATTTCAGACACTCGATGCATCTATTGCGCAATGTATGATTGGTTCTTCGTTTTTACAATATTTTGTGACAGGCATATTCCAGGTATGACTGGCATCGTTTCGACACCATGCAGGCTATTTTAATACACGTTCTGTGATGCAGATTTATTACGGCAAACTGGTTGCTTTCTTCCTCAAATGTATATAAACAGGGTAAAATGGACATCAAACCCTCATTATTGCTGACTTGACCAAGACAAGCAATTTTGACAGTGGTCAATTTTTGGCATGGGAGTTCGTTTAATACAACTGAGGTTTCAAAGCTGTATGAGAAAGGATAAATTACATTGTCAGCAAGCGGCTTCTGCAACTTTGTGTTGTTTTCTGTAAGCGCTAGAGAAGTATACAACTTCCAAGATGAACAACTCCGGAGCAATAGTCGGTTCAGGACTTTCCCCGCCTCTCATTGCCGCTCGTACTTGCTTCATCGCTGTCCTCGGAATGCTAATTGTGGGTGGAAATGTACTGTGTATTGCCGTGACGCGCCGCGTGCCACTGGCCGACAGCACACAAGTTTTGATGACTTCACTGGCCGTGTGCGACATCTTAGTCGGCGTTTTAGCACTCTTTTGCATCATCCCTTCAGCGCTGGACCGTTGGCCGTATGGCGAGGTTGTTTGTAGAACTGTCACCGGTGTTGCCACCGTGTATATCGGCATGTCATTTCTCTCGCTTTTTTACCTAAACGTTGAGCGCTTCATAGCCGTCACCTGGCCCTACAAATTGCCTATAATGGTGTACCCGGCGACGCATCATCATACTGATAATTGCATCCTTGACCCTTTTACTCTCAATGCCAATACCTACCCTAATCTTGGCTCTGTTTTCTGCAAACTATTTTCCGGTTCCGGCCCTTTGATTCATTATGAGAGGTTGGACTTGGGTGAACATTCTGTTGCTTGTTTTTACCGACATTGGTCCGACCGTCGTGATGGCATGCCTCTACTCGCGTCTGACTCAAATCAGCCGACGGCATGAGAGACGTGCCAGAGCGAACGACCCCAACGGAGCAAACAACATCCAGGACAACAAAGCCCTTGGGGTTCGCTGGTTGCTACACGCCGTATTTAGTCTGGAAGACGGTGGAGGGTTTCACGGGGAACGCCATTCCGCGTTGGCTGGAGTTCATCCTAACTTGGTTGCCAACGTCCAATAGTGCCTTCAATTTATTCATCTATTGTCTATTCCATCGGGTTTATTAGAAAACGGCGAAAAAAATCCTAGCGGAGAGATGTCCCTGCTTTAGGGGCTCTGTTGCACCGGTCAATATGTAATGGGTTATCAAAGTTACTACAAAGGCAGTGAATAACAGAAAAGTAATGAACGCAGCCAACGCAGTCATTATAGTAAATGACTTTTCCAACCAACAGAACAAAAACAACTGCCTGCTGTTGCGGTCTGATAATTTAGGACGTGATAACCATGGGTTAGCTACAAAGGCTATCATATCAAAATATAAACTAGAGATGGTTAGCAAATAACAAAATAGCAACAAGATTTTGCCAGTTGGGATGGTAACAATAGCTGAATTTTGGGGTCTATAACATTAATATTGCCCTCTAAAAAATGTTAACATTTGCCGGCACTAGTATTACATCTTTTAAGCCTTCGATTCGAAACACTCAATGGACGGCTGAAAGTTATCAGAAACATTTGTTGGTAGACTAAGAGACTTGGAAAACTTTAACCTAAAATCCTGGTGTACAAAATTATATTCAGCAAATTAACAAAAAAAATGAAGGGCCAGGGATCAATTAATCTGAAGAAATAACGCCTGTCTTTACTAAATGGAATTCACGAGATCGTCCATGATAATGGGATAACTGATTATTGAACAGTAACTCATGGATACATATTTTCAAATGTCACTTATTATTCCAGATATATTATATTCATTATAAATGTACATAGGTGCACGATAACAAAGTACATATATCTGAAGGGTTGTTTTAGGTTATATTGCTTTTGTGGTCAACCCCCCCCCCCCGTGCAGTATTTTTGTGTTTCAATGGAAAAGGGAAAATTTTCAACCCTGCAGCTCCGACGCTTATCCGAACCAAACAGAGCGAAATGAAACGAGAATGTAAATACGAAGATAAATATTAACTGTGTCTTTTTTTACTTTCTATTGGGGCCAGACTGTGTTTTATGGACAGGAAGTCAGTTGTATTTGCAATGAAATATTTTTGAACTCGACTCAAAAAAGCATATACATCTGTTACCGTTTTGTTCGAACTGCTGATAATGCAACTTTTTGTCTGACATATAGAAAGCCTGCTCAGCGAGCAAATAAGGTGAAGTTAAACTTCAACTTGGTTGCTGAACTTACTTAAAGCATAATGTTAAGACTAGCGAAAAGCGGAATAAGTCAAAAAGAAAGTGATTGGGTTAGATACAATATATTAAAAGAAATGCTGCTCGCTCCATTCAATAAAAATAACATCCGAAAAATAGTCCGGTACATAATGTATTTTCTTTGTTTGATCCTTTTTTGGATTAGCAAAACTATACATTTTAAAAAACGTTAGGATCTGCATAATCCAAAAAACAATGTCCATATTTTTTCAACTTTATTATGTCGGCCATCTTGAGGGGATGGGGTAACGGGGAGCTGATCTGACGCCCTACCCCAAGATCTTGGCCGTGCAAAGAGAGATTGTGTTGAAATGTGGTATACTTGCGAAGATAGCACTGCTGAGCACATCTGAGTCTCAGCATTTTGTAGTTACCTTTATTTATAATTCAAACGACAAATGAGCTGTTTAATAATAAAGTACTGGTACATGTTATTTTATGTAATTTGCATACTCTATTTAAAACTTGTTTCAAAGTAGAAGTACATGTACTTCAAAATTCGCTTGCCCACTACTGATTATAAATGGATACGCATTCACGAATACCCTTTAAATATAACTAACGAAAGTGTGCAAGGAAGCAGTCGTCGTTTAGCAAATGTTAAATCTACTCACGAAAGCCAAGTATCATGTATAGTTGCATTTTTTGTTCGTGCGTATAAAATGCACTGAAAAGCACACACCCTATATAGAATATTATATTATATTAGGGTATTGCCAACTACAATCCCGGCCAAAATGGTTGGGACACTTCCCGAGCCTGCCACGGTCACCCACTCCCCCGCTCCCCGGTCAATGTTGTTCTCTCCAGCTGATAGAGCACACGCCGCGCAATGAGAGACAACATTGAACGGTTACCCAGCGAGACTTGGCCAGGATTGTAGGGTTGCAGCAAAGACAATTATGTACAACTGGAAGTGAGAGCCAATGTTTTTTTCCCCCAACACTTTACCGGCCGGCAATGGGAATTTTGTGGTGGAACATTTGGAGTTAAAGGGCACAGTTTAAAGATACACACATATGCGGACATCGATATAGCCGCTTGTACAGAGGGAGTTCCCTTTGTCAATTTAATTTACTGATGATAGAGGCAGGATTCGACCACAGCATCCGTCAATGGGTCAATTTTTACAAGTGAAAATAGATGTGTGCCTGAAAGTACAGATATCTGAGGATGTTTTACAACTACAGTTGTAATGTTGGGATGTCACAAAAAGCGAAAGTTGTTCCAATCCGAAACCAACTGAACGAAATGAAAAGAGAATGTAAATACGACGGGAAATATTAACCGTTTATTCATTTAATTTCAATTGCGGCCGAACTGTTTTTATATGGATAGAACGGCTGTTATGTTTGTAAGGAAATGTTTGCAATGAAATATTGTTTAAATCGGCTTAAAAGCAGATGCAGCTGTCAGCGCTCAATTCGAATTGCTGATGATGCAACTTTGTCACCAGAGAAAATGTACCTAGCAAGGAAGTACTGCACAAAAGTAAAATATTAACTTGGTTGCTTAGCTTACTTATCGCATAATATTAAGAATACAGGATGAGTCAAAAAAGATGTGATCTAGTTAGAAAACATAAAGAAAGATATGTGGCTCACTCCATTTAATTCATTTAATTTAATAAAAAATATCATAAGAACAAAGTACATGGACTAGTAACTGTGAAAATTTCACGTAATTTTCGAACTCTATTCACATCTGTTTTCTGTTTTAATAAAAAAAGTTGCTGCCCACCATCGATCAATAACCGATACACGTTCATGAATACAATGAGCGGACACGTGCAAAGGAAAACTGCCAACAATTACCATTCTCATTTCATAAAATTACCTGATTTTTCTCTCAATTGAAAAACAAAACCTGACAGTGAAAGTAATGTTTCAGTCTTGACTCATATTAAATCTCATTTGAATTGGAATGCCTGTGCGATGCTATTTCTCCGACATTTTACCGGTTTGTCCTGGAAAATGTGTTGTGTAAAATTTGACATTTTGGGCCACTTCAAGAAATGTAAAGGTGTGGACATGAATATAACCGCGTGTAGGCTATATAAGCAGTTTCCTTCATGAGGCTTGTATAGAGGCAGTTTCCTTCATGAGGCTTGTATGGGCTCCGTGCGCTAAGAAGAGGGCGCCCTTTTACCTAGCAACGACGTCCCATGGGCGGGACATTTAGCTGGTTGACGCGCACCGTTCCTTGTGTGTGACGCACGTACACCAGGGGATTTGTACTATGTACATGCAGTGGTACATGATACGGCAAAATTGCAGTCAGGCAAGATGGCGTCGGTCGGTCCCCCAACTGTGCTTTCTTTGCCGGTAAGGGGGTACTTGTGAACGGAGCGGATAGAGGCAGTTTCTTTATTGTTATTTGTTTCGTGATGGCAGCGGGATTCGACTGCAGCACCCCTCCGTTGTAGCGTAACGGGTCAGTTTGTGTGGGGACATTAGGGGGCCTCTTCTTCTCGATGTGACACTAAATTCGATAAAAAGAAAATCAATTTTGCCTTCCCCTAATGAGTGGGGCACGAGGGTAGGGGGCACAGGCCTTAAACAGGGTGAAGGGGGTGTACTCCGAATCCCAAATTTCGGGTAAAGACTACAGCTTGCACAGACAACCGAAATCACTTGTAGTAAAATCTAATATCCTTGCTTGTTTTGATGCTGAGGGCTGCGGCTGTATTGAACCTTTGCCAACATAACCAAACAGGCAGCCCTAGACAAGTGACGGATATGTGGAAGCTAATGGCTCACCGATGAACCACGTCAACAGACAAAATGAAAAGTTGTCGGCATCTAGCAAATATTGGAACAACCTACAAGTCCTCTCACGCGATGCGGGCCAGGAGCCATCTGTCGCTCGGAGGGAAATTCTATAATAAAACAAGTGGAGTCTCTGCTGGAAATCAAACCGTTTTTCGTCGGACGCCATGGGTAAGATGGATCGCCTCTTGATTCTGCTTCTAGCGGTGTTCATCACTGGTAAGTCAGATATCTTTCAGTATAGATAGTCCTTGATCAGTCAGTACATTTTCATTAAAAGAAATTGTCTCGCGATAGCCTTGAATTTTTTTCGCGACCCGAGCTGTTCTAACTTTTTAACCTCGAGGCTTGCGCTACGGATCTAATGATACGAAAAACATAACAATCGGACCACGGGTTGCCGCACAGCGAAAATTTTTCCGGCGCTATGCGCCATGAAAACTGAATTTCCCCGTATAGAAAGTGTACACAGAGCAGAATTACCATTCATGCATATGAATAATTATTTAGCCATAATTCCAAAACGCTTTAACCTATAAGCATGACATTTCTTGAGTATGTCTATGACAAGATGTTCTATATATGCATGTACCGAGGTTCAACATTTTAGTTGCTCGATGGCCGAAATCTTAGGCCCCACCCCCGCCCCTGCTGAGAGATAAAATAATAACCCGGCCTTTTTAGGGTTAAGTGCATTGGAATTTACAGAATTTTAGCGTAGCGGGAAAATAAAGCAAAATTTGATGCGACCCTTGTGTGTCGATTTTATATGAAGGGGTTGATATTAAAAGTCTGCAAAAGAGGTAAACGAAAAAGAAATTATCAACTCACTACAAAATCCTGCTCGGTGTTCTATCCACAGTTCTAGACACAACTTGTTTACCATGTTTTACCTTCCATTATTCTGGGGAGGGGGGGGGAGTTCGGTGTTACGCTGACGTTTGGGGTGACTATCCCATAAATTAGTCCTGAAGCTCTAGCTCCTTGCAATTGAAAAAAAAGATGTTTCCACTTCATTGAAAAATACATTCATATCAGATCGAAGTTCATCCCAAACACATCTGATATTTTATGTCCAGCCTTCTAGACCTACGATCCTTTATAGCAACATACCGGTAAATGCTAGGGACACACAAATCTCGATTGAGAGAAACCTGAGGGCACACGAATCGTGTGTGTGTGTTTTTTATTTGATATAACTTCTCTAATTAAAAACTCTTAAGACAATAAATGTAACTGTTTCTTACGGGCTATTGAACATTCACAAACTTGTACATAATAGAACATTTTAGTTTGATTTTTTTTAGGTTGACATTATTCAGCAAGGAAGTAACAAGTGTTTTAATTTGTCAATAGAGTTAATGAAAAATTGTGAGTTTTGACTTTGACATTAGATATGAGAAATTTACAAGTGGGTCTACGTTTTTACAGTGAATATGGCTATATTACTTCGATATGATATTCGACATTCACACACAATTATGCAGCACATGTTAGCAATTCAGTTTGCCCAAAGACTTTGCACAAGAGCGTGTGCGTTTTCAAAGTTCCATAGCCGTTGCAAAGCGCAAATGGGTGTTTCAGTTACATTTTCAATGTTCGGTATTCACATTGATTTGTAGAGCGAGAGGTCCCCAATTTACGATCGTGTACAAAACATATAGGAGGTTTTCCTAAAAAGTTGAGGTACAAACAAAATAGTGACAATAGGGGGAACCCGATTGCTGGCAATTACATACTGGTATGTCTGTGTTTGTTTTTTTTGTGTAAATCGAGGACACACATGTGTAACATCATTGGAGAATCAAGGTCAGAAACAGAATCGAGGACTCATCGGTTAGAAAACGTGTACAATGCCAATGAGAGCTGTTGCGAAAAAGTGAATACAAACAAAGGAAGAGGAAGAGGAACAAAATAACACCCTTGATTTACACCATGAACAAACGTGCTAGGTTGGATGGGTGTGTGAGTTTGTTTCTGCATTCAATAGGGGACGTTGAACAATATAGGACAATATGTCCCCAATTTACGATCGTGTACAAAACATACGGGAGGTCTTCCTAAAAAAAATCAAAAGAGGAACAATAGAGGGTCCGCGATTGCACGCAAAAACACGCTTGGGTGAACGTATAAACACTGCCTTATGGGGTACCGGAACATTGGGAGGTACCCCACAAGGAATGCCCACCGACTTGCGGGGTACCGTTTTGGTACCCCACAAGTTTTTTACGAAATAGATACATAGATTTTACTCAAAAACTAGGAATTTCCAAAGTGGGTTGATCAGTCGCAATTGAAAGAGTTTTAGAAAAGGGATATTAAGTCCGATTACACTCAGACACGAATACAATCAAAACATCAATAACCATAAAATTGGATTTGCCGCAGCCTGAATGTGTTTATTAATTCTTCATGCCAAATCAAAGCATGATTTGTTAGGCCAACAAAAAAAGTCTCCGGTTTCTGGTATGGAGCTTGTCCAAAAAGTGGTGCGGCGACGCGGCTTTTTTTTTTTACCTGACTTTTTTGCTTCAAATGTCGGCTGATGACTGCAAATGGTGCCCGACTAAACTAAGTGCAAATATATGGGAGGCCAGAGAGGCCACATAAAGCTTATTCTCGATCATAACCCCATCTAAAAACACGTTAAAATTGTGAGGCAGCAGGATTCCAGTCAAGCCAGTGAGTTTGGCGGTTTTGAGACATCATCTTTCATTGAAAAAAAAACCAACACTTTTTCGTTATGCCGACGCGCATGGCTACGGCGACGCGTGCGCATACCAGAAACCAGAGACTTTTTTTTTTGCCTTTTCCGTTCACCATACGCACCACCAACATAAATAGACGACCAGATACCAGTCTTTCATTCCTGAAATCCTTTGGGCAAAATGTCTCTTACACACCATTGGGTTGATCAGGCCCACCGAACCTGGGGTGCATGACCGGGCCCCCACTCCGGATCCACTTTAAATCTTACCTAGGGTAATAACGGTCCCCCAGTCCGAAAACCACCTGTGGTATATCCACGCCCCTTCTAAATTGCTCCGAAATTGATAGGACACTTGTAAAAAATTTTTAAAGTAATTTCCTTAATTGAAACACAAAGTTCGCTGGCACAAATAACTGGAATGCTTCGCGGTCGGAACACGGCAGAATTGTTGTATATGTGTTAACCGCATCCGAACGCCAACGACCGATATTTTGGAGTTGCAGTTTGAGAATACTTAGACTAATAGAAGTTGTCGCTGCACCTATGCGATAGGAATGGGCGCGATACTTATTTTCGCCCAGTCCGAGAAATGACATGCGCTTAAAGCCATAATGAACCGAAACTCAACGGACTGTCGTCGAAATGGCCGCGCAAAATAGGGGCCCTGAAAGTTGCTGTCGTAATGTAATAAACTTGTACAATGCCTGTACGGGACATATACAAGCAATTCTTTATGTGGGTCTGGAAAACTATTTAATTTGTGAAAATAGCCCACAACTGATTTATAAGTTGCTATACAGGGTGTCCCAACAAAAATGCTCCACTCTCCTTTTTTACCAAATTCAAGCAAACCTGAATGCATAAATTTTCATATTATGCACGGTAAGAATGCTATGTGGCTTGGTTGTTATCTACCAAAAAAAATAGATCATTCTATAGATCCACTAGGGACAGAAATGCTTAAATATGAACTCGCCTCCATTTGCCAACTGCGCTGGGGACTCAAATCACCAATTTTAAAATGTCGATTTTTGTCAAGTGTGCTTTTCAAAAATTCTACTTGGTATCTATTATGAAAGACCAGTCATCAGTTGTCAAGCAAACAAGAGAAAACCAACCAACCATGGCATTGCCCATTTATTGGACTTTGACTAAAAATACCTATTTGTAAATCAACCACACGTAACAATTGTTCACCTTTGGCTGTGTGCTACAATTCAGGGTGGGTTTCCCTCAAATCAGGTGACAAAAGGTTCTGGTCTGAAAAAAAAAACACGGTCAAGCAAATCGGCACTGACCACTGACCCACGTGTGGTTGATTTACAAATAGGTTTTTTTAGTCAAAGTCCAATAAATGGACAATGCCATGGTTGGTTGGTTTTCTCTTGTATGCTTGATAATGACTGATAACTGGTCTTTCATAATAGATACCAAGTAGAATTTTTTAAAGCACACTTGACAAAAATCGACATTTTAAAATTGGTGATTTGAGTCCCCAGCGCAGTTGGCAAATGGAGGCGAGTTCATATTTAAGCATTTCTGTCCCTAGTGGATTGATAGTATGATCCAATTTTTTTGGTAGGTAACAACCAAGACACAAAGCATTCTTACCATGCAATGTAATAAGAAAATGTATGCATTCAGGTTTGCTTGAATTTGGGAAAAAAGGAGAGTGGAGCATTTCTTTGGGGACACCCTGTAGTAGAAGAGACCTGACCCAGTATTAGGCTACAAATTCACAAATGACTCCAGACGTCTCTGGTAAAACATTGGTAGATCGGTGTGTAGAAAATGTTAGAAATCTGTTCAATCCGACCGATACGTCTAATGAGACTGGTCTGATAAGGCCCGATGAAGTAAGCGCGATAGTTGTCGGTTACTGACTGAGATGGAATACGGGCCGAGGCGTCATGGACGATTCCACACTCGGCGCGGCCTGTCGAAAACGATCCATCTGGAAATGTGATAGAGAGTCAGCAATAACATTGAATCGACCGGGAACTTGGACCGGCTTGAAAGAAATATTATGGCATAGACACTGACAGACGAATTAACGGACTAGCTGCATAAGTTTGTCACATCGCGACGATTGCTTGTTAATAATATGAAATACAGCGCTGTTGTCAGTGCGGAATATGACTTTGCGATTTGCGCGAAATGACCCCCAGCAATAAACAGCTACGGCCAATGCATACAATTCTAGGTATGCTATAGACAGAGGTGACTGACCTATCGATTCGGGCCATTTCCCTTGAAACCATTTCCCTTTGAAGTACGCCCCGTATCCTATACTACCAGCGGCATCTGTATAAAGCTCAAGTGTGTCGTTTGACTCCCAACCATTAGTCAGAAATGGAGAAACCCCATTAAAATGGTCAAGGAAATGAAGCCACATCATGAGGTTCATTTTAACCCCATGATTAAGGCGCACCTTGTGATGCAGCTGAGATAAACCCCGGGTCAAAGCGATGAGACGTCGAAGAAATGCACGTCCCGGAGCGACCGCTTTACGCACAAAGTTAAGGGAGCCTACCAGGGATTGTACTTCAACCAATGTTAGCTTAGATTGACGCAGTGCCTTGGAAAGTTGTTGGCGAAGAGCCTGCACTTTTAACACAGGAACTCTAACCTGTTGTTGTTGAGAGTCTATATCTAAGCCTAGATAAGTCATTGTTTGCGATGGGCCCGCAATTCAGCAATTGGTACCCCCAAACGCGCACATACCACTTTAAAAGCTTAGAGTGAATCATGACATGCATTTAGAGAATGGCCAACAAAAAGAAAGTCGTCCAAATAGTGGGTTATTAGCGATGTGGTATTGTGGTTGCCATCTGTTTGGTCATGAATTCAAGGAAAGTACTAAATGTTTCGAACAGAGAGCAAAATATGGAACAGCCCATCGGTAAACATCTATCATAGTAATGCAACCCTTGAAACGTAAACCCAAGTAGTTTATAGTCAGATGGGGCTACTGGGAGTAAACGGAATGCAGACTTTATGTCCGATTTTGCCAGCCAGGTATTGGGTCCTGCCTCCATGACTAATTCTACTGCCCTATCAAAAGTCGCATAATGTACGACACATTTGTCTTTGTCGATGTAATCATTGATAGATGTTCCTTCAGGATAGGATAAGTGGTGAATAAGTCGAAAGGAGTTGGGCTGTTGTTTAGGCACCAAGCCAATGGGGGAACACTGCAGATTGGGAAGTGGGGACTTGTCAAAGAGACCCGCTACACGACCTATGCTAATTTCTTTATTGATCTTTTCACTGACTATTTTTGGCTGTTGTGTGGCGGAGGAAAGGCATTTCGCCTCACGCGACACACGGGGACCTTGGTAATGTAAGGTAAACCCTTCAGAAAATCGTACACGTAGTAATTCCGCCGCTCTAGCATCGGGATAAACGGAAAGCCATTCGGTTAAAATGTCGAATTTAATTGGGGCTGGAAGAACGAAAATTGTCCCCAGCACGCGATTCTCTGGCTCTAGCCCCCTGCAAAGCCGTCTTAGGGGGGTTCCTAGTAGCTACGCCAGCAGTTTTGTGCTGCGCAGAAGTCATCCCTGAAGAGGACTGCCGTTTCGGCTCGAAAATACTTACACGGCAAGTTAACGCCCCATGTCCAAAACGGTTACAACTCGTGCACTTATGAGCGAATTTACAATTCGCCCAATGACAACCCTTCGCCTGGTTAAAGGCGAAGCAGAAGCCACCGCCTTTGGAGGTACGATGCGCAAAAGTGGCACCAGAACTAGGTGGTGCAGATGGAGTGGAATTGGCGAGTACGGCAGCGGCTGCTACCGTAACCCACAACTCCATGTCGATGCCCCCCAGGAATGGCTCGGATTAGCTTCTTGGCGCAGACGAAACTGTTCGTCATACGCACGCCATTCTAAGCCGCTAAACTGGGAGGCAGCCATCCTCACCGTCTCCGCGTATATGAGTAATTCACCTACCCGGAGAGGGTGGCGCACCGCATAAATGGGGGACGTCTCTATAGTCCGAAGTACCATTGGTCCGAAGTCCTATTGGTCCGAAGTACCATTGGTCCGAAGTCCCATTCCAATTGGACTTTGGACCAATAGGACTTCGGACCAATGGGACGTTTATACCAATGGAACGTATAGAGCAATGCGACGTTTATACCAATGGAACGTATAGACCAATGGGACTTCGGACCAATGGGACTTCGGACCAATGGGACTTCGGACCAATGGGACTTCGGACCAATGGGACATCGGACCAATGGGACTTCGGACCAATGGGACTCCGGACCAATGGGACTTCGGACCAATGGGACATCGGACCAATGGGACTTCGGACTATCGAGACGTAACCCATAAATGGCAATCAAGGTTTGAAAGGCAGTTAGCCATTTATCAATGGTATCGAGTTTCCTTTTGGGAGACTCTGGCTTGCAGACAATAGCCCCATTTTCAAGCGCTAACTTCAAGGTTTCATCAGTTGGTTGCACCAGAGAAGTCGCGGCCGGATCATGAAAAAGTAAGGAAAGATCTATGTACTTCCCACTCCATATTTTCTCTTTAACCCCAATGGGTACTTAAAACCCTAACGGAGCCTCGCCCTGGCCTGAAAAGACCGGGTCGGGCCTAGACAAATTCTGGTCAATTGTTGGGGCTGGTACAGGCCTAGTATCGCCAAGCTGGGAAACGGAACCGTCAACCCGTGCAAATTACTAGATTACTGTATTACTACTACCATTACTAACTAGTGAGCCAGTCGTGGCTGGCTCGCAAAAAGAAGCGCGATCAATGTTCATTGCAGGCAATGATGACACCCCAGACTCACCCCGCCTTGCTCGTTGGCTCTCAGCTCCACTCGGTCCTGGTGCAGGTTCGATCGGCAGCTCCGGTTGTTCAAACGCCGGCTGCTGACTTCTGACCATCGGCGTCGGCACATCGACAATCCGAACACGACATACCCTCACCCCAGACTGCGTGGCCCGTGTACGGGGTCTCCCACGCGGCCTCTTGGCAATGCCGGCATCCATCCTGCTCGCAGCTGGAGTTGATGACCGGGTGGATTTAGGCATTCTTGGAAAGTTACTCGATGAGATTCAACTTCAACCAGACAACGAAACTACTTGAAGAAATTGGAAGATAACTTCGGATGAAATTCGAAGTATATACTTGAAGCTGCACTGGAGAATAGCGATAACGATGTTTCCACATTCAGTTACTGCAACGAAGTGGTATTCTCCACGTGACAACAGCCCACAGACAACAGCCTCTGTCTTACCACGTTGCTGCTGGGCTAGCCAATCCGCTCATTAATGCATTATTCATGATCTCCAATCCATCCCTTAAACATAAAACCCATTCGTGCTGCGTGAGAAATATATTATCGTTCAGTTGATAAAACTGAATTTCATCCCAGGAAATTAATTCTGTTTAAAAAAGAGCATTTCGAGATTAGTGTGCGACATTGCAACATTTTAGTACACGAGATCAAAGGAAGTACCCCGCTTCTATGCCTGTGTAAGTGCGTGTACGTGTATGGGTGGTTTGACGGTTGGCTGGTCGGTCAGTGGATTTGTGGGTCGGTAGGTTGGTCGTTCATTAGGTTGTTGATTGGTCAGTGGATTTTTGGTTGGTCAGTCGGTCAGTTAGTCGGTCGGTTGGTCAGATTTTCGGTCGGCTGCTGTGTCAGTCTATCGGTCAGTCGGTCAGCCAGAGGAGACAGGTGGGCCCCTTCGGGTCTAGCTTAAACACTCATTCCAATATATCATCTGAAATAATTTCATGGGGGCTCACTTAACTTGCCAAACGAGATGTGTAGCCCACCAATAAATAACTTTTAAATTACAATAAATTCGTCACCGTTTTCACGAAAAGCCACACATGTGTATTTTGAAGAGATAATCGCAAAAGAAGTTTTCCACATATTAAAACTGCAAAAAGAATACCAGTTTGCAACAATGTTGTGCAGCAAGGAAACCATTACGCGATTTTATGAGAGCTGAATTTTTACATGAACCCAGTAATTAGACTTAATACAGCAGTAAATTGGTGAAAATTTGATATGAGACTCTTCACGAAAACGAAAATTCAGGTTTCCAACATTCTGGCCCTTTCTGTTTAACGTGTATTTCAAATCTGAAAATGTAACAAACAGATATATATGTGGCTCTTCGTGAAGACGGATTTTTCAATTGACCCACTTTTACGTATTTCCGTGCAATGGGTTTTGTACGCGTTGAAAGGGCCAAAATGTATGTGGCTCTTCGTGAAAACATTTATCGAGATTTCTGCCCCTTGCAATATTATTGAAACTTGGAAGTTAATGATGTTTTACTTACATGTCAAAATTGGTTAAGTACATTGTTTTAAAGCAAAAACTCGAAATTGCCTCGGGTAATTATCACCCATCCAGACTCTCACCGGTCATGAGTGTTATAATACCTCCCGAACACACATTTATTCCCTGAATAAATGGTGTCTATTACCTTTGAAAAAGACGAACAAATCGTGTGAATGACACAAGAGTCCAAGCAACCTAAATAAAGGACCTTTTCTATAATTAGAAAGGGATGGAGTGGATTGGAAGTCTTAACAATTTTTCGCTCCTCGCCCCCATCGAACGAGCCTCGTGCATAACATACCACCCTAAGAACCAATCCGAACAATCATCAAAACACAATTCTTGGACAAAGTCTATGAAAGAAGGGAAACGTTCGTAATCGCTGTAAAATCCTTTATCAAATACAAAGAATATGAATCTCGCTTATCAAATAAAAACAGACTTATCGCTGTATATAGTCTATGAACTATAAAATAGCTCATAGTCGTCACCAAAGTCTACGAAGAAATGAAAACACCCGTAATCAATGCAGGGGCGCATCCGGGGGTGGGGGTGGTGCCCCAGCTCTTTTTTTTTTCTTTTCATAGAAATTCCTTAAAAATAATGCGAACCCCTCCCCCCTGCTCTGACACCCAATCAAATTATACGGGTAATAATATCCGCCTGTGCACAAATTACAGACGGAACCTACGAAAGCCCGTTAGTGCCATCGAATGTATACATTGCTTTTTTGCAAGTATATGTTTGGTAAATCTTGTTTTTCGGATGTATTTGTTTGGTGAATCTTGTTTTTCGGATGTATATTTTTGGTGAATCTTGTTTTTCGGATGTATATGTTTCGCAAGTCTTGTTTTTCGGATTTATATGTCTAGCAATTCTTGTTTTTTTGGATGAATATGTTTAGCAAATCTTGTTTTTTGCACGTATATGTTTCCCGAGTCTTGTTTTTTGCAAGTATATGTTTGGCAAGTCTTGTTTTTTGCAAGTATAAATTTGGCAAATCTTGCTTTTGCAAGTATGTTTCGCAAGTCTTGTTTCTGTGAAGCCTATTTTTAGTAACAGTCTTGTTTTTTGGAAGTATATGTTTCCCGAGTCTTGTTTTTTGCAAGTATATTTCGCGAGTCTTGTTTTTGTGAAGTCTATTTTTAGTAACAGTCTTGTTTTTTGGAAGTATATGTTTCCCGAGTCTTGTTTTTTGCAAGTATATGTTTCTTTAGTCTTGTTTTTTGCAAGTATATGTTTCCCAAGTCTTGTTTCTGTGAAGCCTATTTTTAGTAACAGTCTTGTTTTTTGGAAGTATATGTTTCCCGAGTCTTGTTTTTTGCAAGTATATTTCGCGAGTCTTGTTTTTGTGAAGTCTATTTTTAGTAACAGTCTTGTTTTTTGGAAGTATATGTTTCCCGAGTCTTGTTTTTTGCAAGTATATGTTTCCCGAGTCTTGTTTTTTGCAAGTATGTTTCGCAAGTCTTGTTTTTGTGAAGTCTATTTTTAGTAACAGTCTTGTTTTTTGCAAGTATATGTTTCCCGAGTCTTGTTTTTTGCAAATTTGTTTCGCAAGTCTTGTTTTTGTGCAGTCTATTTTTAGTAACAGTCTTGTTTTTGGAAGTATATGTTGGCGAGTCTTGGTTTTTTTTAAGTATATATGTAGGGACCCGATCTGCTACACCCCACACAAAATTGTTGCACCCCTATTTTTATTTTTGGAACAGTCCTACTAGCTTGTACATGTACTTGTAGCTGCATAACATGTGGTCCATGTAATAATGGTACGGTATTCGGTCACTTCGGCACCTTGGCAACTCGGCACCTGCCAACTCGGCACCTTGGCAACTCGGCACCCACCAACTCGGCACCCACCAACTCGACAGCTGTACAAAAACCAGTTTGGCACCTAGCTGACTCGGCACCTGACCAACTCGGCACCTCCCCATGTGCAAAATTCGAAATGTTTCTCAGTAATCAGTCCGCACATTACCGATTTTCATTGAGCTGGTAAATACGCTGTTACTAATAGCCTAATTGTTTTTATAATGGAACTGGCGATGTCAGATTGCAACGTTCAGTGACAGTTCCTCCGATATTTTGAGTACGGGTAGCAAGCACTGTACGCTGGCCGTCACCGGTCAACGCTTGTCCTTCCAAGTCCACGGCAACGGTGCACTGCGCCTGCCCTGGCCACACATCCACACCGGCCATCGCCACGGTGCACGGCCGGTGACAGTGCCGTGCTTGACCGCACATGCCCTCCGGCCATCGCCACCGCGCACGGCCGGTGACAAGTGCCACGCCTGGCCGCACAGCGCCAACATTTCCAGCCCCCCCCCAAAAAAAAATCGAGATGGGGTATTGGTTGTGAATAACGGCAAAACAAAATTTTGCTTTCGGGATGACAGGTGCCGAGTTGGTCAGGTGCTGAGTCGGAAGTTGTGAGAAAGAAGCAAAATTTGGTTGCCGAGTTGGCCAGGTGCCGAGTTGGCTGTGTGCCGACTAAATGCCGAGTTGGCGAGGTGCCGAGTTGGCAAGGTGCCGAGTTGGTGGGTGCCGAGTTCCCAAGGTGCCAAAGTGACCGGATACCGTACCATTATTACATGGACCACATGTTATGCAGCTACAAGTACATGTACAAGCTAGTAGGACTATTCCAAAAATAAAAATAGGGGTGCAACAATTTTGTGTGGGGAGTAGCAGATCGGGTACGTACATACATACATGTATATACTTTAAAAAAAAAAAAAAACTTGCGAAACATACTTGCAAAAAACAAGACTCGGGAAACATATACTTGCAAAAAACAAAGACTGTTACTAAAAATAGACTTCACAAAAACAAGACGTGCGAAACATACTTCCAAAAAAACAAGACTCGGGAAACATATACTTCCAAAAAACAAGACTGTTACTAAAAATAGACTTCACAAAAACAAGACTCGCGAAATATACTTGCAAAAAACAAGACTCGGGGAAACATATACTTGCAAAAAACAAGACTGTTACTAAAAATAGACTTCACAGAAACAAGACTTGCCAAACATATACTTGCAAAAAACAAGACTCGGGAAACATATACATGCAAAAAACAAGATTCGCCAAACAGATACTTGCAAAAAACAAAATTTGCTAAACATTTACATCCAAAAAACAAGACTTGCTAGACATGTTCATCCGAAAAACAAGACTTGCTTAACATATACATCCGAAAAACAAGATTCACCAAACATATACATCCGAAAAACAAGATTCACCAAACTTATACATCCAAAAAACAAGATTTACCAAACATATACTTGCAAAGAGCAATGTATACATTCGATGGCACTAACGGGCTTTCGTAGGAACCAGCTCGGTTAGGGGGCATTTGTACACTGTTGTGTTACTGATCGTCGGATTTGAACAACGCCCCCATTGAAAGTATGGTACGAGCCGCCCCGCCCCCCCCCCCCCCGAACCTATGGAGGCCAAGTGTCCGGACAAAAAAACCCGTCTACATTTCAGCAAAGATTTGCTGATTAAGCCCCCTCCCCTTGGCAAAAAGTCCTGGATCCTCCCCTCGAATGTGGAATATTTACTATCGAACTAGTGACACTCATGTTTGATGCACACAAATGTCCTACTACTGCTGCAGATCATATGAGTGGAGATTCTACAACGGCTAATGTTTTCAGGACTACCAATATGCAATGGATACTCTGATTGTTACTATGGCGAAGATGCATACAAACTCGCATCTGCAGCTATTTACTGTAACACTAAACGGACTTTCCTTAGACATTCACACCCATTTCTTTTTTTATAGGTACCATCGCTGCTCCTACTGTAGAGGTGGTAAATCCACCCTCTCCTGTGGTACGATTAGTCAATGGCAGCACCATTTATGAAGGACGAGTGGAGATGTTTGCCTACGATGCTTGGGGAACGGTATGCGGTCTTTCCTGGGACATGAACGAGGCTCGTGTTATCTGCAGACAGCTTGGCTATGGACCAGCCATTAGTGCCTCGGGTGCTGCTACATATGGTCAGGGTGTTGGTTTTTTGCACCGTAGAAGTTTTTACTGCAACGGTCAGGAAAGCTCGATTCTTGATTGTCAATCTTATTTCTCTGGCCACTGCTCCCACAGAAATGATGCTGGTGTGATATGCTCAGGTAATATGAACTTGATCGTCCAATCACAGTAAAAGTTTATATAAAATATTGCGGAAGAAAAAGTTCTTTTGTATGTGTGCCCTTGACATGATTTATTAAGGCAGCTCCATATTATCTACAATCTGAACACAGCCGTAATATTTCTGATGATGGTAGAGGCGATTGAGATATCGTGCGTCATGACGCTAGGGTCAACTGAGTTTTTAAACTCACCACGAAATGGGCGCTGCGTACCTTGACGTGAAAGGTGCTGAAGAATTACGTAGATAGATAATAGATCAGTCACACCACTTCAAAAGTGGCATCGTTATGGTGCAAAGCAGCCAATAATCTCTGAGGGTAGTGTCTATCCACGTAACACGTGTGAAATGATGTCAGGTCCCCCTGTTTCGGTCTTCTCTTGCGATCCAAGGGGGGCAACTTGATTTCTAACGCGTACTGACCCTTTTTTAACCACATGGTTGCCTTTGAAATCAGACGAGTAAAATTCAATCCTCTCCTTTTATTCTTACATAAAAGTTCCTGAGCCTACTAACGCCAGCCCGACTGAACCACCCTACTACGACTGCAGTTCATATGAGTGGCAATGCTACTACAACGGTGAATGCATTCAAGACTACCAAAGATGCAACGGATACTCAGATTGCTACTATAACGAAGATGAATACAATTGTTTCGGTAATTACTCACATCTGCAGCCATTGTAGTTTTACACATAAAAAAGGCTTTGTCAAACATTTACAACCACATCATATGTTTTTTTCAGGTCAGTTTTTCCATTCACTTTATTTTATAGGAAACGCGGTTGCTCCCACTGTAGACGTCAATTCACCCTGTTCCGTGGTACGATTAGTGAATGGTGACACCATCTATGAAGGCAGGGTGGAGGTTTTTGTCAACGGTTCTTGGGGAACGGTGTGCGATCATGGTTGGGCCATGAGGGAGGCCCAGGTCGTCTGCAGACAGCTTGGTTATGGACCGGCAATTCGTGCCCTGGATGACGCTGCATATGGTCAGGGTGTTGGTCCTATTAACCTTGTCCATGCCTACTGCAGCGGTTGGGAAAGCTCGATTCTCGATTGCCAATCTTACTTCACTGATCACTGCTTTCACAGTGAAGATGCTGGTGTGAAATGCTCAGGTAATACAAACTTGTTCATCCAATCACAGCACAGCAGTATACGAAAATTGTTAAAGAAAAAAAAACTGTTGTCAACACCTCTCACCTGTGAAAGGTGTTTTAAAGATGCACTGAATTTAGGACTATCAGTATATTCACATGATGTATTTGGAGATAATTCGTTGACAACCTGGCGTTTCATAGATTTACCGTCTGATTTTGTATTCTCATTACAATTTTTCAACTTCTTTTCATTTTCTTTTTGCTACTTTGTGTGTATGCAACCCTCATAAAAGAGCTTTTTGCTGTTTCTTTATTGTTTGTTTTGAAGGCTGCTTACACATCCGCCATGGAAGTACACTGGTTCCCGGTCTCACGGTATATACCGATACTGATAGGGAGGGGGCTAGTCTACCCCACGTCAACTGAATTGTCGGGCCGAAAATAAATCGAAAATAAATTGATATTCATTAAAATTGAAACATATAGCTTTTTATCTGCCAGGTTTCATGGCAAAGCTGTGTCCTCATCAGCTCCCCTAGCGCATGCACAGAGGGGTCGTGGGTCCATCAATTTCCTAAAACTTTTAAGATGATTATAGATAAACTGATAATAATTTCCCTCGTGTTTGAATTGATAGTGTTACTAGTGATGGAACTTAAGTCTGCGTGTTTCAAATCAGACAGGTACTACTCTTTGATACCCATAGGCCCCGCTACGGTACGCCTCGTTAATGGAGGCGCTTCTAACGAGGGCCGAGTTGAGGTTTACCACCAAGGCGAGTGGGGTACGGTCTGTGATGATGGATGGGGCCTTGATGATGCTAATGTCATCTGTCGCATGCTTGGCTTCCCTGCTGCATTCAATGCTTGGCACGGTGCTCATTTTGGTCAAGGATCAGGTGGGATCATACTTGACGATGTTAACTGCCAAGGATATGAATCCAGCATCGCTGAATGTCAACATAATGGCTGGTTTAGTCATGACTGTGGGCATTATCAGGACGCCGGAGTTACCTGTGGTAAGTTGCATGATACGTCTTGGAAACAAAACCTTCGTTGTCTTGCCACATTATTTATGCATAAATTCAAACAATAATGTTGATATTTACCAACTTATAACCGTTTAATACAATAAATATGTTGTTTTAATTAAGAATGATTATGAACAAATACAACTTAAACCTAAAAATAAAGGCATGTGATTTTTTGTCTAATGAAACACACTTTGTGGCTTGAGCATCGCGATTGATAGGGGGTGGGCTTGCTCCTCCCCCTTTGGAAAAGCACCCCCCCCCCCAATGAAAAAGAGGGTTGAAGGCTACGTTGTACTCAATTTAACGTTTATTTAATTTAACACTCGAAACTGTGATGTCCAGCAGCCTCTTCCCTTTCGATTTTTCCACGGCCGGTGATTTCTCCCTTTGCTACTCAAGTACGCCTGCTAGGAAAACAATCCTGGCGACGCCCATGCTTCTTAAAATGAGGTTAACAAAAAAGTATGAGTAAAGAAAACATTTTCGTTTTGGGGTGCACATTTCAACAGGAAATGTACGTCTTTTCCTGCCTAAAATTGCTACAGTCAATAGGAGTAAAATTTGACACAACCTCTGTTGTGTGGGCCGAAAGGTTCCTCTTAACGAGCACGTTCCCTTCCTAGTGTCCCAAGTCTAAACTTTGACCCAATGTTGATTCTTTTCCCTTTTTTTCCCCTTAGAGAGTGGAGTACGATTAGTAAATGGCAGCAGCTTATATGAAGGAAGAGTGGAGCTGATCGTCAACGGTGTCTGGAGAACGCCTTGCAGTAATACCTGGAGCATAGGCGATGCAAGTGTAACCTGTAAACAGCTTGGATTTGGATCGGCAATCAGTGCCCTGCGTTACGCTCCATATGGCCCGGGCATTGGTCTTATTGTAAATTTACACTGCTACGGGTGGGAGAACTCAATTTTGGATTGTCAATCTTCCACCTCTACACGCTGCGACAGCGGAGAAGTTGGTGGTGTGGTATGCTCAGGTAATGCAGGGTGCCCCCCCCCCCCCCCAAAAAAAAAATAAAAAAAAATATAAGACCCTTTTTTAAAAGTTGTTTTTATATCGCAAATATTGATACATAGCTCTTCAAGTTTCTGAACTCATATTACGTATCATTTTTTTTCTGTTTTAAACAATACTAAAGCTTCCAGTCCTTCTACTGACGGCCCGTTCGAACACACCACTGAACCACCCCACTACGACTGCAGTTCATATCAGTGGCGATGCTACTACAACGGTCAATGCATTCAAGACTACCAAAGATGCAACGGATACTCAGATTGCTACTATGGCGAAGATGAATACAACTGTTATGGTAAATATTAATCACAAACAAGTTCTTTAGGATGGAAATAACACATCTTTTGCGTACGTATATAGCCAACTGTTTTAAACTACATTTAAAACCCAGATTACACTACAGAACCAAGCTTTTACGACTGCAATTCATATGAGTGGCGATGCTACCAGAACGGTCAATGTATTCTAGACAACCAAAGATGCGACGGATACTCTGACTGCTACTATGGCGAAGATGAATACAATTGTAACGGTAAATATTCCTAACAACTGTTTCTTGAAGTTCATCCCATAGCGAGGCCTACTATTTTCATCAAGAGAAAAGCATTCCTTAATAAATTGCTCTTTCTTTTTTTTTAGCTAACCACGAAATCGACTGGTTAGTGGTGGTTAACACCTAGGCAGACACGAGTATCACGTTATGGCCAATCGAACGCTCTCGTGAAAATTTACTAACACGAGTAAGCTTATTGAAAGCACCCCAAAGTGATAACAATACGCATTATCTTCAAGTAAACTTGAATCCTCGATCCTGATTAGTCGATCGTTCGCAACAACAGTGTGATATGAGGCTTTATACAACACCTGAATAAATCCCCGTCATCTGATTGGTGAATTGTAGATCACGTGACATATTATTATTCGGTATAATGCACGGTGCGACCATGCGTTATACTCATGCGTTATACCGTTTCACTTTGCGCTTGTTCCATGACGCGGTATTTGCGTGCAAAATGCATGCTGGTGTGCGCGTTCAGCGCAGCGCGCATTGTTCCAAAGAGCCAGGGCTACAGCGTTGGGTTCAAACATTTTCGTGTAGGGGTAGTTCAACATCTTTAAAATCAAAATAAATTGTAGTTTATAATTTACCAATCAAATGACGAGAATTTATTCAGGTGTTGTATAAAACAAATAACGAATGTTTTACGTTCGTGCGATGGAAAGAATAATTTCATTCGGTGACAGATTGAATGTTCTATTCCACTCGGCTTCGCCTCGTGGAATAGAACATTCAATCTGTCACCTCATGAAATTATTCTTACCATCGCACTCACAAACATTCGTTATTTGTATAATGTTGCACGGTCCATATCACACCCTGCGTAATGCGCTTTTCCAAGATACTAGATGCGAGCGACATTCCAGCTGCATGCGCTAAACTGCTGAGATGTTCATGAAAAGTGTGCTCGTTCCAACTGCGCGTCAAGTTTGTTTGAAGATATTTTCGTTATCACGCTCACGCTCGTGGAACACAGAAAATATAGTGCGTCTGTGTCCCACATACCACTCGGCTTTCGGCCACGTGGTGTGGGACACAGATGCACTTTTAACATAATAGACCGCTTGCAGACGCGTTCGATGATCGGAGCGCGAAGGCGCGCGACGCCATGTTGTGGGACAGGCGTATATCTATCCACGCACATTTTGTCCCAGAACATGGCGTCGCTCACCTTAGCGCGTCAATTCTCGATCGCGTCTGCAAGCGGTCAATTCCGTGTTCCACTCGCGCTCGCGGGATAATTTATTTTATCTTTAGTTTGGCCCGTGTGTCACTTGATAATATGATTACTTAGTCAGTAATACAAATTATTTCTGTATGTTTTATTAATGGATCATACCAAAACGTCACAAAATGCAGGAAATCCCCAAATAATCTTGGGTATTAACAAGGCATCGTATTTGTTTTGATATTGGGTTATTTCCAGACGTTTTCCACTGTGCTGACGGTGACGAAATCCCCATGAGGTATACCTGCGATCGCATCATTGACTGCCTCTACGGGGAAGATGAGTGGCAGAACTGCTACGGTACGCGTACCACTTTTACCCATTTAATATATGCACGTGCTTCTCAGTGGATCTTTTAAAACAAATCTGCTCAAATAAGAGATGATGAGATGCGGTAGGAACCGATCTTTTTCAATGTTTTTGTCTAAACGCTCCTGGATACTGGTCTAAAGACGCATCGTTTGACATTACATTTTTGTTATAAGTTCGTGTTTAAAATCGGCGAAGCGCGCGCGAGCGTTGGCACGACGCACACGCGCGCTCTCAGTTGCTGTAATCCGCCGGTTCAAAGCGCGACATCGCGTAGCTGCAATCGGCCCAGTGAGAACGTGTCTCGGGCGCTGAATTCAGGCCCAATTCAAAACATGACTCGGCAACTTTTGATTTGAAATTAAGATCCTAGAATATTGTTTGCTCGGAATATACGACATTCGCTGAGCTAAAGCGGTTTTTTTTTAGATTTTCAACAATTTTGTTGCTTTAAACGAACATTATGCACAAATTACAAATGATGGACTGTACCTTCATCTTCTAATTATGTTTACAATGTGTTTCTGTTTAATTGCTAACCACAGTTTTTAGGGTTTTACTTCCCACATAAGTCGATGAAAAATGTCACGATGAAACATTTTCATATGATTTCAATATTCAGTCTAGTGAGGACCCCCTCATCAAGTCCCCGCGGTAATTATATTGTTATAAAGTCTTTAGAACTACCAAAGAGAAACTAAGTCAAAACTGAAGCCATTGGCAGTTGACAAAGCGCATGTACGGTGGACCGCAAAAAGGGCTCTGTAACAGCGGGACGTATATTCAACTTCTGTTTCGTTAAAACAACCAAATAGATTTTGATAATTATAAAAAAAAAATTCATAGTTTGATTACAATTCCTAGATAATGAGGTCAAGAGGGACAGCATCGAGTTGTACCCGCGACGGGAACAGCTTTTGTCGAAAGAGCAGAACACTGTCGATCGAGACCAGTAGACGTATCAAGGTGAGCTACTCCTTACTTCTGGTACTAAACATTGAGGGCGCTGTGACAAGATATAGAGTGGTTGAACAAACCCTATTGGTTCTGGCTTCACATTTTCAAAACCTTTGCTAACCGAAGCGATAATTGAAATTAACCTTAACTTACCTTAAACCCCAAACCCCTTAGAAATAACTTTGGGTGGAGAAACGTATGTTACAAAATACTTATTAGTATTTTATAGTCTTGAGTGTCTTTGTGAAATCTTGAAAGATACAGCTGAGAAAAACGTTTCATCTCTGTTAAAACCAGTAGTTCATAATTGTGTTTTGTCTTAGATGATGACAGGCTTTTCCTTTCAAACACCTGCAACAAACGTCATGAGCAAATTGAAAAGTACTACATGATATATTCCTGTAGTATATGCTACAGAATACTACAAGTAATGAACATATGAGTACAGCTATTAAAAATGACTACAAGTATACTCTGTAGCGTTTGGTGGGGTTAAAATTGATATAGAACACCCAGTTTAGTTTCACGTCACAAATAAACCGTAATACATCCTCATTTTGTACTTGTTGAGTGGCTGTAAAAATCAAATGGAAATATTATGTTTCGAGTCTTATTCAAAGACATCAAAGGATGTAAATATCAAGGCCGTTGGTACATCTTTTTTTCCTAAACTTATGCACTTTCTTATTGTAGTAACTGTTTGTGTTCATCTTTTAAATATATTGTCGTGTTGCAGGAAACAGCCGTCGTCTCTGATTTTAACCGGAAATGGAATTGACAATGGCTACCAAATTTAGATCTCCATTTGAGTTTTCTTAGTATTAGTATTTTTTTATTTCAAATTTCATTTTGATCCTTCTTTCATTGCAAGTTTTTGTTCCTTCAAGCTTTTGTTCCTTTAAGCTTTTGTTCCAAGTCTGAGTTAAACACGATTGTTGACTGTTTTGAATTGTAATGAAATGTCTTGCACATCTTTGTGTAAAAGCATAGTAAACCTGGGGCAATATTTTACCAAAGCCATGGCGCACCAAATTCATCAATGTCATCAATCGGGCATGTATCTTTTTAGCCTATTTGTTCAAATTAAAATATTTATTTGATGGATTTTATACTTGTTGAGTGGCCGTAAAAATCAAATGGAAACATTACGTTTCGAGTCTTATTCAAAGACATCAAAGGACGTAAATATCAAAGCCGTTGGTATATCTTCTTTCCTTAACTTATGCACTTTCTTATTGTAGCAACTGTTTGAGTTCATCTTCTAAAATATATTGTCGTGTTGCAGGAAACAGCCGTCGTCTCGGATTTAAACCGGAAAGGGAATTGACAATAGCCACCATTTAACTCCATTTGATTGTTCTTAGTATTAGTATGTTTTTGATTTTTAATTTTGTTTTAATCCTACTTCTATTGTAGTTTTTGTTCCTCTAAGCTTTTTGTTCCAGCGTTTTGTTCCATTTTTTTAGTTAACCAAGAAGGTTTACTATTTTGAATTGTGATGAAATGACCTCCACAACTTTGTGAAAAAGCACAGTAAAAGACAATGTTCGTCCAAGTGACGAGTTTACATGAACGAACTCTTTTGATAGAATCAAAAGTGCTGTCAAAACCAGAATCAATTCAAACCAGAATGGATTCATTTCATAATTGCTCCAGTGCAAGTGTTTAGGTAAAAAGGAATTGAGCTTAAATACCAGGCGATGTATGCATGTGTTGTCTACATGTACAGCAATATGGATATCATCATGGTAAAAGAAGGTACCTGTACTTATTACATGACCACAGTAATTCCGTCTTTTTCGAAATTGATACAAGCATGAAGATAATTCAATCAAAACTGTAGATTCAATTGAATGAAACCATTGCTATGACGTCACACTATTGTTAAAAGTGTGGATTCAGAACTACGAATCTGTTACACTGGTCACAATGTGTGGATTCGGAACTACGAACGTGTGGATTCGGAATTATGAATCCACACTTTGAACATGTGGGACATATTCTCCATTATGAGCATTGATAGGACCGTCTGCGTGAAAACTTTCCTTCCGAAAATTACCAATGCATCTTCAGTGTCAGATTCTCCGCCGTCACTGCAAAAACTACTTTTGAGTCAGAAAAAAATCGCCATCTGAACTATCCATTTTGACGGAGGGAGCCTACACACAAAATGAATTGGTTGTACGGCTGTGGCAATACACATGCTAAACACGCCACAATGCTTGATTACGTATAAGAGCCTCAAAAACTCCCTTGTATTAAAACTACATTAATGGCCACGACTCGAAAGGAGCGAGATATGCAAGTCTTTTCATCTCCACTCACTGGACTGTTAACGTTGATGACATTACTTCTTTTGACGCAATGGTTCAGGCCAAAAAAAAGTCTCCGGTTTCTGGTATGGAGCTTGCCCAAAAAGTGGTGGGGCGACGCGGCTTTTTTTTTTTACCGTTTGTTTTCTTCACGTGCAGGATTCCAGCAGGATTCCAGTTAAAGACGTAGTCCATCATTTGTAATTTGTGCATTTTTATCGTTTGAAGCAACAAAGGTGTTCAAAATCTAATGAAGGATACTGAACAACTAAACTGATGAAGTTTCAGCTCAGCTTCAGCTGTATATTCCGAGAAAAACAGCATTCTAGGATCTCAATTTCAAATCAAAAGTTGCTAAATCATGTTTTGAATTGTTTTGAATTGCAGCTTTACGCGATGTCGCGCACTGATCCGACGAATTATAGCAACCGGGCGCGCCTGTGCGTCGTGCCAATGCTGGCGCGCGCTGCGCCAAATAACAAAACGAATTACTAATTTAAATTTTCCTACGGTGCTTCTTAAGACGCACCGATGGAAATGCCTTCTTACGTTGATTTCTTCAAAATGAGAGCTTGCCTGAAAGAATAATTTTACAGGGAGTTTTAGTCCCCTTACTGTCTTTCAACCAGTATGTTTTTCAACAATAAATTCGCCAGTTACTTTTTGGATAGCTGCAAATGATAGACTCCGGCTTTTTTTTGGGCGGTTTTGAGACATCATCTTACACTGAAAAAAAGTTCATTTTGCCGACGCGCATGGCTACGGCGACGCGCGCGCATACCAGAAACCGGAGACTTTTTTTGGGGGGGGGGCCTTAAAAAAAATTCGCGCCTCGTGAATTTTTATTACGAATCCACACTTTCTCGTGTATTCTCCTTAACGTTATACAGATCTGTTGACTTTCACGAGAAACAAAATATTTTCAGAAGTGGATTTTGAAAATATGTGGCCTATATTATGCTAAAATCTGCAACCGTAGGAAAACTGTTCAACAAAGTCTTCTTAAGCAATAATACGTAAAATGGGCAGATTTGAGTGAAATGTGGAAGATGTATGTCGTCAATTAACAATTTGAGAGATTTAGTCGTTAATAACTCACAACCCAATACTTGATTTAGCGACCTCCCAAAAGTATATGCAAGGTCTATGGCGTAAGTTCAAAGATTACGACCCCTTGCATCAGATTTACGAACCATTTGACGTAAGGAAACAATGTCAGAGATGCCACCATTTTTTTGGTCATTTCATTCCTACAAAGTAAAAGATCTTGAACCGAGAAGCAATTTGGATAAACTAAAAACAAATCTGAAAAAAGAGTAAACGTTTAAGGATGTATTTTGCCATCATTTCAGGCAAGTTTATATTTGTTAATTGTTTTGTTTTGTTTCTTTTTTTCTCCATATTAGAATATTTTTGTTTAGTAGATTAAAACAATCAGATTAAAAAGCAACGCGATTTGCCTCAGTGAGTTTTTGTTTAAATGTGTGCTTTCCCCCTTCTCATATCTTTTCCACTACTGGTCAAATTACTTGTCTTTAAATGTTGTCAATGAAAATGCAAATCATATCGGCTCAATACATGAGTAAAACAATCGGTACAGAATGGAAAACATAGGTCATGTGTTTTTCCCTTATACAATCTTGGCTTTCCATGCATATCCACTTTGTAAAAGCGAAGGTTATCAAGACCCTGTCAGAATCAGACTTACGAACCGTTCAAGCATTAACCTGCCTCTACGAATTCGGAAACTGCTGCTGGTGTTACAAATGCGGATGACACTGGCGCTAAGCATGGCGGCATTATCACCGCAAAACATTGCCCAACAATACGGTTATCAGGCGCGGATCCAGGGGAGGAGGGGAAGTAAGGGGCCATTCAAAATGATCGATGTCTTTAAATTTCGATATTTTTTGGGCGAAAATGTTGGTGGGTGGGTCAAGTTCAATTGTCGAAAATCGAAATTCAGTTTTTTTCAATTAACAAGAAAGAAAGAAAAAAAAATAAATATATATATATTTTTTCTCTCCAGACACTCGGCCTTTATAAAAAAGAAAAGCGGGGGTGGGGTGGGGGGAGGTTGGGGGGGGGGGGGGGTGGTGGTTTGGGGGGGGGGGGGTGGTAGAGGTTGGGGGTGCTCGTACCATACTTTCAATGGGAGCGCTGTTCAATCGACGATTGTAAACAATATATCACAGAATAATGTACATACCCCTAACCAAGCTGGCTCTGTACGTATTAAAGGCGGACATTACTACTAACAAAAGAAATCTGGTGTCGGAGCAAGGGGGGGATTTATTCCGCGTGAACAGATTTGCTGATTAATTAGGTAAGACCACGCCTCTTGACCTCCAAAATTTTGACCAATCATCGGGCGCTTTAAATATCGAGTCTTCGGTCATTCACCCGTTGCGCGTCTCATAGACAATGGATTAAAAAAAACACTTGTCATGCGCTCTGTATCATGTTACGCGATATGGGGCCGGTTGTTGACCACCCCCCCCCCCTCCCCTCTGGATCCGCGCCTGGCTTTTAACCCTTTGCCCGGTACATGCATCAGGAGTAGCCTACCGTACATGTACCGTGTATTGTGTAAACACGCACTATGTGGGCCGTGCAAATTGGCGGCAAACAGGTTCATTTGTCTTATTTCACACCTCGAGCGTCGGTTGCAAATCTCTAAACGAAATAAACTGGCGATCGTGTATCTACAACGGGCCCGGTTCCTTTAAGGGAACAAAATCCACTTTTAAATTATTTGACCCATACAATTAGTTTGCGACATTAAGAACATACCTGTTTGTCATAGATGAAGGGCAGGGTTTTAAATTTTTGAGGGAAACGTTGGTGTAAACAAGGGCGGATCCAGGGGGCCAAAGGGGGCCAAAGGGGGGGGGGCCAAAGGGGGCCATGCCCCCCCCCCAAAACGAGACCAATTTTTTTTTTTTTTTTATGTGACATCGCAATAAAGGCAGGCAATGAGTACACCACCACCTTTTCCTCAAAAAACATTGGTTAAAGTGGTCAGAAATTGCCTCAGATCGCATCACAGAGCATCTAGAATCCAAACATTTTTCGGGCCCTTAAGCGGGCCCCGAACCCCACGCCGTAATTTTTTTGACCCACTTTTTTTGGGGTCCAATTTTTTTTTTGGCTCCCCCCAAAAAAATTGTGTTCTGGATCCGCCCTTGGGTGTAAAATGTTGATGACAACGACGAAACGCAACACGAAAATAAACATGGCGATCACCGTTTGATGTACCGTGAACGTCAAGGCGCGCTTACTCGTACGGCACCAACTGCAAACCAAGCTGGAAAAATCGTAATTTCTACATCAAGAAACTGTTTAGAAATTTAAAAAAAAGTGTCATTATATCTAGAAAAGTCTGCTTTAGGTTGAAAAGGTCATTTTTGAGCATTAAAAAAAAACACCATTGACTATAATTTTATCGAAATTAGGCCCCTACACTAAACGATCTCCAATAAAGCCACTTGTATTTAAGACTACTTGTGCAACCTGCATGGTCTAGTCTGTGTGCAATGTGTGTGTATTTTACCCTAGGTTTCAATAAACGAGGTAGCACCCACGCCTGGAAAGCGCAAATTGAGAGTTTTTATAAAGCGACAATTTTTTTTTATCTTAGCATGTTGCTTTCTCATGACAATTTGGGGACTACTGTAATATTTGTGCTTTTAATACTGTCATTGCTTTTTGTTTCACAGCGGAATTGGAAATTGGGCCTTGTGCGTTTTAAAGAATACACAAACGACGTAACGCAACAGAGAGCAACTATATAATTGGCGCGCTGCATAAGGCTGTCTCCCTACAACGGAAAGGACAATGTAGCCCTTCAACAATTGAAACCAATTCATCAATCCGTTCAATGACTACAGGAATACAGTGCATGGTACAGTATATTGGTTTTAAACGACAACGAAGTGTTACTAGTGAAATAGCCTAGTGGTTAAATTGCTGATCGGCAATTACATGTTATGATCACCCCAACCAATGAAAGTTTTCTGTATAGTACCTTAGCTTAGTCGCTTAGCACTGTTGCTGGTAATGTCCGCGAATTCCAGGTTGGCATCTTCGTACAGGTTCAGGGCATGTGGTCCACTCGGAGGATCAGGGCTTAAGGTGCCACCTTGTTCCTCCCTTAGCTCTTTGCTTTTACATGGTGCCTGGCCCTCCGGGGTTATATGAATGGACAGGGAAGGAAGTGTGTATTGGTCGGGACCGCCGAGATCCCAGAAGAGTCCTATATGGGAGCCGGTAAGGGGCTCACTGAGTTAGAGTCATAAGTCCGTACACCTGAATGCTTGTTCAGCACATAACTTTTTGTGTTTTTATTTAATCCTGCTAGGTAAAAGGGCCCATTCAACATTTTATGATTTAAAAATTCGTTGTTGGTTTTTTCAAAAATTTGGGTGGGTAAAGTTAAGTTATCTAAAATCGAAATTCACTTGTTTTAATTAACAACAAAAAATTTATATAGACTCTTTTGACTTGCCAACTGAACTCCCTGCGTTCCGTTTCGTTTCTGCCTTCAGGGGCGGAACCACGAATTTTCGCAGGGGGAGGTTCATTGGTCAAAAAAATGTAGACACGTTTTTTTTTTCTCCAGACATATGGCCTCCGTAAACTCAAAAAACCGGAAGGTGTGTGGGGTGGGGGTGGCTCGTACCATACTTGCAATGGGGGCGCTGTTCAAATCGACGATTATTAACCACCTAACCACAAACAATCTACATTTTAAAACATCAAACATTTTGAATGACCCTAAGAGAAACCCACTAAGCCAGCTCTGTAAAAAAAAAAAAAATCATGGAAATTCCTTTTAAAAAAATGTCAAACTGTCATTAGAGATGGGACAGTTGTATTAAAGACTGCATCAATTAACATTACCTAGCCCTGTAAAAATGAGGTCTTTATTGCCTGTGCCAATCATGTTTGAGCTCCGGTTCCCACCACTTGTTTGGGCGAGGGTGGTTTCACTTTAAGTATACATGTAGTGACGGAACCATAAATTCCCTAACTTTATGTTTAAGCACGATAGAAACATGCGAGTGTGCCACACTTTGCATACAGTGAACCCTGGTATCTGATTGGTAAATTGAGTTTATACACTGTTATATTTATGGCAAAGAGAAATTCTACTTCAAAATAAAGGAAATTCACAAATGACAGCAATTTTAACCTTCTTAGTTAACTCATTACAATAGTTTCTCAGCATATTTTAGAGTATACCCTTTAACCATGCGTCAAAAAAGCTTAGTAAATGTCGCAATAATAGTGATATTATGCTAAGTTGAATACAAATCACTATAAATCACTAGTTGAATACAACCCCCAGCCCGGCCCATACCTTCTCGCATCCTTCAGTCCCATCAGTCTTGTCTGGTCATATTTTTTTCAATTTCCAGTTTTTGTTTACTATATGATATATATTTGCATTGTCATTGTACTTTTGTTCATTTGTTGGCCGAATAAATAATAATAATAAAATCAGTCTTGTCCTAGTGTTTTTCTATGTTAATTGGACGTTTATTTGGTACAATACATCAAATCAGAGTTACGTTTTGGGTATACCATAGATGACACTAAATTCATCTGTACCCCATTTGCCGACGACTTTAATCTCATAACCACCAATGTTAAATCGCACCAACGTATAATCAACAACATTGTGTCTCGAGCTCAATCAATGAATCTTATTCTCAAACCCAGCAAGTGCAAATCCTTGTCTCTCTGCAGCGGCAAGCCTACAGAAAAAATCTTCAAAATCAACGATTTTCTGATCCCAACAATTAAAGATGAACCGCACTCATTTTTCGGGTCGATAATAACATTCAGTGGGAAAGCACGCGACACAATGTTCCACATTAAGCAGAAAATTATTTCGTATCTTAACAGAATAGATGAATCTAAAATCCGTGATGAGTACAAACTAAAGGTGTATTGTAACTACCTACTCTCTTCACTACGATTCTGCCTGACTGTTCACGACATAACTAAAACTGATCTAAACACACTCGATCAAAACATCGATAAGTACCTGAAAAAATGGGGAGGACTGCCCAAAAGTGCTACCAATTCCCTCCTCCATTCCAACTCTGGATTAGGGATCAAATCACTCACGTTCTTGTACAGAGAATGTCATGCCCTAGCTCATGCCTCCACAAGAATCAAAGGAGACAATATGGTTAACAAATGTCTAGACTCCAAACTACACCGCGAATCATCCTGGTCTAGAAAATGTTCCGTTACTGCCTATTCAGAAAACGTTCTCCAAAAAGCTCTGAAGGAAATACCGGCCAAAGACAATAGCCCGGGAAAACATTTGCACAAACTCAAAACAGTCATCAAGTCATCCGTAGCAAAGGACATTGCTAATACATGGGATCAAAAAATCAAATCCCTTGCTAAACAAGGCCGTCTCCTAGAACTTATGGAAACGGAAAAATCCAACATCACTTGGAAATCAATAATGTATAATTTACCTCGGAAAATTCTTCGCTTTGGACTCAATGCAATCATAGATACTCTACCAGTCAATACCAATCTCTGCCTCTGGGGTAAGTCAGTTGACCCCAAGTGCACACTTTGCACATCCAAGGAAACATTGTTACATGTCCCCAATTACTGCCCAGTAATGCTCAATCAAGGCCGCTACACCTATCGCCACAACAATGTTTTACTGGAAATCTGTAAATCCCTAGACAAAATGTACAACAGCTGCTCTCACCGCAAACTCTTTGCCGATCTCGATGGTAAACATGCTCCTGGCGGCAATACCATCCCGCCATCCATACTACCAACCACACTTAAGCCAGACATTGTCATAACAGACGAACATAACAAAGACATCACCATAGTTGAATTAACGGTACCATTCGAAACTAACATAACTAAAAGCCATGACTACAAAATGCAAAAATATGCCAACCTAACACGAGATTTGCGTGAGATAGGTTTCAACTCCAAACTCATCGCCTTGGAAATAGGAAGTAGAGGCTTCATAGACGAAAACAATAAAACACAAATCCGCTCCCTATTCAATCTGATGACAAAAACCGAAATACGGCAACTCACCACTCACCTGTCAAAAACAGCACTGGTCTCATCCTTCGTAATCTTCTACTCAAAATACAGCCCCGTTTGGATTGATTCTCAAGATTAAGGTATTCTTTCACATCGCCCATCCCACTCATCAATATTCCCTTGACCTAGCCAAGCAATCGTTATTCCCTGGTTTATGCTTTTCTTGTTATGCTTTTCTTGTTATGCTAAATTGTTAATTATTTAATTTGTCAATTTGTCTCTTACTTCTACATTAATTTCTAGTTCCTTGCTTCATTGACATTTAGACTGTTTCTTTTGATTCGTCTTTCATGTTCATGATGTTCTAGGTTTCCTCCATGTCTTTTGGTTGTTGTTGTTGATTTATGATTAATGAATAAAAGACATGAATTAATAAAAAAAAATCACAAAAATTAGAAACCTTTCCAACAAAATGTTTTGATCTTTCAACTTTGATTAAGGCTGTCCGTTTATTCATGTCAGTGTTAAGAATCAACTCTCCAAGGAGCTGTAGGCTTGAGTTCATTGGTACATAACATTACAGAACAATCAAATGTTACGGTAGTTACCCTTTTAAATGTTAAAATAGGCTTCATTGTTAGCGCGGTCTTTTCAAATTGTTATGTCCAAGTATGCATTGGTAAAGATAAAATGTGACGAGTTTTCGTCACTTATGCTTAAGAGCTACTAATCAAACGTTTAAAATAGCTTTACAAATAGGTTCAAATGAATCTCAAAGTGGACTGCCCTTATGTTTTAACCACCCTGTAAGGCAAAGCAGGACAGGATTTAGACAAAATGGTTGCTTGATTCTTCAATGATAAGGATAAACCGCAAGGCTTGATAATGATGAACTAACGTGTACAATTATGATGAATGGCCCATGTATGACCCTGTTCTTGAATTACTCTCTCTGCATGATCACATATTATTATTCTATTTCATGGGCGTCGCGAGGGGGAGGGCAAGGGGGGCGCTTGCCCCTCCCCGCTGGAAAAGCAACCAAAAAAAAAGGGAAGAAAAAAAAGAGAAAAAAATAAAAGAAAAAGACGCGCGAAGTCATTATGGTGTACGTGTAAATTCAATGGGTAACGGGGGGGGGGGCAAAATGTCCCTGCCCCTCTCTAAAACTGAAACATCGAGAAAATGTTGAGAAATACAAGGATTTTTTGGAAAAAATATGTTTTGCCCCCCTCTAGAAAAAATCCTGGCGACGCCCATGTCTATGTTCAAATGTCAGATCCACTATTCCAGACTCTTATTCCTATTCCACATTCCGATTCCACATTCCCATTCAACAGTCCCATTTCACATTCCCATTACCATTCCGCAACCCTATTCCTCATTCCATACTTTCACCATTTTACTGATCCTGTCCAAAGAGGAAGGGGCGTGTTTGGTCCCGTGGCCATAGCACTGCAGGGTTAACATGTCTGTAGATCTAGCTTCTTGAAGTTATATATATGACTTTCTACATTTGGCAGTTTCTTCTCTGAACTCTAATTCCACAGTTTGTGACTCTTCATTAATTGGAGCTAAAATCTACAATCCGAAACGTGAGGAAATATAACAAACGAAATACTAATTTGTGCTTCTAATTTGGAGTAAGTTGTAACAAGAGATATTTTTTCACATTAAATACATTGAATGGTCAATGATTATAGCGACCTCTTTATTGTACCACATTTCAGTGGATAGGCTTTAGTACATTAGACCAGAGACACCTGAGATGCCATAGTGGAAGGAATTAAGAGAGCATTTTAGGACATACACACATGATAAAGATAATAACCTAGGCCTATATAGTATGACATCTATTGATGTCAGGAAAGGTAAACCATTTAAACGTATAAAATGGCAGAAAAACTAAATTTAAATGCAACCGAAAGTAATACCGTTATATGCTCAACTTTTCAAATACGATCAAACAATTATACGTCTTATAGCCTACATCATAAATCCGGATAATGTTCAACACTGTTCTACACTTCAGGCATATATGATATGTAAATTAAAAAGACGGTAATTTAAATCAGCGTCATTTAAAGATAAGTACTGTAAAGTGGCGATGAATTTAAAGAACTAGCCAAAGAAAAACTAAGTACTTTGAAGGTAGTCATGTACATGTAAATTGGTTTAAATGGCTGAAAAGCAATCACCTTTCAAACTGAAGATGATAGCTGCTTTTTACTCAGATTAAGCGCAAATTCTACTTTTTCAATGTAAAACTACGATTAAAAGTGAATGTGTTCAATATTTTACTTGTATATGGTTACCAGCTGATTTCGCGTAATATACTGATTATATTTAACTTATCTAAGTTGTATGTTTTAGATTCATAAAACACTCCATTACTATGAGAAGAAATTGTGATTAATTTGTATCATTACTATATCATTTTGTTGAAATACAACAAATCATCATAAAGTGCCTGTTTTTAAACTTAAAGCTATCGATCATTTGAGTATTTTATGAACACCATCTTTGGCACCTGTTTTTCAAATAATTGGCTGAATATCGCCATAGCGAACGACTACTATAGGGAACGATATTTTGTGGACTCCTTGTGTTGTCAACAACCCTTGGAAAAGTTGTCAACAATTATTTTCATAGTGAAAATCTCTTTTTCCCCCACCTGCCTTGATTGGCAACCATAGCCTTAGCCAAATAGCCAAATGACACCACAAAAACCACAATTGAAAAAGTGGCGCAATTCTCTAATAGACCCTTTCATAAAATTGGTCACTGCTCAGCCAACCGTGAACGTAATGACAAGATCAGGGTGTCATTTTAAAGAGGAGATTCAACCCTAACAGAGGATATCTCCTTTCGATTCACATGTGCCCTACTTCTGTTCCAATTAGCAATAATATCTCGGTTCCTTTTTTTTTTTTTGATCCACCCTGTATACGCTATTTTGCCATTATATCTTCTCTTTTCTTGCCACCTGACACAGCATCCAGTAAGTCTATACACTCTTGTTTGCTCTCTTCAAAAGCGAGATCTCGCGCTGTCTGCCCCTTCGCTGTCCGAGCACTGATGTCGCAATTTTCCTGAAACACAAACGTCGTTGAAAAATCTGGTCTTTAAAAGTTGTTAAACGTTGCCTAGATTTTTTGTGACTTTCTGGACGCTCTTTTCGGTACAAGCAAGCATTCATGAAACAAAAAACAAAAAAATATAACCGTACGCATCTGGACATTTTCCAGCATAAAATTCTTACTTGTAATGGACCACATCCCTGAAAAAGATCAACAATTTTGAACAGTTGACCATTATTTCGGTTTGGAAAATTCAATACGGTTAGCAGTGTTCAATACAGGCAATTCACAATACCGCGAAGCCGTCGCTTCAGGGCTTAAATCGAGGGAATAACGCATTGTATTGTGGGGGGAAAGCCGACTTCCCACGACCCTGTTAAATACCGACCATGTACAGCTCTACAACATCGTACCTTGCCAACGCTTTCAAAACCAATATTGCAATTCCGCCTTCTTGTCACAACACGGGATACCGCGATCATTAGAAACGACCTTCACTGAAATCCTGGACTCGCATCAATCTCATTCGCTGTACATGACATTGTATTGTGAATTGCGCGTATTCAAAATGAGGTACATTCTGCATGATATGAATCTAACCTGTTTGAGAAGTGTCTTTACAATCTCTGTATAGCCGTTGATAGCAGCGATGTGCAGCGCCGTAAAACAGTCATTTTTCACTAAGTTGATCATTGATGGTGAACGTTGCAGAATTTTTTCGACGGCACTAAAGGAGAAAACATAATGTTTCATAAATCAATTTGATATTATTGTGTGTACATGTAAATGGTTCCAGCAAACGCCGTGTTTACATTAAAACTAGAGTGAAACGCTATAATAAACACGACCAGGATCAGGGACCAAAATTCTTGGAGCTGATTAACGCTGAAAATGTTTGCTTCGCAAAATCTGGTTAAGAAACAAAATGTCATGTGATGTCTTTTGCTCGTGAATGGATCTCTCCGTAAATGATTTTCTTTGCATCTGTCTAAAAATTATGTAACCGGCTTGTTGAATTTAGCTTTTCCCTTTATTAGAGTACACAATCTATTTAAGCCACCCCTCCCCCCCCCCTCTCTTGTCTGAATTGCAAATGGAATGAGATGAGGTCAGGCAGCTTATTATGCCCCAGGGCAATCCCAATGGGGTAATAGGGAGACTTTCCCATAGACTTGTGCACACATTTTTTCCGAATTAAATGTGCCCTAACCCAATATTCCCTTGTCCTTTTTCCATGAATATCGGTATTTTTACTAATTAGACCACGAGCAACAAATATAACCTAATGTCGACAGCAAAATTTTTCCTCTAAAGGGGGGCTGCGCCAATAGGGAGACACCTAGGTGTCTCCCTATTAAGCCCGTGTCTCCCTAATGGTACATTTGTAGGAATAAAAGTAATAATAGACCGCTTGCAGACGCGTTCGATAATCGTCGCGCGAAGGCGCGCGACGCCATGTTGTGGGACAAGCGTATTTCTATCTATGCACATTTTGTCCCACAACATGGCGTCGCGCACCTTCGCGCGTCAGTTATCGATCGCGTCTGCAAGCGGTCTATTACGGGGAATGGGTCATTTGGGAGACATTCCCATAGACTTGTGCACAACATTTTTCCAACTTAAATGTGCCCTAACCCAATATTCCCTTGCCCTTTTTTTCCCACGAATTTCGGTATTTTTACTAATTAGACCACGAGCAACAAATATAACCTAATTGCAACGGCAAAAATTTGCCTCTAAAGGGGGGCTGCGCCATTAGGGAGACAGGTATGTGTCTCCCTAAAAGCCGGTGTCTCCCTATTATCGAAGAAATTACAACAACGTGTCTCCCTAATGGTACATTTGTAGGAATACATCCCTCCACCCGTTAATAATATCCAATTACGCAACTGGTCGTACTGGCATACAGCGTCATGAATTGTAATTCTTTAATTGAGAATACACAAAAGATACGTACTGTTTCTTCCCATGGAAGGCTGCAAAATGTAAGGAGTTGAAGTCATCGTTGTTCGTCAATCTCAGACCGTCATCTGTCGTATGTTCTATCAACAAATCTATCATAGTATTGTTGTCCCTCGGAAGTCCAATTGCGATGAACAATGGTGTGTCTCCATCGATGTCCTGCCGACGTAAGATGCAAACCACATAACGTGACAAAACAATTCCCTTTCACTTTTCAGTAGGGCACGGATCCTACACATAAGGAAGGATGAACGACTGTTCTGAACTCCACATGTCGTACCAAATGCGCTGAACGGATTAACTGGTTTGATGCGTGATAAGGCCAAAAAGTCTCCGGTTTCTGGTATGGAGCTTGCCCCAAATGTGGTGTGGCGACGCGTTTTTTTTTTTGTACCAACTTTTTTTTTCTCTTCAAAAGTTTGCTGATGTTGCAGATGACGCTTCGATCCCATTAAAACTCTCAAAATATCCTTCAGAGTGCAGCTTGAGTTGACCTCAGTTAGGCCATAAGGCTTGAGAAGTATATTGAGCTAATTATACACGACCATCGCTCCGTCAGTCTGGCTTCCTGACGCACAATTGCAAAATTACAACACCGTCTGCAAACGGTGACCGACTAAATTTAGTGCAAAATGTATGGAAGCCCAAAGGAGTGCACATAAAGGTTAAACTTAAAAAAAACTGGCTACATTTCAGCACAGATAACATTTTTTGGCGTCCCGCTCCCCATGGATGAGAACCGTGGCTAGGCTGCAATGAGGTACTAATGCTAGGGTCACACATTCCGAAATTAGTTGTGAATACAACCAGAATAAACCAAGAATTGAATTTAGTTCCCGAATCACCCCAACAATTTTGAACATGTTCAAATTTGTCGGGGCGCTTCCCGATCTTTCACGATCTTTCACCAAACTAGCAGAATCATCCCGAGGCAGCCATGAACCATCCCCGATTTACTCAAGAATTGCTATTCGTGGCGATTCGGCTTAAAAATCGGGATTGCATGAACCTAGCATTAGGATGAATACGGTACTCCCACGGTTTATCACAAATTTTAAACCGTGGAGATCCGTAGCTCCAAAACCGTAATGTATGACTGGGGTTCAACTAAAAGTTTGGCAGAGTCGTTCTTCCCTGTGTGTAGGATCCGTTAGTAGAGCAACAAAAATTTGGTTGTTCGTTTTGTCATTAGAGACATATGTTATGTCGTTGGCTTTTGGTCTTGGTTTTTTTTGTGTGTATTTTGTAATTTGGTTGTTTGCTTGTTTGTTTTAATGCCGAATAAATAATCATAATTATAATAAGCATAACAAATGAGCGAGGCAGTTGCGTAGCCAGGAATTTTTCAGCGGGGGGGGGGGGGGGGGGGGGGGGGCTGGAACATTTCATGGGTGGCGTCATGTAGATCAATGATAATTTTTTAGAAACTCAAAATCTCAGTGGGGGGGTGGCGAAAAAGTTTCATGGGGGTCTGTCGCCAAACGACCCCCCCCCCCGACCCCCCCCCCCCCCGTGGCTACGCCACTGGAGCGAGGACGATCAAACTGATACACAATCGAGTATTTACTGAGTATTTATGTGAAATTGACCTTTATACTAACTGTTTGTGATAATAACTTCATAATTATAACTTACCTGGCTATTCACATCAAACTGTTGTTCTTGGGAACTTATGAGTGCCTGTGCGCATGCATCGTTAGCGTGACCAGCGGCTAAGTGGAGTGGAGTTACTCCATGTTCGTCGTATGTATTTGGGTTGCTTCCGACGAGCAGTAAGTACTGGACAACATCTGGTTTGTTTCTATTGAAAAATCACGTTAAACTATATTATTTGTTAAATTCAGGTAAGTATACGCGAGGGAATCCGTGCATTTATAACACACTGTTCTTTGCAAGTGATAATGCATAGCTGTAGCACACGGCCTCAAGAAAGTGTACTGCAAGTTGAAGTTGAACTTGCAGACCGCGTGGCTTTGTGTTAAATACTTAATCTGTAGTAGTTTTGAAAGTGGCAAGATTTTTACTGGACCGTTATTGGTTTGCCATCAGACGTGTGTACTTTTTCTCAAAGTGCTCAGTGTGACCGATTATGACCGCTGCGATGGTCAACCAACCGAGGTGATCATGTAAATGGTCATTGTGCTGTTTGATTAACTGGTACGAAGGCTGCATATACAGCTTACCCCATCACAGCAAAAGCGAGAGCGGTATCTCCATCTCCATCCTTTAGTTCGAGAGGAGCGTTGCCTTCTACCAAAGCACTCACAACATCAAAATGGCCGAGATGTGCAGCCACTTGGAGCGCAGTTATGCCCTGCTCATTCGGATGTTTAGCCTTTAAAAAAAATGGGTTAAATCAATTTTGTGGCATTCGCATACGCATTTCCATCCGCAGAAAAATCTCCTTGGACGAGGAATTTGAGCCAAACCTCTGTGCCATGATACCATACGCCTGTGTTTGCATAATACTACAGAGCTTTCTCTTTGCAAGTTCTACAAGTAGCACTAATTATGCGCCAATACACATTCCACACCGCATGCGAAGCACCAGTTTACCGTATATTGTAAGCATCAGACACCGCAGCCCAAGCGCTCGCAAGTAAATTTCCTGAAAGTTACACTGGTAAAAGCTGAGGTAATTTACCTAACGTAAAACAATAGCGGGCGATTGTTAATATTTAGCCAATAATATTTGCAAAACAGATAAAGAGACACGCGTTTCAAAGAAACACGTGCGACTGAACTCACGTTTAACAACTCGATTTTTGAAATTTGCTCCGACAAGACCAACAACGAAACCAAAAACGGCAAATTTTAAAAGAACCAAGCGCAGTGTACCTTTGGAATTTGTAATCATTTGGAAATAAAAAAAGGGTGGCCGTTTAATAGTATTGCGAGCCTCGTTTTAACGAATAGGAAACTATTTAATTCATTTAATACCTGGATTGAATGATAGAATTTAGTGTAACGACTTACTTTAAAACTTGTTTATCAATTAGTTACGAATGCAGACTTCTCTATCAAATGCAGCTCATCTAGATGGCGTTAGTCTTTACATGTATATTGAAAACTTAAACAGAAATAATTGAAACCCTCTCTCGGATATTTAGCGTGGAATTTTGTTTCTTCTTTTTATATCAAGGGTTTTATAAAGTTAAAAGTAAATTAGCAAAATCATGATTGCCTGAACGGTTAAGGCTTACTAGACTACACGTTTTGAGTACTATTCACCAAATTTATTAAATTGAATTAGTATCATTGAACAAATTAAAGGGATATTACGACATGAAATCCCCCAAAATGTCATGCTTTGGACTGTTTTTTTAGTTATACTATTTAAAGGGTCTAGTACAAGGGAAACTAACCTAATGGCTTACCGTTCTCGAGAAAACGAAAACAAAAAGCCGGTTGATTTTTTCTGGTATTTATATCGGACACGACAGAATACGCATGCGTTTTTCCTGAAGTTTCTATTCAATGTACGATACACGTTGTGCGTGTGTCACATTAAATTAATACATCAGCAATGCCCAAATATCGTTTTTTACAAGGCTGCAGAAGGCGAACATTGTACGGCTGGAATCACAACTAGCCTTAAACAGCTCGATTTTTCGAGACAAAATTGTGACAACCAAAATTCGTTCTCGCATTGTTATCGCAAGAATTACACAAAAACGCCTAATTTGATGGTTGTGTGGACGTATATATTCTATTTTTAAATGCTCTTTCCATTAATATCATTTTGTTTTAAACTCATTTTGTAGCCCAATTTGGCATATTCCAGGCCGTAATATCCCTTTATCAAAATTGCTTTGTGGTTTTTAAACAATCACAAGCTACTAATTACCTATAGTTTGAAACAAAATTAAATTGTTTGTTTTTGTTTTCCTTTTTCTTACCGCATCAGGATGGTCTGTAATTATCTCCTTCACTTTACTGGTGTCCCCAGTTACCGCTGATTTGATCAGAAGATTAACATATGCCGTGTATGGACCTTTGGGGAAAAATCAAAGAAAATCGTACAAGTTGTTGCGTAACTCACAAGGTATCTGCGTATTTTGCGCCAATAATGCGTTTTGACTAAATCGGCTCATTCAGAGCCAGTTCGGGCTAGATCTGTGATTAAGTGATCATACCTGAATTCGATAAAACTTCAACAAAACGCAGGATGGTTTGAATGCGGTGCCACAGGGACCACAGGGCACGATTGCATCAATAGCCGCTCGCCAAGACCCAAATGTTTTGGGATGAACTTTTGACCAACGTCAGGCAAAAGACGTTAGCACATGCTATGCGCATGCGTTAGTTACGTCAACAATCAGCTACTAGTCGACACAGGCTTCGTCTCCGTAACATCATTACTATGCATTATACCATAAACAGCTTGACCACTCAAAGTAACCAAATTTCGAAGACTCGATCATTTCTTTTAGTAGCTATGGGAGGATGGATAACGATTTTAACATGTTGGTCATGACGCATGAAGGCGTGCCAATTGGTATGCGTCCAAGGGCGGATCCAGAACACAATTTTTTTGGGGGCCAAAAAAAATTTGGTCCCCAAAAATAGTGGGTCAAAAGATTACGGCGTGGGGTTTGGGGCCCGCTTAAGGGCCCCGAAAAAACTTTGGATTCTAGATGCTCTGTGGTGCAATCTGAGGCAATTTCTGACCACTTTAACCAATTTTTTTTGAGGAAAAGATGGTGGTGTACTCATTGCCTACCTTTATTGCGACGTCACATAAAAAAAAAAAAAAGTTTTGTTTTTTGGGGGGCCATGGCCCCCTTTGGCCCCCCCCCCTGGATTCGCCCTTGTATGCGTCAGAGCCGAATATGGAGAGAGTTGCGACCACTTCAGACTGTTGAACCATAATGGTCGTTCATTATGTGTACAGTGCAGCGTGCGACTATTGAGTACAAATTATATATCTGCACTGAAACAGACGCATAATCCGCCATTTTGGTTCCAAACAGTGCGACCCTCATGTCGTACCCTCATGTAACTCTCTCTATAGTGATGTTACTCTCTCTCTCTTTATGACATGTATAGTGTACACGTATGCGCTATTCCTTTAGATACAGACCGAGCGCAACCCAGACTTGGGTCGGTGCTAGTACTGATCTTGCACCCATCTTTATATAAAGAATGGATAGCAGATAAAGAGCGGCACAATATCGTTTCACCCTTTACAATTATTTGGAAGCTGAGGTTAAATCGTTTTGAATGATTTTTTTTTATTCTAAAAGAGCCAAAATCGTGTAAAGTATCAAACCTCTGGTGACGTAATCTGCAGCTGTCTTTTTCTGCAGACAGCGGAAATTGTAGGCATAGAGGGATCTGCCGAATTTGACGCGAACATCCCCCTCACTGTCGACCATCTTGACTTTGCCAATTCTCCCCCGAAACTGAAGGGAAAAAAATAAATAGCCATTGATTTTAAATAGCTGTCGAATGCTTACTTTGAAGTCCGTTTAATATTCCAACAATACTCAGACTTTTACTGTTTCGACACAATGGTGAAAATGTATTTTACCAGGTTATCACAAGCACTGCTGTAAACCTGGTTGATTTTCAAGCTGGACATTTGTTTTTTTCCTCGTTTTTTTCACAAATCATTTGCTTGTTTTGGAAGTATTTTGCCTAAATCTACATGTATAGGACGTAAACACATCAAGCAATCAATTTTCCTGCGTTACCATCTGCTGTTGAAAAAAGGCAAGCACTTTAATTTTGTATTCATTTATACAGAATAGGCTACTGTGCAAAACGTCGAAACGCTTCTGATAATATTTTGATTCACATGGTGTGCATGTAGAATGAGGCAGTGGGACGCGGGCACAGGAGATCGGCGCGACGAACCAATGCTGTCCATGCGGATGAGTGATCGAGTGAGTGATGGTGTACTAACACATTTATTATTATATACCATCCTATCTTAAAAAGATAGTTATATTCTTTTTGTTTATTAAATCATTTACATAGTGTTGCATCTCATTTATTCCCTAATTTTCGCATTTTTTAATGTCATTGAGAACCTTGAACATTCGTGGTTTTTGATTATCTAAGGGACGTGAAAAAGATACAAACTTGAGATAATAAGTCAGCTGAACGTCTATTTTCTGTTAACTTACATTTTTCATCTCTTCTATCCAGCCACACCGTTTCTGCTGAAGGTCCTTGAGCTTGTCTAAGTCGATGTCCATCAAACGAACTTTGTCTCCGATTGCAAACCAAGGACGGCATTTTGTTGCATCTGTCGAAGAACGGGTATTGAGTTTCATAGTAATTATCATTCCTAGGCATAACCGATATGGATGGGTCAGTTTAGGCTTCAATGATTGAGCTCATGGTAATATGTACACGTTGCACTTTCTTTAGATATTAAAAAAAAAACCGCTGATCCCTACTGACCATTGGGTGAACCTTTGACCCAATTCTGTGTGCATCGTTATATGAGGACTGCTCCAGCGATTCAACTGATAGCTGACCAAAAGTTTGAATTCAGTCGCGTGTAGACGGGTGAAAAAGCATTTTCTTATTTTCTGTGAAAATACCACTCAAGTTTACAATGCGACTTTTGTCCCCCCCCCCCCAAAAAAACCCAATATTGGATCCCGCCCAGCCCCACGCCCCGATATAGTGTCTCGTTCGTGGAATATCCTGTCCATCTTGGACTGAAATCGGCCAAAGGGGTTGGAGGAGTATAACATTTTAAAAACCCACTACAGCCACGTGGTTGCGAAGGGCGATTTCTAAAGGTTACGTAGCACTTCATTTTGAATGAAACTACATGTACACACACATGTACACGTTGGCGGGCGAAATCATTAAAAAATAATATCTCCCGTTTGGAAGATCGTATCTTCATGCAACTTTCAGGGTTTATTTCCCAAATAATGATCCAAGTATGTGCTAAAAATCGTTGTGATAATTTCTTTACTTTTTGTTGAAATTGGAAAAAATAGGCCTGGCTACGTGCACATTTGAAAGCTGTAACACTGGCGTTAGCAATGTTTGTCAATCTTTTCAAGCCTCACAAATATTAATAAGGTTCTTTTCCATTATGATGTGCATTAAAAATTTGCATAAAAGCCTTCTTCACGAGTTATTAATTAATAAATATCACCCTTTTTGCCGGCTTCCATTGGTCTATACCGAGACCCACGCAAGTCACGCCAGGTGACGCTAATGAATAGGCTAATATACCCGTCGTTATTGTGCTGTGCCAGGCCGAAATCGGTCAACCGTAGCGCCTACGGCGCTATGAAAACCATGCAAGTGGGTTGGGTTGGAAAAGATTTGTGTCGACATTCCCTTAGAGATAGTTCGAGCTGTAACACAAGCGTTAGCAACAACAGATTAAGCTATAATTCGGAATATACTTAGATGATATAACTGTTCAACTACTCGTGAAATAACAACTTTTGTAAACTTCTAGAAATTGATATAATTACATAGATTTGGGGACGTTTTCTTCCAGACTTGAAGGTCTGCTTTTCCCGTAACCAGTATTGAGGTTTCGGCATCGATGACGGCGATTTTTTCACTGACATGAAGTTAAGAATTTCTTCTTCGATATAATTTAACATTTCAATCATACTTAGCATAATTATTTTCTGAGAAACAACGTTCAAAAGGCCATGGGGGGGGGGGGTTCACGTGTTTCACTGCCCTGTTACAGCGTCTAAGTACGTAATCGGATTAGCTAATATACTTGACAACCAGCCAAGCTTCACCCTCGCAACCATATGGTTAACTACGAGAAAGAAGAAAGGAAGAAGATACAGCGGCGTCTAACTTTATGCACTGGTGCAGCATGCAAATCACTGGAATGCTCGTTGAGCCTACGTTAGTTAAGCACAGTTTTATAGCACACGTACAATGAGACTGTAATTTGTACGTAACATACCGAGCACTGGGAGGTGATCGATGAAGAATTCCCCGTTGCTCGCTTTCTTGAAGTACTGCAAATCCATTTTACCCTGAAAACTGCATCGATAATTGTAGGAGTTTCCTGCAGGCCAACGCACCCTCACCAAAGATCGATAGGAACTTCCGGGGCTATCGCCATCTTTTCCTTTAACATTTTCTACTTCAGTAACAGTTCCAACGCTTTGTTCTATGTATCGGAAACAATGAGATAACAACTTTCACTTGAAGTACTTGAAAATCATTACAACTTCTCTACATCTCGTAATTAACGGCAATGAGCATTTTGTGAACGTGTATTTTCTGCCACATTATTATTTCCTGCCTACATTGATCACTTTAACAGTATTGTTTCATAACTTTAATTTCACTTATATTTCAGTGTTTTGTTCCGATCCCTGATGAAAGAATAAAACTTAAACGTGAAGGATATGGAAATGCGTGAACATTTTTTTTTACCGTCCTGGTCTTTCCATTTCCAATCGGGCCCTCGAACAACCTTTGCTCCTGGAAAAATTCCGAAGGCTTTTAATCTTGTGGCGCCCAAGCGACAAGGTACCTTAACACTATGGAGAAAACAAGATTCACCGTCTCAGTTGATTTTGAAACAAATAAAGCAAATTTAAAAACTGATGTAGAACCCTCATTCATCTATCATCCTCAGGTAATCTTTGAATAGGGACAAAGTGGACTGAGTAGCTTCCTCAGTGGGTCTTTCTAGAGAAGAAACAAACTAACAGGCCTGTTTCAGACGTCATGTCTATGCCGTGTCGAATAGGAAAACAACTTGAATTTTCTGAGGCCTGTTTCCGGCCTGTTTCAGACGCCGTGTCGAAAAATTGACTTTAGCGCGACGTTAGCATGGCGTTAGCGCGGCAGTAGTTTCAAACGTCGAACTTAATTACAAACGCCTGGTCGAATATAAATACATCCAACATGGCGGACCATGCAACCTGTGGCGTAGCCACGGGGGGGGGGGGGGGGGGGGGCGACAGCCCCCATGAAACCTTGTCGCCCCCCAGTCGGCCCCCCCCCCACTGAGATTTTGAGTTTCTAAAAAAAATGTCATTGATCTACATGACGCCCCCCCCCCATGAAATGTTCAAGCCCCCCCCCCCCCCAGCGCCCCCCCCCCCCCCCCCCACTGAAAATTCCTGGCTACGCCACTGTATGCAACAGTCACAAAAAGACGTGATTTTGTGCTCTTAATCAAAATAGAGTTGCACGAACAAAACGAATTTGCTTCAGCGGGTATTTCTTAATCAAGTTCCTATTCCTGCAGGAAAGCTGTGAAGTGCCTCATTGTTGTCCTTTTGTTGTGAAGGCCTAATGAGAACGTTACGCTAAATCCCCATCTGCCTATGGATTCACCTCTGAATTAAAATTCCCATAGAAACAAATGCTAAATGCCCATACTTCAAAATTCTTTTACAAAAATTCAGAACTCTCACAGGTATTTAAGCTGCACAGAAAAACGATGATCAACATGTTATTTTTCATTTTCTTTTCAATTTGTTGGTGGGTTGACCATTGACTTTTCGAGAAATCCTCACCCAAAGAAGACGTTCCCTTTTTTTCCGAAGCGGAAAAGTACTGAACCATCTTAAAAAAACGATCTTTCTACAAGACTGCAAAATAGCAGCAGTTTCGAGTCCAATTGCATCAAAAATGCTCAGAATTGGAACCCCTTAATCTGGGCCAGAGGTTCATTACCATATCTCTTCAATTCCCCAATTTTATGGCTTTCAAAATATACTATTTTGATGGTATAACTTTAATTCATGAGCTCGACGGGTATGTTTGGACCTATTTACAGGTGTGCACCCCTATGATTCTGGAAAATTGTCAATGTAAGTCGCCATATTTGTTGATGCGTTTGTTAGTTGATTATTTCTATACTCGTACACACGCTGCGTGTGTATAAACGATGTTCACGGCAGTAGCTGCACGACGCGCGGTTTCAAACGTCGTGCTACTGAAGTTGGCCGGCCTGTTCATAATTAGGAATGCGCGTGCTCGAATGTGTGAGCGAGTTAAGAAATAATCAACTAACAAACGCATCAACAAATATGGCGACTTAAGTGGAAAATGTTCAAGAATTATGGGGGTGGACACATGTAAATAGGTCTAAACCTATCCACCGAGGAGCGAGAGTTCTGAGAGCCATGAAATTGGGGAATCGAAGAGATTATGGCAATGAACCTCTGGCCCGGACTTGGGGCTTCCAACTCTGAGCAGATATTGGGCTCAAAACTGGCGCTATTTTGCCATGTCACGGTGGAGGGATCGTTTTTCAAGGTGTCTACTTTTCGACTTTGGGAAAAGGGTTGTCTTCTTTGGGTAAGAAGTTCTCAAAAGGTCAATGGTCAACCCACCAAAAATTGAAAAGAAATTAACATGTTGATCATCATTTTTTTTGTGCAGCTTGAATACCTGTGAGAGTTCTGACTCTTTTAAAAAGAATTTTGAAGTATGAGCATTTTGCGTAGGTGTCTATGGGAATTTTAATAGAGGGGTGCTTCCATATGTAGATGAGGAATTAGCGAATTAAATGTTTTCATCAGCTAGGCCTTGACTGCAAAAGTACTAAAATAAGGCACACAGTACCAGTATAGCTTTCCTCCGAAAATAAGTACTTGATGAAGGAGTACCCGCTGGAGCAAAATTCGGGTTTTTTTTCATGCAACTGTAATGCAACTGTTGGGCCGCCAGCGATTTTTTTTCCATACCACAAGCTCGCTACTATAAATAGAATTATGCTGGAGAGCCCTATATAGGCAATAGTATACTATTTAAAACTATCGCATCGATCGATCACTGCTGTAGTGTCATGGATACTACATCGGATTACAAATCCGATGGTGTGAGTTCGATTCCCATTGAATGTTTTTTTTTACGTTCCTCTTCTTTGCTTCTTTTTTTTTTCTCTTAAAAAGGTTTGTTAGTCATTTGGAGCATTTTTCTTATACCAATATGTGGTTTGGAGGATTTTTTTATAAGGAAAAATAAAGTCCGAGAACCTGACTTCCAACTCAACGTACTTCGAAATACGCCCATGTGTACGTAAAAAAATATCGCGGGCCGCCATGTTGGATGTATTTAAATTCGACTCACGTCGTGTGACAAGGAAAAGGTCGTATTGCAGCCCAGGCACGCAAAAAAGCACTTTTGGAGATAATCGAGTTGAAAGGATTTGTGCTGCAATTTCTAGATAATAAATCACGAAAGGTTGAAATTTTGACTGATGACTTTTGTTAATGAATAAAATAACAGGGTGCATTTTTATGTCAAAATATTTCTAAATTTTGAAGTTATTTCAATTTTTATGCAAACGACCTTTTACTGGGACCTTCAAAAGCCTTAAACGTACGCTTAAGGGGCATGTTAAATCCTTACGACCTTTTGCCGGGAACAAAATTGGCTTTGCGTACCCACTTGAGTGGGACGTTAGGGCGCTTGGAACATTTTTTTGTTACATTAGAGTTGCACGCTTACGACCTTTTGCCGGGCACAAACAATGAAAAACCTCCTTCCGTCCTTTGTTTAGCGTTAATTACGTCAGAATGACGTAGCCGCTAATTATGTTCATCAAATAAAAGATATTTCCAAGCTCTATCGATTACCCAAAAAATCCGAATTGGACGTTTTGAACCATTTTTCCAGGCAACCGACGTGACAGTTCATCCCTTCCACTTAGTTTGTGCGCATGCGCCAAAATCTCGGCTAATACCAGTGACTGTTGAAATGGTAGCGCGGCGGAGAGGAAAGACATATCAGTTTTCATCTGGCAACCGACGTGACAGTTCATCCCTTCCACTTAGTTTGTGCGCATGCGCCAAAATCTCGGCTAATACCAGTGACTGTTGAAATGGTAGCGCGGCGGAGAGGAAAGACATATCAGTTTTCATCTGAAAAAAGAAAATGTAGTTTTTGATCGTTGTTTGCTTTCCATTTCCATGCAATCATCGGAAAAAGGGCCGACTTAAATTGGGATTTTTTTAATGTTCTCCAGTTTCCCCAAAAATTTGAATGAGATATTAAAGAATATTATTACAGGATTTACGAGTTATTGCAAATAGGTTTGCGTTCGTTATGTGAGTGTTGTTTTTGAAGTTTCCGACCGTAAGTTTACATGTACGAACCGCGCGTCGTCAAAAACGATGTCACCGTGTACGGACGGCCAATGTTGGGCCGTCCACTGGAGCACTGGCCAAGCTTGCGCCATGCCGAAAATCACGCTGCGATAATGGGGTCAGCGGGGGGGGGGGGGAAGTACACAGGTCGACAGATACGTCCTTCTTTCTTGAGCTGTCCAATTCGCAATAACTCGGAAATGATATCATTATTTTCATCTATTCTTTATCTATATGGCAATGTCTTTAATTTGTCCAGGAAAACTGGGAAAATATTTTTTAATTTTGGATTGATTCACGTAGGGTTGGAAGAACTTTTTCGCGGATTTGGTTTTTGTTTCCAGCATGATTGTACAATTCATTTAATGTTCTCAGAATTGTTCATGAGTTTAGGTCGTCTGTAACTTGTGGAAATTATGTGACATTGTTTTCACCTGATCAACGGGTGAGGAATGGCGCCATCTGTCGTCTGTACGATTTCAGAATCTTTTGGTCCGGGACGCATGCGGGGAAAAAACTGGTGGTGCATTGGCATGAACATGAATAGGCGTCTGTAATTAATTCCGACGTTTGAGACCACTGCCGCGCTTATGTCATGCTAACGTCGTGATAAACTCAATTTTATTCGACGCAGCATAAGCACGACGTCTGAAACAGGCCCAAGAGAGAAGTACTTCATCGTTGTGAGCATAAAAATGGCACGTAGTCCTGATCCTAAGAGAAGAATCATATCACATATTACAGGCGTTTCGTTTGGTAATTAAGTTTGACAGGTTTATAGCTGAAGGCTGACAGGCCTTTACATTGACATTATTTTTGTTGCTTGAGAGATCAGGCTTATTCCATGATACATTTGGCCACCTATCTCCTTACTTTGTACGATTTGTTAGCGTCTGTTTCAAACTAGAGACGTCTCCATTCGTAACATTTCTCATATTTGCATGTTGTGTATAAAAAAAGATATCGGGATAACTTCTCAAATCAAGCCGATCCTGTGTATGTCAGACACGAATGTCAGAAATCTAGATTTTGTATATTGTATTGCTCCTACCCAGGCACACCAGGTTCATCTATCCTCATAAATGGATGATCAAGATCGTGTTTGCACTCGTTGTAACAGCTGTGGCAGAGATCGTAGTCATCACATTGCAGACACTTCCATCGGATTCCAACAACACCATTCTCCAGACAGCCATCACATGCAACACGTGGATGTTTAACTCCTGTTTAAGAACCATATTTGTTCGTAACTCGTGAAAAAAATAACGAGCTGTGTTAGAGCTGAATTTTTATATTCTGGCTTGTTCTTCTTACTAGTTTGCCTCACAATGCACTCCCAAGAAACTAGAGCAAACAACAATATGGTATGTCCTAATGACGTGTGTTTAAAAGTTTATGTTTCCAGTCTTGTGATTACCTCTTTGGGCGTTGTCGAATATCCGCAAATCAAATTTGTGGCCCTCTCTTCCGCCGTGATACTCGGCCAAAATACCAGAGTCCCATCGTACCCATATTCTAGATTCTACAAATTAAATTGAAAAAGATTCCTATGTATTAACATTGTTTGAAACCATATCGTCGCCTCAGTGCTATAAGAGATTTTGTGAATTTGAAAAAATACAGTTGAAGTTTTGGTGGTCAAGGAACATTATAAAACAATCTGTCAACCACCCTGAATATGTTAGTTGGGAAGATTTATATCAATTTTTTCAATAAACTAAATATTTTTTTAACCATTTTTTTTTCTCTGAGAAAACTTAGTTATTGTTGTCAAAACCCTAAGGTGTCGTTTGCAACAAAAGGTCGTTATCCGTTTATTAATAGTGACCTTTTGTCAATAACGCATTATGGAGATACTTTTAATAGGTGCCGTATGAAACAAAAGGTCGTTTTATATCCGTGAGCGGCCTTTGGTCGATCACATGTAAAACAGAACGACCTTTTTTCGGTAATAAACAGCGGGCTTCTCATCATAAACAAAAGGTTCTTATCATGCTAGATACTTTTAACCGTAGGCCTATATGTCGTAAATTAGCGACCTTATAAAAAGAATACAAATGTGAAATAAAAATAAGGTCCTTTGTTAATTAGTTAATTTCTAGTATAATTAAAAAGATAAAAACCTTTTTTTTTGTGAGAAGCAAACTTTTTGATAGCTTAATAACATGCAACAAAACGTCAGTTTAGACAAAATTGCCTTAACGACCATATAGCACTGACATAAAAACTATTCAAAAGAATGAAGAAGTGGTGGTTTACATTTTTTTGACTGAGACGTATCAAATTTGGTAGTGTTTCTTTAACAGGCGATGTCACCTTTTAAACATGAATCGCAACTTCTTTGCGTAGAAGAAGGCTGGCGAACACGGTCCTGGTTTGATCCCGTGAAAAAGACGATACAAAAGGATTGGCCACATAAATTAACACTTAACATTGATGTTCATAAAACTGAAGGTTGTTGCTCGGTTAAAGATCGATGTTCATTTACTTACTGCTCTCTGCGTCTTTTACCGTCACCACCGTTCCAACGCACCCACATCCTCCATCCTGGTCACCCTGCTGCCAGTCCGGACCACGTACAACTCGCATCCCAATAAAAGACCAGTCTCCTTTCTCCTGTTTGTCTGAATAATCAAAAATCAAAGTTTAACATTGGTTCACAATGATCATTTACACCATGTTTTCACATGATGTCTACTTCTTGTGATGTGTTTAATTGACACTAACTTAGTCGGGGGTATCTCACTGCTGAGCTTAGCTGGCAATGCCTTCTCCCGTGTGCTACTGCCTAGGCTGCAGGTCATAATTGCAAACAAGATCCTTCATGAGAGTTAATGCGGCTTTCTCTCATCTCGCTCTACTGTTGATGCGGTATTCTCTCTATGACAGATCCTGGTGAAATGTGTTGAGCAGCAACGCCCGCTATCTACATGTTGTGTTCATCGACCTGACGAAAGCATTCGACCTCGTGAATCGGTCAGGCCTGAATGACATCCTGAAGTATATGGGCTTTCAGACACCTTTCTTTCCATCCTGATTGGATTTCATGGGGACATGAAAGCTACAGTCCAACATAATGGATAGATTCAGGAAGTTCGTCTTTCATCAAAGTATCATACAGGAATGTGTGCTTGCTCCAACCCTGTTTAGAATCTGCTTTTCTGCACTACTTCACCGTGCATTTCCTGACCCTTCAGGATTACCGCGACGCAAGCACAGTTCTGGGAAGTTTTTAACCTCTGCCGGGACCTTTCCATCAATCTGAAGATACGGGTTTACACGGCTTGCCTACTGAGTGCCCTATACTCTACCTCAGCGAGCCTTGGTCATCCCACCTCTGTTGCCTTCGTTCCATAGGTGGCATCTCCTGGCATGATTGCGTCCTGGAACACCTCCATCCTCGAGATCACTGGAACAACTGATATGTTGTACCATGTTGAGAGTGCATCACTTTCGCTGGACTGGTCACATCTTTCTAAGGACATCTTCTATTGTGAACTGGTTGGCGCCCCACACCAATGTGGTCGCGCTAGGCTGGGCTTCAGGGACGTCCTTAAGCGAGACCTGGCTACGTTTGCGATCTCAGATATCACGTGGGGAACAGTTGCACAGGATCGCACCCTCCTGACGCTCTGCTATCCATTAATTTTAGGCGTTTAGTCTCTTCACAGACATGCTATAATGATTGTGAAAGACGTCGAACTCGTCGTTTATGACGGGACAGGCCAAGGTAAATTGACAATACCTCAGTCAGGAGCACACACACATCCAAGATATGTGGGTATGCTTGCAGGTTTGGGTCCAGCACGTGCAGCAAGATTGCTGCCAATTGCTTGGTAGCCTGCTTTTTGCGCCTGAAAATTGCACAATACATATTATTACTTTAGGAGCCGGTATATAACAATGATGTAGAACCGACATTTCATGGTAAGTGCGCTCGATGAATACGCGTAATTAAATTATTACTTACAAGGAGCAGCAATGCATTCCTGGACAGTATGCTCTTCTTTGCAAACGTTCTCCGCAAGTTCCTTCACCGTAGTATCTTTTATTTCTCGACCGTCTTCCTTGAGTTCCAGGTCTTGCTTTTTTGAGATCTGTCCTGTGTCTTGGCCATCTGCTTTGGGTTCTTTGTCCTCCTGTTCTTTTAGCTGTTCTAGGCCCGTGCCTGTCAATACTTTGTGTTGTTGTGGGTCTGGGGGGATAGCAACGCCTTTTGCTCCGTTGTTATCTGTATTTTCAAGAATGCACAATTGATGGATTGTCTTAACGTCATCTTCTTAACGAGATAACTGTGGAGTCAAGCCAATTTAATAGCCAAGTACAGTCCTTAGAATTGCTGAACTGAGAAATGTATTTACACCAAGGCAATGAAAGGTAAGCGAAACATCTCAACGTTCTGTTAATGTTTTTCTTGAATTTTGGAGACAAGTGTGCGATGGCCACCTTGAAGTTGACCGGTACTTCCATTTTTGTAAAATATCATTATTATGTGCTTCTAAATGAAGTGACAGTATTTTTGAAGTGTACATACCGTACGAATAGTTGATATAGCTGTCCTGGAGATTTCCACCTACTATCGGACTGTTGGCAATGTTGTAGTTGAAGTGCACTACGATTGGTTGTGATTCTCTTACTGCCACTGTGCCACCACTCTCAGGTTTATCGACCTGTCAATTATCGTGAATTAAAAATATCTTGGATGAATACTTCGCACGGCGACATGGGCGTCGCCAGGATTTTTTCTAGAGGGGGGCAAAACATATTTTTCCCCAAAAAATTCTTGTATTTCTCAACATATTCTCGATTTATCAGTTTTAAGGGGGGTAGGGACATTTTGCCCCCTCCCCCAACCCATTAAATTTACACCACTATGACTTCGAGCCTCTGTTTCTTTTCTTTTTTCTCTTTTTTTTCTTTTTTTTTTTTTGCTTTTCCGGGGGGGGGGGCGCAAGCGCCCCCTCTCTCCCCCCCCCCCCCTCGCGACGCCCATGCACGGCGAATCCCCATTTGTATCGTTTTTGAGAAAGCTAAAGTAAATTTGAAGATTAAATAATGGGGGTTATGTTCAAACGAATTATTTTAAGCAAAAACTCTTTTTGTTTACCTTTACTGATTTTAGTGCGGCCTTGTATTGAACCGTCTTGGCGACCAAGCTCCGAAGTTCGGAACCTAACTGCTGTTCTGTTGATATCAATTACAGAAAAAAATATTGAAAAGATGATTGGTCGTAAATTTTGATAATTCTGTTAATAACAGGAGCGCATCCAAGGTGGTTTAGATTGCACAACGTCACCTCCCCTGGAATGACCCATGATGAAAACAATCCGAATTTTCTCAAAAGTTCCGTGCATAGCGTAATCAATATTGCAAATCTTGATTCACTACTTCTACCCCTTTCACTTTTTACGCGTTTACTGCAACGCTTCACCCAACCCAAACCATCGCTCTTAGGAAATCCTGGATCTGACTTTTTTAAGTTAACTGTGCAATGCAGATAGAATTTGCATCAAAATAACTGCAATGTACAAAGGATTGCAAAGGAATAAAGTATGTTTTTTGTCGATACTCAGTAATCAATTTATTCTATCTTGCATGTACACTTGACGATATGTCAGTTAAAAAAATCTTTCATCTGATCTTTCACAAAATACGGTAATAAATTAGTGTTTAAATTTGTTGCAAATATTTGAAAAATGTGACTCAATGTAATGTCACCGAGAAAATTGTGAGAGAATTGACGTTCTCAGAATGAAATCTTTTGTCAATATACCTACCATCCATCATCAACCTTTTAAAATTCTGTATTCAAGAAGTTCTGCGGGGAAAAAAAAAACAGATAAAGAACAACAGTTACCTTCAGCACATATTTGTTTGGTCAGGTAATAACTTGACTAATAATACTGGAAAAGAATATATCTCTGCAAACTGTTGGATAAGTGATGCAGAGAAGTCTATATCGAGTGATGGTATGATTTTTCTCAAGTTTCCCTCAACAAAAACGTCAAGGTAATAGGCTACTAATTTCCAACCGAGGTAAGAGATTTTTCGTTCGGTTAATGAATAATAAATGCAATGATGTCGTTTTGAAAATAAAATGTTGGTTATTTGATAAACTCTCTGTTTATTTGTGTGTCATATACAGGAAAACTCGCCACAAAAATTGTACAGAAACAAAAAATAAAAAGATAAATGAAGCAATAACAAACTATAAACAAATATCAGCCACATTTGACCTTAAACATTAATTGTCCAAAAGTATACATGTATACGGTACGATTTACAATAACAACGAGGTATACAACTGTTGCATATTTCTCTCATGGACAATAAATTGACAGTTTACATGTTAATTAGTCTATGATATCAGAGACCATTTTACCTGGCGCTGCTGCCTTTCACAAGGAAATAAAGGCAACATACGCTACATTATACTGCACATGTCTCAAGGTAAAGCTTGGATCATAGAGACGGATATAACTGTACACAATATCAATATATACGAAAGATGCATTCGCAATAATTGTAATGCCTTTCGGCAATTACGGTTCAAGAATCCAACTTAATTTCACGCGAAATGGGTCTAAATCATCTGATTTCCTATACTTTGAATATAATACACGAACGTGCTCAATTGATTGCCTAACGAATCAACGTATATAACTTCCGATGTATTGTGGAGGCAATGATACATAATCTTAAATATTTAGGGTTTTCAGTTTATACCTTTGTGATAAAGAGCATCTCAATGGTAGGTCCTTGTAATTTCAACGACCAAAAGATCAGGTGCTACTGGTTGGTGGTTCTCCGGTTATAGAAGTACCGTCCAGACAGGTACATAGGAATCAATACACAATAAATGACAACAAGTACATGTTGGGAACCCAGACATTGTTGAAAAGCGTGTGCCGACTTGGAAATCCCCTCTTTTTGTGTGACCGTGCACAGACACAGTGTAGATGTCAAATGTGATAATTGTTCACCTTTGCACTGCATATATAGTTGCATACGGAATCTGTACTCAAGCTAAACACGTTGGAGCCAGTCATATACGCGAACCGAACGCTTCTAGCCTCGTTTCCCTTTTCGTTTCCCTTTGCTTTGTTTAGGAGGCCGGGGGCTGAAATACTAAGCTCAATTTGAATGAAAGTGGGAACTCCTACAGAAAACATACAATTGCAGGCGTGTTTTACGGGTCGTGTAATTTCTTTATTATTCTAATTGATTGCATAATCGAATTAAATAAACTTCGAGGGTTGTTTTTAAAATACTGACCTGGTGAGTTTATATTACGAAAATCTTTCCAGTAACTTTTCAAAATAATGTATAAGCACTGTTTCTGTTTTTAGATGTTTGATATTCAATCAAGTCCCCAAGTCCGTTCCAAATGCCATGTTGACTTAATTGGGCTCAATGGGGCTCCAACAGGTCCGTAATATGAGATTTAATGAGATCTAATTGATCCAATGGGATTTTAGTGCGTTCCCATTGAATATGTCCCAAATTATATTTTGAGTCATTATATCAATGGAAAATAATGGGATTTCATGGAAATTATACCTTATAGGACCCAATTGGAATTGTTTTCGTAGGCAACATTCCCAGAACGAGGGATACTTGAAACAGAAAAAAAATGATTCTCAAATCTTCTTCTAAATTAAGAAAAAAATCAACACTTACTTGCAATTATTCTGGCTTGGCAAATGAAAAATCGGACACTTTTTTGCCAGGATCACAATGAAACGATTGGGAAATCCTGGTATTTTTTATTTTTTTTCATAATCTTCAAATGAAATCCACTAAATTATAGATGTTTAGAAGAGACTTGTTCTTATCTGTACTTCCTATTATTTCAACGATCGAGGGATCAGGGGATACTAGAGTGGTTGTTCATTAACATAAGCACTGTCTAGCCGGGTACCGACATAGGAAGAATAGTAATTCATGATAAATGACAACAAGCACAAGTTGGGAACCAGACATTGTTGACAAGCGGGTGCCGACATGGAAATCCCCTGATATGTTTATGTCAAATGTCAACATCAGTTTGCCTGTTTTCTGCAGTGTGTTGCATGCAGACTCTGCATTCAAGTAAAACATGTCAAGGCCAGTCATACACGAAAAAATGTATAACAGCGGCTTCTAGTCTCATTTCGTTTGTCGTTTCCCCTCTGCTTTGTTTCGGAGGGGATTAATAATACTATAAGCTTTGAATGAAAATGGAGATTCCTAAAGAAAGTAACTAATCGAAGGCGTGCTTAATACGGGTCATGAAGTCTTTGTCAGTCTCATTAATTGCATAATTGATTTAAACCTTGTGGATTTGTTTATAAACTAATGATCTGAGGAAGGAAACATACTTAATGTATAATTACGGATTGTCTCTGTTTTGGATAACATTACCTGAACGAGAGATACTCGAAACAGAAAACATGATTCTAAAACTTCTTTTGAATTCAGAAAAGAAAAAAAAAAACTTACATGCAGTTATTCTTGCTTGGCGGGTGAAACATCGGATGCTTTTGCCGGGATCAAGAAAACATGAATGGGAAATCCAGGTATTTCAAATACTAATGCAGAATCCTCAAATAACATCCCTCATTTTACCATGAACATGAACGTTTTTAAAGAGCATTGTTCTCACCTACAGTTCCTTATTATTCCATCGCTCGAGGGATCAGGTGATACTGATGGGTGGTTATCCGCTTAATTATAAGCACCGTCTAGTCGGGTATCGACAAAGGAAGTAGTAATACACAATAAATGACAACAAGCTGAAGTTGGGAACCCAGACATTGTTGACAAGCGTGTGCCGACGTGGAAATCCCCTCCTTTGTGTGACTGTGCACAAACAGAATGGTACGGAGCCCCTAAAGGGACATCCAAAAATAGTTTTGTTTTTATCTGGTGCGCACGACAGAATATATCGTGCGTACGACATATATCTCGTGCTCGCGACATAATTATCCCGTGCGCACGAGAAAATTATCTCGTGCGCAAGAGAAAATTATAAGTAGAATGGAGCTAGCTGCACGTGCAGCGGACGAGTTTGTGTTTGTAACGAAAGCAGCGTGTTTTATTGGGAGGGGGCTAATAATACAGGCACTATACGTTACATTTTAAGTCATATTATTCAGGACCCGGATTATTTTAAGGGGCCGCCACGGGTGATTAATTTTTTCAAACTTTTCCTTTTTTAACAGTTTTTTATCCAAGAAAGAACCGGTACATGCAGGCAAAGTTCAGGGAATTGCCTTAAAATAGCAAGAAAATTGCCGACGTGAATTAAAATTTATTTAAATGGGTAGGAAATGAAGATATGTTACCAGCATCAGCAGTTTGTATGGATGCGAGTCAGACGGTCTTTCTATCCCTGCCATTTTCAAACGAAGTCTCATTATGAGGAATGAGTGGGAATAACGAAGGATGGTCGACCTTTAAAGTTTTCTAAGGGTGGGAGAGCAATCAGTTCAATAATTGACAGCTTTCTAGCCTTATTGTCTTTGCCTCATTTTTACGCTTTATGCAAATAACGGGACTGGTCAGATATTTTAGATTTAGATTTATTTTGTTGGCTTGCTCATAATTATTGACATTTTTCATAAAGAGCGACGTAAACATAAATTTCATCACAAAATGGGAATTCGTGCCAAAAGTAGATACATTTTCGGTTTGAAAGAAGTACACATGAGCTTCTCATTGATTGAACAACTTAGGCCTTAAGATCGAAAGTCGAGTTCAAGACAAATTCCCAGAAATCCACATAGATTCTACATTTAGTTTGTTTGGGACCGAGTTGACCTGCAAACTATGTGTGTTGGAGGGAGGGAGGTATGACAAAGGACAACAAAAGGCAGACACAGTAGACAAGATATTGTCACAGTGTCTGTTGTTGTTTATTGACACACCTTCAAGAAATAAATGTAAAAAAATCATACATTTGCCTATCAAAGTATACACAAATTATTGCTTTACTGGTCTACAATCAGTGGACATTTTATAACTTAAAAAACTGATGTCTTACATATTGTGCTTCTCAAAATTGAAAATAAAATATTTTTTTGTGTATCATCCAGAGATTATAACTATCATTTGAGTCTCCATTGCTTTTGACATTCTAATCTCGAATCTTTGGATCTTCGTAATAAACGGGTGTCTTGTGTATCTTCTTCCATTCAATAATTTATTACATGATGTTGAAATCAGAAACTCAAATTGACTCGAGCATAAATTTGACTCAACTTGACCACAATCTGTGACTCGACTCGACCTTCTTGACCTAATGACTCAACCCAACAGGAGTAATCTTTTAAAAATGACTCGAGTCACAAAATTCAGTCTAACAACCCAGTCAACACTACTTATTGGGCCCTAAATGGGTCCCACTAGGGCTATTTCATGGGGCCCATGTTGACTGCCCAGTTGGGGCCCACAGAGTTTTGTCCGCCGGCGGCACTTGGGTCCCACATGTGTAAGCCCAGTTAATTTAATGTGGGTCTTATGTGGGTCCCATTTACACTTTAACCAGGTCATAAGTGGGCAATATGTACGTATGAATGTGGGCCCTAAATGGGTCCCACTTGGGTGTTACCTCATGGGGCCCATGTCGGCTGCCCAGTTGGGCCCCACAGAGATTTGTCCGCCGGCGGCACTTGGGTCCCATATGGTCAAGCCCAGTCATTTAAATGTGGGTCCCATTTGGGTCCCATTTGGGTCCCATTTACACTTTAACCGGGTCATAAGTGGGCAATATGTAGGTATGAATGTGCGTCCTATGGGGGTCCCTCCTACACTTTAACTGGGTCATAAGTGGGCAAAAAGTATGTATGAATGTGGGTCCTATGTGGGTCCCTTTAACACTTAAACTGGGTCATATGTGGTCAATATGTACGTATTAATATGAGTCCTTTGTGGGCTGCTAAGCTGGCTCAAGTATGGGTCCCATCTAGGCCCTGTGTAATTTATACAAAGGCAAGCAGCAGGTGAAGCATGGGCTCATTATGGGCACTCCATAAGGTGGCATTGGTTTAATACTTGGTGGTCTCAGTGAGCTCTCGTACAGTTTGGTTTTGACTCTGGCAACCAGCTAACGTCAAGGTGACTAGAAGAAAGACCTTCAGAGCTTTGTTGTCCTGGATGTTGTTTGCTCCGTTCGGGTCGTTCGCTCTGGCGCGTTAATCATGCCGTCGGCTGATTTGAATCACACGCGAGTAGAGGCATATCATCACGGCAGTCGGACCAATGTCGGTGATAAAAAGATGCAGAATACTCATTTCAGTCCAACCCGACCTCATATAGCATGTGGACGAAATTGGGAAATATTCGGCAGAAGCTTTAGATCCGAATAGTTATAGATTTTACGAGCGACAGGGTCAAAGATGCAATTATTAGTATGATGGTGCGTCGCCGGGAGCACCAGATGGGGAATTTGTAGGGCCGGGTGACGGCTATGAAGCGCTCAATGTTCAGGTAAAAAAGCGAAAGAATTGATATGAAACACACGTTGGTCACAACGGTGACTATTAAGCAAATTGCATAGCCAAACGGCCATCGGTCCAGCGCTGAAGGGATGATGTCAAAGAGCACTATCACACCTACTAAGAGGTCCCATACAGCCAGTGACGAAAGCAAAACTTTTGTGCTGTCAGCCAAGATGGGCACGCGGCGCGTCACGGCGATGCAGAGTACATTTCCTCCCACAATCAGCAATCCAAGGATCGTGATGAAGCAAGTACGCACGGCAATAAGAGGCGGGGAAAACCCTGAAACTTCCGTTGCCATAGAGTCGTTGAACATTTTCAGCTTCTTTAGGAGTATACCATAACAAAGCCAGTTGCACAAAGCTTGTTCTTCGTCAATTGTCTATTCCTGTCCCAAATCCGAAGTTGGACAACTAAGAGAACAAAATCACTTTCCCAAGAAAATGTATGCCTGCTTACATGGAGTCAGTCATCTTCAAAATCCTCAGCTTATCGTAGTCGCAGAAAATAACAGAAACAGACTTGCCCAAGCTGGTTGTTACAATGTACAATGCGGTTCATCCTTTCTTGTACCGCTTGAGAACCTCAGTCGTGTTAACAAACTCCCCAGCCAAAATTGTTCTTCGGAAGAAACCATCAGTTGAGCAAACACACGCACGACTTCATCAGACTTCTTAAACAATTCGTCGTCTTTTCAGCAATTGGAAGTTTGATGTTCGTTCCAAAGTTGAAATAGACCGGCTTGAAACACGGGTATTAAAAATAGCCTGCAGGATGTCCAAACGATGCCAGATATACATGAAACATGTCTGTCACAACAGTTCGTCATTTGCCAAGTGAAGAACAAATCCAACAATGCACAACAGATACATCCAGTGCCCAAATATTGAATTGTAATTATGGTACAGTATAACAAGCTGTGCTTCGATACAAAACGCAGTAGGGTTTGAATAAGAAGCCTATCTAGCAATCGCATACCCTAGTCATGTAAGCTTATAAGAATAATCTGCTCTACACCTGATTGACACAAGCAATAAATACCTCGTTTTGCCTTTATATGACTATAGGTAATGGACAATGGACTTGTCCACATTGACGCAGTTTTCAATAAAACTGTCCTGTCTTTGATGAGAGTTTGATGAGTTTTAGTCTTTGTGCCAAGTCGCCTGATGCTGTTGTAATGACTGAGACAAATTGAGATTTAATGAAAGAGACTTCGATTCGCTATAGAGGATTCTGGTGATCAATTTTCCGCGTCAAAGTGTCAAAAAAAGAGATTTGTTTTAAGTTTGAGTTAGTGCGTGTCAAAAACTAGATTTGTTTCAGGTTTGAGTTTGTACATATCCCCAGTATAATGTAGCAGTGTCAGTACCGACACGAATACACACTTATGTTAAGGCTCTTTCATTAAATCTCAATTTTGGTTGATTAATCCACCAGCATCAGGTGACTTGGCAGAAAAGACCAAAGCGTATTAAACTCTCCTCAAGACGGGACAGTTTTATTTAAAACTGCATCAATTTACTCGAATCTATCTTCTTGTCCTTCAAGACATGAATAAGGTCCTTATTGCCCGTGTCAATCATGCATTGAGTACCGGACAAGACAGTTCTTATTCAAAGTTCATTACCTAGTCACTTAAAGACAAAACAAGGTCTTTACTGCCTGTGTCAATCATGCATTGATTAGATTATTCGTATGAGCTATGGCTTTGCAATTGCCAGACAACAGTTCATATTTAAACGCTGACGCATTTTGCATCGACGCACAGCTTGTTATTGTGCCACAATTACCAGACAACGTTTCGGACACTCGATGCATCTGTTGCGCAATGTATGATTGGTTCTTCGTTTTTACAATATTTTGTGACACGCATATTCCAGGTATGACTGGCATCGTTTCGACACCATGCAGGCTATTTTAATACACGTTCTGTGATGCAGATTTATTACGCCAAACTGGTTGCTTTCTTCCTCAAATGTAGAGAAACAGGGTAAAATGGACATTAAACCCTCATTATTGCTGACTTGACCAAGACAAGCAATTTTGACAGGGGACAATTTGTGGCATGGGAGTTCGTTTAATACAACTGAGGTTTCAAAGCTTTATGAGAAAGGATAAATTACATTGTCAGCAAGCGGCTTGTGCAACTTTGTGTTGTTTTCTGGTACTTGTGTGATAAGCTGAACATTTTCAAGATTACTGAGTTTATGAAAACTGATATCAAATGGGCAAGTGATTTTGATCTGAGTTGTCCAACTGCGATGCTGGAACTGGACACAGAGATTTGATGAACAACAATATTTTTGAAACTTGTTTTTTTTCTGTAAGCGCCAGGGAAGCATACGACTTCCACGATGAACAACTCCGTAGCAATAGGCGGTTCAGGACTTTCCCCGCCTCCCATTGCCGCTCGTACTTGCTTCATCGCTGTCCTCGGAATGCTGATTGTGGGTGGAAATGTACTGTGTATTGCCGTGACGCGTGACTTCACTTCAGTTTTGATGACTTCACTGGCCGTGTGCGACATCTTAGTCGACGTTTAAGCACTCTTCTGCATCATCTCTTCAGCGCTAGACCGTTGGCCGTATGGCGAGGTTGTTTGTAGAACTGTCACCGGTGTTGCCACCGTGTGTATCGGTTTGTCATTTCTCTCGCTTTTGTACCTAAACATTGAGCACTTCATAGCCGTCACCTGGCCCTACAAATTGCCTATAATGGTGTACCCGGCGACGCATCATCATACTTATAATTGCATCCTTAACCCTTTTACTCTCAATGTCAATACCTACCCTAATCTTGGCTCTGTTTTCTGCAAACTATTTTCCGGTTCCGGCCCCATGTTTCATTAAGAGAGGTTAGACTTGTGTGAACCTTCTGTTGCTTGTTTTTACCGACATTGGTCCGACCATCGTGATGACATGCCTCTAATCGCGTCTGCCGTATTTAGTCTGGAAGACGGTGGAGGGTTTCACGGGGAACGCCATTCCGCGTTGGCTGGAGTTCATCCTAACTTGGTTGCCAACGTCCAGTTGTGCCTTCAATGTATTCATCTATTGTCTATTCCATCGGGTTTATCGGAAAACGGCGAAGAAAATCCTAGCGGAGAGATTTCCTGCTTTAGGGGCTCTGTTGCACCGGTCAATATGTAATTGGTTATCAAAGTTACGACAAAGGCAGTGAATAACAGAAAAGTAATGAACGGAGCCAACGCAGTCATTATAGTAAATGACTTTTCCAACCAACAGAACAAAAACAACTGCCTGCTGTTGCGGTCTGATAATTTAGGACGTGATAACCATGGGTTAACTACAAAGGCTATCATATCAAAATATAAACTAGAGATGGTTAGCAAATAACAAAATAGCAACAAGATTTTGCCAGCTGGGATGGTAACAATAGCTGAATTTTGGGGTCCAGGCCTCTAAACTCATTGTATTAATTCAGTTTCTATCCTTGGCTATAACATTAATATTGCCCTCTAAAAAATGCTAACATTTGCCGGCACTAGTATTACATCTTTTAAGCCTTCGATTCGAAACACTCAATGGACGGCTGAAAGTTATCAGAAACATTTGTTGGTAGACTAAGAGACTGGGAAACTTTTAACCTAAAATCCTGGTGTACACAATATATTCAGCAAATTATCAAAAAAAAATGAAGAGCCAGGGATCAATTAATCTGAAGAAATAACGCCCGTCTTGCTAAATGGAATTCGCGAGATCGTCCATGACAATGGGAAAACTGATTATTGAGCAGTAACTCATGGATACATATTTTCAAATGTCACTTATTATTCCAGATATATTATATTCATTATAAATGTACATAGGTGCACGATAACAAAGTACGTATATCTGAAGGGTTGTTTTAGGTTATATTGCTTTTGTGGTCAAAAAAACCCGTGCAGTATTTTTATGTTTCAATAGAAAGGGAAAGTATTCAACCTTGCTCCGACGCTTATCCGAACCAAACAGAGCGAAATGACACGATAATGTAAATACGAAGATAAATATTAACTGTGTCTTTTTTTACTTTCTATTGGGGCCAGACTGTGTTTTATGGACAGGAAGTCAGTTGTATTTGCAATGAAATATTTTTGAACTCGATTTAAAAAAGCATATACATCTGTTACCGTTTTGTTCGAACTGCTGATAATGCAACTTTTTGTTTGACATGTAGAAAGCCTGCTCAGCGAGCAAATAAGGTGAAGTTAAACTTCAACTTGGTTGCTGAACTTACTTTAAGCATAATGTTAAGACTAGCGAAAAGCGGAATAAGTAAAAAAGAAAGTGATTGGGTTAGATACAATATATTAAAAGAAATGCTGCTCGCTCCATTCAATAAAAATAACATCCGAATAATAAATTGTCCGGTTCATAATGTATTTTCTTTGTTTGATCCTTTTTTTGATTAGCAAAACTATACATTAAAAAAAAAACGTTAGGATCTGCTGAATCCCAAAAAAAATGTCCATATTTTTTCAACTTTATTATGTCGGCGATCTTGAGGGGATGGGTTAACGGGGAGCTGATCTAACACCCTACTCCAAGATCTTGGCTGTGCAAAGAGAGATTGTGTTGAAATGTGGAATACTTGCGAAGATAGCACTGCTGAGTACATCTGAGTCTCAGCATTTTGTAGTTACCTTTATTTATAATTCAAACGACAAATGAGCCGTTTAATAATAAAGTACTGGTTCATGTTATTTTATGTAATTTGCATACTCTATTTACAACTTGTTTCAAAGTAGAAGTACATGTACTACACAATTCGCTTTTCCACTACTGATTATAAATGGATACGCATTCACGAATACCCTTTAAATATAACTAACGAAAGTGTGCAAGGAAGCAGTCTTCGTATAGCAAATGTTAAATCTACTCAGTCACGAAGGCCAAGTATCATGTATAGTTGCATTTTTTGCGTGTATAAAATGCACTGAAAAGCACACACCCTATATAGCATATTCTATTATATTCGAGTATTGCCACCTGCAATCCCGGCCAAAATGGTTGGGACACTTCCTGAGCCTGCCAAGGTCACCCACTCCCCCGCTCCCCCGCTCCCCGGTCAATGTGTTCTCTCCAGCTGATGGAGCACACGCCGCGCAATGAGAGACAACATTGAACGGTTACCCAGCGAGACTTGGCCAGGATTGTTGGATTGCAGCAAAGACAATATGTACAACTGGGAGTGAGAACCAATGTTTTTTCCCCCAACACTTTACCGGCTGGCAATGGGAATTTTGTGATGGAACTTTTATAATGCAATCCTTAAAATCCATTTTGCTTACGATAGCTTAAAGGCAATATACAACATTTGCAAACTTCAGGCATTATTATGAAATACCTCACTGGACTTTTAATAAAATGACAGTGTAAATTATCCTGTAAAATCATGGCACCTGGTGTGCTGGTATTTTCAATAAAAGGGCTATTTTTGTATCAATTTCCAACGCTGGTCGTCCGACCAGCGTTGGAAAAAAAACTGGCTTTTTGTAAATACCGCTTAATTCCTAATTTATCATATTTAGTTAGTCGGCATTTCGTTTGCAAATCGATTACATACCTGAGAACGGGTACAACCAGCTAGACTGAATCCCTGACCTTACAACTCCCTGAAGTCGATAAATTGCTCCGTTTAATCGTAAGTGGGGTCAGGGCACCAGACTACAAGAACATGATTGCTTTTCTTGGGTTTTTTTCTCCAGAATCTACGAACCCAAAAATTCAAGTCAGTGTAACAATATTTGCTATAGGACACTAACACCCAAAATCCATTTCTGAAAAGTACAGCAAAATCAAATGTTGTATATTCCCTTTAAACTTATTCCCTGGATGGTCACTTAAAGCTTCTGTATGAAATACGGTCAACCGAAGCTTAACTTTACCACCTGCGGTTCTGCGTTTTCCTGATAAAATCACAGATTTCACAGAAAGAACGCTGAGACATTTAATACTTCTTTCCAAGATATCTCATTATGGAAATACGTCTTGTTCTGACATCGTATCTCGGAAGACGCCTTTCCGTGATACCTGGACGACAATCATCTGTAGTTGTTGCATTACGTGCGCAAGCTGATTTTCACGAACAACTGTCGGTTATGTCCGACATCCCTTGGGTTATCTCACGACGCCCATGTTGTCAATGGTAGAATCTGCTACGATCGAAAAATAAACAGTCTCACCTCGCACTAACACTGCATTCCCCTCTCCTTCTTCCCTTCTTATTCACCCTCGGAATGGGTCTGTTTGGAAATGCGCGTCGTGCCCATGAAAGGGGAAAGATTCACAACATGTGTTTTTGATTCCTTTACTTTAATTCATAAATCTCCCTGCTGTCTGAATATTTTTGTTGTTGTCTTGCTCCCTTAACCTGCCGCGCTCTTGGATAACCACCAAGGCCTGACTCGTTTGTCTAACGCGCTTTTGTGTGACTTGATTGACAGTTGACGATAACGCGGTCCAAGTAGGGTTCTTTCTTGTTATTTCAATAAAATTCCACACAAAAGAAACTGTGAGGAGGGACTAACTTCTGAAAATTAATATAGACATCATGTAAATATTGTTAGTATCATGATCTAAAGAATATTACGTCTAGCGATACTAAACATAGTGAGAATGGTTTAACCATCTTAACTTTTTAGCCTGACGGAACACTTAAAAAATGTCAAATACCAGAATGATGCTGTAATTTGCAATTAAAGTTCAATATTAAATGTTTACATATATCCTTCCGGACAATGTGTCACCAACTATTCTACACTCCAGACATTTGTTTCTGTTAGTTATTAATTTTAGAATGACATGAATTTGAATCAGTTTTGTCTAATAAGCACTGTCATGTTGCGGTTATTTAAAAAAGCTATAAAGGAGAATAAATATTTGAATTTAGTAACATTCAATGGATCCGTAATATCATGTATCGGAAATACATTTTATGACTGAAAAACTAACACTTTTCGAAACCACGACAGTCAAGCTTTGCCCATATTGAACGTAAATTGCATAATGAAAATGAAAACTACGTCCAGAAATTAATACACATATTTAAAGGTACATTTGCAAGGTTTTAATGTGGCTTTGTAAAATGATACACTTATATAGGACGTCGAAAATAAAGTAACCCACAACGAGATAGTATGAACAAACTGTGAACATGATGACTATAATTATCAACATGATGAATATAATTATACTATGGTCCGTAAGCTTTCATTGATATCTTGCATGCATGCCTCTGGTCATGCATTTGAGTTTCAATGTTGGACAATTGTATGTAAATCTCAAAGGAATCTTCGTGTAAAATGACTTCTAAGTTAACTACACTGGATTCGTTATTGTGACTTGTGTATTATTTTAAGGGATGTAATGAAAACGGTTTTCAACATTCCACTTCCCAACCTTACAGGTTTGCATTTAGCACGAGATTGAGAAGTTACGTGATCAACACCCAATGTTCAGGTGAATTGGGCCCTGGAAGAAAAGCACCACCGATGAAGACTTTGTGTAAGAAGCTAGGTGGATACCTCGGGATGCATGTAAGGTGTTGGATTCTGAATGATTAAGATTATCAAATAACGGAACAGTGATTCTGTGTTTTTTTGTGGTTTTTTTTCATGCTTAATAAAGTGAAATATAAACGCTTGAACCCATTCGCTTATGTCTGGCTGTGTGCAAAACCGAGTTTACTAAAAATTTAACTCAAAGTCTATAATAAACCATTTTTAAAACAATGGAAATATGGTACATGACCAGAGGTCTACATCCAGGGTATCAACGGAAAGGTCATTACTCCTGGTTTTTGGTAAAACATCATTATGGTTATTCGCAGTTAGTTAAAAATTATCTCTCTATCTGTCCCTCTGTCTGTTGCTCATCTTTTTTTATTCGGGCTGACACCCTGAATTTTGTATTATGCAAAACACGTTTAAAAAGCAGCGTACCAAAACAATGCACGTCACACTGCTATGCCAAGCACCACAGTAACGAACATTGGGTATTTTACGATTCTCTTTGGCGCCTGATAAAGTTGGCCAAAATGTGCAATTGCGAGCGAAAACTGAATAGCAAATAATTGTGTGTGGATCCCGATGTGTTTGGTAGCGAAAGAGTTCTCCATAAAGGTTTGGCAACAACACGTAAAAGATGATAGCCTGACTACCGGACATAATCGCATCAGAAAGCCTATGTATTTCTTACTTGAAAGGAGTGAAAAATTCAGGTATACTTTCGCTACTTTTGTAATGATCCGTGGGCGTCCAAAATGTTGATGCACTCTTGGTGGCTCGCTTCTACAGCAAGATCTCGAGCTGTCTGCCTTTTCAGCACAGTTCGAGCACTGATGTCGCAATTTTCCTGAAACACAAACGTCATTGAACAATTAGGTATTTCAACATTTTACAGCATAACATAGTCCAGATTTTTAGGCCTTTTATATTGTGCAGCAATGCATCTGCTGGTATGCATAAAGAATTATATTTCATTTGACAAGTGAAACATTAAAAAAATAAGCTGAAATTTCTGAATTTTAATGGGCAGGTTTTTGAAAACATGAATCGCGTAGAAAATTGTGGCAAGTTTGATTTTCTCTGGTTTTCAAAATTACTATTTTTAAGGCAAAATGAACCACATTCCGAATAAATCTGACCTGTTTGAGTAATGTCTTTACAATCTCTGTGTAGCCATTGGTAGCAGCGAGGTGCAGCGCCGTAAAACCATCACGTTTAGCTATGTTGATCATGGACGGTAAACGTTTCAGAATCTTCTCGACGGCACTATAGGAAAAACACATTATTGCGTTTCAAATACCAAGTTGGTATTGTGTTTGTTGGTACGGGGGATTGAGGTGCATTCAATCACTATAATTACAAGCACAGCCAGGATCACGGGCAAACGTGGGCAATTCCATATCTCTATAATGTACTCGAGTTTTATAATTGTATATTTTTTTCAGTTCGATTTATTTTAACAGTGTTATTATAGCTAATCTGTGAACGATTTACAACTTACATTGAAATAATGATTTTTTCAATCCATCCAGATTTATATATCGCAAAGGTGTGCAATATACTTGGGCCTTCCTTCGGTGCCTGTGCCTCTCCCACTCTCTCTAACAGAACCGAGCGGCTCCATTCAGAAGGCAAGCTTTTAATAGCTGCAAACTCATCAAGTGTCACATCAAAACAAAACAAAATTGTTACGTTTGAGCCGGTCGGCCGACATGGTGCGCTTTTCCAATTTGGCGTCTGGACAAATGCCCCTACCAAAAAGACTGGGTCTTTATTTTTATATTTATTGTAGTTTATAGTTACATGTTTGCATGGTAAAAGAAGTGGTTCGTTTTACAATTTGTTTTATTGTTTTGTGCTAATAATTAGTTATACAAAAGAAGTGTTTCAGCAGACATCAGGGCTTGAGTGTGTTATTCTGATTTTTTACCAAAACCCTCCATCCCCCAATCCTAAAAGGACCAGGGCGGAATCCGCCCCCTCCACCCTCAACTTTTTTTTCCGCAATACCCTTAAAAATCGCGACCCGAGCTGTTCTGACTTTTTAGCCTCGAGTCTTGCGCATCTTTTGATACTAAAAACATAAAATTCGGATCACGGGTTGCCGCGCGGTGAAAAAAAACCCCTGATTTTCCCCATATAAGTAGTGTACACAAAGCAGAATTACTATTCGTGCATTATGAATAATTAATTAGCCATAATTCCAAAACCCTTAGACCTATAGTCATGAAATATCTTGGGTATGTTTCTGATAAGTTGTTCTATGCATGTACCAAGTCTGATCTCATTGGCTTGATCCACACTACAGCCTATCATTCAGCAGCAAACGGCATGGTTAAATTATTACATCGCCAGTCCCAGGCTTTGCTTAAAGCGCAAGACGATCCAACGAAATGGACAGAAACTCTCCCACTTATCATGGGGGAATTCGTTCTCCATTTGGAGACTGCCATGCCAATTCTTGGAGCCCGACACTCAGGCTGCAACTATGTTGGAGCTAGTATGTTGACCGGGCTCAATTAGGCATTCACGTGTCAGCTCCATCCAACCAAGGGCGGATCCAGGGGGGGGGGGGGCAAAGGGGGCCATGCCCCCCCCCCCAAAAAAAACGAAACCATTTTTTTTTGTGTTTATGTGACATCGCAATAAAGGCAGGCAATGAGTACACCACCATCTTTTCCTCAAAAAAACATTGGTTAAAGTGGTCAGAAATTGCCTCAGATCGCATCACAGAGATCATCTAGAATCCAAAAAAAATTCGGGGCCCATAAGCGGGCCCCGAACCCCACGCCGTAATTTTTTTGACCCACTTTTTTGGGGGACCAACATTTTTTGGCCCCCCAAAAAATTGTGTTCTGGATCCGCCCTTGCATCCAACACCGCCTCGTCCACGGCATGTATAGCAACAGCGATCCCTACACATATATCCCAAAGAACCTGACTACATGTACACATGTTTTTGTGCGTTATTATGGAATACACAAGCCAATTCAGCCACATAATAAGCCATACAGGGTTATCAGCCGCGCAGACAAAAGCTTTTATCATTGACATCACTGGCCACACAGACACTATAGTCTACATATTTGGAGGAGCGTCATTCTGACACTCTTATTCTGTCTCGCGCAACCGAACCAATGATTACTCCATCTATGGGACAGAACACGATCAGGTCGCCATGTGCATTGGTCTCAGACACTAACGCATTACATTCATTAACTTCATTAGCATTCACTTGTAAGGGGCTGCTGCAGTAGCAGAGTTGTTGTTAATTTAAGGGCACCCTCTCGTGACAGCCTGTGAAAAGTACGTAAGGTCAAGATCGCTAACGCCTTAATTTTCAATTTTTCGCTCATGTGTCTCTAAAGCTGTGCATAGTGATTTTCGCTGTTTACTTGCCTTGTAAATGAAGTTATTTGTTCCGGATTATAAACCACTCTAAAAACAAATTATTGTCTGCAGCCTCACATGTATTTGTAGCAACCATGTACATACTATTTCTTCCCATGGTAGGCTGCATAATGTAAGGAGTTGAAGCCTATGTGGTTCAGCAGTCTCAGACCGTCATCTGTCGTGTGTTCTATCAATAAACCTAACATCGCCTTGTTATCTCCCGGACGTCCAATTGCGATTAACAATGGTGTGTCTCCGTTGATGTCCTGTCAATTTAAGAGGAAAAACCACGTAACAGGAACAAAATGTACCTTTTCAGTAGGGCAATCAAGTAACGTTATTAAGAGACTTGGAAAGCCTAATAAAGCTGTTTTTTGAAATAGATTGCACACGTACTCAGTGTCCGTTCTACTGTCTTTTATATTATTTCATAGCAGCGGGGGGTACCAATATTGAAACAAATTGTACAAAACGATCCAGCTGATCCAGTCAAGTATTTAGTTTACGTGAAATTGCCGTTTTACTATATCTTTGGTAACGTTATATAAACGTATCATACTTAACTAACCTGGCTATTCACATCACACTTTTGCACTTGGGAACTCAGCAGTGCTTGTACACATTTGTCATTAGCCTGACCAGCGGCTGCATGGAGAGGAGTGAGTCCACGTTCCTCGGATGTGTTTGGGTTGCTTCCGACGAGCAGGAGGTACTGGACAACATCTGGTTTGTTTCTATTGAATGATTGATTATAGGCAGGCTAAACAATATGATTTGCCAAACTCAGACAAGTATTTGCTGGAGGTATTGGATCACTAATAAGGCACATTTCCTTTGGAAGTCCTGATGTAATTCTAACGGTAACGCACGGCTGCAGGAAAATATACGACAAACTTAAGCTGGACTTATGTTTCAAAATTGTGGTATTTTGAAAGTTGCAACATTTTTGTTTACTTAACGGCTAAAGGTATAGTCGTTAGTGCAGTCTTGTCAACATTATTTTCTCGAAGTACTCAGTGTCACTAAATTGACCACTGCCAGGGACATCTGACCAAAGGTTATGATGTGACCGGTCAATTCGCTGTTTGATTGACAGGTAGAAAGGGTCCATACAAACTGCTCACCCCACAGCAGCAAACATGAGGGCGGTATCTCCATATGTATCCTGTTGTTCAAGGGGAGCGTTGCCTTCTACCAAAGCATGAACGACATCAAGGTGGCCGTGATGAGCAGCCAAGTGAAGTGCAGTTACGCCCTGCTGATTCTGATAATTTGCCTACCCAAAATATAAAAAAGGTGGGTTTCTGTGGGTGTGTGTCCAAGCATTACATTCACTGAGTTGACTTCCGAACAAAAGAGGTAAACATAAACCAGGTAGCAGCAACGTAGTGTGGACTTGCCCATGTCCACACAGTGTTTCCCCCTCTCTGGAAAAAAAAAGGTTAAGAGGCATTTTGGGGTTAGGTTTATCTATTACAAAATGAAGAGAAACACTAAAGGGAATCATTGGTTGGAAATGGGTTGAAAGATTTTTTGCAGTGTGAGTAAATTTTTTTATTTTTTTACAGATGTTCTGAACTACACGAACAAAAGAGGAATGTCCACACATGTGGGCGTGTTCATCTATTCAAACTGTGGACGAAAAATTCCAGAGAACAAAAGAGAACAAAATCGTCCACGATTCCCAGCATACGTCCGCGATTAGGGTCGTGTACAAAACATATGGGAGTCTTCCCAAAAAATTGGAGTACTAACAAAAGAGGGACAATAGGACGTCCACCATCGTCGGTGTGAGTAGGTTTATGGTGTAAATCGAGGACAAACACGTGCAGCATCATCGGTGAATCGAGGACAGGAACCAAATCGAGGACGACCTCGATTGAAAACGTGTACAAAACCAATAAAAGCTGTTGCGAAAAAAATAGTACAAACAAAGGAAAAGGAAAGAGGAACGAACGAAACCTTCGATTTACACCATAAACAAACGTTGGTTAACATGGGTGGATGTGCGTGTACAAGCATGACATTCACTGTAACAAAAGATGTCCACATAAACGAGGCAGCAGCGACGTTGTGTGGACTTCCCCACGTCCACACATGGTTTTCCCCTCTCTGGAAAGCAGGTTTAGAGGCATTTTGGGGTTAGGTTTATCCGTGGCAAAATGAGGAGAAACACTAAAAGGGATTAATAAAAAAATAGCTTGAAAGAGTTTTCACAGTTTGAATAAAATAAGTTGTTTCACTGGTTTTTCTTAACTACACGAAAACAAAGGAATGTCCACATAAGGTATGTCAAACAATCAGGTGTGTGTCTTTCCATGCATTAAAGGGGACATCCTCCTGAAATCAATTCAAGATTTTTTTTACTCATACCTTTGAAGAGACCTGGTTAAAAGGAAAATCACCTAGTGCCTCACTGTTTCCGAGAAAAAAAAGATAGAAAAACTCTGCGGACACTTAGTTGACTACGTCTATGAAAAATATGTTGTGTTGATTTTTCTTACCACATCAGGATGGTTGGTAAGGATCTCTTTCACTTCACTGTCATCCCCAACTATCGCTGATTGGATGAGAAGATTACCATTTTTCACGCATGGACCTTTTAAGAAAAAAAAATTAAAGAAATCTTACAAGTTTGTGCATAATTCACAAAGTATCTATATATATCAAATGGGCAATATTATAATTCGTTTAGACTGTGGGCTGAATAAGAGCAAGTTAAGGCTAGGAGTATGAGTAGCCAAAGCTCGACTAACTCACTAAAAGTCAGCGTTGATGGACTGATGGAGTTCAGTGTTTGTAACCTGACCACATGGCACTATTGTATCATAGAGCTAGGACCCAAGGAGTTCGAACTCCAAGACTTCAAACGTAAAAGGATGGTCGCCGCGCTCGAAAGCAACAGCAGAACGCCGCGATCGAAAGCAACAACAGAAAGCACCTGCCTGTCAGCTTGCTCAGTTGCTCACTACTCTGATCTTTACGCAATAGAGATCCGTGCTCACTAGTGCTAGAAGAAAGAGTTTTCGTTGCTATGTAGACAGTCCTTTATATGTCTCTCTCAAATTAGTGCAGCAGATAACTGTAACCATCTTTCAAATGTGGATACAAGCACCAAAATCTGTATGTTCATCCCCCTTGAACCATTTATTTGAACAATCCCATTATAAGCCACTTGAATTTTCAAATGGCCGCCATTTTCCAAGATGGCCGCCATTTCCTGCATGAACACCTATTTTACCACACACAATTTTAACAACTGAATCCCACTGTTTTTGCCTATCGGGAAGTCGAATTTACAATACTACAGCTTATTCAGAGCTTCTTTGTGCCATTTCTAACAAATAATGTGAAAATTCATACATAAAAGACCGAATAATTGCAACAGAGGAGAGAGAAAGAGATGCACTCGGTGGTGCAACCACGGGGGACAATTTGGATCATGGCAGGCAGATGAAATGCGAGCCCAAGCCGTTTCAGACTCAGAGGAAGATAAGCGGAATCCCTGACTGCCTCCTCATTCAGCTCAAGAGATTCAGGTTCAGGCCTCCAGGCCACTTTCAGAAGCTCCAGACCATCGTGACTATTTCTGAGTTGCTCTCACTCCAAGGAGCACAGTTTGAGTTGACAGCAATCATCAACCACGATGGGACAACGGCGCTCACTATTACACTCTACTCAAGAAAAGTGGCAACTGGTTCTCTTGCGACGACTCCATGCCCAAAGTGGTGCCATTTGAGCGGATACATGCATGCAGCCCAACAGAAAAATAACTGTTCCTGTCGCTCCGATCCCCGTTCCCTCCAGCCCTATATCCGCTCCCCCTCAGCGGAAGAAAGCTCTGACCACTGACAAGAGGAGCCGGTTGTCAGTGCCACAGGATGTGTCTGCAGCCGCTGTCCGTCTCAGTCCCCTTCCTACCCTTCAGTCACATTTCTCAGAAAGCAGCTGCAGAAGGGAAAAGGTTACAAAGGGAAATTCACAAAAGTGGGGAAAGACACCAGGAACGACTTCAGAGCCAACAGAGAATGGATGCCAGGAGGGAGCAGGAGAGGGTGGAGGACCCGTCGTAGGACAGCTTGCAAGGAGGGAACATTATGTGTTTAGGGACGCACATATGAACAATAGACACAGAAAAGCTTATCAACACACTCACGTCACTTCGCATCTGGCGTGTCAAAGTCGGACAATTCTGGCTGGCACCTAGATACACGAGCCCCCTTGTCCGGAACCTTAAGTGGTATGCCTGCCTCCATCGGACTACACCAATTGCGGTGACCAACAGGCTGTGTTCACAACTACGGTTTCACCGCATCGTCCAGCATCCAGCGATGCGATCGCTGGCTATAGGTTGTGGCCGTATCGCCTGAATGGCCTATTGCATCGCCTGAATGGCCTATCGCATCGCCTGAATGGCATATCGTGAAGTACCCGCCCACGAAGTTCGCCGCGTGGTGACCTCTTTGGGCATTTTCCAAGGAGTGCCCCTTGCAGATAGCATACTAGCGGCATGTTGGAAATCCTCCAACGCCTTCTGTCACCTCTCGTTATCTCGAAAATGTGCTGCAAATGGACGGCAGAACTAGTCGTGCAGTCTAAACTGCCCCAGTGGTGCAACCGGATCCGGTTCCTCCTCCGCTGGCGGCCCAAAGTACCAACCATTGACGGCTTACTCCATTAGGTAAAGCCGATTCATATACGATTTACTTTATTGGGTTTTATTTTGTTGTACGAGAACCCACCTACCTAAAACAGTACTGCTTCTGCATATGTAGCAATACCGTACGGGTAAGTAGAACCCTCAGATTCTACTAGCACATACAAACCCGTTGAGTGCCAACCCCCCCCCCCCCCTACTTTCACAAAGCGCCGCTAATGCCTCTACTACTTACACCACCATGCATGTTAGCCTACCCAGCGCTCGGTTAGCAGATGTTTTTGTTGCATGGCTTAGACAAGGAAGCTTCTGGGTAATTCCAGAGTTCTAAATTCAGCTTCTGCATGGTTACAAATGTATTATTCAACACCCAGTTCATTCAATGAAAGCAACGTCTGGGTGATTTTGTTGAAAAAAAAAATCTTGCAAGAAATGGCGGCCGCTGAATTTTCGAATGGCTAATGGGCTTTATCGAATGAGTAATCCTTTATAGGAGTATTTATGCCGATTTTGGAACTTGTATCCACATTTGAAAGATTGTTTCAGACATATAGTTTTAAAATGGAGCTTAAGGCGGAGCAAAGACTCCACCTCTGTCTTCGTCAACAGTGTCAGTCATGTTCTTAATTAATGGAGCTGACACCGGAAGTAATAGGCTTCGTATTGATTACCAGCCTCAGACATGTAGTTTGTTAATGGAGCTAAATGTAGGCTGAATGTAGTTTTGAAAATGACCTAAATAAACCTGAATAGGACCTAATAGACCTGATGTGGCACCACGCCATTCTATTCTAGCCACTCTTGCAAAAATATGTTGTGTCAACTCATTTAGAATAATTAGTTACAGGATATTTGCATGCATAACCATGCAGCATTCCTTGCTAACCTGTGAAGACCTTACAAGGGCACTGCGTCCTGAAATCCACGAAATGTTCATGTTTTTGAATTGTTTGCTTATCCTATTTCAAACATCTGGTTAAACAACATAATGTCTTACCGTTTCCGGAAAAAAACACACGAAAAACTTCGGTTGTATACATCGAACACGACGGAGTACGTATCCGATTTTTCTGTCGTTTTAGTCACTTTACGATGTACACGTTGTTTATGTCACATAAATTACACACAGCACCAATGCACAAATGTGGTTTCTTACAGGTCAGCAAAAGGCGAAGACAGTCTTTATGTCTGGAAACATAGCTAGCATGAACAGTCCAGCATTCTGGGTGCGAAAAAAGTCGATCCCAAAAGTCGTTCCCTCACGCATATCACAAGAATAAAACCAAAACGCCCACCTTTTGAAGGATATTTTTGTGGTTGTTATCCTGCTTTTAAAGGTTCCTTTAAACAGTTTGTTAAAGGCGTGTTCAGTAGCCCAATTGGGCTCATTCCAGGACACATTTCCCTTTAAGCACATGACATTTCTACTACAGTACCCATGGATTTTACGCTTTAACGCTTTATGACCACTTTTAAAGGGGCCCAATAGGGGAGGCATGGATCTAGAGGGGAGATCGTATCAGTGGCAAAAATGCATAAAACAGTCTCGCGTACTTTTACTTTGTTCTGCACAAGCCAGAGGGCTATATTAAATTACGAGCGCGGACCAGTACGCGCACGCACTATGTCCCGTGGCTCTCAAGCTGGCCAGAAAGCGCTCTAGTCCTTTGTTTGTGCAAGGAGCCATCACGAAATCCGTAGACTATTACTATCGCTATCACTGATACGACTGGCAAGCAAAGACTATTTTATTTAAATTCACTAAATTTCATCATTTGGAAGCTGCGTTGACATTGTTTTTAATAAATTTTATTATAAAAATAGAGTGAAACCTCTAATGACGAAGTCCCCAGGTGTCTTTTTTTGAAGACAACGGACATCGTAGAAAAGGAGAGATCTGCCGAATTTGACGTGAACATCTCCCATACTGTTGACCATCTTAACTTCACCCACTCGCCCTGGAAACTGAGTTGAAAAAGGAAATAAAGGTTAATCTTAAATAACTGCAGAATTCTAATATTGAATTCCGTTTATTTTTTAGTTCACTAATTATACTCAGGCTATATTCAGGATTTAACTGAAACAACACTATGATTTTGCAAGCTCATCCATGTTTTTAATATGTCATTTGTTCAACTTTGAAACTTGGTGAGTTCTTTTTTTTTCTGTTTTTTTAGCTGTTTCGGTGTACACACCGAAACAGCTCTTGTTTTCGTTAAGATTTGTTTTCTTTTTTTCCCCTTCTTTTTCAGACTTTTTCTCCATAGGTTTTACACACGTTTCTTCTACCAGTCCACCTTGGCACTTTTTTTTTTAATCGGATCGACTTCAGACTTGGTACACACTTAGACCACCTCCCACAAATGGTCCTAGAACAAATTCGTGTTTGTGACGTCATGAGGTGTCGGGTTACGTCACATTAAAGATGCATTTTTTCCCATATGTCTTGTACACGTTTTAAAACACTCCAGTTTGGCATCTTCGTAAATCCAATCGACTTTAGACTTAATTCATACTTACACCACCATTCACAGATGGTCCTAGACGAATTTCATGATCGTGACGTCATCAGGTGTCACGTTACTTCACATTAAAGATGCACATTTTCCCGATTGGTTTTGTATACGTTTTAAAACACTCCACTGTGGCACTTTCGTAAATCTGATCGACGTTACACTTTGTACACACTTAGCATACCACACAGATGGTCCTAGATGAAATTCGTGATCGTAACGTCATCAGGTGTCACGTTACTTCACATTAAAGATGCACATTTTCCCCATAGGTTTTGTACATGTTTTAAAGCACTCCACTGTCGCACTTTCGTAAATCTGATCGGCGTTACACTTGGTACACACTTTGACTACCACCCACAGATGGTCGTGGAAGAAATATGTGATCGTGAGGTCATCAGGTATCATGTTACGTAGCATTAAATGATGCACATTTTCCCCATAGGTTTTGTACACGTTTTTCTTCAAACCATACGCTTTGGCACTTTCATATGTTTGAATGACTTTAGACTTAACACACACTAAGACCAGCAGCCGAAGATGGTCCCCGATGATGTGTTACAGATGAAAATTGAAGTAACGTCATCATGACGTCATCACATTTCATGTGACGTCACATTAAAATGGCATTTTCTAAGGCCTATATGTACAGAACCACCGGTCTAATTGATTGTTACTTGATATGTAACCATACCTGGATGTGTTACAGATGAAAATTCAAGTGATGGCATCATCAAATGTCATGTGACGTCCATTAAAGGGGCAATTTTCTATTAAAGGCCTATATCTACAGAACTTTATGCTCGATTTGGTTGTAACTGTATAATGTACGTATAATGTGCTGTAGTTACAGATGGCATTTGTAGTGACGTCAGTAATTGTTCATCACGTGCACAGAGTACCGAAACAGATGAACCTGCAAACAACTAAGTTGTTAAAATGTAATAACAACCTGTGCGATTTTACTGAAAGAAAGTAGCCATCTTTTTTTGTTTGTACCGCTGACCGATATAGCGCGGCGTGATCTTTTTTTTTGCATGGTGCAAGACGACCCAACGTAGGCGTCGGTGCACGTTTCGTCCAACAATTGTTTTTTGAATAGTGTTGTTATGTGTTCACCCTTTTATTTCATTACAACTAGAATTATGCATTACAATTTGTCGGAATTATTCAACTATTATTTTAGATTTAAATGTATTTATCCAAATGGCGTTTTTAAGCCAAAATTGGAATATCGCGATAGCGACTTCCTTCTGCTTACAGGTAATCATACGATTGAGGGCTGGGACGATGGGGTGTGTGCGATAACAATGACGAGGACCTGAGCCGAGTCCTTGGGAGAATTTCGTGTAAAAACCTTATTGGAGCTGTCGAGGAAAAGTTGGAGTACAAACGAAGGGAACAAAAGAAGGAAACAATGGTGGGTCTTTATGTGTCGTGTAAAATAATGTGTGTGTCAGTTTGTATGTGTAGACAAGTATTACATTCACTGTGTGGACTTCCAAACAAAAGATGTCCACATAAACATGTAACAGCGACGTTGTATTGCCTTGCCCACGACCACACGAGGTTTTCCCCTCTCTGGAGAACAGGTTTAGAGGCATTTTTGGGTTAGGTTTATTCGTGGCAAAATGAAGAGAAATACTTAAGGGAATCATAGAAAAACAATTGGGTTGAAAGAGTTGTCACAGTTTGAGAAAAATTAGGGTTTTTTTTTACACTGGTTTTTGTTAACTACACGAAACAAAGGAATGTCCGCACTAGGTATCTAAAACAAACATATGTGTATTATAAATGTTCGCTTAGGTGAACTGTCTAGTGCTGTTAGTTGAAAAGCTGCTGAAACATTATTTAATTGCTATGATAAGTGGTATATATGGGGAAAGTAGAGAGCAATTCAAAAGTCTCAACCGAAGTTGTCCCCTTTAACGACGATGGCTTGGGAATGAATGGAAGACAGATAATGCTCGTAAACGACATTTCCTTAAACAAATACATTTAATGAAAATCACAACATATGGTGAATAAACCAAAGAAATAAAGGTATTTGATTTCATTCAGAAGCATTTATTTCGATAATCTATCGAATTATGCACGGTGCTTTCAAATAAAAATCGTTACTGTTTCGCAGTAGCAAGATTTTGGCGAATGCGCACAAATAAAAGTGGAGAGGAAGAACATACGTGCCGGATTGAGAGGCGCTTAAGTTCAAAATAGAAGAGGCCTGATTGGGACGGAGTCTTGAAAGTACGGGGTGTTTTTTACTTGCATTTTTTATCTTTTCTACCCAGCCGTAATGCTCCTCCTGAATGTCCTTAAGCTGGGTTAAGTCGATGTCCCTCAAACGAACTTTGTCTCCGATTTCGAACAAAGAACTGCATGTTGTTGCATCTGTAGAAGAACACCGGTTAATTTCCATGATTAATTCGTACGGAATATAGGTGAAGGCTGGATGGGCGAGTTGATGCTTCGGTGATTGAATGAACACGGTGATTGCGATCACTGTAAACTATTTTGTGTTTATAACCAAAAACAAATAGCGCCCTCTGATTGTGTCCGCCTTGTCGTAAAACACTAATAGACGCAGATGGTGTTTCGCTTGAAAGTGGTGCTGTTGGGTTATTTCAAATTCTAGTGTAAAACTATAAATACTTTTGTTCAGGATCACCCTTGTATGATTCTGCTAGCAGGGCAACCTTGCTGATCTGCTGGTGTAGCAATAACGATAGAGTGCTTGTTGAGTCCGCATAACAGTAAGGCAAAGTAGTTGTATGTGCCAACAATGAAATTGTTATTATATATAACATACCGAGCGTTGGGAGGTGCTCGATAAAGAATTCCCCGTTGCTTGCTTTCTTGAAGTATTGCAAATCCATTTGTCCCTCAAACCCGCGTCGGTAATAGTTGGAGTTACCTGCAGCCCATTGCACTTTCACTAAGGAACGATAGGAAGTTCGGGAACTATCGGCAGTTTCATGCTTTTCTATTTCTGTAACAGTTCCAACGGACTCCTCTATATGTATCAGAAAGGGAGTAAATAGTACCTTTAACGTTGAAGCAGTTGAGTTTCTTGGAAATCGTTACATTTTCTTTATCTCAATATTTATGACATGCCAGCAGTGAGCATTTTTTCAAGTTGTGTAATTTCTTAAACTTTATTGTATAGCTGCTCCTCAAAATATTTGTTATATTGTAACTAAAAGTATGGGCTCCGTGCACAATCCGAAGTTATTTCGGGCGGGGATTAGTCTGGAATACCATCGCAAGTTAAATTCGATCGAATTATCGCGAGCCAACGACGCTTTCCGCTCCGTTCACAAGTACCACCTCACCGGCAAAGAATGTACAGTTGGGGGGTGACCGAACGACGCCATTTTGCCTGACTGCAATATTTTGCCACGAAGCGCGGTCAGTGCGTGCACATGGTAGAAATCTCCTGATGTACGCGTGTCACACACAAGGAACGGTGCGACATGTATGTGTCCCGCCCATGTGAAATTGTTGCTAGGTAAAAGGGCGCCCTCTTGTTGGCGCACGGAGCCCATGGCTCATCTTTGTGCACATTCAGGCTAAATATGTCGTGCGTACTTCGCGCACGAACCAGTATCCGCTCCGTTCACAAGCACCCCCTCACCGGCAAAGGAAGTACAGGTGGGGTTGACCGACTGACGCAATCTTGCCTGACTGCAATTCAATTGCCGCGAAGCGCGGCTACTGCGCGTAAATAGAACAAATCCCCTGGTGTACGTGCGTCACACACAAGGAACGGTGCGCGTCAACCAGTGAAATGTCCCGCCCATGGGGCGTCGTTGTTAGGTAAAAGGGCCTTCCCTTTTGGTGGCGCACGGAGCTCATAGTACGCACACGCGGTGTCCCGTCCAACTGAAGGGGCTCTCAAAAAATGTTGGCGCACGGAGCCCATAGTATACCGATATTGAGTGGCTCATGATCAGAGTGAAATGGGAGGAATATTATCGCAAGGTAAAATCAGGACTTTTTGTCGTCTCGTGAAATAGAAAATATTGCATATTACCTTCCTAGTAAGCTATAAATACATTGGTAATATTTTTTCCAACTACCATGTGGCGGCCATCTTGGATGTTAAATTGGCCTCAATTTTGGACCTAACTGATATCATAATTCGGATCTGATTGTCATATAAAGTCCGTTTTGGTGGCGAGCCCATTGTGTTTGACACCAAGGAACCAAAGTAAATCTTTGTTGACCGGCTATTCCCAATGGATTGCAGCCAACTTGGAAATTTCAAAATAGCCTCCATTTGGGATTTATTTCAAATAATAACGTTGCATTTGAATGTCAAATGAAGTTTATTTTGTGCCAAACCCCATGGGTTTTTTTGCTACCAAGGAGCACATGTAAATCATTGTTGATGTGGTTCTTCCATTAAATAGCAGCCATTTTGGACATTTCAACATGGCTGCCATTTTGGACATAATAATTTGTGTTATGGACTCAAAGGCATTGGTGGCAAACTCACGTCAACATGATCATGGTCGTCTGAGCATGTGATGCAGATGATTTTGTAAAGGATCTATTGCAAGGTAATAAGTGTTGCCCTTCATCGACTGGATTGTTAATTATTGGTAATATATAAGCGGTATAGTGACAGGATACTGTGCACTTTGTGGTTAAAGCATGAAACTTTGCATGTCAGGTCTTCATGCCATTGAAAAAAAAAGGCATTTCATATCTGACCCCTTGTGACCTTTCTGAGGAGTAAATGGACTTTGTATACCCCGATTGCCCCTATACAATATAAATAGTGCAAAAGAAGTGTATTTTATCAATTATTCTACAGCATGTCATGATTTCAGACCCCCAAAACAATCAAGACCTCTGATATTTATTTCCCCTTTTAAGGGTTGGGCGCAGTCACAAAAAATAAGAGGTACATTATACCAGCATCACTCTCTAATAGTGACAAGCGGGCTTGGTAAAACGAAGGTTAAAATGTGGTTATTCAAGTCCATCTAAATACAATGGAGTGTAGTAAGCAAACAAGATTGAATACTGCTTGACATTTGTAAATATTTCATTGCATTCTATTCCAATCGCGTCATATTGAGTCTGCCATGAAAAATAGAAAAATGGAGTTCAGAGGTCGCCTTATGATGTTTGTGCATGGGGGTCTGAATTCATAACATGACTGTAAAATAATAGATGCAATACCTCTTTGGCAATATTGAGGCTTAGGCAATGAATACACATGATTAATAGCGACAATTACAAACAATTTCACATCCAAAGATTCCTATCGTGGCACAAAGGTTTAACTTTTAGACTTGGAACATGAAAAGGTGGAATTGACAAGAGTAAATCTTATAAATATCTATAAATAGGTCGACATGATCGACCTATCGGCAGGTCACTATATATGCTCAATATGAAACGTCCTACATGTATGTACAGTACATAATAGCGCATTTTCTGTTCATAGCATTAACACCTACCAGAGAGGTGTGGGTCCTAAAACAGTTCGGTTTTGAGAGTAAACCTTACAAATAGCCATAAATGAGGTTTACTAAGGTCAGTGGCCTCTCAAAGATTACAGGAGGTAAGATATGATTGTTTCCAAATCTGATCATCATTGCATGGAGACCAATGAGGAAGGCTTGCGTCATAGAAAAGTTGAGTTTTGAAGATTAATTGTTAAAAATGGTAGTAATGTAAAGGTAATCGATTCTTATAGGTCACCAGAGGTCAAATATGAAATGCGTCTTATATCTGAATAATTATCTTCTACATGGCATGAACAATCAGTATGCGAAGTTTCATGTTTTTAACACGAGGTGCACAATTCTTGGAAATATTTGGACAGTGCCGCTGATACAAGAACGTGTTAATGTAAGTTTTAGTATCTACTTCAGGTAATCGGTATGCCTGGGTTGCTTTTGCTGGGTGGCTCTCTGCATCATCTGCATCACATGTGCAGACCTACCCTTGTCCTGTCATGGCTACATTATATATGGAAAGCAGCGAAGCTTCAACATCTCAGTAACCAGTACAAGGGGAAGTGGTGGATGCTACCTGGCGCTTTTCACAGCAGTTTCTGTGCTGTCAGGTGAACAGTGGTTTATAGACCTAGCCCGGGCTGCTTCTGATCTGTACAGTCAGGTAGCAGTCAATTAAATCATATCCAACAGTCATTAGAATCGTGCTGTGGGTAACCATTAGGTAACACTCAAAGTATTGTCCCATCTGCATGAGGATTGAAACATCTTTTATTAAGAGAAACATGCCATCTATAACGGTATAACAACTTGTTATTTAGTTTCCTCGTTATTGAATTGATGGGCTTGCCACAAAAGTACCAAAGATGGTTGCCATCAATTGCGAGTACCCTGCCAGCAATGATTTGCTCGGGTTCCTCGGTATCAAAAACAAGGGGTTTACCACCAAAATGGACTTCGTACGACATTCAGGAGCAATGTATCTATTTCACTGAAATCCAAGATGGCGGTTATTTAGAAATATCCAAGATGGCTGCCATCAATTTTGGATGCCTCACCAAAAAATGTGTTAATTAGATTCCTTGGTATCAAACTGATGAGGTCTGCCACCAACTTCATACGAATTCCTAGTCCAAATTTATTATGCACATTGGTTTAAAATTGCGGCCATTTTGTCAACCCTGTCAACAATGATTTACGTGGGTTGCTTGGTATCAAAAACGTAGGATTTACCACCAAAACGGGCTTCATATGACAATCGTGGCCCAAAGTTATGATACAAATTACCGTAGGTCCTAAATAGCAGCCATTTTTAAATCCAAGATGGCTGACATTATGCTAGATGGAAGAAAAATCACCGATAGATTTGTCGTTAAGAAAGGTAAAATCTATTATTACAATAATTCCAATATGAAAAGTTTCACGAACAATTCAGTTCTGTCCACTTCCCACTTCTGTCTACGGCTCCTGCTTTGGCTGAATAAACGGAAAGAACGTAAACAAGAGGGACAAATACAGTAATTTAGCAAATGCGTGTGGGTGATTTGTGTATACCTTCGTGGGCTTGCCATTTCCAATCGGGCCCTCGCACCACCTTTGCTCCTGCGAAAATTCCGAAGGCCGTGAATCTCTTGGCGCCCAAGCGACAAGGTACCTCAACACTATGGGAAAACAAGCAAAAGCAGTGACTGATCCGTACAATCTCAGTTGATCTTGCTACAAAAAGCCAACTTAATCATTGATGTAGAAACCTAATTATATTGAACTTAGTAGCTTATTTAAGTCATCTTTAGAGAGCCTTAGGCCGTAGTTGATTTGAAAGAGCTCTGTATCAGTTGATGTTGCCGTTTGTCGGCATTTCGCACTGAAAACCTTCATCAAACCCTTTATTGTTTTGAGCAGCAAAATGACACTTAAAAAAAGAAATTTAGGACTCACAGACGTTTTGTTTTTGTGATTAATATTAACAAATTTGCACTGACACTATATTTGTTATCTAAGAAGACATGCATATTTTCATTTGAAAAATTTAGCCTGGTATCTCTTGTCCTATTTACATTTCTTTGTCAAACTGGGTACTTTCCGAATTCCAATTAAAACATGACTTGCCCTGATAACGTTGTGTTAGGCAAGCTCGTGAATGACACAGGCATTATGGCAGAAATGGGAATCTATATTTGGTCGTACCCGGGTTCATCACCAGGCTCATCTATCCTCATAAATGGATGGCGCTGATCATGTCTGCACTCGTTGTAACATCTGTGGCATAAGTCGTAATCATCACATTGCAGACACTTCCAACGGATCCCAACAACACCCCGCTCACTACAGCCATCACAGTCAACCAGTTCGTGTTTTACTCCTGTTTAAGACACAGAAAAGATGTATTCATAACGCGTCAAAAATAACCAGCCATGTATACATCATTTCATATTCTAGCCATTTGCCTTGTACACTTACGATGCACTCAAGAGAAATTCTTGTCGCGTTAAAGACATAAGTAAGCAACCAGGTGATATGCACTTATGAAAAGTTATAAAACCTTTGTTTTTAATGTTGTAATTACCTCGCTGGGCGTTGTCGTATATACGTAGATCAAATTGACCACCCTCTCTCCCGCTGCGATACTCGGCCAAAACACCTGAGTCCCATCGTACCCAAATTCTAGATTCTAAACAATAAAAATATTGTCTAAAACTAAATGCAAATTTCCACGGATTATTGCAGAGGGTGAAGAGAAGATGACACTACTTATCAAAAACTTCACTTCCTGCTTTTGATCGCGAATAACTCTGTTGATTTCTAATAGAATTAAACCAAACATTTAAATCATGTAAAAAAAGGTTGGTTGGCCGCGTCCGATCCATGAGGGTCATGCCACCGCGCCTTGGTTCGTTTGGTTTGCTCAATAAGCTCCTCAACTCGTTTCTCTATCTGGCAGTGTCGCAGTTTGTCCCGCACGTGGTCTTGGAAATGGACTAGTGGTCTTCTTTGAGCTCGGGCTCCAGTTCTGACTTCGCTGAAGTGGGTTCTCTTTGGAAGACTATCTGAGCCGGCGCGCCGTGAGGATAATGTGCATGCTTTCACATTGAGTGCGCTGTAGAAGCTTCACATTTGACACTCGATCCGACCACTTGACGCCCAGGATCCTTCTCAGTTTGCGCAGGTGGAAGCTGTTGAGACTGGTGATCTGCGCAGCATAAGCCGACCAGGCCTTGGATCCATACAGCAGCACAGACACACAACATACGCATTGTCGGCCTAATCTTGTTGCTTCCCACACGCGCCTCCTGAGTTGTCCAAATCAGCCCGCAACTCGTCAAATGCGTCTGTTAAGGTCCGCCTCCATGGGTACTTGAGACGCAAGACCCGAGGTAGCAGAGATCATCCACACGCTAGCTTCTTCACGTTAGCTAAGAACACCTAAGGTGTTACCTGGCTCTCGACTTATCAACCCATAAGGACCGTCTTTGTCTCACTGATCTGGAGTCCGAAAACAGGGTCAGAAGATCGGCCGCTGAGTGAGCAACGAGCGCGGCATCGTCAGCAAACAAGAGGCCCGTGACAGTGGAGCAAGACGCCGCGGTCTTGGCTCGGAAACGCTGCACATTGAAAAGCCCGCCGTCAGAGCGAGTGTGCTAGTAGACTTCCAGGGTGTTGCCGTCCAAGGAATGTTGTAGGAGGCATGAGTAGTAGTTGTTGAAGAGACATGGCGCCATCACCCAGCCCTTGCTTCACTCCGCATCTGACAGAGAAACTGTCCAAGACGTCGCCATCGAAGGAGACGCGGGATTCAATCCCGTCATGAAATGACTGGACAATCTTGAGCAACGTCGGTGGTCAGCCAATCTTCTCAAACACTTTTTTACAATCCGTCTCGGCATACCGCGTCGAAGGCTTTTGTGAGGTCCACGAATGTGGTGTAGAGGTTCGCACGCTTCTACCTGCATTTCATTTGCATCTCTCGTAGATTAAAAACCACGTCGATTGTGAGACCTTCTTGGTCTAAAACCGCGCTGACTCCCTGGGTAGACGCGCTCATCCAGAACCTGAAGCCTCTTGAGCACGAGCCTAGTCACAGCTTCCCGAACACGTTCAGCAAGGAGATCCCGAGATAGTTCTTACAGTCGGATTTTCCCCCTTGTTCTTGTACAACTGCATAAACTGAGTACCCTTGACACACTGAGGCACCTGCCACGTTTCCAGTGGCTGACGACCGAGTGATAGAGTTGCAGCAGGGCAGGGCTGTCCTGTACAGACCTTGAGAATTTCAGCTGGTATGCTGTCGGTACTGGAAGCTTTGTTGTCGGAGAGTTCACTGATGGACCGCAAGAGTTCCTCAACAGCAGTGACGGAGTCCAATTCAGACATACATGGCAGGTCTGGGAGTTTGTCAATGGCTTCAAGATCGATGTCAGAGTTTCTGCCGTACAGAGCACCCGTAGTGCTCCATCCAACGTTTGAGCTGCTGATCCGTGTCAATAAGAAGATTTCCCTGACGATCCTGCAGGGATGTCAGGGGTGCTTCCTTCCTTCTGGTTCGGTCAGACGCAGTATGTGTGCCGTCGTACATCTCGCGGAGGTTCCAAGTTTCTGCCGCAACTTGGATCTTCTCACAAAGATCCAGCCAGTATTGTGCAGCAGGTAACTGAATATTGCAGGGAAATCTTTCAATTGTGGATACAAGTACCAAAATCGGCACAAATACTCCTTAGGGGTTATTTTTGTAATAAAGCCAATTAGCTACTTAAACATTCAAGATGGCGGCCATTTTCAAGTTGGCCGCCATTTTTTTTTTTGCTTTATAATCACCAAGAGGGGGGCTAAATGGAAAATCTTGGCATCAAATCATACATTTGTGACCATGTGCGTGGAAGCTTGAATTTATAACTCTGGAAGTACTCAGAAGCTTCCTTATACCATATCTAAGCCATGCAGTCAAAACATCTGCTAACAGAACGATAGGCAGGCTAACATGCATGGTGGTGACAGTGGTAGAGGTATTAGCGGCGCGGCGCTACATGAAAACAGGAAGGCAGGTTGGCACTCTACAGACAAGTATCCGCTAGTAGAATCAGCACACATCTTGGTGGTGGGATTCTTCTGCGCTCTTCTTACCGGTAAAGAGTATTGCTACATATGAAGAATAGCACTGTTTTGGGTAGGTAGGTTTGCTTACAACACAAGAGTGTAAGATGTGGAAGGCGGGCGACGAGGAAGCATGAGCCATAAGCCAACCAAATTAAACCCAATAAAGTAAATCATATATGAATCGCCTCTTACCATTATCGGATAAAGCCGTCACTTGTTGGTACTGTGGGGCGTCAGCGGAGGAGGACTGGATCCGTCACGATGGTCTGGAGCTTTTGAAACTGGCTTTAAGGCCTGAACCTGAATCTATTGAGCTGAATAAGGAGGCAGTCAGGGAGCCAGTTAATCATCCTCTGAGCCTTAAACGCCTTCGGCTCGCACTTCATCAACCACATTGTCATCTCTTCTCTGTTGTAATTATCTGGCGTTTTATTTATATCTTTTTTTATACATTTTTGGTTAGAAATGGCACAAAGAAGCTCTGAAGAAGGAGTTATAATGTTGACTTTCCAATAATCAAAAACATAGAATTCAGTAGCAAAATAATCAAAATCCGTCAAGTGGGTTAAATTGTGTGTGTTTAAAATACGTGTTTATGCAGGAAATGGCGGCCATCTTGGTGGAATCCAAAGTGCTCCCAGATCCGTCCGGCGAAGATTATCTGACCATTGCTGCTCATTTTGCCGACACCATGTTCGCCAAGGCTGTCGGGTCAGTTCCCGCAGTCATTTTCAAACTCTGGCGTTGAAGTCCCCAATCACCAACAGCGAATCCCGTTCTGGAACGTAGCGAATCTCTTCTTCCACGATCACGTAGAAGCTGTCCCTCACAGAGGTGGCAGCAAGTCATTTTTTGCAAGTCCACGTCAAGTCACAAGTCATTGTTTGCAAGTCCAAGTCAAGTCACAAGTCATTAGGTCCAGTCACAAGTCAAGTCACAAGTCATTAGGTCCAGTCACAAGTCAAGTCACAAGTCAATTGGTCTAAACACAAGTCAAGTCACAAGTATCTTTGTCCAAGAACACGTCAAGTTGCACATTATTTTGTCCAGCTGTAATAAGCTAAAAGAACCTGGCGTCAACTTACGAGTTATTTTGAACATGCCTCCTTAATTCCCCTTTTTCAATGTGTTGCTATTACTATTCTTGTAGTTTATCACATATCTGTCGGATATTAGCCCTTTGTATACTTTAATAAATTTACTTTACAGAAATAAATTTTGAGATGACATGAAAAAAAGACTTCACTCACTCGATTACATGTAGTATACTAACACTTTATTGTTCAATGTTCATGTATACTAAACGCCTACCAATGGGTTAGGCTATCCAGTATTTTACATGCAATTGACAAAGGCCTGCTTTCTTTTCATGAAAGGTTCCTTTCAAAGTTTGTTCAACCATTACATTAAGCAAGAGACTTGGTCATTGAAAACTGTGTAGTTTGTTGTGACAGTCGTATTGAAAACTTTTGAAACTAGTGGGAACTATTCATTTTACTGGATTTAGCATCTGACTTGGGTTTGTAACAAGTCATTTTTTGCAATCCCAAGTCAAGTCACAAGTCATTGTTTGCAAGTTCAAGTCAAGTCACAAGTCAAAGCTGGTATTTACAAGTCAAGTCACAAGTCACAAAAATAGCGACTCGAGTCCGACTCGAGTCCAAGTCACATGACTCGAGTCAGCAACTCTGGTCCCTCACGTCCTCGTCCCTCTCCAAGTCGGTGCATATACACTGAGCATGGGCAGCTATCCGCTTTCAGCGCGAATCTGGATCCTCTTCAACCGCGGGGAAACGCTTACAGGAGTATCCACGTACTTCAGCAGGAAGTTCTATAGACCGAAAAACCGAAACCGTGCTCCTGAGCTTCTGTTCCAGGTTTGCAAATGCAGAAGAATGTTTTTTATGCTGCCTGTCTCCAACCATCTGGTCTCCGACAGAACCACAATGTCCATATTCAGCCGACTGAGTTCGTTGTTGAGTTTGTTGTTGAGTTCCTAAGTTTAAAATCACTATCCGAAATCCGTGGTCCAGTCCAGTTCGCGGCGTCCGTATATTTCAAGGGCCGGCCCAAAGAAAAGAGTTGTGCCCGGAAAGAGGAGGGTTTGAATGTTAAACACTCCTTTTATTAGGCCCTCCTCAGATTGTGGCGAGCAGGCCACTCGTAAATACGACTGCTCGGTCGCTGCAGTAGGACACGAAGTCCCGCTATACCACGCTGGAGTGACGACGGCCATCACACTGCATTCTTCGGCGCGGACGCCCGGGCAACATAGAGAACACGTGCTTGCCCAAAACGATGTGTTCCCCTTTAAGGACGAAGTCGGTGAATTCAGGGGCAGACGAATCTGACAGCTGCACCAAGAAGATCCTGTAGATTTTTTTTTTGTGGAGTGAGTTCTCCGGAGAATGGCCGTTGCTCCACAAAGAGCTCATCTGCCCTTTGACGGGTCTTAGTTTTCTTCCTGTCGGTGCCCTCACAAGATACGTACCGTGCCGAAGCTTGGTGGGGGAGCCGGTTTAGTTACAGGCCACCCGACCGTGAACAGGTTTTACTGGGTTACAACTGCTTGCCGGTAGCAGGAATACCTCAGCCTGTGAAGCAGAACACTGAACTGGCAGACAAGGTATGACCCATTATATTAAGACAGCCTCTTTCAGTTTTGTGCCGGAGGGTGATATTTAAACACCCATACGGTAAAAAATGCCCACTTTCAGAATTTGCCACTTTGAACTTGACGTCCTCCGATGTCGATCCAGCACTGGAGACGAGCTGAAGCCACGTGCTGAGGTTTGAAGCCTCTGAGGCATACAGCATTACTCCTGGTATCCTTGCAAACGATCGATAACGATCGAAGAGGTGTTCAATAAAAGTTGATCCTGTATAACTTTAGAAGCTCTAGGGCGTAGCACGTGGCTTCTGCCCCGTTTGCAACGCATTATCAACATCGAAGGACGCGTCAAGTCGGTAGTGACAAATCATGAAAGTTAATATAGTTTTTAAATCTCACTCTTTTGCACAAAGCTAATGAAAATTGCTCCATAAAAGTTGTCATATTTTGTTAATCACATGATTTGAAAGTTTTTAATTCCAATCGAAAACAACAGAGTTATTAAGGATCAAATGAAGGAAACGTTTTTTCTTTCACATGTGGTATTTACTGTGTGTTTTAATAAGACGTATATAAATTAAAGTGGATTCTCTTCAACAGTTAAGGTCACATCCTAAGGATGTATAAACACTGTCTTCTTCGCTGGTAAGTAAATTCGTGCTTCGATCTCGATAAAAAATAGGTTCAAAGTGATCTACCGCAGATATTGATATTGAAGTTTTAGTTTGAAGATTAATTTTCATATACTCACTGCTCTCTACGTCTTGTACCGGCACCACCGTTCCAACGCATCCACAGCCGCCATCCTCATTACCCCCCTGCCAGTCCGGACCACGTACGACTCGCATCCCAATAAACCACCAATCTCCTTTCTCCTGTTTGTCTGATTAATCAAGAGTGATGATTTAACATAAGTTTAAGCTATCAGTTACATCATAGGATGTTCCAGGGTGTTGGATTGTCAAAACTTAGTCATGAACGTTTTATTCCAGCACCATGCTGGAGCGAGATTGATACCAATTTCTTTCCCCAGCCGGGAGTAGGCATAAAGGGGTCTAATGTCTATAACTTACGGAGCATGGATAACAATGTTGTAGTTCAATTGGTGGATATATGCGCTTGGTAAGTACGCGTTATTGAATTAATTCTTATAGAATTACCAAGTGGTTCAATGCATTCTTTACCAGTTAGCTTTTCTTTGTCATGCACATCCCTCCCAGTCTCTGCGAGTTCCTTGACCGTAGTATTTCCTATTTCTCGACCGTCTTCCAGAGGTTCCAAATCCTGTTTGACTGAGATCTGATGTGTATCTTGGCCATCTGATTCAGGTTCTATGTCATTCAGTTCTCTCAGTTGGTCTTGGCCCAACGCTTTTGGTCCAGTACCTTCCAATGCTCTGTACTGTGGGGGGTCTGGGTAAATAGCAACATTTTTCTACCTCGTTATAATTTGTATTTTCTAGAATGTACAAATGATGTAATGTGTTCATGTTATTTTCTGAACTATATCGGTCGAGTCGCGCCAAGAATAGTCCTTAGAAATACTGAACAGAGATATTATTTACATGAAGGTAATGGCAGATAAGCGAAACATCTAAGCGTTCTGCCTATTTTTCTCTTGAGTTTTAGATACAAGTGCGACCTTGAAGTTTAATTGTATTATGTAAAATATCAGTTATAATTATATGCTTCTAAATGAGACGATATTGTCTTGTAAAGTGTACATACTATAATAGTTGATAGTGTCGCCCCGGAGATCTCTCCCAATTATCGGACAATTGGCAATGTTGTACTGGACGCTGACTACGACATTTGGCAGAACTGAATGTGGTTCTCTTACCGCCACTGTGCCATCAATCCGAGGATCATCCACCTATCAATGATTGTGAATTAGAAAATATCTGTCAGGAATACTTTTGCACGGTGAATCCTATCCGCATCGGCCTGGGAAAGAAAATGATTGTGCATGTTTTAATAATGAAGGTCAAAGAAATATATATTTTTTACCTGTATTGATGTTAGTTCGGCCTTGTATTGAGCAGTCTTGGCGACTAAATCCTGAATTTCGGGGCTGATCTGGGGCTGCTGTTCTGTTGATAACGATTACAAAAAAAATGAAGGATAATTGGCCGACAATAATTTTAATAACAAAAGTGGATCCGAGGTGGTTGTTTGATTTGCTCTTAACCACTTCCCCGACCGAATTATGGTAAATGTTTGCGTAAAAATTATAACTTTTCCTTAGTTCTCTGAATAACCACATTGATTCACCTCTTCAATTAAGGTAATTTGTCTTTTTTTTCGTGCGATAACTGCAACGCCTCCCCACTTGGACCGGCCCAAACTAACTGCCTCAAGTTGAAAACTGTGCCATGCTTTCCAGAGGCGAAGCGCATCACCAGTACTGTATATACATGTATACAGATTTATATTCTCTACGCTCTTTTCGTGTTCGTGTTGGTTTTCCCTTGACAATTTATTCTTCGCGCCTATTCTTTCAAACGGAACAACACACGGATTTCAAAATTGTTATGGACATCAATTCTGATACAAATGTGTGCATATAGGTGACGTCATGATGACGTTATCGGGTATCAAATTACAGGCGATTTTAGTTCCAAAAGGGACTGTGACTCTGTCTGTTCAGTTTAAATTATATTTCATGTATGCATTCAAAGTTCCTTTTGCATTAGGCTCGCTAGGCCATAGGTGTATGCACACAATTTTAGCAAATAATTGTGACATCATCATGACGTTATCAAAAACTTGCTTTCTGAAACTTATATAAGCGGATATTCGATCGTTATGAAACTTGGTGGGTGGGTAGGTACATTGATAGTAATACAAAATATAAGGTCATGTCATGCCATCAACTGATTTTGTATTATTTTTTTAAGTTTTAATGTTTCAGTATGTTTTTTGAAATTGCAAACATTGACAAGAATGGCAATACGATTAACTTCAAAACTAGACGCAGACTCAAAACCGAATATAACGTTGCGTTTTTACAAATGACTTCTTGATGACGTCATCATTAGTTATGTGACGTCATCTAACATGTACATAAAGCAAATGTCTATATCCCGAGTTCTAGCAATCAAATTGGAATGAAACTGTACAAATACATAGTAATATATGTGTTTTACTTGGGAAATATATTGACGTCATGATGACGTCATCATGTGAGATTTTACTGATTTCTCAATTGTGTCAATTTAAATAACACTTTATTCACTTCAACACAACCAATTTTTTTTCAGAACCTTACACGTGTGTTCATGTACATCCTACTTTGATGAAACTCCTACATGCCAGATACCACTTAAACTATTCCCGAGACAGCTATGTGTTTGTTCATAAACACAATTCTAGTTTTAAAAAAAAAGGAATGTGATAATGATCGAGTCCTGAGTCACGCAGTCCGATTCCGAAGCATTTGTCATCGTGACGCGAGTCCGATTCAAGGAAAATGGAACTGGAGTCGGTTTCGAATCCGAGTCACTAGTCAAACAAGTCTGGTGCTTATTTAACGTCATTGGCGTCCATTAAGATCGCACATATCAGTTTTAAATTAATCAGGACAATTTCATAACGACCTATTACAATACAATTTGTTGCAAATATATCAAAATGCAAGCCATTATCCCAGACACTGTTTATGTACCTACCGTCCATCATCGACCTCTCAAATATCGGTAGTCAAGAATTTCTGGGGGGAAAGACAAATATAGAACAACAATTAACTTCATCACATATTTGTTTTGGCCAAGTAAGAACTTGATTTATAACATTAATACAAATCTGTGGAAATTGGTGGATAGTTTGTAGAGATGTATTCAGTGCGATCCGCGCTTACGAAGATGTTGGCCATTTTAATTATCGCCGTTTCCATGTCAAATTGTCCATTATTAACAGATAACGTTTTACTTAGCACTGCTGACTTCTAAAGGAATAGAAAGTCACGTTACACTATACCGCACATTCCTCAACGTGCATTAAAGATGAACATAAATGTGTGTTACGACTAAAATATAGGAACAATACATCGGCTATAATTACTGTTATGCATGTAATGCCTGCAAAAAACAGTCATTATGTCATTCTTAACATGTCATTCTTTACGTTTAAGTTATTTAATTTAATAAAGTTTTTGAAAAAAGTTTTGAAAAGAGCATTGTTCTCACCTGTAGTCCTTATTATTCGAACCATCGAGAGATGATATGTTACTGATAGGTGGTTCTCCGATTAACTATTATCAGCGTCTACACAGGTACCGACATTCGGAGCATCCATCACAAATAATATATGATTACGCGCAATTAAGGTTGGAAGCCAGACATTGTTGACTGTCTATTTGCGTGCTCCGATACGGAAATCAAACAAACAAACTGCTGATGTCAAATGTCAAATTGTCTTTTACCTTTACACAGTAGTGCTACATGTAGACTCTGGACCCAAGCAAAGTATTATGAAGCCACTCATTATTGTAGCACGAAGATTAACAGAAATCGAAAGAAAGGAGGCTTCTAGGGCCTCGTTCGTTTATCGTGTCCCTTGCTCTGTTTCTGAAATATCGAAAACTGCGCCAAGCTTTGAATAAAATTGTCAAATCCTAAAGAAAATAAAACGAAGGCGTGTTTATATCACGAGTCACGTTTTTTTGGCGTGAGATCTTGCTGTTGCAGGGCGCCACCGACAATCTAGAGCCTGTTTGCACAGCGCGCCCTCACTGAGGACAGGTTATGTTAGAATGCCCAATACGTCTTCTTAAATTTCTTTGGTAGGTAATTCTAAAGCTTAAAAATAAAGCGTCGGTTGGGCATGATAAAGAATGTAAGCACATGCTAGTAAAAGAAAACTCGTGAAAGCAACCCCAAAAAGGATAGAAACAATTATATATTCAAAAATGTCCAACGTAGAGGATTTGATGTACAGTTTGTGTTAATCGTGAAAGGCACATTAGGATACCAAACAACGTATAATCCTCTTCAATTTGATTTTATTCCCTCATCCCATTATTTTGACGAAAAATGCATCGATGATCCATCGAAACCATAGTGTAACCACGGGTTACCACTGTAAAAGAGAGTCACTCACTTCCTTTATATGTTTGTTTCGATGGATCACTGACTGACTTGTCAAAACAAAACGAAACAAAATAGCCCCTCAGATGGCATGACATACATGTTAAATTATGAAAGAATTCAGACAATCCCGGCCAAAATGATCGGGACACATGACAATAAACCCTCGCCCTCTCCCCGGTCAATGGAGTCTCGTTCCCAGACCAAATGATTCTGACTATTCCTGATGAATCGTTGTCAGGTAGCCGTCAGTGATAAATTGTATTACAAATATTCGTCACGTGACTAAAACAAAAGTAATTCCTCCTTTTTCCAAAAATGTCCGAAGTTTGCCTAATTCCTTTGTCGACAATCGGATAGCGCCCGAGTATTTCCGAGTATGATTAACTGCTAACTGCTTATTAAAAACCTTTAAAATGGGTTGATAATAAATATTCATTGCTTTCATTTAGTAAACTTGAAACTCAACGACGACTTTGTGCATCAAGTATACTGGGATCGTATACGAGGGGCGAACTTTTTGCTGCGTCATGTACTATTTTGAATTTGACGACCGTTACCAGGATTGTCTAAAACTCGACGTGATCTCCATTCGGCTCTGCCTGCTAACAGTGCTATTTGGGTGCCTAATTTTGAAGATTCCAGGGCAACATCAGTCCATATTTTCTTGCAGAAATATATAACTTCCTATCATGACTGTATGTCAAAAATGATATATGAAGCAAGTGATTTATTTAGAAATTTAGACGTCTGGACGTCGAGGGAAAATTGTCAGGTCATGGAACCAGACTACGATCAATGTTGTTATCTAAATCAGCTGGACCACAGACCGCGCAATGAAAGACAACCCTCCCCTAAACTTGGCGCTGCTTTTGACACGGTTGATCACACAATCTTACTTAACCGCCTGAAGTCTAAAATTGGAATATCTGGTGCAGCTTTAAACTGTTTTATTTCTTATTTAACCGGTAGGAGTCAACGTGTTTTATTGAATGCAGAATTGTCTGATAAGTTCAACTTGAATTGTGGAGTCCCACAGGGTTCATGTTTGGGACACTCCTTTTTAGTATTTATTCATCTAAACTATTCGACATAGTAGAACATCTTCCTAACACTCACTGCTATGCCGACGACACCCAATTATACTTGTCGTTTAAACCTTGTAGTTCAGACAACCAAGAGCAAGCGGTGACTGCCATGGAAAACTGTATAAGGGATATACGACTATGGATGCTACAACATAAACTTATGATAAATGATGCCAAAACTGAATTTATCATTATTGGTAGTCAACAGCAATTAGCTAAACTGACTATATCTGGTATCAATGTGGGAGACTGTACTATATCACCTTCATTACAAGTTCGTAACTGAGGTTGCTGGTTCGACTTAAAATTGAGTATGCATTAGCAGATTACTACCACATGCTCCACTACCTTTTATAACATTCACAATATCAGAAGAATCAAGAAATGCTTGTCAAGAGATGCATTGATTACTTTAGTGCATGCCTTCACAACCAGTCGCCTTGATTATTACAACGGCTTATATTATGGCTTACCAAATTCACAATTAGTTAAGCTTCAACGAGTTCAGAATGCTGCAGCAAGGCTTGTTTGTGGCAAACCATCGTGGAACCATGTTACTCCTCTACTTTATCAGTTACATTGGTTGCCTATACAATCTCGAAAACACTTTAAAATCTTTCTGTTGACCTTCAAGGTTCTTCATGATCTTGCTCCCAGATACATTATAGATATGTTGAAAGTTAAGGTCCATTCCAACTATTCCCTGCGGTTCAACGGGCGGTTGCTTTTAGATTATCCGTCTGGGAGAATGCAAATGACTATGGGGGATCGTGCATTTGCACAAGCCGCTCCTAGCTTATGGAACCAGCTACCACCTGAAATTCAGGCTGTTCAGTCTCTAACCGTTTTTAAAATTAAGCTTAAGACTTTTCTTTTTACAAAGGCATTCGTATAAGGTTTTACTATTATCTATTTTAAATGCAGGTCTTGTTTTTGTAATTTAAGTTTCATTGTTTTGACAGTGTTTTCAAAAATGTGTAGTGTTTTTTACATTTAAGACTAATGTTTAATTCGAATTTGTACTTTTAATATTTTAGCTACTTTTGGATTTTGTAATGCACATCAGACTATGTTCTCCCCAGCCAGTACTCAGCATTTCAAGCGCGTGCAGGGTAAGTTCTCAGGGTTTCCCCAACAATCCATTTTCTGTCGTGCCCAATATTTGGCAAGGTAGTTATATTTACCACGTGAACTGGGGTGCTGCCTGCCTGCCCCCCTCCCCACGCCCTCCCCCCCCCCCGTGCCTAGCATGGGAAATGGCCCATGCTCGGGGCACATAATTTCGAGGGCTAAAAACAAGACCCGGCTATGTCCAAAAATGACATTTGGAGAAAACCAAGTCTAAAAGTTTGATTGTACCTATATAATCAAATATTTAGCATCAACTGTCATCTTCCAGATTTTGCTAAGCTCATACTTTGTCAAAGGGCATCTGGGGTCTCAGCTAATTAAACCCCTTGGTTGGTCAAAAACCGCCAAAAATTGACATAACCAGTTCCGGTTCATTATTACCATGGCAATATCAGGCCACTCCAACAATTGCTTTTGGAACAAAACAGTAAATGTTGTTTGTAAACAAAGAATTTTAAAGTATTAACAAATGCCATTGTAAATTGACAATTTGAATATTTGATGGCGGTTGGCATCCGAAGCAACCCCAAAACCTTGTGTCCTGTCTATTCTTCTTCCATCTAGGGCCAAAAGAGACATAGCATAATGGGTATGACATAATTATGTCGGATATAATCGCCGACGAACACAATGTGTCGGACAAAATCGGCCTTGGACATAATTGGCCGGTCAAAATTGGCCTTGGACACAATGGTTCGGACACAATCGGCCGTCGGCCGTAATTGGTCGAAACGATGGGCCGTCGAACATAATGGCTCAGACATAATCGGCCGTCGGACATAATTGGTCGGAGATAATCAGCCGTGTCAGTCACAATTGGTTCTGCGGACGCATGAGAAGCAATATTCGTTGATATATGTGATGTGTGTGTGTGCATTATTTGACACACACAACCTGTACATACATTGAATACAGATGGCTTAAAATAGGTATACGTATGTGATTTCCTGGGAAAGGTATTAGTGTCTAGTGGTGCGGCAAAGCCACAATATGTTTAAGTATTGTGCAAATTGTGATAAGGGCATGAAACTTCGCATGTTTTTTCTTCATGCCATGACAACATTTTTCAGATATGGAGGCATTTCATATTTGACCTCTGGTGACCTTTAGAGGTCAATGAATTTTCCATACACTTTTCATAACTTTTGTTCTTCAAAAGTTCACTTTCCGATGACCCGAGTCTATGTCATAGTTCTTCATACAATGAAAATAATGATCAGATGTGGAAAAATTCATATCTGACCTCTGGTGACCTTTGAGAGGTCAATTACCTTTCTTAACCTGTTTTTAGCTATTTGTAAGATTTATTCTTTAAACTGCATCTTTTTTTAACGATTCATTACTTAATGAAAGGTGTTCATGCTATAAAGAGAATTTTCATATATAGGATATGCAAAGTTCACTGACCCCTTGAAGGCCATCAGAGGTCAGATATGAGATTTCCTACATATGAAATTCTTTTCATAGCATGAGCCTCTTAACATTATGACTTGGGGCTTGAAAAGAAATTGGGGTTTAAAGGGTATATCGTATAAATAACTATAAATAGAGTAAGTACAGTTAATACAAAAGTCATTGACCTATGTAAGGTCATCAAAGGTCAATTGTGAATCTTTTTCGTATTCGGTCGATATTTACCTTGTATGAAGACTATATATAGACTTAGGTCATAGGAAAGTGATATTTTCAAAGAACAATAGGTATACATTGAGTATTGAAAGGTCATTGACCCCTCAAAGGTCACCAGGGGTCACATATGAAATTCATACCTGAAATATTTTGTCATGGCATGAAGAACCAACATGCGAAGTTTCATGCTTTCATCACAAAATGCACAATTCTGTCACTATGCCGCACCACTAGTCCTTTAACTAGACCTTTCAAAACTATTCAAAACATGGAATTTTGGAGAATTTCAGGCCGTGATGCTCAAAAGGAGAACAGTACGATCTAGATAACGGCAAATTCGGCATCAAAACGCGTTTTAAACGGACAAATAAATAATAGAAGGAGCTTTTAATGGTACCATTTAAACGTCTACACAACCATCTTTTTAAAACTGGGTGTTCTGTGTTATTCTTGCGAGAACCATGCGAGAACAAAATTCTATGGGTCAAAATCTAGCTGTTCAGTGCTAGTTGTAAGTCTTGCCGCACATGCACAGTGGTCCTCTTCTGCGGATATGTCGGAAACAACATTTGTGTATTTGTGTTATGTGTAATGTATGCGACAAAAACAACACGTATCGTACATAGAATGAAAACGACAGGAAAAAAGTATGAAGACTCCGTCGTGTCCGTGTAAACAACCAAAGTTTTGCGTCTTTCTCGGGAACGTTAACACATTAGGCTAGACCTTTAAAAAGTATATATTAACAGTTCAAAACATGACCTTTTGAGGGATTTCAGGCCGTATTCGGGCGGGTTGCTGTTTGCATGTAGATGAACATTAATTTTAAAGCGTAGACAAACATTCCTACATACAATAGACTGGTTCACTGATAAATTTATTTAGAGCGCATCCGTATTGGTTATAGCGGTCATATTGGAGCACAAACACGACTTTGGTATAAATGCAGTGGAGAACTGTCTTGATCCTCATTATCAAACTGTGCAGCTGTTTCCTTCCGCATTAAAGAACAAAATAAACATACCAATCTAAATATTCCCAAAGGAGAATACAATCAATAAAGATAAAATAATAACCCCAATAATTGTTTAATTTGGCTAGAAGTTTAAGGCTTATAGGTTAATGTTTGATGCATTATGTTTGGACTGACACCGAGGACTACCTGATGGAAGTTCGAACCACTTTATTCAAATTTTCCAAAATGATCATTTCATTTTAATTCTGGTAAATATATATTACAATTCAAAATAATATTTGACAGTATGCAACCTATAAAAAAATGTTGCTTTTACCATTAGGACTGCATATTATGAGAATCACGCAACACAAATCAGAATGTTGTTACCAACATCATTTTAATGTTGCTAATTTCATGATCGAAAGTATAATGCATATGGCAATACAACAAATAGTGGGAAGGAATCAACCATTTCAAAGTCTTCACATGGCAGAATACGTTTTAAACAAATCTGCCCGAAATAATACCACAATAATGTTTACAATTGCGAAATAAGTTCAACAATCAATCTGGAAAATTAGCAAACTATTCTACATTCACGACATGTGATTATGTTTATTAAGTAAATTTATACTGACGCAAATATTATTAAGTTTCGTCTAATAAGCACTGTAATGTGGATATGGTTTTAAACAGACAGGCAAAGTAAAACCGAAAAATATTTGAACGTAGCCATCTTCAACGGATCCAAAATTGTGGGAAAAATCAACACTTTTCGAAAGGACGACATTCACCGTTTCTTCATACATTTAGCGTAAATTCCATATTGAAAAAGAAAACCACGTCCAGAAGTAATATGAATAACAGTCTACTTGAAGGGTTTTAACATGGCTTTTTATAACAATTTGTACGAGGCGTCCCTAATAAACCAACCGATAAACAGAGGGGTTAATATTAACAAACTGTGAACGTAATAACCATTATCAAGGGAATCAATTTGTGATTGGAAGGTATTAAACACTCTGTTTAAGACCGGTTGGAGTCTGGACACCAACCGGACTCACACAGAGTGTATAATACACACCAACACATAATTATTCCCACTTAAAAATACCTTTTCAAAAAAAAATATGTTTGGTCCACGAGAGTTAACAAAAAGTCAAAAACCATTACTTTTCAATGATTTCGTTCAACGAAACACCCCTCGACCTATATAAGGCCACTATGGTAAACAACTCCTTGCATGGAGCTTGGCGCGCGCGTCGCGAGAACTGCGTGATGTCGCTCAGAACGCAAATGAACCATTGTTGTGTGAACTAAGGACTATGAAATAATTGCGAATTTCTACGTGAGGAATGTGGAGGTTCAACCGATAAAATGGTTCTGGCACCGGATTCATAGGTGTCCAAATTGTATGTGACACTGGAAAAGTGTTTAAGACCAGGGGCCAATTTCACGGCGTTGCTCAGCACAAACATTTTGATTAACACAAAAAAGTCTGGCTTTTAAAAGCGGTTAACCAGCCAAAACTTTGGTTAAGCAAATTTTGGTGCTTAACTGCACCGTGAAATTGGGCCCAGTCAGCCATGTCTTTATCAACCAACCTCGTTTTCACGGGTACAATCTTGCTGCGCCATGTTGTTTCCCATCATGCTTTGTTAGGGGAGGAACGCGCACGCGCCTATGGTGCTGAGGTTGTTTATCAACCGTTTCAAACCGGCCACGTGAAGGCCTCTCAACTAGTAGGAATCGGTAAACTGTCTTAGGCATTTGTGGAAATGGTTTAATCATCAAATATATGGTTAGTAATCTTTTCATTGATATCTAGTAAGCATGCATCTGGTCATCATGGTGACCGTTTTAGCCGATTTTTGGCTAACTTTGACAGATATTTTGTTCAAAAATGAGTTTGACAGACAATTGAGAGAATGGATTTTTTTGGCAGATTTCTGGCAGAATTCTGCAAAAATGGTTATTTGACAACAAAAACATTGCAATTTAAAAAAAAAACCGGTACATTTGTTTTAAAAATCTTCAATCTTTTCAAACAAATTCGTTCATAATGGGACAGGACAGGTTGCCTGGTAGGTGCTGAGGTTCACTGTGAACTAAAATTCGTCGTGACGCGCACCGCGTTTTGCCTAGGAAATTTACGCAATTTCATAACATCTTTATGTGACCGTTGATTATACTAAAATGTGAACCTTAAGGCAAAACTACAACATCTGCATGTGATTTTAAGGAAACTAATTCTGGTTGAAATAGGAACATTTGAAAAATGCTTTCGACCCTCTGACCATTTTGCACACGAAAACAAAGCAATGTCTCAACAAGGATACAATTTCCAGTACAGTGGAGCACCTGGGGGAGGGGGCGGCGGGCTTGAGCTCCCCCCCCCCCCCCCCCCCCAGGTTCTAATCTTTTTTTTCTTCTTTTTTTGGTATTTATTTTTTTTAGTCCCACGCTTTTACCTTTAAGTTGGTGATACGTATGTGTAGAGGTATGCATGCTTCAAAGATATCAATGGACTATGATATCAACAAGCTCATTATTCCTGGTTTATGATAAAGCATAGTTATGGTTTTATGAAAAAACAACCTTCAAACGTAGACAAGAGTGCAAATCACACTGCAATTCCCATTACCACATTGAGCTATTAGGGCTATACAAAGAACTTTTGCTACTGACAGCATTTTAAATTTCGGCGTACTGTTCCCCGCTATTGGCCGTAATGTGAAATAGCGAGCAACCACTATTGCAAACATTTTTGTGGGAATCCCCTTGTGTTCGATTTTCAAAGATTTCTCAAAAACAAAGGTTTGGCATCATCAACACACGAATTAGGGATAGTGGTTGTCCAGTAGTTGAAAGTAGTTACGATTATGAGTTATACTTTCGCTAGTCTTTTAATGCTCCCTCACGAGCGTCCAAAATGGCGACGCACTCTTGGTGGCTCGCTTCTACAGCAAGATCTCGAGCTGTCTGCCCTTTCAACGTTCGAGCACTGATGTCGCAATTTCCCTGAAACACAAACGTCATTGTCAGTTAACGTTTTGCAACGTCATCATTGTCAAGATTTTTGGCCTTTTATGTTGCACTGCACAGCAATGTTATTTTTCAGTCTACATAGAGTAATGTTTTTCAAGTGAAACTTGAAAAATAAGCGTCAACCTCTCGCTTTTTATGGGCACGTCCTTGAAAAAAAATGGACCGCGTAGACAATTTTGGATTTTTTTTGTGTGGCTTTCAAAGGGACCGTTTTCAAGTCAAAATGAAGTACATTCCCGTGAAATCTAACCTGTTTAAGTAGAGTCTTCACGATCTCTGTGTAGCCGTTGATGGCAGCGATGTGCAGCGCCGTATAACCATCACGTTTAGCTATGTTGATCATGGACGGTGAACGTTTCAGAATCTTCTCGACGGCACTATAGAAACAGACATAATCACGTTTCAAATACCAATTAGTTGCTATTGTTTGTGTGTTTGGTTCCAGTAGATGCGTGTTTATATTGAAACTTACATTATAGGGGAATTGAGGTATAATCAGTGACGAAAGCCAGAGTAGAGAATGTTTTTTTTTGGGGGGGGGTGTCTAAAGGTCTTAGGATGATGGGGGCCTTGAGGAGTATTGAGCCACTCCCCTTCCATCAAATGTCCCATATGATCAGCATCTTAAATAGCCTTTCCTAATTCAAACTCCTACTTCCCGGCTTCAGGTGCCGATTCCCGTTTAGACATGAGGGCAGGGGTCATGGATCTAAAGGCGGGCTTCTGGCGCCTCAAAACCAGAAGGAAATAGACCCGCTCTATTTCAGGAAGGTCGAGAGTGAGTACCGCTTTACCTCATAAGCTTAGCTGGACGAGGCACAGGACTGGTATCACAGGCTGGGTACGATCAGCATTTTTAATTACAAGCGCAGTCATGATCATGGGCAAACTCCATGGAGGGCCCCCCCCCCTCCCCCCAACCAAGTGGCTCTCCGTTTAGAGTTTAAGGCATTCTTTGAGTCGGAACATACTTATCGAGTGATAACTCCATAAAGAAATAGCACATTCCCAGCGCTCCGCCCCCTGTAAATTTGACACAGGCACGCCATAATGCCCTACTGGGATACTATGATTGCAAATGATAAATGCAGCGGATAAAAGTATACATACTATTTCTTTTCATGGGAGGCTGCGAAATGTAACGAGTTGAAGCCTGTGTGATTCATCAGCCTCAGACCGTCATCTGTCGTGTGTTCTAACAACAAATCTATCATGGTGTCGTTGTTCCACGCACGTCCAATAGCGATTGACAATGGTGTGTCTCCATCGATGTCCTTTTGAGGTAAGATGAAAGCCACATAAAAGAACCAAAAAAAACCAGTCCAGTTTAGATAAAGCCTAGTAATTTGGGTATTAAGTTAAGGTAAGATTTAAGCTGAGTCAGTCAGTCATTTGCGCAAAGCGCCACACGTACGCGCCCGAACCCCGGGTGTTCCGAGAAGAACATAGGTGTTGGTGCTGGCAATTAAAATTAATTGGTGAGGTATACATTTTCCGTTTTATTTTGTGTCATATTATGTCAATAAAGTGGGGGATGTTAATGTACGACACCGATCAAGGGGATGTAGAAGGTGTATCCAAAACGGGAAACCCATATGTAAATATGAATTATATAAAGCATGTAATAAAAAATATTTTCAAATCAGTAAAAAATCATGTAAAAGGCCAATGTTTTTTTCTTTCTAATGATATCTTGCTATTGAGTGTCTTTGGCCAAGCATGACTTGGCATTCGTTGTTATTCTGTCAAGGGTCAAAAGTTGTACTGGGCCAAGTTTTACCTGGCTAAGATTGCTGGCTGGTTTGTTATGCAAAGGTTAACGTGGACTAGACTTTGTGCAAAGCTTTGTGTGGAACAAAGTGGTGCACAGGTCAAGAGGGGATAACTTCAACGATAAGAGTGGTAAAATCACTGTGTAAAAATGAATAAATTCTTTTAAACAAAAGGATGTCTTCCTTCATTTTAATTAAGCCGTTCCACGTGCCCAGAATACGAGATATACCCTTTTGCACAAACTTGGCCCAGTGCAGACTTTCAAACTTTACAAAATAACAACAAATGCTTAGTCATCATGGACACAGACGCACAATCAAGGTGTAATTGGAAAGAAGACACATTTGTGTTTCACATGATCGCTACCTTATTTGAACACATTTTGTTACATTATTGGTTTGTTTTATAATTTACATTGATCTCGGATTCCTTTTGTTAAACAGCATGTACAGTAAGGTTTTTACTTTACGTGAAATTGGCTTTTGTACTAACTGTTTTATTACGTTATATCAATTTATCATACTTAACAAACCTGGCTATTCGTATCACACTGTTGCACTGGAGAACTCAGCAGTGCCTGTGCGCATTTGTTGTTAGTATGACCAGCGGCTAAGTGGAGTGGGGTGACTCCGTGTTCCTCGAATGTATTTGGGTTGCTTCCAACGAGCAGTAGGTACTGGACAACATCCAGTTTGTTTCTATTGGATAAGCAGTTTAACTATATCAGTAATCAAACTCAGATAAGTATTCGCTAAAGGTATTAGAGCATTCATAAAACATTTTTTTTTAAGTCCCAATGTAGTTCTAACTGTAACACACGGCCGCAGGAAAATGTATCACAAAGTAAGCTCGTGAGCTTGTTAACTGGACCGCTAATTAAAGGATTGACCGTCAACCTTGTCAGCATTTGTAGAGGTACTCAGTATGACAGGGTCTAACCACTGTCATGGTCACCTGACCAATAGTTATAATGTAACTGGTCAATACGCAGATAGGAAGTGTCCTGCTCACCCTACCACAGCAAACATGAGGGCTGTATCTCCACATGTATCCTGTTGTTCAAGGGGAGCGTTGCCTTCTACCAAAGCAATAACGACATCAAGATGGCCGAGATTTGCTGCCAAGTGGAGTGCAGTTACGCCCTGCTCATTCTGATAGCTGGCCTAAAAGTATAGAAAGAAGGGTTTAACAATCTATGTTTTTGCCTTTCCCTGCATCAAAGGGGGGACATCGTTCTAAAATCAGTTTTCTGTTTTAAAAGTCCAATTGAAAGGAAACTCACATAATGCCTGACTGTTCTTAAAAAAACGAGGTGGAAAAAAGCCAATTGTTTACTTCGGACGCGGCGGACATTTTGTAGTATATACGCATAAGCATTTCTAGTCGTAATAGGTCTCATTGGACGACAGGTTTGCACCCAATTCTCTTTCCATGATACCGTTCCCATGCGTGTTTTGCCTTTGAGCTAATTATTTACATATTCCCATACTAGCACCAATACACGTGTCGAGTATTGTCCGTTTCCGGTATTTCCACACGCTCCATTCTTAGCACCGTTACGGACTTTAAAATACAGGCACTTTTATTTAAGGTTAAAATTGAAATTGTGTTTCTTCTTGTCACGTCAGTGGATTTCGTTATACACTAGGCCACAAATTTTAGTGTTACGTTCTCAATTTATCACATTGAAGTATTGAAAAGCATACAACAGTTTAATAAATAGTTGTGGTTTGAAAAAAATCAGAATCTACTGATAGGTTGTATCTTGCAAGGAAATACTTTGCTTGCTTGTTTGAGTGCTTGTTGGGGTGTTTGTTGGGTTGTTTAATTTGTTTTTGTGTGTGTTTGTTTGTTGTCTTACCATAATATGAGAGATTGCAAGGATCTGTTTAACTTCACTGGCGTTTCCAGATATCGCTGATTTGATCAGTACATTACCGTCTGCCACGCAGCATCGACCTTTGAAACATGAGTCAATGAAAATCTTACTAAGTTATGTGTAATTTGCAGTGTAGTTGAACATTCAAAATGTGCGCTACGAATGCGTTTAGACTGTGGGCTAAGGGCCCTGTCACACTTCTGCGTATCCTCATTCCTTATGAGTTGCGCATTAACATTTTTTTCATAAGCAATCGTACGCACAATACGCACCTCATATGCATCTCTATCGTTTTGTGTAAGTTTTATGTACGCAGGCATACGCATGGTACGGCCCAGTACGCCGGATAGTTTTGGGCATGCACAAAACTACGCTGCGTACGTAGTTACGCTGGTCATAAGTTATAAATACGCAGCGCATCGGTCCCGCATCGGTCGAGCTCGGTACGAGTACGCTATGTGTTCGTGGGGGATTTAGCGGCTCATACGCGGTAATACGCTAACCTCCCGCCACGCACCCCGTCAGCATAATGAGCCGCCTATATCGGACGTATACATAGCGTACTTGCAGCGCAGATACAACGCACGCTGAACGAACTCATAGCGAATGCCGACGTATTGCGTTGGAAGTGCGTCAGGCATGCGGTCGGCATAAGTCGGGTGCGTCCGGAATACGCTCGGCATGCGCACTGCATACTGACCTATTCGCAGCCCAAACAAAAATAATGTTGTGCACTGCATACGCAACTCATACGCATCTCATACGCAGTGGATGCGCTGTATTCGTTACTTGTACGCTAGATGTGCGTCGCACATAAGTCAAAGTAATCAAAACATTTCGACGTTTTGAGCGTACGGCTGCGTATTGAAAAAAATTGATAAGGAACTCATAAGGAATTAGGATACGCAAAAGTGTGACAGGGGCTTAAATCAGCCACTTCGGCTTAGGACTTTGAGTAACCTCAGCTCGATAAACTTTCCTGAAATGAAAACTGTAGTCCACTGTTTGTAACCTGGTCATAGCTCCCTTAAGCACACGATTTTATGCATTTACATAAAACGTGACAGGGAACAGTGCGCGCCAGAAATTTCATGAAACTTGAAACATTTTTCACTCGCTCGTACCGGGCCATTTTGTTTTTCTGAAGAAAAAAAGAGTTTTCTGTGGGAATGATAATTCGCGGGTATCTTATATGTGCACTTTACTAAACAAGTTCAATACTCAGGAAACGTCGCTGATGGAAAAGTCGAAATAGAACATCTTGATTGTTTCTCTGGCTGCGGTGCTACGTGTATTAAACCTTGGAGGAATAAGAAAGAATATAGAATCTTCCGTTTTGCCACTGGTTTTATGGGGACGGGTAGCTAGCTCCCATTTAAAGCCATTGACTAGATGACCTCTCCGTGTGCAGCATGATTGTTTATTTTTGAATCACTATTGAGCATGAACGATAGTGTTAACACATGGTTATCCAAAAAAATGACTTTTGTCTTACCACCATTCTCCATGAAGGCAATTTTCCAGCATTTCAACTGCTAAGTTGTAAATACTTAACAGTAATGCCCCCTCACTTTATTGATACTTGCCAGAGACGCTATCAAATTCAGCAAAAATCGAAACTCATCACCACCGACATTCCACCTTCCTGGCCTATTGGCAGTTTGCAACAGGCTGATTGTGCGCAAGCATAACCATTGTGGTTTTGAACTCAGGAGTTGGAAGGCAGACCTACACACGCCCTGCATATAATTTGCATAAATTAGAAGCACAGCCTCCTTAAGTATTCGTGATTCACTGCTAGCTACATGTCCCCTTTATTTGAATTCCAAGGACAATGGAGATTGGGAACCAGGCTACCGTCCACTGGGCTCTCAAACTGGTCAGAAAGCGCCACCTTTTTGGCGCATGGATCCCCTACGAAGTCCGTAGAATATCAGTGCACATAATTTCTACTGCAGCAGAATCGTTATTTCATTTCACCGTATTCAATCATTTGAAAGCTGATCATGTGAAATGAAAATCGTTTCAATGAATAATTGTATTATCTGATAGAGGAAAAATAATTAAAGAATAAACAAAACCTCCGACGATGTAATCCTCAGGTGTCTTTCTTTGAAGACAACGGACATTGTAGTAAAAGAGAGATCTGCCAAATTTGACGCGAAGATCTCCCTTACTGTTGACTTTCCTGACTTCGCCAACTCTCCCTCGAAACTGAATTGGAAAAAAGCCAATGATATTAAACAACTGCCGCAATTTAACTTTCATGTCCGTTTATATTTCATAACAAGAGAACTTGGACAAAAAGACGAAAGTGCTTTTCGACAGCCCATCAATGTTGTCAATCTGAGTCGTGTTTGATTGGGAAATTTGGTGGGTTTCTTTTTTCTAATATTTTGTGTGCTTATTTTAAGAAGGTTAAAGAAAGTCACCGATGAGTCGAAAGTATTTCGACTAATTTTACAGCACCTCAACGCAGCACGCAATAGGCCCCATAAAAAAAGACGCTATGGAGATGGGGATTTCAATAAAGAAAAAGAGACATCTTTTGACGTCTTACCCAGAGGGTTTTACTTTGTTTGAACAAAATGTTGCGGCTGATAATATATTCCGCGTTTTTCGCTGTTTCTTTAGGAATGTTTCTTGTTATGGTTTCTGGTTCGGATTTGATAACATAAGACTATAGCCTTTTCACACACTAGACAAATCGAAGAGGTGGACGCACGGTTTACGCAGGGGATCCACACTTGAAAACGTTTTGTTAAAACTGTGTCAAAACTCAGATGTTTTCGCCCTAGGTTGAAGTCACCCCAAACTACACAAGGGTTGAGATTTTCAACCCTAGTTGAAACTTTTATTAGGGTTTGAAATAGCAGCAGCAGAGAGAAATAAGCTTTGTTTGCAAGAAACAAGTGCGCAACGAAACAGGGGTCAACAACTGGCGGCTGATCAGGGGGAGGGGGAAACCAGGGGATCATTGCCCCCCTCCTTTTCAACTGGGGGCATGGCCCCCTCCCCACTTTTTGTAGTTCACACAACACTCAATCTCTTGAAAAATGGCGCCCCTATTGATGAAGGAGGTTTAGGGCGCCTGCTATTAATGATTGAGGTTTAGCAACCCCCCTCCCCCCACTTTTGTAGGGCACACAATAGTGTAGTTGGAAAAGGGCGCCCTTATGCTGAATGAGGTTAAGACCCCCCCCCCCCCCCACACACACACACACACGCTTTTCGAATTTCCAACGGCCAGCCGGCACTGGTGGTGCTTTGGCCCCCACTTTCAACAGTGTTCTGCCACCGCTGGGGACAACGCGAGGTTGAAAATCAAAAAATCATCAAAGGAGGCAATTGCGTCAACCAGGAAAAAGTTCAACCTGGGTTTATATTTTGTATTGTAAAAAGGCCTTGCAAAAAGGCCTTATACGGAACTTGAAGAACTTGCATTTTTCATCTTTTCTATCCAGCCGTATTGCTCATCCTGCATGTCCTTAAGCTCGCCTAGATCGATGTTCCTCAACCGCACTTTGTCTCCAATTGCATACCAAGGACTGCATGTTGTTGCATCTGAAGATGAGAACAGTAGTCAACTTTCATAATAAGTCCATACTGATAATTGTTGGAGGCTGGATGAGTGAGCTGATGCTTCGGTGATTGAATGAAGAAAGCTTATGAATTGGGTTTTTGTATCCCAGATTTAAAAAGTGCTACATGCAGAACTTCACTGAAACAATAGTCACGATATTTGGGTTTCGCTTTTTTTTCACTCACCCTGTATTTCGCTTCCACTCTAAAAAACAAATTCACGATCGTCCTTGTATGATATGCTAGCAGTGCAACTGTGCTGATTGCTGCTGTTGATAATGCACCTCATCAAAAACCATATAATTTTTATCACAATGAAAACAAGTAGCAATCACGATAGAATGCTTATTGGATCCGCATAGTAGTATAGGCAAAGTACATTATATATTATGTACCTACAATGAAATCGTAATTGTGAATAACATACCGAGCGTTGGGAGGTGCTCGATAAAGAATTCCCCGTTGCCCGCTTTCTTGAAGTATTGCAAATCCATTTGTCCCTCGAAACCACGTCGGTAATAGTTGGAACTCCCCCAAGGCCAGCGCACCTTCACCAAGGAACGATAGGAACTTCGGGAACTTTCGGGAACTTCATAACTTTCTACTTTTGTAACAGTTCCAACGGTTTGTTCTACGTATCAGAAACCATGAGATTACAATCCCTTTAACTTCTTTAAAATCGTTACATTTTTGTTATCTCAATATTTACGGCAGTGAGCATACTGTCACTTATTGTTTGTATTTAATTACTTGCAGATTATTATCTGCTGCTCAAAATGCTCATTTCATGATTTCATAACTTGAAATTTAAATTTGAGGCTTATGTCCGTATTATAAATTTACAAAAGTTTAACATTCAGGTAGACGTGGAAGACATTCGATGACACCATCATTATGTCAGAGTTATATGCACCACTCAGGATGAGGGTCAATATATATTGAAAGTTACAAGTTCATACCAGAAACCATTAAATTAAGGTAGAAACTCGTTGAAAAGTATTGAAAAAAATAACATTATCAAAAACGTTTTGAAGTCGGGATGTGCCGGACCACTCCAAAATGAAGGCAGCCTGACGTTGCGATCTTAATAAGATCATCAATGGCAATATGATGGAGGCACAAGGAACAAACACATAGGAACTCATAATCATGCAGGGTTGGAAGAAGAAACAAAAAAGGGGACAGACCAAGAAAAGGCACACAGTACCAGTATGGGTGAGGCTTACATGGAACTGAGTGGAAGGACTAGCAGAGGATGGATTAAAAATGGGATAACAGCCCCAAAGAATTAATATGGAAACATTCCATGATGGCGTGAGATCACAGAGAGTGGTAAGACTAACAAAGATCGGATAAAATGGGGCAAAGACGACGAGTGATTAATATGGTTTCAGACCAATGTAGGTGAAGACAGCGACGTAGCCAAGGGGGCATTGACAATTCCCCCACCATCCAAAACAAATCCGTTGCCCCCAAGTTGCACCCCCACTGCAAATTGGGGAAACCTGAGAAAATGAAAGTCTTTATATTTACCCTGCTTAGCAGGTTTGACATCATTGCCTTTGTCCACGTTTTCTGTTAATTTTGAACTACAGCTCTGTTTTACAAAATGGGCCGTTTATTTTAACTTCCAGTAACTCGGTTTTGAAAAGCAATACCATGGGAAGTTGGTATTGGGTTATTGCAAGTCATGTTACCAATAGTTATTTAGTGCCAGTGGCCTGTAAAGGAGTAAAACGCCTGGATGTGGATCTGACAAAAACGCATTTGGAATTGCACTTGAAATTTCCATGCTGGGTTGGAGGGGACTTCTGCTCAGTCTATATGAGTCATGATTATTTAAGCCCCCACCTTAGATGCATCCTCTCCCACTTGTTTGCCAGATCCACATCCACGAGTCTGCCAGTGACTCTTTTCTGACTTCTCTTCTGGCAATACTCAGAACTATTGGCAACACCACTTGCAACACCTCTAATGTCATATATCTCATCTCTTGCGGGGTCTGTGAAGTGCAGTATATCGGTGAGTCCAAGAAAACGCAAAAGAAGCGTCGATCGGCTGTCAACACCAAAGGACTGGACATTGCGGTTGGTCACCACTTCAACCTGCCTAAACAGTCCATTTCTGATATTATTCTACTGGGTTTTAAATCATTTGGCCATCGCAAGGATTCAGTTCGCCTCAGCAGGGAGAAAGTGTGGATGAATTGTCTTTGGACTTTTAAACCACATGGGCTCAAGATACAGGTAAGAAATGATTAACCACTGCGTTTCTTCCGGCATTGTCATGTGTAACAGATTATTCCGTTGTATTTAACTCTTAGGGCGATTCCCCACCTATCTTCCACATTTGCTGCCCCCATTAATCCTCGTGGTCTGTGCCCCATCATCCCTTTGTTCGTCTTTCCACTCCATTCCCTGTGATCGCACTCATACTGGCTCTGTCCCCTAATTCATTCGTATCTTTCCCCTGTTTAACCCGTCGGTTGTTAGTCCTTTGGCTCCATTCCACGTTATTCCCACCTAACCTGGTGTAATACCCCTCTCAGGTAATCTCTCTTGGTGTGTTCCATGCACATTTTTTTCGTTGTTTGTTCTTCTACTCCTTTCCCATTGATGTTCATCCACATTCGTTAGTCCCCTTATTTAACACCTCTTTTGTGTTTACTTCCAACCCTGCATGATTGTTTGCCCCTACATGTTTGGTCCTTGATGTAGATCGATGTATGATGTATTTCTGTTCGATTTGTTTCATAATTTAGTTTCACGAATATTTCAGTTTTTTCTCCTTTCCCCTTAAGCAATAAGGTCAAATATTGTAACTTTGAAGACTTTGAAATGATTTCTTTTGTTACCTTCGTGGCCTTGAAATTTCCAATCGGGCCCTTGCACCACCTGTGCTCCTGAGAAAATTCCAAAGGCCGTGAATCTTTTGGCGCCTGAGCGACAAGGTACCTCCACACTATGTGAAACAAACAAACGCATTGACTGATTTATATACACCCAGTTGATCGTGATTCAAAAAGCCAACTTAATAAGTGGTTAAGAGTTTAAAATCAGCAACTTATTTAGAGCCTTGGGTCATCCTTGTTCAAGGACAAAGTGAACCGAATAGCTTAATTAGAGTCTCAGAACTGTTGGTTACAGAAAAAGAAAACCAACCCATTAACATTTAGAGCATGAAATCTCGTGTTAGAGCAAAAAGGAATTTAGCAATCTTTTGAGATCGGTAGTATCTCACTTACACCATGACTTGCAATGAAAACGTTGTTTAAAGAGAGCTCGTGAATTGCATGCATTATATCATAAATCTGAATCTATATTTGGTCCTACCCAGGCACACCAGGTTCATCTATCCTCATAAATGGATGACGCCGTTCATGCTTTCCCTCGTTGTAACAGCTGTGACATAAATTGTAATCGGCACATCGCAGACACTTCCATCGGATTCCAACAACACCCCGCTCTAAACAACCGTCACAGTCAATGCTTGGATGTTGTACTCCTTCGTAAGACAAAATAAATGCTTGTTCATTGTAATGTCTTCGGTAGAGTTACTTAGAGAAATAATTGGAGCAAAGTCGGCGCGCATAACTGTCAAACTTGTTCATAGCGGGCTGTCATCTTGGAACCCTCTTTTATTACGTAATTATAATGTCATTCGACATCCCCAACTTCTGGAACAGAAATATCCTGATTAAGATAAAGCAATCACAATACACATGATTGAGTCTGAGTGTTCCATGTTATAAGAGTCTGCGAAAGGTTGAATGTCCCAAATAAACTTCCAGAGTCCAATGTTTTTCGTTCAAGCAGATTTCTAGAGTTCTTTAATTAACCCAGAATGAGTATGCAATTCAGAGATGAAAATGAGATAATGCAAGAATGATTGATGTGAACCGAGTATGAGTGATTGATTGAGGACAGTTCAGAGTTCTAGTACATGACATAATCGTTCTGCCATGATGGTGGTTTCCTCATTCGCTGGGACTGTCTACCTCCCTGTTGCTGATCATCTGGGTCACGTTGACCTGGATCCTTCAGTCGTACGGGGAAGCCTGGCTCAGATGGTGGTTGTGGCATCCGTACAATATGGCACCTGTGCCGACGATAGTCTGAAAATGTAAGAACGGGGTGTGCCTGCTCTACGAACGACCTCTCCGACTGGACCAATTTTTCCCCTTGTTCTGATCTTCATGCAGGTACCTATCCAATGCCTTTGTACCATACTTATGGTTGAAGTAGTAGGTTTTATATTCAACTTTGTCAGGTCAAATGATTTTCTGAAGGAGATTTTGGGGCAACTGACAGTGGTAAGGTATAGTACGTAACTCTCGGCCCATCATCAGACTTGCTGGACTGACACCAAGACTTGGAAGTTGGGTTGCGCGCTCTCCCTTGAGAACGCGTATGGGGTCTGGTTGACACAGGATCTCTAGACAACATGGACATCTTTTTCGTCCCGCCCATTTGCTGGGAGATAGTGTGGACTGGTTGTGATGTGGTTGAAAGCAAACTCTTGTGTCAATTTTTGAAACTTTCCCAAGGATTGTTGGCCATCTGATACAACTTCCGGGATCCCATATCGTGCAAAGATAATTTCATGAAATTGATTACTGTTGAGGCTGTTGTCTGCACAAGGTGAGGAATCTCAATCCGCTTTTAGTTGTAGTCAATGATCACCAAGTACACCTTCCGTTTCAGCTCTGCAAGATCGCATGCAATTTGTCGCCATGCGCGTTGTGATAAAGGTGTTGACATCAGGAGTTCCGCCTGCAGGACTCACATTAATGAATGTGCTGTGCAATGTCAGTACTGATTCCAGGCCACCATATGACTTGATTTGCACAGGCTCTTGGTGAACCCATGTGGTGAGCCTCATGGAGTTTCTGCAGCATTTATTGATGCATCTTCTGTGGGATGACGATGCGGTCCCCATATGTCAGTATGTCGTTGACTTATCTTATCTTATCCTTGACGTACGTCTGTCAGCCGTTTTTCACGTACGACGGCACAAGTGACAATATGCTGTCTTGATCTGTCTCATCTGTGATTTCTGCAAGTTGGGCATCTGAGGCTGGCCACTGGCTGGTTATCTTCCTCACGTGTGCAGCAACATTTGCTGCGACTGTGCTACGAGATCACCTGCATAATGCACTGGAGCTCTAGGCAGGCTATCTGCAACGACTAGGGTGAGTAAACAGCAGTAACATTTCATGAGGCGCATCAGTAAGGGCTGGGATCTCACTTGTGCGCCACAAATAGGTCCCTTAAATTGATCAAAGACACTATAGTGGTTTGCTGCCGGCATGTCACGTGAAGTCCTCTTATGTAATCATAAAATATTTCGCATGCCATTACACTGGCCAAGAAATCTTTTTCGATTTGGGCATACTTCCTCTCGGCAGGATTTAGGGTACAAGAACGGTAAGCGACTGACTTCCATGTCTCATCTTCATGATGCTTCAGCAAGCATCCTCCCAGCCCATAGCTACTGGCATCTGCGCTGACCATGATGGGTTGAGCAGGATCATAGACGGACAGTGTGGGCGATTTGACGAGGATTGATCTTGAGTTGTCGGAATGCCGTCTTTTGTTGTGCTCTCCAAATCCACTCAACGTTATCTTTCAGTAGATCGGTGATTGGGGCTGATACTGATGCCGCATTCGGGACGAAGCGAGACAACCAATTGACCGTGCCCATGAGCCTCTTGACTTCATCCTTTGATGTTGGTGGAAACAGTTGAAAGATCGCTGTATCTTTAAAAGATGAACATGTACACCATTCTTGTCTGGCTGTAGGCCAAGAAACTTTTTCTTGTTCAATTTTCGATTTATATTTATTTAGTCGCTTTCTATAGTATTGGATGACCTGATGCACTCTTTAATCCTGTTTTGTCTGTGTTTGACCGGTGATGAGAATGTCATGTAGTAGACAACAACTCCATCCAGATGCACTTGAAGGTCACACATAATACGCTGATACAACTCAGGTGCTGATGTGATGTCAGAAACGCCCAAGTGAAGTTATGAATGTCGTTTTCTGACTGTCACTGGCCAGGAGTATCTGCCAAAACTTGCGCTTCGAATCCAGTAAGGAGAACACTAGTGCACCTATTATCTTTCCAAGAAACTCTTCCAGGCTTGGAATAGTGAAAAGCTCTCTCTGCACAGCTTTATTCAGTTGTCGCAGATCTACACAGAGTCAAATCTGATTGTTCTTCTTGGGCACTGTCACGATTGCAGCACACCACTCTGTTGGCTTGGTGATGCGCTTGACGTTGCCTTGGGTTTCAAGTTCTTGCTTCAACAGGGGAAGTAGAGGCAAGGGAATTCTACGAGAATTGGTCACGCAGTACGAATAAGCAGAGTCAGCTTTCTTTGTTAACCGGTGGACCTTCAAGACAACCCTCGCCTTCGAATACGTTCATTCGGCTCACCATGGTGTACACCCGCTGTATAAAACCAAGGGCTTCACATGCTGTCTTGAAGATGACAAGCTGACCACTGACAAGAATCTGGAACACAAAAGAATACTAACGATTCTTCATTCCACTAGACAGTTTCTTCTGTCCTAGGGGTGTGGCCTTGCCACCAAAGTATCCATGCGCGTAAAGCGTTGTTGGTTGCAGTGTCTGAGTTTCAGTCATTTGTACACGTTAGCGGAAAGGATGTTGACTTCCGAACCTGTATCCAGCAGGAACTGCACCATCTGGCCCTGCACTTTGATTGGTTGTTTCCACTCATCACAATTCAGTATTCCATTCCTGGCATGATGCACCGATCCATTGTCCGTATCATCACTGTCAGTTGGATCGTGCTGTACTGTAGCAACATAATTATCTTCAGTTCCTAAATATCTATGTTCCCCAACCCTAACCCTAATCCTATCCCTAAGGATTATTTTGGGAAAAGGGTATTGAGGAACATAGGTACTGTGGAACATCGGGTAGACCCCCTTGGATTTCTGCCGCATCTACCGCATCTCTTCCCTCCTTTTAAGGTTTGGCACGTGTCTGTGGGGTGGCTTTTTGTACGGTTGATTGGCATTTATGCGCAATTCTTGAACATCTGTGTCAAGGATTTTGACACAGTCTACGGCTGCTTTGACGTAAAAGCCATTGAACGTGTCCAATAAGTCAAGTGACGATAGAATACGATGCCCCAAATGTCTGCGGGTATATTAGAAGTCCACTGCTGCCACCATGCTATATCTTGGGTAGCATTATTCATGGAAATAACTGGAAAGAACTCGACGCCTGTAACTGTCAAACGCGTTCGTAGCGGACTGCCATCTTTTACGTGTAGTTCAAGTCATACGACATTAATAGCTCGTCAACCCAGAACTGAATCATTTCAAATTCTTGCTATGTTTGCCTTGTAAGCTGACAATACACTCCCAAGAAATTCTAGTCTCGTGAAATATACTAGCAAGCAACCAGGTGCGATGTAGAAATGCAAACTGTTATAAAGTCTGTTTTCAAATAATGTAATTACCTCGCTGAGCGTTGTCGTATATCCGAAGATCAAATTGACCGCCCTCTCTTCCGCTTCGGTACTCAGCCAAAACACCAGAGTCCCATCGTACCCAAATACTGGATTCTACAATATAACAATATTGTTTAAAACTTAATTCAAATGCCCACAGATAATTACAGAAATTGAAGAAGAGGTGGCATTTATTGTGTATTTTTAATGAGACATCAATTTTAGTGGCTTCTCCTGATCAGGTGAAGTCACGTCTTAATTTAAACATGTATCAAACTGACTACTTTGCTAGGGAAAAAAACCACGAACCCTTAGAACTTTGATGTTTAATTATAAAAACTGAAATGAATACCTTTTTTGAAGATCGATATTCATCTACTCACTACTCTCTGCGCCTTGTACCGGCACCACCGTTCCAACGCACCCACATCCACCATCCTCATCGCCCCGCTGCCAGTCCGGACCACGTACAACTCGCATCCCAATGAACGACCAGTCGCCTTTCTCCTGTTTGTCTGATTAATCAACAAAATGACTATTTTACATATGTTTAAGCTATCATTTACACCCTGTATTTAGAAGATGCATAGTACCGGGTGATTGATTGAAAATGCCTGATTCTGTAGCTCTTACAGATTTGAGTCTGGCACCATGATAGAGTGAAATTGTTACCAATTGCTTCCCCCAGCCGGGAGTAGACCGTTCCTGTTTGCGCCATTGTCTTTAACTTAGGCAGTGTGGATAACAATGATGTAGTTTCATTGGTGGATATGTGCGCTTGACAAATACGCGTTTTTGAATAATTCATTACCATGAGGTCGAATGTATCCTTGACCAGTCAGCTTTTTTTTGTCATGCACATCCCTCCCAGTCTCTGCGAGTTCCTTCACCGTTGTATCTCCCATCTCTCGACCATCTTCCTGAGGTTCCAAATCCTGCTTGACTAAGATCTGCTGAGTATCTTGGCCATCTGATTCAGCTCCTGTGTCTTTAAGTTCTTTCAGCTGGTCTTGGTCAAAAATTTTAGGTCCAGTGCCTTCCAGTGCTTTGTACTGGTGTCGGTCAGGGCCAATAGCAACATTTTCTGCTGCGTTGTAATCTGCATTTTCTAGAATGTACAAATGATGAAATGTCTGCATGTTATTTTCTTAACAATACATTGGTCGAATCACGCCAAAAACAGTTCCTACCAATGCTGAACTGAGCTATAATTTACATGGTGATGAAAGGTAAGCGAAACATCTCAGCGTTCTGTTTATTTTTCTCTTGGGTTTTAGAGACAAGTGTGAGAATACGACCTTGATGCTTACTTGTTTTTTGTAAAATATCAGTTTTAATGATGTGTTTCTAAATAAAGCTATATTCTGCCTGTAAAGTGTACATACCATACGTATAGTTGATATAGCTGCCTTTGAGATCTCCCCCAACTATCGGACTATTGGCAATGTTGTACTGGACGTTGAATACGATGTGAGGCTGAATTGGATGTGATTCTCTCACTGCCACTGTGCCACCACTCTGAGGATCAACGCCCTATCAATAATCATGAATTCAAAATATCTTTGAGTAATACTTACACGGTGAATCCCTATATACATCGGCTTAGAGAAAAAAAGGTGAATGTACATGTTTTAATGATAAGGTTAAAGTTGAAAAAAATAATGTAATACACATTATTATTGTTTTACCTTTATTGATTTTAGTTCGGCCTTGTATTGAACCGTCTTGGCGACTATATTCCGAATTTCAGAGCTTAACTGGGACAGGTGTCCTGTTGATAACGATTAAAAAAACTTATGAAGTTGAAAGGATAATTTAACGATAATTCTATACATAAAAAGGGTGGATCCAAGGTGGTTGTTTTACTGGCTCATTACCACTTCTCCGAGAGGCCCATGTTCATTATTTACGTAATAAAAACAAATACTAACTTTTCGTACGTTCTCTATATAACGACATTGATTCACTGTTTCAATGCCATTTGTCTCTGTTTGTTTTAACAATAACTGCAACGCCTCACCCCAACGAACTGCCTGAAGAAAATCCTGGATTCGCATCTTGTAAATTGAACGTGCAATGCTGACGTTTCAAATGTACTCGCATTTTACAAATCGTACCCTTTTGTTCTGTCTTCTTTCTTTCAGGTTTGTTTAGTTTTCTTGACAACAGTTGTCCGCGCCTTTTCTTTCAAATGGAACAACACACGAATTTCAAAATTGGTACGGATATCAGTCCTAATACAGAGGTGTGCGTACAAGTGCGACGTCATTATTACATCATCGGGTATCAACTTACACCCATCACCCTGCTTTTGTTACATTTTCATAATTATAAGACAACTGCAAACCTCTACTAAATTTTGTTTTTATGCTGATACTTGGTAATCAATTTCATATTTCAACCTTTCGTGGAAATGCTTGTGTTTTTATTTAACGTACATTGACGTCCAAGAACATATCACATATCAGTTCCAAATCAAACAAAGGAATATATCATAATGACCTATCACAAAATACGATACGGTAATAAATGTGAGTCCAAATTGCTTGCAAATATTTAACAAATGTAACCCAATAACCCTGAAAATGTTGAGAGAATTGGTTTTTTTAGAATATAATCTTTATTTTGTCAATATACATACCTACCATCCATCATCAACCTGTCAAAATTCTTTAGTCAAGATATCCTGCGGAAAAATAAGAGAGATAAAGAACAGCGGTAACCTTCAGCACATTTTTGATTTATTCAGGTAAGAACTTGACTTATGATACTAAAGATAATTCCCCAGAAATTGGTGGGTAATTAATGAGGGAAGTATAATAAGGATTTGAATTTGGTCATATTTCCCTTAATAAAAAGTTCATCGTTACATTGTTCACCAGTTTCCAAAGTAGACTCGTAATTTTTTTTTTACTTCATGGGTTATAAATAAAAGGATGTCATTTTGAAATTTTAAATGCTGGTTATATGATAACATGTCTAGTGTTTGTGTATAGTTTACATAGAAATTCGACCCAAAAAAATTATAGGAGAATTGAAGCAACTACGGACTGTGTCGGGTTAAGCCGATCACCTACACAGCCCTGAAACATTAATTGTCAATATATTACATGTTTTCAGTACGATTCAAGATTACCAAGAGGTAAACATGTGTTGCGTTTTTATCTCTTGGACATTATTATCACCGTTTCCATGTAAAAATATCCACAATGAACAGAGAACGATTTACTTGGCACTGAAATATCCACAATAACCAGAGAGCGATTTACTTGGCACTACAGACTTTCACAGGTATTAAAGAGATAGTCACGCTACACTAATTGCACATATCTCAAAGTAAAGTTGAGATTTAAAGATGGGCATAGGCCTAACAGCATACGGCGACTACAATATAGGAAAGACACATTGGCAATAATTGTCATGCCTGTAATGTCAGCAAACAACAGGCATTATGTCGCTGGTCACGTGATTTTCAGTTAAATGGTCAAATTTGATTGCGTAAAGTAATAAAACAGACACAAGCGAAATAGATATAAATCGTTTGATTCCGTCTACTTTGAATGTGAAGATTAATTTTGAGAATACATGAACATGCTCAATATTTTGTGACCTAAACAGTGCACTCTGAATCACCACGGAGATTGGAGATAACGATACATAATCTTCAAAGAACATTTTGTTTTTCATCTTACCATGGTGATAAAGGTTTGAAAAGATCATTGTTCTCACCTGTAGTTTCTCGTTATTCCAACGATCGAGACATCCAAAGTTGCTGATGGGTCTATTTTCAGTACATTACAGGTACCGACATATACGGATAATCAATATACAATATATGACAACAAGCGCAAGGTTGGCACCCAGACATTGTTGACTGTCTATTTGCGTGCGCCGATACGGAAATCAAACAAACAAACTACTGATGTCAAATGTCAAATTCCCTTTACCTTTGCACTGCATGTGTTACATTCAGACTTTGGACCCAAGCAAAATATGATGAAACCAGTCATTATTGTAGCACGTAGATTAACAGAAATCACATGAAATTTTAGCCTCGTTTCGTTTTCGTTTCCTGGCTTTATTTTGGAATGGCCGGAAAACATACTTTGCTTTAAATAAAAGTGTAAAATCCTATAGAAAAAAATTGAAGGCGTGCTGATAACGGGTCACGTATTTTCTTTATTATTGTCATCGAATGCATAATTGAATTAAACTTTGAGGCTTGTCTTCAACTGATCTGAGTTACTCTATGTGCGTACAATTTACATTATTATATCATAAAGGTTACGTGCTTGTCTTTCTAGTACCTAGTGAATATAAAATTCAGAAAATGTATAAAGGGAGTGTTTTTTTTCAGATACTGGATGACGGTCCCTGCACGAGAGTATGCCTGTAACAGAAAACATGATTGTAACAACTATCTTCTGAAATCAAAAAAACAAAACTGACCCCAAAGAAACCCTGGTAAATTTGTATATAATCTGAGAGCAATGAGTGCAAGTTGGGCCCTGTCTTGGTCCCAGACTGGATCCGACTTAAAAAAAAAAAATGGCGGCAAGCTCTAGCTGTCATGCAGCCGAAGCAGTAGAGGACGATGTCAACAAGATGAATCAAATGCAGTGTAGGGAATTTTGGCAGAGTATTCCTTACTGTCGGGCATTACAAGAGCTAGTGAAGTTTTTTATTGAAATTGCTCGGGTCAAGTGCCAAAATCCCAAAAATGGATAGATTCCTCTGTTTATTATGATGTAGAGTGCTCGCAAGGTGATGGGTTTCGGAAATTTCATTTTGACAAGTAATGACGGTCTGGGCAAATAGCCAAAAAAACCAGTGTGATACCCCCTCCTCCCTCAAACAACAACAAAAAACAGAAATTGAAAGGGCAGGATGAAATCGTTCATGTTTAAATTTGAGTACATGTAAGATTTGCGAGTTTTTATCAATGAGAATATGTACCTGTTACACCCCGATAGTCCAAAGGTTCGATAGTCCGAATATTTAGTCCAAAGGGTCATTAGTCCGAATGTTCGATAGTCCGAAGGCTCGATGGTCCGAATAGACGATGGGGTGCGATAGTCCGAATATACGGTAGTGTTCGATAGTCCAAATTGACAATAAGGTTTGCAAGTCCGAATTGACAATAAGGTTCGATACCTAACCTTCGGACTAATTAACCTTTGGACTAATGACCCTTTGGACTGTTGCATCATTAATGAACCTTCGGACTGTTGCATTATGTTCGGATTAACAAACTTATGGAAAAGTTGTGCATTCGGACTATCAAACCTTTAAGCTAAAGAACCATCGGACTATCAGACCTTCGGACTATCGGGCGGCCCCCTATATCAGGTAATACATCTATTCGTATGGCGACATCTTTGTCTTTTTTAATAAGCACCCAGCCATTGTGTACGTCACAAAAAAATTGTTTTCCATGTTAAAAAAAAAGATCAGATAGCCATATACTAACAAGAGAAGGACGCTTATATACCACTTTCGAGGGCCCCGTGGACGGTACGCGAATTATTTGTCACCAAACAACATCCACATTACATGGTTGTTGAGCGCCCTCTACGATACTTGTATGATACGTACGAAGGTATTTATTACCACGAATTTCCAGGATTTGTCGAGCAGTTCGATAGCTCAGATGAATAGGGTGGTAATTTTGTACCGCGAGGGATCCTCGCGGTATTGGTTCGTATCCCCATTTTTACCCGATTTCTTTTTTGTTAATCTGAGGCTTTGGAAAAAAATTTAAGGGAAATAAAGTCCGAATTTTGTACGTTCTAATTCATTTCTTTTTTTTCTTCAAATTTTATATTTTTTGCTCATGTTTTTAAGAGAAGTGAAGTCCAAAATGTCAAAGCGTACACCCCTTGCAGATGTCGAAAAAATCGCGGACGGGACACAAAACCTGCGCGTACTTCGCGCGCATATACATGAAGTGCGAAGTAAGTACGACGTATTTTATTATGAATGTGCATAAGGTCGCGCGGGCGTCTGGGGTCATCGGAAATGCGTTAGAATGCCACTCCTCGTGTTCTCCTCCCATCACTCTCCCTCCGATTATTATCGTTCAGGGGTAACTTGTGCAATGGAAGCAGAATATCCTCACTGACGCAACAGTCTCCGAGGCTTCCCGCTTCAGTCCCCTGTTGCTGCAACGACTCGCCGCCGACTCTATGCTTTTTCCCTGGCCGCCCTGTGGATTGATCGTCGCTGACCTCATGAGTACTTTTACCAGATCCCTCTATCTCTCCAGGCGATGAAATATTGTGGGGTTGCCACACCGTTCCGGGGTGTTCGTGTGTATGACACATATGCCATAGAAAATAATGTCAGGCTCTGAGACAGCATTAGAATAGCATTAGAAAAAACGTGTCCTCTGTGACCTACTTGAACAAGAGTGTGGTTGAAAAACGTGCTGTTGATCTGTACCCTGACGGCAACACCCCACATGAGCTCCTAACATCTGCAGGACATTTTTACAGGCACTTTACAAAATCAACGTGCGCTTTTCTGCAACGAAACAGTTTTTTACCCAAAGAGTACAACCGATTTCGGCTGGGTCTGATCCAACGGTCTTATTCAAACTACTCTTTCAACTTGCTCCGCCCCTGCTCAAGGAGGTGGCCTAAGATCATTCACTATCACCTTCAGAGTTCTGTCATGAGTCATTCCGGGATGTTCTAGCCTAATGTCGCCGTTGACGCACCCAGGCTCATCTCGTTCAAGGATCTCGCCCATCCAAGAATCTCTCCAATCTGTGTTCAGCACTATATGAATGTCACCACGGCAGCCAAGGACGGCCCGACACTCAGTGATTCATGGATTGGAGGTTCCCCCTATATTCACAGTGGCGCCGGACTTCTTCTTAGATGTCTTTAATCAGATCCAAGAGAACTCTTTGACTCTGATGGACGTGGTGCCACGCGAGGAAGCTGCATATTAACCCAACCCTTTATGACCGATGATTTATACTGCCCTCACCTGCTCCTGTAAAATGCATCTTGACTCATGACCTGCTTGTTTGTTGTCCTCTGTTCCCTTTAGAAATGTCACATTGTTAGGACAATGTGGCAATCCTCTCTCCATAAGTCCACCCGCAATTATACACAATGTGATTTGGACCATGTGGCAACAGTGTGATTAAAATTTAATATCACAGTGTGAACATACTGTGATATTTTCCCAATTTGCCGCTGTTTTTTTCAGTCACCGTGTAAGCACGATAGATCCAGTCCAATGTGTTAATGCTGTAACGTCTCTCTTGGGTGGAGTCGTTTTCAAAATAAAGAGTTAAGATACATCATATAATATTACACACACACTATTGTACTATGTTTTTTCCGAGACATTTACATCTCAGCAGATACGTTTGGACGTAAGCTATGTGGGTTGAGAACTCCTGCTACCTCGAATAATAACACATGCGGAGAACAGAGCTCTGTGGTAAAGGAGCTCAGCTCAATACATGGTCCGTGGTGGGTCAGAGCCCAGCTCCATAATGACCAGACTGCCATTTCTATGCGCTTTATATAGACAACTTGGTGCGCGACTTAGCCAATGGGAGCACTGGATTCTGGTAGTTTTTTTTTAATATTTCATACGTGCACAAAGGCATGGGGAAAGATCTCATTGGAAGATTTGTGCACCGGCTGACCTCGACATTCTTAGTGGATAAAAGTCCGGGAGCTGTGGTAGCGGACGGTAGAGGATTACTCTTGGGTGCGTTACGGGGAAGTAATCCTCAAGGAAATCAGTGTGCAAGTCTGGCCATCCCCCCGAATCCAGACCCCGTTCCAAATCTCCCCGTAGACGAGTGCACTACCTCGAGGAAGATGATTCCGAGGATGAATACCTCACCATAGGCACCATTGAGGTCAGCAGTATTGGCTCCTCTGATGACACCAGAGAGGAAGTCTACGCAAAGCTCCACATCAATCTGAAAGGCAGGCGACAGATTATGCTGCGGTGTAAAGTTGACGCCGGAGCACAGAGCAACATCTTACCAGTGCACCTCTTCCGCATTATTTACCCCGACAAACTGGACAATGATGGGAACCCAATGCCCGGTTCTTTTGGCAATAGCAATATGCAATACACCACTACACAATAGACCAAAGATCTGCAGCAAAGCTGATATCCTGGAAATGTACCAAGGCTGTTTCTACGGCACAGTCGGGTGTTTCGAGGACTTTAAATACCACATCACCCTTGACCCGGAAGCCAAACCAGTCATCCACCCCCACGCAGGGTCCCGCTAGAGATCAGAGATAAACTCAAGGTGGAGTTAGACGAGATGGAAACCGCGGTCGTCATTGCGAAAGTGTCCACACTTACAGACTAGGTAAATTTACTGGTTATCCGAGAAAAAGACAATGGCAGACTACGCCTATACCTTGATCCAAAGGACCTGAATCGAGCGCTTAAGAGAGATCACTATCCTGCACCTACACTTGAACAGAACACACCCAAACTCGCCGGTGCTAAGATGTTTAGCAAGCTCGATGCCAGGAATGGCTACTGGAACGTGAAGTTAGACGAGGAGTCCTCATACCTCACCACGTTTAACACCCATTTGGCCGGTACAGATTTCTACGAATGCCATTTGGTCTGCGAATGAGCCAAGACGTCTTCCGGCAGAAGATCGACGAAACTTACTGCGGGTGTGCGGGAACTGTGGGTATTGCAGATGACATCCACGTTTATGGTACGAGTGAAGGTGACTATGACACACACCTTCATGAAGCAATGGAATGCACAAGACGAGCAGGCATCAAGCTGAATGCTGACAAGTGCATCATCAACACCACAGGGAGCAGCTTCTTCGGTTTACTGTACTCACCTAATGGAGTAAAGCACAACCCTGACAAAGTCAGGGCAGTAGAGGAAATGCAGCCCCCTGTGAACAGAAAGCAGCTTCGCACATTCCTGGTTCTAGTAAACTACATGGCTCTATTCATCCCCAAACTGGCAGAACACACAGCACCCCTGCGGGAACTACTCTGAGACGATGTAGAGTACCTATGGTCTGATTGGTCTCCATCACACACGAAATATTCAACTCCATCCAAACCCTCATAGCTTCAGAAACCACACTTGCATACTACGATCAGAAGCAACCAGTAACACTACAGGTGGACACATCGACCAGAGGACTGGGTGCCACCCTAGTTCAAAATGACCGACCAATAGCATTTGCATCGAAAGCTCTGACACCACCATAAACCCGCTATGCCAACATAAAGCGAGAGCTACTAGCAGTGCTGCATGGATGTGAGAAGTTTCATACATACCTCTACGGGAGAACATTCATCGTGGAGAGCGATCATAGCCCGCTCCAGCATATCCACACGAATAACATGATGCAAGCCCCACCAAGACTACAGCAAATCCTCATGCGTCTACAAGCATATGACCTTGAGATACACTACAAGCCAGGCAAGTTGTTGCTGATGCCCTCTCACGTCTTTCCCCCTTGGAGAAGCACGAAATCCCAGAGATGCGAGTTCGCATACAAAACATCGGGAGGGTAACACGAACAAAGTTAGAGCAAGTACGGAAGGAAACAACAACAGACCTGACCCTTCAACTACTCAACCAGCAGATTGCAGATGGCTGGCCTGACAGCACCAAGAAAATTCATCGCTCCATCCGAGCATACTGGTCAGTCAGAGACCACGTAGCAGTAGAAGACGGCATAGTTCTTGTCGGGAGTAGAATGGTAATTCGCAGTACACTGCAACAGATCATCCTGCAACAGATTTACAGTGGCCACCAGGGCATGGAGAAGTGCAAACTACGCCCGAAATCTTGCGTCTACTGGCCAGAAATTTACACAGATATTGAGAACATTGTACCAGCTTGCCAGCCATGCCAGAAGTACCAGCGATCAAAACAGCGTGAGCCCATGATGGTAATATAAGTACCACCGCGTCCTTGGCATACCCTCGGAGCAGACCTCTTCTTCCATACTTAATCATTGCAGATTACTATTCCAAATTCCCCTTCATTCGCAAACAAGAGAACCTTTAATACAGCCAGCACCGTCATCAGCGTGTTGCGAGTTCTGTTTGCTGAACAAGCTAGGTGTCCGATGTCATCATTTACGACAATGGAACCCAATTCCCTCATCGCAATTCCGAGCCTTCGCACAGCAGTATGGTTTCCGGATCCAGACATCGTCGCCCCACTACCCAAGAGGCCATGGTTTCATTGAACTACATATCCAGACTTTGAAGAGAATCCTATCCAAGTGTCGCGAATCAGGAGACGACCCTAACCTAGCGCTTCTGTGTCTTCGCACAACCCCACTCAAATCCAACCTCGCTTCCCCAGCCGAGCTACTGAACAGACAGAAGTACAAAACAACACTACCTTCAATAATTCATCCCCCACATGACCATGAAAGTGTGCGCGAACACCTGAAGACAGACCTATAGTCACAGGCTCGCTAATACTACAAACACGCCACTCCACTCCAAGAACTCCTCAAAGACCAGCCAGTCTACATCCAGAGTCCAACCACCAAGACTTGGAGCCAAGGGAGAGTTGTAGGCAAATCCACTACTTCTCATTCGTACAACGTGGAAACCGGCAGACACTACAGACGCAACAGCATCCATCTCAGACTATGCACACCGAAGATCACCAAACCAGTTTCCAGTCACAGTGTTCCACAAAACCCCACAAACAAACCACCCCTAGTCACCCTTCAGAAACCCCAACAGTAACCTGATCGAGCAGAACCGTTAAACAACCCAAAAGGCTTGATTTATTGTAAGCCAAAAGTAAAATAGAAAGTAAAATCAAAGCAAACCAACAAACCAAATTAATACAACACAATTAAAGGAATCAAAACAAATTAAAGTGGACTCTTGAAAAAAAACACCCAAAAACATTTGAACTCTTAATTTTAAAATCAGTAATTCAGGAGGAAAGGACAATTAATCTAAATTTATGAACATTAATTAAAATGTTTGAACTTTAATCAAATTAAATTTGTATGTGTTGTATTAATCTTTAAAGAGGAGGGGATGTTACATGCACACCACACTAATGTGAATAGCGCCCTCAAGAATTTCACCACACATTCATGTGAGCAAGAAAAGATGGCCGCCAGCATGTGAATAAAACTCAATTCATGTTAAGTCAAAGACAAGTCTCTGTTCTTTCCTAAATGCTACAGAGAAGCATTACAGGGTCCCAAATTGCAGGCCGAAATCACACACGGGTGCTGGTGTGTGGCGTGTACATTTGCACTGAGTGAGGGCAATATGGGCTCCGTGCATCAAAAAAGAGGGTGCCCTTTTACCTAGCAACGACGTCTCGTGGGTGGGGCAAATACATTTCGCTAGAGGGCGCACGCGCCGCACCTTTCCTTGTGTGTGACGCACACGTACACCCGGGGATTTGTACCATGTACACAGTACACGCATTGGCCGCGCTCCGCGGCAAAATATTGAAGTCAGGCAAGATGGCGTCGATCAGTCACCCCAGCTGTACTTTCTTTGCCGGTGAGGGAGTATTTGTGAACGGAGCGGATAGATCACTGCAAGCATTACGCTATGCATGGATTGGAATGGATTAGTTGGGGAAAAAATAAACTTAGCTACACAATTCCCGCAAACGCAACAATACCTTGTGGTACTTCAATATTTGAGTGGACTCTGTGTAAACACGGTGTGTTCACAGTGAGCGATTGGTATATTCATATTTTGGGGATACTGATTCCAGGCAGCCTCACTTGAACTTCGAACATCTCTATCTCCGGTTAGCTACGTCGGACAAAGATGATAGCTATACTGAAACAAAGGTCTCAGCATAAACAACTTATATGCACATGAAAAAGTTATATTTCGGCAAAATAAAGTTGACCTTTGGCAATTCTTGAGCTGCAAAAACGTCTTTAATTTTTGAATTATAAATCTGGAATCCCAATGGGCTGATACGGCACGTGTTTTAAAGGGAGCAGTACCTTACAATTAAAAGGAATAAAGGTTGTACATTTTTATGGTTATGTACATGTGCACTCGTGTATCAGTTTGTGGTTCTCTAAAAGCTGGATTTTATGGAAATGATTGTCAGCTCTGAATTTACAGTCCGTAAGGAGCATAGTTTTGATAATCCACTGAGGATAATCTGTTGATGATAGCAAGGGCCAATGTATAATAAGAATCACAGAGTATAAGATTGATTACCTAAATGTTGGGTCAAAATAGATTACAAACAAAGTAAACGCCCCCCCCCCCTTAATATGATATAATCTCCTATTACTGTACTGACAAGCAGCCGTAGCTACCTGGTAAAATCCATATATTTACACGACCACTATGTAAAGTGCCCCTTCCAGCACAAGTATAATTATGTTGTACCATATACGTCTCCGATCATGACTAATAATAACCGCATCAGTATCAGATCGTTAGTTTTCCGTTCATTTGATTACGTACGCGCACGGGTTTCATAATACTCGTACACAGAAATTGCAAAATATCCCATTAGTTTTTCTTCACTGTGTTTTATTAAATATCAGTGTTTACATACAAAATGTCCAACTAATAGACGCACCTACTACACCAGCTTAACTAGGTGGATGACGTAATGAAAACAACTCTTGCACTCTGAAAAATGCAACTCGTTGGGTACCGCGAAGCTTACTATCGATCCCCATATATATTCGGAAAGGGAACCAGTCTATTGGAGGCACGGTTCTAGAACCAATTTTTTTTTGGGGGGGGGGGGGCTAGCAGGGTGAATCCAGATATTTTTTTTTTCAGGGAGGCGTGCTGAAATGTAGACCGGTTATTTTCTCCAGAAAATCAAAAGGTGGGGGGGGGGGGGGGGGGGGGGGGGGGGGGGGGGGGGGCTCGTGCCATATTTTCAATGGGGAGCGCCAATAAAATCCAAAAATCATTCACACTATATTAACTATAAATGCACCCTTGTCACGACTATTTCGTTAGGGGGAGACCGTTCGCATGTACATCACAATCCTTCTTTTTGCTAATGCAATTTCTTTTTTCGGATTTTATTTTTGGGGGGCTAGACAAAAGCCCCCCCCCCCCCCCCCCCCCGTAGAACCGCGCCTGGTCTATTGTGCATGCCACACGAGTGGTGGGGATTCCCAGGGCCCTGCGCACGCAATACCAGCGTTAAAAATAATTGTTCAGTGCCTGTATTTTCCATAATATTTTCTTGCGATCCCTCTGAAGCGTACCTCTGAGAGTATCATCCACCAAAAGGCATAAACTTAGCAAAACGTAAGTACAATATAATTTCCATGTTGTTCCGTCGTGTAAACGCAAAACCCCATCACGCGTTGATTATTGAACTGTATGGACCAACATCGTTCCTGGTAAACACGAAGCTAATTTACTTTTGGTTGCCATATCACAGACATCAGGGTGAAACACGGAAATCTCAAATTCGCAAAATTGATTTCTCCACAATTAAACGTTTTCCAATGTGCCATATTGCGATTAAAAAAAGAATTGTGTGAAATTATCCTTAGAAAGTGCCCAGTGGGGGAATGCACATATAAAATACAAGCTGAATCGCTCCACGTCCGCACCGCACCGGCGATCTGTTTTGTCGATTTTTTGTGACTGCGTTTAAGATCGCGATATTTGAAGCAATGCATCGCTCCTTCGTTGATCCTAAACACTGCAGGCCCCCGAAATTATAACTCGACACTGAATTATACGTGGCGGGCAGCGAACTCACAACGCTCAGCCTTGGTGGTGGAAGCATGGAGCTGTAAACACATTATGGAAGCAACAGCACTCTATCACGCGACGTCACATGCTTGTGCTTCAAATAGCGGGCACCGTAGACTCAACCTCGTTTCCAGGGTGTGGAGCAGGCTGCAGTACGCGTTGCCATCGACGGTTTTACGCATAGCCGGGAAGTACCACGCAGTGTAGACTTTCGATTGGTCAGACCGCGCAAGGCATACTAATGTTTAGTCCTTCTGAGTATTCGTTGCACTCGGCGCAGGGGCGGCAAGCAAAGCACAGGAAAGAATAGGGACACTTGGTGGCCACGCACCATGGAGGAAAAAATATGTTGCCAAGGTCACCCCATACCACCGGTGAACGCTTTTGCAGAACGGCCGAGTAGGACACGTAAACGAAACCCCTACGTTGACCTCGCTGACCTCGCACAGTCTAGACACGCAGAAAAGCCAGCACGGGGGGCGGCCAGGCAGTCAACGTGAAAGCGTACACGACGGCAAATTCCTGCGCAAAACGCAGTCACGAAAAATCGACGAAACGGATCACCGGTCCGTACCGGAAAATTAGGACGACCCGAAGTGTCCGACCCGGCGGAAGACACCCTCTGCATTTTTCCATGGACGTGGAGCGATTTTGGCGCCGCGGGAGCCCGCGGTCTCGGATCCTTTCAGGAGCAAACATCGTCTCCGAGGCGAGTAAACTTCTCTCTTATATATATAGATACACAGCGTTTACATGTCATTTCACACATTTGTCCCCTTTTTTCTGCACGCAGTCAGCGCACAGTAAACTGGAAAATGTTTTTTTTGCAGCGTATGCTGCAGCCTAATTATTCATGAGATTTTTCACTTTGTAGGGACTATTTTGAGAAATATGAGGATATGGAAGTATCACGACTATTGTCGAGACATTTTATACGGTTAGCGAAAACTGTCATTTTTCTATATAAAACGAAGATGTGCAGAATAAGCTTACAAATCTATGAGTATGACAACATATTTAAATTTAATGCGACACTCTAGCACAAGGGGGCTTCCAGATGTCGGGTACGCTGCTCAGTACGTGGATAATAGTGTAAACGCGGACTAAATGGGCCTGACTAGAAAAATCAACTGGTAATGTGTCCTCTTGTAATGGGGACATTAATTGACATAATTACAAATTAGGGGCGACCAACATCAGTTTTAATTTTCCTCCCTTTTGTATAAGTATAACCAGTTTTGCTAGAAATATAAATAATTAATATGCAAAGTACCCGCAATGCTATCCGAATTTCTAGACGAATAAATTAAAGGGGATGGGGCGATTGAGATTCATAATCACTGTGTAATGGCTATATGGGCCTACATGTACATTGTAAAGTCTCATGCTTTTCTTGTGTAAAAAAAAAAAAATTAATGTACAGTAAGAAAAAAAAAGAAAAAAGAATCGAAGCTATGTCTCATGTTTCCAATGAAGTTCTGGAAAACACAATTATTACTTTCAGCTGCGTTATTTACATCATGAAGGTATACTGAAACACCTGAACCGCTCAAATTTTAAAACAAAACAAAACAAAACCTAAAAGTTAAAGTTTCTCACTATATAACATGGAGGAGAAAAAAGCAGTTTCTTCAATGTATGAGGTTAATGCTCTGGAAAAAAAAAACAAGTACATGTATTAATGCAATACTCTTATAAAAATTCATACCCTGTGCACAATAAGCGACTGAGTCCTTTTAAAACTTAAACAAGACCAATCACGGTCCTCGGCAATAACAAAAGTTAGGTATCCAAACTATTACAATGTGGTAAGAATATAACATTTTGCGACAAAAACGGAAAAAGTAATAAATGCTAAGTTTTGTAATGTTTGCAGGCTTTAAATTTTGTTTAGTACAGCCATTCACTGAAGTCTGGATTGTATTTTGGGTTTTAAAGGTAGAGTAGATCATTTGCAGCTAGCCAAAAAAACTGCTTAAACGTTGCTTAAAAGTTGCTTAAAAGTTAGAAATGTTGCTTAAAAGATACACAAATCCTGTTCTGTTTTAAGTAATGCATATGGAGACAAAGTCGCACAAGCACAAATTATACGACAAAAGAGGCCCTACTGTATCGTGCATGTTGGACTCTAATCAGGCTGTTGTACTGTATACAAGTTATTAATCAAAAAAAAAAAAATAATTACATTGGCCTAGTTATATATATTAAGGCAGTTGAATCCAATAGCCAGATTAGGCACCAACGGTGTTAAATCTAACACCGCTGTATTTTTTCCAAATGTATATTTTTAAATGAATAACGTTGATTTCAATTGCTGATTGATTGATATCATCAATTTCCACTGGGTTTTTTTAACACTGATATTTTGATAAACTGAAGGAAGGTATTAGACGAATGTAGGCTCCCAGCAGTTGCGTTCATCTTTGGGGTTTGCACCATTAACCACAATAGATTTGTTCAAATGGAAGGATTTTTTTCTAAAGTTTTTAAAAAAATTACTAGTCAAAATTAATTCATAGTCACATATAGCTGGCATGTACATGTAATTCACTCACTGGAGCATTGGATTCTAATGTGTATTGTCATGGGTACCAATTCAGTATGGGTTTGATTTTTAGATTGGGGGGACTTTTTTTTATTTCATCTGTCAAGTTCCATTTTTCAGACAACTTGTATTTATAATATAAACAACAGAATATAAGACACCTCAAGACATCTTACTTAATCTGTATCTCAGAACCAAATGCTTTTAGAACGTGTCAAATATCACTCGTTAACTCAACGACCAAAATACGGACATCATATTGTTGCATTATTTTCCCTAGATTGTCAAATCCAATTGAAAAGAAAGCATCTTGCTAGTGTTAAAAGGGTCTATGAAATGAATATTGCACTTGGATGAATATTTGGTGCAAATGTCCATTCATCTTTTGTTAAAAAAAATACAGTTTATTTTAAAAGTTTAAAATGTATCATGCTTTTCCTGACAACTGTGATGTCACGAAATATAAACACTTTTTTCAGAGAAGGGTTTTCTCTTCAAATTATAAACCCAACATGTTGCTTAATTGAAACTATTTGCGGATACAACTTTCTTTTTGTCTAACTGTCATATACTGCATTAACAATGAACCACCGAATGCAGAAAGAAAACCCATCAACCCCCTAAAATTCTGGAGAGGTTTTATGCTGAAACAGATGTGAAACTGAAGTTTCTGCCTTGAATCATGGAAATCTTCATATCAACTCGTACTTCTGATATCATACACACTCTTTTTAAAAAAAAAGGGTCAAAACCTGTCGAGTAAATGTGTTGCGTACAAACGTTGAGTCCTTTCTTACCCAATTATAGGTTAAGTGACGATTTTGCCAGTACCCTTCAAAAGGGAAATTTGACCCTTTGACTGTGCAACCGAAAAAAATTCCAATTGTAAACAACGTAGTGTAAGAAAGCACATTTGACCCAACGTACAACAAACAGGCATATGTGCTCTTAGATGGGTAAATATCACCCCCCAAAGAGTAAAGATTGCCCAAATGTTGCCTAAAGAGCGTTCTCGAAATCGACAGTAACATTCAAGATGGCGGTAAGTCGACTAACGAACGTGCTGCGAGAGTACGTGGGATTCGAAATCGACGATGCCTTTATTTAGAAGTAATCATTTACTTTTCAGGATGCACTGATTAATAAAGTACATCATTAAGAAAACGTGGGCAGTATATGAGGTACCTACAACATTGGATATTTGTGACAAATAGGTCGATGATTGAATAGGGCGATGTGTGTTGTGTGTATCGCACGTGTACAAAATATACATGACATTTGCAACATTCATACACGGTCAGTCTCTTGGCCTGTATGACAGCACTACTTTTTAGCAGAGCATCCATGTTTGGGGGTCAGGTTAGGGAAATGGTTAATACAATATGCAGAAAGGTTGACAGAGCCCCCAACCCCCCATCCCCTGCCCCTGGGGGTCAAAAAAAGAGTGATCATTTGTTGGGTACAATTTTGACGAAACCCCGTTGGGTAAGAATTTCGACTCAATTTTGGGTAAACGTTTTACGCAGCAATTGAGTAAAATTTGACGCAACCCCTGTTGCGTAGCGTTTTACCCCGTCAACGACCATGTTCCCTTTTTACCACCACAAAGAGTACAATTTTACACAACATTGGGTACTTTTTTCTAAGAGTGCACAGAAGTGGTCAGCATATGTTTCAGAACAGAGTATTTCAGGTTCGATGGGAAAGCTGATATTCAATGTATTATTATGTTAACGAAATGCTGCCCTAGTATTATCCTCATCCACTCACTCCCCCCCCCCCCGAAAAAAATGAAATAAAACTGACTTGCGAGACTTGCGTTTGAACACAAATCAAAGTGATGTATTCACTTCGAAAGCCTTTCTCTGGCACTTTCTTTACTTCAGCGAGATTGTTTTATATGCAGCCAGATTGTCTTCTGACGACGGCTTCCAACTCTGACTCCGCAACGCCGCCATCATGAACCCATCACATCGACCGTGCTTCGAATGGCCGCGCGAATTGGCACATTGACCCGGAAATAGACGGTAATAAGAAAAATGTATTACATATGCATAATTATTGATGTTGACGCTGGTACGCCATTAGTTCCCCTTTGCCGTCTACCCATTCGGCGCGGGGAACCAGTCCGTATTGATGTGTACGTCACAGACCGGGGATTCCCATGGCCGTGCGCACGCAATACCAGCGTCAACAAGAATTGTCATTTTTTTATTTCCCATATATTTTCCTGTTTCCTTCTGTAGCTCACTGTGTCGCTACCTGGGATAATCTTAAGAGTATAGTCATCGACTGCAAGGCCTGATCTAAATTGAACGTAAGTACGATATAATTGTCATTTTGTTTCATAGTTTAAACGTAAAAGCTCACATATTTCGCAAATTGATTGTTGACGGTTATAACCAACAACGTTCCTGATAATAACGAAGATAATTTCTCTTGGTCGCCATTTCACAGACATCAGGGTTAAACACGGCAGTCTCAAATTCTCAAACTTGACTTCTCCACAATAAATTTAACGTTTCCACTATGACATGTTGTGATTAAAAAAACCGTTCATCTATTCTTGGAAAGTGCCCATAATTATCTATTCTTGGAAAGGCATAAAAACACAGCGTTTACATATCATTTCGCACATTCTGTTAATTGTCTGCACTTGTGTGCTTTTTGCATAAGTTAAAGGCTAAGTTAAAGTTAAAGGCTAAGTTGTTTTCATTTGTGTAAAGCGTAATGAAATCCCTTTCACAAACCTAATATGTTTTTGAGAGTACTTGTTGCAAAATGTGATGCACAACAAAACCTACCAACTGTGTGTTCATGTTCAATGAAAGAGCGGAGAACATTTTGGCAGCATGCTGCAAATGTTGCTTAAAAATCTGGGTTTATTGTTTTGTAAGTAATGGAGACATAATAATTGTAACGCACTTGCTCAAATTGCGACAATGGACTGGATCGTCCTACTGTATCGTGAATGTTGGATTATATCATATCAGGCAATTGTACTGTAAGCTATCAGTTGTAAAATAATGCATACGCCTAGATCGATAAAAACTGGTTTTTTTCCCAATAGCTAGATAAAATACCAACGGTGTTAAATCTAACACCGTTGCATTTGTTTTTAAGTGTACATACATCAGTGCACGTGGACTATTATGTCAGGCTATTATATGTCTAACTATCACGCTGGAATGCATGTCAAGCCAAAGAACATTTTTACACCATATGTCATATTGATGATTGATCAAAATCGTTGATTTCCATTGATCATTTTTTTAGCAGTGATATTTGGATGAAATGAAGGTATATAAAATGAATGTAGGTCCCCAGTTATCTTTGGTTTTGCACAATAGACCAAAATATACATGATTTAAATCAAGAGGAGTTTTGTTTTCTAACGTTTAGTTTAATAAAAACAATGTAAACAGTAGCAATAATGAAATTAATTGGCCAGTACATGAAACTGGCATGTACATGTCATTCTCTCACTGGTGCATTGTATTGAAACTCAATCTCCGCTCGTTCTAATGTGTAATGTCAGGGTAACAAACCTGGCCAATTCACTTTTTTTCGGAGGGTAGAGGTTCCTTTTTCCCTTCCATTTTGAAAGAACCATTTGTCAGACAACTTGTATTGTTTAACATAAAATAAAGCCATCTTAATTAATCTGTGTCAGAAACAAATGCTTTAGAACGTGTCAAATATCACTCAATAACCCGACAAACCAAATACGGACATCATACATGTCATTGCATTTTATTACCTGTAACTTTCAAAACTATAATAAACTATAAAATAGGGGTAGGAATGTCTTATTCGATTGGCATGGACTTCATCTGTTTTTCCTTTTTTTTCATAAGGGCATAACAGCAATTACTTTTATGCATTAAGCATTTGATATTGCACAGCTTTGCTATCTTTCAGTACAAGCGTATTAAAGGGAATGCATTTTATTCGTAAAAAAAAAAAAAATACAAGCGTAAACTTCTGGGTTTTAATGGGCAGGTCCTTGAAAAAGTGGGCCACCTTGTTAACCCAACGACCAAAATACGGACATCATACTGTTGCATTTTATTCCCTAAATTTCAAAACTATGCTAGACGGGGGCCATTCAGAATTTTCAATGTTTTAAAATTTCGATCTGTTTCCAAATTGTGGATGGGTGGGTCAAGCTAAATAATTGAAAATCGAAATTCACTTTCCATAGAAAAAGATAAAAAAAAAAAAAAATAGATAGATCTTTTGACTTGCCTGAACTACGCGCAAGCATTCCGATATCGCGATGCGTGTTTCTTTTTCAACTTCATCCCCTGTATATGTACTGTACATAGACTTGGACGCCGGGCGTTTGTAGCGGTTAGGCCGTGTAGAGGCAGCAGGGTACCAGGTGTACTAGATCGGCTCTATAACACGCCGCGGGCGTCGATTACCAATCGCTATAAAAACTGGACTATTTAACCACTGGACTCCAAGACTACGAGGACCGCAGCCTGTGATGTGATGTCTGCCCAAACCTGATGTTTTTCTTTCGCTCGTACCCCACGCCCTGCAAATAGGGCGGGGGGGGGGGGGGAGGGGGGTACGAGCGAATGTTTATCTCAGCTACCTCACGTGACAGGCACAACATCGTATGTCACATGTCATCCACCTCATCCAGAAAACGACAAAACCACGGTCATCTTTGTGGCTTCCAAAACTGCAATCTGTCATTCCCAACAGCATATCAGCTGGCAAAACACAAGAAAACTGAAGGTCACCAGTGCAAAAGAGGAAGACCGACAACTTCACGCCGTCACTGACACACATGTACAGGGGTATACATGTTCATGTTCAAGTATATGTACATGCAAGTGCATGTACATGTACATGTTCAGTTTTTTTATTAATCGAAATTAGGGGTGGGTGGGTGGGTGAAAATAATTTGGAAAAAAGTCGAAATTTTAAAACATTGAAAATTCTGAATGGCCCCTAAAACAAAAAGCATTGTCAAATCCAATTGAACACACAATCCATCTTTTAGTTTTTCGTGTTTAAGGTCTGTGAAATGAGTATTACCTTGGAGCATATTTTGTAGCAAATGTCCATTCCATTTTTTATTTTCTTTTTAAACAAATAACATTTTTTTTTTTTTTTTTTAATATTTTATGATTTTCCTCACAATCTTCAGAGTAGGGTCTTCTCTTCAAATTATAAGCCCAACATGTAGCTTTTTGAAACTATTTGCGCATACAGCTTTCTCATCGTCTAACTATTATATACTGCAACAACAATGAACCACTGAAAGCAGAAAGATAATTGAAATAATATCCAGCCAGATTGCCGGATTGACTCTGTCACCCAGCTCTTTGCCATCTACCCATTTGGCGCGGGAAGCGGTGTTTTTATTTGCAGCACACCTCGTCAATGGATCATGATTATTCAGCTAGTTCAATGTTTATTCATATGAAATAATAATTAAGTGACATCATTGCTATCACTCAGTTATGCATGTACATTAAAGCATTTCAAAGAACGGCTTTATTCGTCCAGCTGCCTCGGTGGTCTAGTGGATAGTGGAATTAACTATGGATCTCAAAATCTGTAGTTCGAGCCCATGCCCGTTTTCATCAAATATTTTTTTTGTTGGTTGGAATAAGTTTAAATAAAGGGAAAACAGTACACTTCGAGAACCTAAGTGTTTTCCATCCACACAGATTGATTTATATTCATGTTAGGGTGCGTGATGTGATTGCTTAAAATACGATGTATGCTGCAAAAAAAATACGTGCGCGAGAACCAGTCTGGTTTGATGTGTACGTCGCAATAACAGCGTCAGCCAGAATTGTCCATTTCTGTTTCCCATAATATTTTCTTGTTCCGTTCTGAAGCGTACAATTAACCTTACTGTGTCACTACCTAGAATAATATTAGAGTATAGTCATCGATTGCAACGCCTGATCTTAGTTATAAACCGTAAAAATATAATGTCCATGTTGTTCCGCAGTTTAAATTAAACGTAAAAGCTCACAAACTACGCATTGATTATGGACGTTACAGGACCAACAATGTTCTTGGTACTTATAAAGCTAATTTACTCTTCAAGTGGTCGCCATAAAACAGACATCAGTGTTAAACACGGCAATCTGAAATGTTCAACATTGATTTCTCCACAATTATACGTTTTCCACAATGACATATTGCTATTAGAAAAAGACGTGCAACTATACTGGGAAAACTGCCCAGTGGTACAATGCTTTAGAACATGTCATTTCACACATTTTGTCCTCCTGTTGTGTGCGCTTGTTTTCCCTTGCATTCTTAAAATTTAAAGGTTACGTTGTTTGAATTTTTGGTACCAGTAAGCATTTATGCCATTCACAAACCTAAATTGTTTTTGAGAGTGCTTGTTGCCAGTGCCATGCACGACAAAATTTACACACACACACAAAATGTTTATGATAATGGAAGACCGCGAGGTACATTTTGGCAATATGCTGGAAATGTTGCTGAAAGAAATCCTGGTTTTTTTTAAGGAATCGGGACATAGTTGTTACGCCCTTGCAAGAATTACGACTGTAGAGACCCTGTGCAAATTTTACTACATGTATATTAAACATCAGGTTGTTGTAACCCTGTAAGTCATGCTACATCACAGTAGGACCGTGTGCAATTCGAATGTCATCTAGGTCATATAGCACGGTGTCGAAAGTTTCATCAGATATGATAGATATTTGCCCTTTTGTACCTCAATATTGTGGTTGTCTATTTACCTTGTTTGTGAATGACGTGTTTGTGATACTGTTCAGGCCCCTTTGTGTTTGTGCGAGTGCAATTCATTTGAATGACACTAGAGGACATGTGCCGTATGATAGCGTAGCAAAAATGGATCTAGTGAACTTTTGAACCACAGAAGAAGGGCAGGGTGAACCTGCATGGTAATGGTTCAATGCAATGGTTCAATGTGTAAACAACTCGGTTGGAGTAAGTCTTCATAACAAGTAGTCGGCTGGGTTAGAACAGGGAGGTTTTTTTTGGGGGGGGGGGGAGGGGACGTCAAGCGCATCAATAAGTAAACAAAATAACACGTGCAGCTGTCAGTGAAACTGCTATTTAAATAATGTGGGGAACAGAAGAAATGGGTATGGCAAAATTCTTAGTTTTGTGACTTAATTCTGTTTGTAGGGAATTGCTAAAACAGGGGTTAGCTGAAGCCATATTGTCTGTTTGTACAAAGTAGTGTGGCCAATCTATAACGGAACAAGACAAACTCCGATATAAAGGGGCAGCGCTCGGTGGTATTACTATTAGGGGGCAGTTCAGTCAGCCAGTTTTTCGAGATGGTCTGAGACAGTGTGTTTGAAGCAGTGTTGCTTTGCAAGCTGAAGAGTTATCTGAGTAGAACGTAATTGTAACCTGATTATAGCGTTACCTTGCATATACTAGCTGTTGATGGTACACATTGCATTGTGTTTTGACTGAGTTTTAGTACGACATGTAAGGTGATATATTTGTGCTAATTCTTGTAAATATTGCGCGGAAGAAATAAGTTGGAGTGGGGAAATACATCAGCTAGCTATAAGCATGAAGTACAATAATCCTCTCCGGTGTAAAGTTTCTCAAGAGTCCTCTTTCAAACGGATCAAGTCCCTGGCCACATTCACGCGCGTGCGGGACGACATCCGGGTCACTTAGTAGCCCCGGCGATTCAAGAGTTCATTGACTTTAGAGCAAAACCGCAACAATAGCAATTTTATGTAAACTAAATATATGAAAATTCAAAATAACGTTAAAAAATGTAAAGGGTAAAAGTCATGTGCCCTTTTGTTATGTATCCGTTTTTTTCCATACTTAAACCAACTGATGCCCAGGCAATGTATTTATTCATTCATTCATTCCTAATTATTTCCACATAATCAATGTGATCAAAAACGGTTAAGAAAATGATTTAAATAAACAAATGAGCATCTCGTACGTCTTATATAATTGTAGTAAACCACGATGGTGGTAACTGGGGTGCTGAGGCCTGAGCAACAACAGGTTCCTAGAATTATCCAGGGGTAATGGGTAGTAATGTAGACACACAACTTGACTGCGACCCTCTCTTTTATTTGAAATTGAATTTATTGGGGAAAATCCTGCAAATACACAACCATTTCCTTAAAATAGTACGACGTATGCTTCATATTAAAATAATAATTAAAACCTCAGATTGACAATGTCCTCGTTAGTAGGGAATAATTAATGAGTTATTCTACAAATAGTCAGTAATCCATGGGATGAGAAAATGTCACTGTAGGCCAACGTTACAATATATCAATAACATGTAGGCCTACATTGTTGTATAATTGTCCATGCAACTCACTCAACAGCTGATAAGTTGCCTACTTTGCTACATGTAAGTCACCGTGCACCGGTATGCATCGCAAGTATACTAGTATTCTCATTCATTGGCTAGGACATGAAAGAAACAGTATTTACTGTAAACCTTCATATGAGAAGATCATCAAGACAAATTCATGTACGAAAGCACGGGAAAGACGACATAATTAGGCATATTTCTAGGGCCTAATTACTTATGAAGTGCGCGTGTACGTCCAGCTTGCGCGTGGTGATGAGGCTCTGCACGGATAGAGAGCTCAGTCGCTTAAAGAGGCACTCTGAAGTTGAAAGAGACTATTCATGTCGCTTTTTCCGTATTCCTACATAATATACAGACATGGTCAGCAGCTTTTTCAGAAGTGAACAGCGTATTTTAGGTTCGACGGAAAGGCTCAACTTAATTTTTTTATTATGCTTAGACTTATTTTCGAAATATTAAAAAAAAATAGGCAGCTGAATCATTGTGGGATTGTTTTTAACATCCTCGGGAGATATGTAATCCTGAGCTTTGCCTCGGGTGTCATGTGTCCATGGGCGTCGTCAGGATTGTTTCTAAAGGGGGAAGAGCGCAAATAACAATCCCCAAAATTCTTGTACTTTCTCTAGCATATTCTCAATTTATAATTTTTCGAGGGTGGGCGGGGGACATCTGCCCACCCCACTCCCATTGACACCCCTGCAGACGCCCTTTTTGTTAAATGTGTATTAAATTAATTGCAAATTTGACTGAACATTTCTTTTTTCTTTTTCTTTTATCTCCATTTGTATTTTTTTATGTTGTTTGCTTTTCCGGGCTTTGCCCGATCTCGTTTGGGAAAAAAATTCCCCCGCCCTTTACCTCAATACCATTTTTCATTGCAATGTAAGATGAAAGTTATTTGTATTCTTTTCTTTCACAGGTTGACCACTTCCAAGCTGTGATATCAACTGTACGCGTTGACCATGGATGGTGAGATCTTTCACATACATCTTACACATTCTTTTAATTTTACTTCTTCCCCTGTTACACTTCCCCTGTAAAAATTAGTTAGTCATGTTGGTTAATAAATGTTAGTTCTACCCTACGTCTGATATGACTAATGAACATTAGAGAGACAGGCCAGATGACTACCATTAATAAGTCAATTATTAGTCAAAATGACTAATATTAATAAGCCTTCTGCTTAAACCAAAAGGCGTCTAAAATGACTAAAAGTTAGTCGTCCGACTTTTGCAGTTAGTCACTCAAAGTGATGACTAATTACATTAATCACATGACTTGTCAGATATTAGTCAAAATTACTAAAATTAATTTAATCTTCTGATTAAACAAAACAGCGCTGACTTTTGCAGTTAGTCATTCAATTCAAAATGACGACTAACCGCATAAGTCACATGACTTAAGTTCAATTTCTTGTAAAACATAAGGAAAAGAAGTGTGTTTGCGACCACCGTTGAAAAAGGGCATGATTCGTTAGAAAATATTGCATGCAGTCCAGGGCATGAACGCATGCATGAGAAGTGTAAGTTAAATTTCTGTAGCACATACATTTTTTTTTCGCAAATGCAAAACCTGCAGACCTTGGGGGAAAATGGTTCTTTTTGTAATGACTAGACGAAAGCAAGCATTGGTATGTTTTTTCCTGATTAAGGGGTCATGTTTACTATTTGCTGGTTTAAAGATTTCTCAAATGTGTTTAATCTGTGATTTAAAATATAACGTGCCCTCGACCAATAGGAATGGGTAATAATAACACAGGTATATATGAATAACTGTTGAAGTGCAAATAGACGGAATCATTGATACCGATGCAATTGCATGATTTTTATGATTGGAATACTCATTATGTTCCCGTTGTCAATATTTAAACCATCCGTTCTCGTGGATTTGTTTTTGTCACACATGACGATTAGAATTTACTTCAATTATAGAAAGGGGGCCTGATCATGCTCCCACGACGCCAAGAGATCACGATAGGCCGGAGCCAAGTGATGATACTCCCTCCACACAGACTCCAGATGCATCTGAACCATCCGCATCTGGTAGTGACGGTAGCATTACGAACCAACCTTCACTCCACTTGGTCAATTGTCCTATCATTTTGGGTGATTGCTTGGACACACAATTTAAATATGGTAATTTATTTTGTTTTATCAGCTGAAACAAAAAATACGCAAGCTTAAATCTGAAGATATTTTATTGGCCATCGTTACTGCATGTATGAAATTCACCACAATATTCCATCGGTAAGGATTTCAAGATCTATATTTTTCTCCATTTCAAAACTGCATAAAATGTGGGGAAAGTCATTTTGGAGTGTCAGATCACACTAGCGGTTCAGTTATATACTTCAAGCTAAAGTGGACTGTTACTGTGATACGAATTTTATAAGTGGGGTTTTCTTTTGGTAAGTTGGGGTGTTTGTTTGTTTGTTTGTTTGTTGGGGTGTTGGGGTGTTTGTTTGTTTGTTTGTTTGTTTTATTGGGGTGTAGGGGTGTTTGTTTGTTTGTTTGTTTGATTTATTAAATTGTTTGGATTTTTTTCAGTAAACACGCACTTTATCAAATCAAAATATCAATTTTGGTTTTGCTGGTTGTTAAAATTATTTTAGTCTTCTTTATAACCTGGACCGAAAAGAATTTTTTTTATACAGGTGATTCTCAGACAACTGTCGTCCGGCCAGCTGTACCTGGCGAGTGGCCGACTGAGATGCAGTATGAGTACAATCGCCCTGACGGTCGGACTGGCAAGGAAACCAAATTTAAATATCCCGGTAAGATTAGACCATGTTCTAGTGCTCAAAGATAATCTCACCCCACGAGGAAAAAGAGTATGCCTGGAATTCCAACAAACTATAGCTTGTCCGTCAACAGAAAAAAAAATCTCTCATGGCCAGATTGACCTATCGAGGTAGAATCGCGGTAGAATTGCGTCGACGCAGCTTGTAAAATATTATCCAATTATATGATAAACTAATGGATGTGGAACACACCATATATGAGACAAACAAAATTTCTGTTAACGTACACAATCCCGTACGGTTGTCTAAGGGGCGTGGCTAACTCGCAAACAGCGATATGTCAATTACTATGAGAAGTTTGGTAACTTTGCAGGAGGTCCAATTGCAAAATTTACAAGCTGATGCTGTTCGACAGAAGACGTTCAAAAACTGCTTACAGACACACTTTCGATTGAAGTTTGAAAGCTAATTTTCTTACAAATATCTGAAAGGATTTTTTTCCTTCAATTGTCTACCCCACCAGATCTCCTGCAAGATTCAGGCGAAATTATACACTATGGCGAGGAATTGTGTAACGCATCAGCCATAGGAAACACCATGAAAGTGCAAGAAATTATTAGCCGGCATCCTGAATTGGTAATCAGTGATAACATATTGATTGTATATCAATCAATATGTATATTCATGTCCTTTGCCATATTATCATTTTGTAGTTGTGGCCAACGAGTTGAGTTTATGTCGCTTCCGTGGACCGTGAGCGTGACGTCTTTGTATTCATAGCTTATGAAGTGATTAGTAGTGTGTAGGCTGCGGGTGCTCTATTTTTGTCCAACCATCAATCAAATACAACTCAATTATTCAAGGACACCGAAAATGACTAGTAAGACCAGAATGAATAAATACAATTTGTGGTTAAAGAAACCGTCAACGTAATCTTGTGACATATAACATGTTGCAGGTCAAGTTTCAGAACAAGCAAGGACAAACTCCACTACACACAGCCGCTTATGGTGGTCACGTGGGTGCCGTCGACGCCTTAGTTACCAATGACGCCCCACTAGAAAGACAAGATAAAGAGGGACAAACGCCACTAGCGTCTGCAGTAGATGGGTGAGCATTGTTTAATAGGTTTATATTGAACAGATTTAATTAATCGCATTCGCTGATACGAACAATACTTTATCGGTCTCTTTTGACAGAAATGAACCAAAAGTAGTGAGGTATCTTTTGGAAGCTGGCAGCAAGATAAATGCATCAAACAAGATGTCCTTCACTCCACTGTACTTAGCTACTCTACATGACCAACAGAAGTGCGTCGAAATACTGCTTGAACGCTGGCCAGAAGCGTGTAATATCAATTTCAAGGTAGGTCGATTAATTGCCGTTTCTTCCCACAAACCAGACGGAGGTATTTTACACTAAATTCCTTGTATCTTCAAACGGACGGTCGCAGAAATCTGGGAGTTGCAGATTATGATAATTCATTCTTCTGGCTTTAAGTCAATCTATGTCTGGCTTTGAAAGCAGAACAACCACTGATCATTGTTTTCTTGAATATATGGGGAATGAGGCAATTGCCTATGGAGCTGAACAGAAAATGACCGTTTGTGACAAACCTTTGGTTGTTTATCTCAAGGAATCCCAAGAACCCAATATCGCAGCACACTGGGGGTAGCGGTTTTGTAAAAAAGATAAAGTTCTCTTTCCATTCATATAAGGCTCAATTGTATTGGTTTAAAAACCACTGATAATTTTTTCGTCAAAGTTCCTCCCCCCCAAATGACTGGATTTGATGCAGAGGTCAGTCTTGTGAGTGCACGTGACCTAAGTCCGCATTGTTTTGTAGGGCCGTTCCACTCACTCGGGGGTATTAAGAGAATCACCATGTTGCCGCGTATTATCATGTAGTATGTACATGTGCATAACGACCACTGATTTCGTTTAAGTTTGACGTGTTTTTTACAGGCCTCCATTTTCACTTTTGTGACATGTTCATGGACTTGTCAACGCTTTATGAACCAACTTGCAATTGGCATTTTTTTTTTATTAACTGTTTATATATCTAAGTATAGTTTTTTGTTCTTGTTCATTTTGCAATATAATTTTATGTATACTTTATGTGTTTGAACACTCGTGGTTTGTGACAAAATATATGTGAACGGATCGTTTAAATGCCCAAAAAATACAAAGGCAGCTTGCTAGATGTGGGGGTGTATGCGGACGAACTTGTCCCTCAGTTTGTATCATGTACCTAATATTGAGAATGGAGGATCCTAACAGTGTCTGCGTGGGTGATGGCCAGCGTGTTGCATGTGGTATTCAAATCGCAAGGTCAATTAAGCAAGTTAAGGAGCTGTCTCACACATATTGATCTTTTGTGCGTTTGGGTCTCAAACTTTTCATTATGAGTGAGTATCACCCGTTATCCACGGATCCAAGTCTCCTTTTTAACGTCTGATTATGTCAAAGCATGCAGATTTATGCGATCTCGCGCCACAGCCAATCGGAGTCGACTCTACTAAATCATTTCATTCCCAAATCAGAACTGAAACCGTGATTGGTCAAATCGAATCCATGTGTTGTAATGCAACAGCAGCCGCGCGCGTACGTGTCGCGTAACATAATAGCGCGTGGCCAAAGCCTTTGTTGCTGTGTTAAGCGGGGTTATTCCAACCTCGTCCCCAGGGTGTCGAACAGTACGCGCCCATCACTACCTGCTCTCTCACCCTGGTATTGGATCATTTGCATGTGCAAGATTTTTGAACACGTATGCAAATGAGGAATAGTCTGGTGCCTGGATATGCGTTACATTAGCGTTTGTTTTTGTATGCGGTGTCTGGGGTAAAAACAGAGTCAATTCGTCGCAGCGCGAGCACGTCGTGAGTTACAAAAACACGATTTTTTTTAAATTAAACTGTTAAGATTTTATCGAGACAACATGCAGTATCATATTTCATATTAATATGACCTTATTGGAAAAGGAAATTAGCATTGTCGAGAAGGCATGGACAAATGATCGCGAAAACACGTACTGCACGTTGTGAATAATAACACCAAGTACACGATAAAAATCCATTACTAGCCAATTGCGGTATCGAATCAGGATACAGGAAGAAAGTTTCCTATCCAGGGTTTGCTATTGGAAACCAGGTTGGAAATAAAGTAAGCACTGGGGACGAGGTTGGGGTTATTCTTTATCCATGTCTAGATTTGTACATAGGTGAATGACCGCATACCCGACATAGAAAGCGCCCGCTGATTGGTCAAAATCTAGAGGTCAAGATGCGATTGTCTTGCATAATTAATCAGCGAATCTGTTCATATGTAATAGACCATGGCCTTCGCCACGGTCTAGCACATAGACTAAGATGGAGGAGGGGCATTCCGGATATTTAAACAAAGCAATTTCTTTACCTAAACGTGTATTCATAAATACCTCAGACAGTTTACGCATTCCTATTGGTCGAGAACCCGTCACGTGGCCGGTCTTAAACGGATGATAAAGACATGGCTAGCTGGTCTTAAACACTTTTCCAGTGTCACAATAAAATGTGGACTCCTAAAAATCCAGTGCCTCTTAGCGTTTCATTGGTTTAACGTTCACAATCCTCACGTAGGCATGCGCAACACTACCAGGGAGTCAAAATTGTATAGTTCTAAATTCAAAACGCAACGTGCCAGGTGCGTTCTGCGCGACATTGCGCAGAACATGATACGCGCGCGTCAATCTCCATAAAAGGGTTGTTTACATCTTACTCGCCAGCTGAACCATCCATTATTTTGCAAGAGGGATGTTTCAAAAAGCATAAAGTGAATTTGTTGAACAAAATCGGGATGTTTTGAACGAATTATATGATTTTTTCTTACCGAAAAGGTATTTATGAATGGGAATAAATATGTGCTCCGTCGGTATTTATCACACTGTTTAAGACCACTTAGAGTCTGGGTGCTGATAATTACCCTCGGCTCCGGCTCGGGTAATTATCAGCGCCCAGACTGATAATTACCCTCGCCTCCGGCTCGGGTAATTATCAGCACCCAGACTCTAAGTGGTCTTAAACAGAGTGATACAAACCTCCGAAGCACACATTTATTTCCTTATTAAAAGGTCAGTCAAAAGCAAAACATTGGCGAGATTTTCAAAGACGGACTGTGATTGAATCATCAGTAAAGAGGAATTTCGAATTAGCATGGTATGCGCACTTCCGCATTGAAACCGAGGCTCTCTGTGGCACGAATTCTGCACGCGCTATTCGTCACATTGCGGGCAGGTAGGTCGGCCGTTGGCTCTCTCGTAAAAGTACGTTTTTCTTTCCTGTAATCTTGAGATTTTTAGTGGTGTTGGCATGTAATAAATCCCAAGTTGATGTAGCATAAATATACGAGTATGTCACTGCCATACTATTGTAGGATATGCCAATATTGTTCACCATTTTTTCGTTCTTCGACGCCCGGTTTTTGTGTATGTATATCGGCCATGTCGGCAGATTCGAGGAACCTGACGATAACGCGTGGTCACTGTAGGCTGAAGTTCAGAAACTATACCAATTTTCAAGGATCCTCAAACAAGAACATTTTATACTGAAATATTATTTTTTCGTAGTTTTGTTATGAGCTTAGGTTCCTCAGTTGTTTTGGATAGATTGGAAAAATATTGGAAAGACAATAGTGCCATTTTCAATTAATTACAGGGTTGCATTTGTGAATAAATGGAGGCTCTAGTCGTATATGCATATTTACAAATAAAGCAGATGTATGTTTAACAATTGTAGAAATATAGCCGCATACTTGGGGTGAGATGGTCTGATTTCTTCACCAACGAGGCCATCTCTCAGAAAACCAGGCTGGAGGATATTCGCTGTATTATATCTTCACAGCATCACTCCATCTTCGGGCACATTCGTCGACTCCCTAGCAACACCCCAGCTCACGCCGCCCTCAAGTTGGCCGTTGATGCATCTACAGGAGTCAAGCCTGATCCTGGTTGGTCACGACTACGCGGCTGCCCCCGAAATACCTGGGTGCAGCTTGAGGCTGACTATACTCTGTCAGCCCCTGCCCTGTGGCTCATCTCGACTGATCGGTTGGCGTGGGTTTCTCAACGTTCCAAAGCTGGATTTGGAGACTGATGATGATGATGATGATGATGAGAAATATAGCCAGAGCAGTGAATTGATTTAGAATAATCCACATAAGAAATTTTACTAGACATCATTGTCATTTTAAAACTGTTTTTAATAATAACCTCAATGGATTTCTTTTTATTATTCATTAAACAATGGCTAATCTCACAGCAAATGACATTCCAGGAACAAAACGGGATGTTTCTGTGCCTGCCCTTCAAAAACTAAAATGTGAAGACTGAAAAGCTAAAGATTTGGCTTAAATGGTGTGGATTCTTGCAAGGCCAAGGGCTTAAAAACCAAAGCGCACCAAGGGCTTAAAAACTAAGGCGCAGATGATAGAGAGGTATGTATGCAGTAAACTGTTAGGCCACAAACAAAATTATTCTGCCTCCGTTTACATGGCATTTGGAAATAGGGTGTAGGTAGGTAGGGATTTTTTTGGGGGGTGCATGTTTCTACGATCATGTGGAGTTGTCGGTGTATAGTCAAGTGTACTAAAAGGAGGTCATTGATGATTCTCGGGGTTTTCCTCATTTTTCAAATTAGGATAGGGGCTGTCGAAATAGGGTAGGTAGGGTAACCGGAAGCAAAACTATTATTTTGGGGGCCGAATTTGTACACCGTTTAAGGCTAATTAAACTAGTGTCTGGTGCTGCCTATGTTGTGGGTAAGCATTTGGGCATGGCGGGGAGGGGGGGGGGGGGTGTTCCTAGTACATTTTGTGTACAGTCACCGACCAAGGTGGACAGATAGGTTACTACAGAGAAGGAGGGGGTGAGGTTGTCTTGGGGGTGGGGGTGGGGCAGGGACAGAAGGGATCTTACAAGTGGAAAAAAAAATAGCCGTGTTTGGGAAACTGTTGATCACTGCCGGGGGAGGGGTGCGGCGCCCCAGGGTCAGCTGGTATTAACTGGAGCAGAATGGTGCGACTTTGTTGTTTACACACACAGGTTTAATCACTCAACGAACACCATTTGAATTAACATTTTCGAATATCCTTTATAAAAAAAAATGCAGAAGTTTATTTTGGCCTTCACATCAAAGTGGTTATTGAGCAATTCTAATCTATTGTGTCTCAAATTGTGGGTTTTTTTTGCAAGTAATAGTTTCTACTTCGACCCATTTAATGGGGAGTAAATATTGGTCACTAGTAGCAGTATGAGTATATCAGGTACCTTCACAGTGTTATAACTTTATCAAGACATTTCAGCACCCACAGCATTGGCCGAGATGGTTCTTTTTCTTATATTTTGCATAAGAAAATATCAGAAACAAAAATGTGTAGTTAAATTACTCAGTCGTATGCATTTATGAAACTTAAGGTGAGAGAGAGGATGTACATCCTTATTTTGACCTCTTTGAGTGAACTAATATTTTTTGGTAAGTTTTGCAAACTTGATTCAAGGGCTTACATCAAAATACACAGTACAAAAAAATCAGTCAACAGGCCAAGCACATTGAAATTTATGTTTTACATTGTATTTCATATTTATTTCCTAAGCATTACATATGACAGTAACTGAATGTAAACCAAGCATGACCAAATCTACCCCTTAAAAAACTATGATATATCTTTTCTCACTTTACTAAAAGTCAAGAAAGTGCTGGATAAATGTATTTGAAATAAAGTGAACAATGGATGTATGTATTTAATTTAATATCAGTGAGACTATTTGTTCTTTCTTGGAGTGTAGAGTTTAAACATTAGGCAAAAAAATAGTTCTGCTTCTGATAGCCCCTACCCTAATTTGTTTTATTTTTTAATAGTTTTTTTTTGGTTTTGAGAAGGGGGGGGGGGCATTGAGGGGGAAAAACATGAAAACCATCAATCATTACATGCACCTTTTATCTAAAGGCAGACACCTCCATATGATCGTACACAAAATCCCCCCCCCCCCCCCACTAAAAAAAAACCTTTACAATACCCTGTTTTCAAATGCTTTGTTATCGGAAGCAGAACTGTGGCTTTTTGGCCTTATACCAGGCATTAAGATTACTGGATTAAAGATGTTTATTATGTCCATTTTTGTACATACATGTACATGTACATTGTACTACTAAAGAACTAAACTTGCTTATACAATTCTACGGGAAGAATTAAGACATCACTATTTTTTTCCCTGCAGTGACCTATCATCAGAAGTGAAAACATGTCCTAAAAAAGTCAAATTTGTAGCAGGGAAAATATTGAAGCATGGGCCTACTGAGTAAACAGTTGGATTGGAATTTTTCAGACAAGTCTCATCGGGTTTGTGCACATGCAGGTTTGGAACTCTTTCCAATCCTTCAATTGATTATGAATCAATAACTTTAAAAAAAAATGGGAGTGAGGTTCAAGTATTTCTTTCTGAACAGCGTAGGTCTACAACACATAGTTCTACATGCAGCACTACAAGAGTCAAGGATCTCGAGCATGATGAATGCACACGTTGATTTTGATTCACGAAAACGTACACATATTTCACTCCAAATTAGACTTTAAAACAGACTGAATTTTCTTCATTCAATTGTACATTTGTATGATATGTCGACACGATTCAATTGTACTTTCAGTTGTACTTTGTAGCAAACACAGACCGTAGACCACAGAGAAAGGAACGCGCGTTGTGCATATGACGGTAAAACGTGTAGTTTCTGCTGACACAGCCAGCCTCGTTTTGAAACCCAGAAGTTCGCAGATTGGCAATAAACTTGTTGTTGTGCGATCCCTCTATAGGGAGCCCCCCCCCCAAAAAAAAACCCCTCCTTTTTAAGGCCTTTGCTCCTCCCCTTTAATTGAAACCAAGATACGTCAGAAATCGCACCTGGAGAGATGATTGAAATTAAAGAAGATCTTGAATTGAGCAGAGTGTTTTTGGCCTCGGGTCCCACATCAAAAGGAGACCTTCCACAAAATGCTTACTATCCTGCTGTGAGGGGAAAACAAACAGTAATGTTGACGCAATCTGAGAATGTGGTGCTGCTTGCCTAAGAATAACTTGATTTCAATCCCATTTCTTTGCCACAGGACAGTCGCGGTAATACACCACTTTTTATCGCCATCCGCATGAGCAACAAGCCAATAATAGATTTGTTGGTGGGTCATCAGAAAGTTGACCTCACTCTGAAAGACAGCCAAGAGATGAACTGCTTGCACTACGCAGCCCTTTGTGGGAACAGTTTGTAAGCATTTTCATATATTTTGATTTGGTTTTTTTAAGAAAATGTTTTTACTTTTTCTGCAAATAACTCTTTGCCTCATACTATACTTAGAATTAGTGGAAAACACCTTTACTTAAAGAGATATATACACTGTTATTTCGGTTGTGTAAAAATCAAACGGTTGTGTACTATATGAACCTAGCAACCTGTTGTGTAAATTGTTGTTTACAGAACTTGTGTAAAATATTACACAACTTGGTCATTTTTTTACACAACTGGTTGCTAGGTTCATATAGTACACAACCGAAATAACAGTGTATTACGGTCTGGAATGCGCCAAATTGGGTTGCAAAAAGCGTTTTAAAAGAAACGACATGAAATAAAAAGAGCGTTTAAATGTAGGATATTAACGTCCACACAACTATCCTTTAACAATTGGGCGGTTTTGTATTGTGTTTTCTTGCGAGATAGGCCGAGAATGAAATTAAAATTCGAGCTGTGAGTGGGAGTCGTGAATCCAGCCACACAGTTGCTCGCATTCTGAGACACAACATTTGTGTATTGGTAGGCCTATATTATATGCATTAAGTACCACACACAAAACGTATACCCTGCATTAATTAGACACGACTTGCAATACGTACAGGTATGCCACAAAATGTCTTTCGCATCAGATGTATACAACCGCTTTTTTTTCTTTTCTATGGACCGGTAAGAAATTAGGTTTGTTTTCTTTCAACCAGACCTTTAAATATATGATAAGTAAAAAAATCCAAAACATCAAATTTTCGGGGATTTAAGGCCGTAATGTCCCTTTATGAAACGGGCGAAATTATTCGAAAATTGCAGTTCTGGTACATGACCATGATTGTAAAAGGTTCTTGTATACCTCGCTCTATATCCTCGCGTGTAAATAGGTCAGTCGTTTTGACTTATATAAGTTAGTCATGCTAGATGACTCAAAAAACGATTTTTTTTTAGTCCTGTGACTAAATCCTCCGACGTCTCAAATGACTTATCAGTTAGTCATGTAACTTTTACAGTTAGTTATTCATTGTGTTGTCATTCCTGTGACTAAATCATCCAATATCTCAAATGAATGACCAATTAGTCATGTGGCTTTCACAATTAGTCACTCAAAGCGATGATTAGTCACATTTGTCAAATGTATTAGCTAACACGACCCGTCAAGACGGTGTTTGTCTAGCTTTTAGTTGTATGAAACGATAGTCTATCGTAGGTTTCTCCAAGCAAATGGCTTGCCAATGGGACACAACATATCGACAGCAACTGGACACGAACCCCTGGCCCTCTGATTATGAGTGGCAAACCTTATTCATTAGGCCACACATCCCCTACAAACGATTAATGAAGCATCGATACTCCAAATTGTAATAGCGGGCCGATGAGGTTTGAATATTCCCGCGCACCGCGCTACAGGGGGCCGTAAATGTCACAATGCGCATGCATGAGGGTATCGCAAGGCTATTAATTTGACTGATTTGACTCTTTAGATGAATCATTCCAATTCGACAAATTTTCATTAACAAGATCACTCAAAAGTTTAAGCCATTTATCAATGGTTGACAGTTATGTTTCGGTTAAATAAATACACATATTGTTAAATGGATCAAAATCAGGTACTAGCGACTGAGGAAATAATAACACTTTTGCGAAAGTGTGACTTATTTTGGTTAGTCATTGCACCCTGATTTTAAACTAATGTAATTATAAATAAGTCAATTGGATTAACAGGTAAGTCTAACAGCCATTAGTCAAAATGTCAAAAAGTCAAAGAGTAGTCACTTTGACTTAATTTTTGCCAAAATGTCTAACTTGGCTTTATAGTGCGATAGCATAGTTAGTAAATCGTGACATCGAACCTCTAGGTAAATTATGTTGCAAAGTTAAATTATGTTTACATTTCAGTCCTTCGAATAACTACGTCACATCTTTGCACTTTGTGGGTGGCTTGCCAAATAAACTCAATCATATCAAGGAGTTTTCGTCACACGAAGAACAGGCCAGGTAGCAAACACTAGGTTATGACAAATGCCCTCAGTGATGTTTTGATATTTTTCCGTTATAGTGCCGTGGAGAGGATTCTGAAGGTGGCACCAGATTTAATCAACATCCCAAGAAGTGACGGGCTTACAGCACTTCACATTGCCGCTATAAATGGCCGCACGGATGTAGTGCTGACACTCGTAAAACAGGTAAGAGCTTTCTCTTGTTACATTCTATCAGAAATTAGTTTTAGTAAAGCCTTGGATGGCCTGTGATGTGACATTGTGGTCGTTGTTACTCGTCAATACATCGAGATCATTAGGAGCAACTTCATCGGGGCTGTTACGGCTAATGTTCATAAACAACCCTTGATGGAGGTGCACGCACCGAAAGCCTGGAGTTTGCTTTCGGTGAGCACTGTTTTATATTCTTTTACAGTTTCTACCATGAAGAAAATGTTTAGATATGGAAGCATTTCTTATCACACCCCTGGTGACCTTTCAGAGGCCAATGACCTTGAACGTATTCTATTTTGACCCATATTAAAGATGTTGGTATTCTTGCCGAGGCATGAATTTTCAGATATGTGAACATTTTCATATTAGACCTCTGGTGACTTATGAGAGATCAATTAATTTTATAATACCTGTTGGGGAATAGATAAGTCGATAAACAATTCTTTGGCCGAAAACTGTGTTAACCGTAACCGTTTATTCCACAACAATATCTCAATACACATTCATAAATACCTAGGACAGTTTAAGCATTCCTATTGGTCGAGAGCCCGTCACGTGGCCGGTCTTAAACGGATGATAAAGACAAGGCTAGCTGGTCTTAAACACTTTCGCAGTGTCACATGAAATTTTGACTCCCATGAAATCCGGTGCCTTTTACGTTTCATTGGTTGAACGTTCAAATTCCCCACGTATGCATGCGCAATACTACCAGTGAATCATTATTTCATAGTCCGATATTCACATTACACCAGCCCAGCTGCGTTTTGCACGGCATCGCGAAGTGTGCGTGACCATGAAGGTGGAATGCGCGACGCGCACGCAATTGTTGATGGGCATTCCATATTATAGTCAGAGGGGTGTTTCGTAAAACATGAAGTAAAATTGTTGAGCAAAATGGTTAACAACGTCTAGTTTTTGACTTGTTTTGATTTTTTGACCGAAAAAGATTTGTTGTTTTTATTTGACCAAAATGGTATTTATGAATGGGAATACATATGTGTTTCGTCGGTGTGAGTCTGGATGGGTGATGATTACCCTCGGCTTCGCCTCGGGTAATTATCACCCATCCAGACTCACACCGGTTTTAAACAAAGTGATATAATACCTCCTGAACACACATTCATTCCCTTATTAATTGATTGAACTGGTTAAAGCGAACTTAGTCATATCTTGGTTTCCTTGATTCTCAGAAAGATTACTATATGAATTAGAAATAGTCCTTAAAACAATGATCAAGTAACTTGGTTGAACTAAGAAACTGACCAGTGACTTTTGTGTGTGGGCAGTGAAGGTCATTTGCTCTGTATAAAACTATAGGGACTACATGTTGCATAGGCACTGTGGGGGTGTCTGTGTTAAAAGGAAAGCAATGAGTAATGCATTCAGGAGAATTAATCTTTATACAGAAAAGTTCAAAAGGAACATTGGTAATTAAAGTGTGATAATCGACTAAAAGGTAAAACAAATTGATAATTAAGAATTGACAATCTGAAAACGCTACTTAAAGCCCCCTTTCAGTGAGTGTGTGGCAATTAACGAGCGAATGATGATGTGCACGACTAAACGATATGATGTGCAAGACTAAACGTTATCAGAATAGCCTCATCCGATATTTTGCTGACCTTTTGAACAACAGTTCCAAGTCTTAACTCCCATTCATACTGGAATTTGATAATCAAAAAAAAAAAACAATAATACAAAATCCTATTTTATTCATGTACTCCATTCTTAAATTAAAAAAAAAAACCTTCCTTTTTTATCATGTACTATTCCGGTAGAGTACGCTTTTTTTATATTCCAATGTGCAAATCTTATCTCATTTTTTTATGTACTGTATTCTGATATTTGTATGTATGATGGTAAATGTTTTAGTAAATTTGTATTTCTGATTTTGTACGCATTGTGACAATGTAGCCTCTGGCTACAAACACAATGTTTAATAAAACAAAATAATAATAATAATAATGATGACGATGATGATGACGATGACGACGATGACGACGATGACGACGATGACGACGATGATTAAAGCGCACTTATCCGGAAACCCGATTAAGGCGCCTACACCCAAAACTCGTCAAGTTCCAGTCATAGAGAAATAACTAGTGAAGTAGATGAGATTTCAGTTCTCTTTTAAAGATGTTCAGGGATGTTGTTTGACGGAGTGTGGCAGGGAGTTTATTCCAAATGGCAGGTGCTGCCTTGGCTAAGGCACGTTGACCATAGCGGATAGTTCTAGTTCTTGGTTCTGCTAGTAAGTACGAGCCCGATGATCTGAGAACCCGACCTGTTTGTTTGAGGGAGATGAGCTCACGGAGATACTGAGGAGCACGACCGTGCAGGATCTTAAACACAAGGAGGCAGATCTTGTAACTGATCCTCTTGGGTACCGGTAGCCAATGTTCTCTCAGAACAGGTGAAATTTGTTCGTATTTTCCACATTGCACAACGACCCGAGCTGCATTATTCAAGACACGTTGCAAACGTAATATAGACATAGCAGGTAGGCCAACGAGCAGGGCGTTGCAACAATCGAGACGTGAAGAAACAAAAGCATGGATGGCCTGTTCTGCTGTTTCCAGGTACTTGCGGATTCTGCCTGGTGATGTTGCATAGGTGAATGTTAGCGCTTCTGCACACATTTAAGATGTGTGAATCCATATTGAACAGATGGTCGAACACAACTCCCAGATTTCGAGCAGAGTTGGAGACTGACAACCCGTGGTCAGTGATGGTGAGATGTGGTGAGATGAAATTCGAGTAATCAAATCGAGATCTAATTATGAGAATCTGGGTTTTTTTCGGCATTGAGACGTAGAAAATTGCGACTCCTCCGTGACTGGAAGTGGCAGAGGCAGTCATGCATCTGGTTGACTGATGTGGCGGTATCACCACTAGGTGAAAAGGCCAGGTGAAAAGACCAGGTAAAGCTTGGTGTCATCAGCATAGAGTGGAACTGAACACTGTGATGTCTGGCAATTTATACTAACAAACCGGATCTATGAGATTTCCTTCAAGACACGAAGGGCCAAATTGCGAATTTTCAAGCTTTTATCACAAAGTGCACAATTCTTGGAAACATTGGAGCTATGCCGCTCCATTATATGAAGGTAACAACACACGGACATTTTAATAGTTTTGTAAAGTATTTAATCCCTGATATTAGTCTCCTGTTGTCCAAGAGTGAATATGCAGTTTACTTGAGTGAAACTGCCCCCCCCCCCCTCCACCATCTGACCTGAAATTAGGGATATTTAGAGATAAACTAATTCAATCGGAAAGATCCAATTTTTAGTCGAGATTCAAGATAAGTTATTTTTATCTGGCAAAGCTTCGGGTAAGTAGATAATATTTTGCAAAGCATTGTAGTTTAAAGTACGACCGACTTTTACTCAAAAACACCTAAAATCCCGGTTTTACTATTTAGAAAGAAGAAAATGGGTCCGGAGCTTCTGTTACAATAATATGTTACATAAATATATATATTTATATATATCTCCTTGCAAAGAACAATTGCGAAAAAGAACTCAAATACATGAAGGATAAGACGGCACTGCTTCTGGCCGTAGAGAAACAACACGCCGAATGCGTCAAGGCTCTACTTGACAACGGTGCTGATGTGAACGCCCAGGACTCAAGGGACCAATCCTGCTTCCATTTAGTCATGGTAAGAAGTGTAAGTGCTCAGTGTTTCTAAACAGGGGCAGCATTCCTAGATAAATCTAAAAATTTGACAATAAAAACATCAGTGGACATTTCAACTCATTAGCTGTTTAGGGGTACATGCTCCGAAACAGCTCTTGCGTTGGTTAAGATTTCTTTTCTCATTATTCAGACTCCTCTCAATAGGTTTTGTACCCGTATTTCTTCTGACCATACATTTTGGCTTTTCATGAGACCGATAGACTGCAGACTGGGCCCATACTTAGACAACGACCCAGATCTGTTCTTAGAAGATATTCGTCACGATGACGTCATTATGTGTCAAGTTACTTAACATTAAACATGCATTTTGTGGCCATAGACTTTCTACGCACTCGGTTGGCATGGTAAGCTCAATATTTTTATAAGGTTACAGGGTATCACTACCGGTCCTGAAGGCCTCTTTGGTCTTGACTCACAGAGGCGTCGTAAAGTTAATTCCCCAAAGGGGGAGGTAACTGCTTTACTTTGACCCATTTATGGTTGATTGAATATTACATGTATTTTCATTGTGGTTTTCTTACAGGCCTTTGTATGTTTTATCCGACTATATTGATCCCAATGCCTTGATTTTCTGCAAGTTTTCTTTTTAGTTGTGCAGTACTTTTTTTCTGTTTATTGTTCAAACAAAAATTGTACGTGTACCTATAGATGTGTTAACACATGAACATCTAACGGACGTCCGTTATTTCAAACAGCCGAAACAAATTTTGTTTGTCCACAAACACAATTTTAGCTTGAAAGCGGAAATGTATTGTTTCTGTTCTGATTTTTGTCTGTTTCGGCACTTTGTTTTCGTTAAGATTTTTTTTTGCTTTTTGGCTTTTCCGGAAAGTTGCGGAAAAGCCTTTGTTTTTGTTCTGATTTTTTTTCTTTCTTCCGATTGTCTTGAAACTTGGGGGTAGGTAGATACTGTTAATAGTATGGAAAATCTGAAGTGAAGTCAAGATGAAGTCATCAGCTTTTGTTTTTAAATTAATTTATAAACCTTTTACATTTTCTACTAATACAAAGATTTGACATTTGAGGGTTTTTTAAATGCGGAAAAGCCTATGTCCTGTTCATCGAACGTGCATAGCTCTAATTCTCTTTGTCATTGTAAATTTAGTCTCTAATGCAGGAATTAACTTTCAGTCAGCAACTTAATGACATTGTTTTTTTTTAATTGACAGAACCAGGGTGCTGTGTCGTCCGTAATTTTTCAGCTGTTACTGGAACGCGAGGGTGCTGACTTCACACTGAAAAACAACCAGGGACTCAGTTGTTTGCATTTTGCTGCACATTCAGGAAATACGCCGTACGTACTTTAATCATACAGTACAAGATACAAGATGCAAATCGATATGTGCCTTAACTGATTCCACCTTTTTTGTATTCAAAATGTCTCTGTTATGATATGGACATTTGTGGCAAATGCATGTATAACCCTTCGCTTATCTAGGTGTCGGGCAGCCGTGTTAGTTAGTCGCCACTGATGATAACACTCACTGTTTAAAAAATGTCAGAATTTTGAATAAACAGCAACAAAGTAGTTCATCTACAGAGTATAAGGCATAATGCCAAATTTACAGTCGTTGTATTCGAATTATTTTTTATTGGAATAATGTAGTGCGATCGAGAAGATTTTGGAAGTCGTGCCGTGGTTGATCAACCTGCCACAAAATGACGGTATGACTGCGCTACACATCGCTGCTAACAAGGGCTTTACAGACACGGTAACGAGCCTTGCAAAGAAGGTAATGAAAATGGAATTGAATGTTCTAAAAAAAGGTTGCAGTATCACTATTTCAAAGCCATGAAATATTCCTGCTTTCATTGTAGTACAGTGTAACTTACTTGACGATAGCCACATGGTTCACCGATTTTTAATGTGTTGAAAGCAGTACGATCATTGAACATGTTGAGACTTTATGGTGCTGATATACGTGGCGGATAATAGCGCGGATATTATCTCATATTCATGAATTGTTTAACTAATAAATGTTTCTTATTAAATATTTCAACCGTTTAAGGGGGCTATAGTCACCGATAATAGCTCGCGCCTTTAGCGCCGGCCTTATCGGCGACCACGCCCCTAACTGGCTTTAAACAAAACGTTTATAACTGCTCCATCACATTGTTATTTCCTTGGTCCGAATAAGGAATTATAACATCAAACTTGAGCCGATACCTTACAAAACCTCTGCGGAGGAAACTTTTTGTGTGAAGGTTGTTTTTGTTTTGGTTTCAAGGATAACTGCTCAAAGGGTCTCAAAAACAACAACGGAGTGACGGCACTGCATCTTGCTGTTGTCCAGATGCACTACGAATGCATAGAGATTTTGCTTAATCACGGTGCCGATGTGAACGCCCAAGATAAGGAAGGTAACACTAGCCTCCATCGTTGCATGATGACAGCCACCTTGGATGCAAAACTCCGCCCAACAAACCAGGTGGGTTTTGTTTACATTCTTAAATCGACAGAATTCGTGCTACCGTACTGTGCGTATTTTTTTTTAATACCAGTTAATTCCTCAATCATTTCCGTCAAATATTTTCATTCTCCGGCCAGGGATTTCATATTGGAACCTAACTAGAAAGCGTGATAATTGCCTCTTTAGCCTGTGATGAACCCTTGATCTATGTTTTTAGGAACCAAACTCCAGACTCCAGCCAACTTCCACAGGATTTGTATTGTCCGGCTCTTACACCACTTTTGAAACTCTAGCCGACTGTTTTCACAAGGCAATCATTCGTCCTGTAATTTGGCCTTTTCTTGAAGCCTGGGAACAAGTGGCAGTATTTGTGTTCATTTTTTTCGATATGTAGGTTCACAATTGTGGTGTAGGTAGGGGGGCCGCTAAACGAATACACCTAATGGCTTCTCTTTAGACTTTTTAAGGGCTTTGAGCAGTGCCAAAAATGTGGAATTGGGTATGTATTCATCTATGTAAATATTTCGATACGTTGAGAAGCGATTGTGTTCACCCACAGTTTACACAGAGTTTACCTAAAACGCCTGCTGAAGGTTAATGTTCACATTCAACATGCAGTACGGTTTATCAGCTTCTCTTCGGAAGGTGCATAACCCAGGCTATTCAAAATAGGATACCTTTTATCCTAAAGTATCATTCGTATGTTTATTTTGCTTTAATGAATTTTTCCCGATTTGGGGCGAGTGCAATTCTTTGAACAAAATGGCTTTCATATTATGCTCATGTGAATCCGCCCCGCAAGAGTCGATTTATTGTTTTGTGAATAAATAATTCAATAACTGAATGTCGGTGCATTTTTTTATCGTTCGATGGCTCATTTAAAAGTGAATAACTTTTGTATTGATAAATAGGAAAATAGAAATGAAAAGAAATCTATTTTACGATGTGAAACGGGTATTAAACGCATCTTCTGCATTATTGCCAATTTTTCAAACTGTAGGCGTAATCCTTATTACGTCTGCATCTGACAACGTCAAACCTTTAACGAAATATAACTTTTATTACTGCACAATTATCTTTTTTTACAGGAAGAAGGAGATGCAGTCTTTTCAGCCGTTTTAAAGAATGACAGACCAATAATCAAATTGTTGGTAAAGCATCCTAAAGCTGATCTGGGACGGCAAAACAAAAACAATTTCAACATTTTACACCTGGCAGCGATCCTAGGAAATAGGTTGTAAGTTTCTTACGTAATAAACTAATGACATTATATTGGATGTTTGCGTTTTATACGGACTGTAGTTGATAATCAAGTGAATATCTGGATAACATTTCGCTAAACGGAATATTCGAAAAATGTGAGCCGTATCAAGGAGATGAAAGAAATGAGATATCATATCTCTCAAATATCACATTCTTAGGACAAAAACACGTCAGTGAAACCACGAAGCAGTACGCACGTACATACCACTAACAACGAGCAATCGGAGAAAACGGCATCTAAAGTTGAACGCTTTTTAGACTAACACTTTCCTTCAAAACTGCAGTTTATTTTAGTTGGGTTTCTCGTTGTGGACACTTGCTGTATTGAAATTATTAAACTTGCTGTTTTGATCCGTTTGTATATTAAATCAACAAGCGATAAAACAAAAAAGGTGAGTGCTTGTTCGTGAAACCGAAAAAGCTGCGAAATTTAACCACGAATCTTTGTTTTCAGGAAGTAGTAAGCCAATGTACATGTATTACAACACAACGTAAGTGCTACTTCGTGAAACGGAGGTCAGAGGGCGCGCTCACACAAGGAGAGTACTACTTCGTGAAAACGTTTTTGCTAGCATTTGAGCACTGTTTGCGCCATGCATTACAATGGTAAATGGAACTTGCGTACTACTTCCTGAAAACAAAAATTGGCACTTTAGCGCAAAAGATGCAATGGATAATTAGCGTAAGCTCTTGAATCTTTGAAACTTCATGCAATGGTATGGTCCTTGATGAATACAGTATATAAATGTAAAAAAAAAATGAAAAACTGAGAACAGAAAAAAAACATGGTTTACATGTGGAGTGCTACTTCATGAAGTCGGTGATGAACCACATGATTTTGAAGCTTCTAGTTGTAATCATCATCTGATTCTGTCTATTACCAGCTAGTGAGCTATCTCGTAAGACAAATATATGTCGTTTCGCACATGATATTCCTTTTACCTCAATGAGGAAAATCGAATTTTCGAATAATCGATCACATTCAAGCTTCACTAATGGAAAGTGTACAACACTTACAAATACCTCTGTATCTTTAACAACACCATTTTATGAGTACGTAAGCGCACCAGGCATATAATGTGAGTAGAAAAACAATTACTTTGCACCAAATTATATTTTATGTAAGACTTCAGACATTAAATAGACAGTTCCCTATCAAATGCATTTGGGGACGCGATGCATTTAAAATCTTGTGGAGTACGGTGGAAATTGTGCAATTTAATATATTTTTAGGAATATCTTCGAATTTGGATTATTGCAAACTGTTGTGTGACGCACCAAGAACTACCATATATTTTTTTTTATCCAGAGTGCCATTGAGGGGAAATGTTGCAGAAACTTTCACCCATGTGAACTTAAAATAAAAATAAAATGCGGAGTGGATGGCTTCGATGCTGCTGTGCAATGTGATGGTTACGATTTGGGGGTACACGACAGCTGTGCTGATATTGACATAGTTTTGGCCCAAGACGTCATTGATCAAGAGCGATATTAGCAATAATGTGCCTTGCATAATTGATTGTTTACGTCTCTCACTAACGTATTGGTCATTTCGTAGCAATGGGAGCGTGGCTGTTTTATGTAAATAGCACCGTCTGAATTCGAACAAAACGGCAGTTCCCATTTGCCGCAGTGGTCTCGCCCTCGCGCGGGGGGTATCACTGCGTTGCATAATTAGTAATGATGCTTGCTCACCGCACGTATAGCGCGAATGTTTACAACCGTCTGGCAAGGCATTGAAACAATTTTTCGATGGCTGATTGGTTACCGCTGATACGAAATGGTCAAGACGTTAGTGCGAGTTGGCTCGCTGGTTTAATTGTTGTGCCATAAGAGGGCTTGCTATGCACCGTCCACTATCGATCACTAGCGTGTACGCCCAAGACTACTTTTGACTAGACAACCCATGAGCCTCTAGCCGACAGTGACGAGCTTTGGTTCTGTCCCAACAGTGCTGATAACAACAGTACTGACGAACATTTATCGCTGCGAAGTGACGATTTTCGGGACTCGCATGATGCTACCCAACCAAATCCGTAAACCAACAACTAACAACAAACCAGGAAACCCTTTCTCCGCCGTCTAGTTATCAACTGTCTGAACATTAAGCATTGATCTGCATAACCCAGGCATGATCTGTTGGACAGAATATTGGCTGAACTCCAGAATAAGTAGTGCACAAATATTCCCGCCCAACTTTACAGTGATCCGGAAAGACAGGACAACAACAACTCAAGGGGGGTGTTTTCCACGCCATTGGGAGTGATCTTACCTGTACTCATCGTAAAGATCTGGACTCTGATTGCGAAGTTGTTTGGCGTGATTTGGTCATGAAAAACACCCCCAAAAAACACTTCTACAAAAAGGCAACTTCTACAGAACATCCGAGGACAACACATCAGGTGTAAGAATCAATGTAATTAACAACACCATCCTGAACTTAGGAGATCAATCCAACAGTAACAATCTACTACTTGTGTGAGATTTCAACCTGCCCAACATAGACTGGTCCACAAGTACACTCGACGGCAACCATAGTGGAAACAAATCAGCTGCCGAACAACTCATTAAACCGAGGACAATACAGGTGCTGGAATCGATGAGATCAACAACACCATCCTGAACTTAGGAGATCAAACCAACAGTAACAATCTACTACTTGTGTGAGATTTCAATCTGCCCAACATAGACTGGTCTACAGGCACACTCGAAGGCAACCGCAGTGGAAACAAATGAGCTACCGCACAACTCATTAAACTGTCTGAAGACCATAACATAACGTTCTTGACTTGGTATTCACCTATAACTCTAACATAAAAAAAAAATGTAACTGTTATAGATGGTATATCCGATCATGATGCAGTTTCAGTAGAATTAGATCTGATACCCAACAGAGAGCGCAAAGTTAAGCGGAAGAAATTCCTGGTGGATAAGGCGGACGTACACGATGGCGATAAGTGATCACATCCAACAATTGTCCACCCTCTACGTCGACCAGCTTACTACTTCCAGCGCCAAGCAGAAGTAGGATGCCATTAAAAGTTGTGTCTCGGAGCCATGTAAAAAAAGATTGTTCCCAGCAGTATGACAAGCTCAAGGTTCAACCTTCCTTGGTTTGGCAGAGCCCTGCATAGACAGTGCAGGAAAAAGCAGAGGCACAACTGTGTCAAGAAGACTAAGTCTGGCCAAGATTGGGGAACCTTCTGTTCAGCCAGAAGGACACTTACCAGAGCTCCAAAACGCCCTTACTTGAAATAAGCAAACACAGCTTGCTGCAGCCAAAACCCAGAAAGTCATCAGAGTCATCAGGCGGCATATGTGGAGCTGCTCAGAAGATGTGAAATCCACGGCATATCTATCTTTGGTGCGTCTTTAACTTGAGAATGCTGTGACTGCGTGGGACCTACATCCCGAGTGCAACGCCAAATCCCTTGACAGAGTCTAGTCCAAAGACAGGCAGGAAGAGTCTGCACAAAGAATTACAGTAGGGAAGAGGGAACAGTCAATGGAATCCTGGAGCACCTCACGAGCAGAGCACCTCACCTTAACACAATAAATACCAGGGGCACCAACAGATTTCTATAAACGACATGCGACCAAGAGACACATATGTCAACAATTTCCTTTTTTTCGATTTCGATTTTTTTCACACTATTTTGTTTTAAAATATTTCACTTAATCATTTTGACATTTTAATTTTCAAATTACATAAATGATGCAAGGGGCAGATATCTCGACGGTTACATTTTGTGTTTTCACGAAGATACACACACATTTTGGCCCCTTGAACGCGTACAAAACCTCAGCTGCGCACGCGTACACACGCTTGCCCATTCCATATGGAAAACACATTAGACAGCAAGGGCCAAAATGTAGGAAACTACAATTTTCGTTTTTACGAAGAGACACATATCATTACTAATAATTCTAATCACTGGGCTCACGTAAACAGTTGGTGTGACATTCTCGAGTGAATTTTACCGACTCAACATGAACCAGAACCTGAACCAGAACCAAAAATGTCGTTTTGATGATGTTTTCATGTTTTATAATCTTTTGTTATTTTCTCCTCTCATTTAGTGGTGTTCAGACTGTGTTGGAAAAAGCACCATCTTTGATCAATTCCATCGCGACCGATGGGCTAACAGCACTACACTTCGCTGCCTCTAACGGCAAAACAGATATAGTTTTGACCCTAATTAAACAGGTACAAAGCTACATTATCGTAACGAGTTCTACAAGAACTTGAGAACTTGAATAAAACTGTGTATTATTCGACAGTGTTCTCAATTACATTTTGTTCTCATTTTCATTTGAGCAACATTTGGGACTGAACATCCAAGAGAATAGATTCATTTCACCATATCTGATACTGGAATCTACAATGCACATAACTTGCGAAAGTTGTACGTTATACTTACAAACTAAGTCTTTGATACTAAAATAAATAACTCTCAGACACAAAGCTAAAATGATCTTTCAAGATACTTTGCTATTGAAGCTCACTGCAAATAAAACCGTCATTTGTATTATAGGAGAAGTGTAAGAAGGATCCGAAAAACTTAAAGGAAGAGACTCCGCTACATTTAGCCATACAAATGGGTCACTTCGAGTGCGCCGACGCTCTCATAAAGAATGGTGCTGACGTGAATGCCCAAGACAAAGATGGTAACACCGGTCTTCATCGTTTAATGATCCAAGTATCATTGCAAGAAAGCCTGAGTACTACACCGGCAGGACAGGTTAGTTCGTCTTCGACCAAACACAATCGCGCATTGTTTTATGTCACGACCAAATAACTTTCTTTTGCTTTAAAACTTGACTAACTTTGAGCAAACAGTACATTGAGGGAAATGTAATCATAAGAAAGCAATCAACAAAAACAAATCCACAATACCACAAATGAAATTTTAAAACTGGCTTGATTCAATCGTTTTTACTTAATTCATTTTTACTAGGTTTTAACCGATTTCACAAAAGTCTTTGTAATTCAATGCTTGATGATTTCATGACTTAAAAGTGAGTCTCAACTCGTGGAATAAAGTTTAATGTTATGCAAAGTCTCATGTTCACGAAATGCACCGTTTGGAAGAATAAGCTTCTGAGAAAATATTTTTTTACGAATGGAGGAAACAAAGCATTGGGAATCTCAACAGTTTGAAATGGCTATTTCGAGTTCGGATCAATTTTCCTTGTCATTTCGAGACTGGGTACCATACGATATTAATGGCAAAACATGAGTACAGATTTCCTTGAGAAATACTTTCCCTCAATATTTTTATTTCTATAACAGGATATGGCAGAAGGAGACACTGAAATTTTCGCGGCCAGATTGCAAAGCAACGTGTCAACTATCCAAATGTTGTTGAAACACCCTAAAGTGGACCTTAAAATGAAAAACAACAAGAGCCTCAACTGTTTTCTTCACGCGGCTTTTTATGGGAACAATTCGTAAGTAAATTGTTTATTACCGCCTTTCGAAACTAATCAGGTTTCACGTGAACCGAAGAGTGGATTTCGAAAATCTCTTAGATATGGCGAGCAGTATAAGCCGGGTATTTTTTTTCAAATGTACTTTTTTAACAATGTCTTATCTTGATTCATATTGCGTCATTTTTTTTAGAGGGATGGAGAGGATTTTGGAAGTCAATCCATCGTTGATCAACAGCACAACAATTGACTGTACCTCGGCGCTTCATATCGCTGCCGGTAATGGCTTTTCTGACATAGTGAACACCCTTCTTCAGCATGTAAGGCTTCGTTTAATTTTGTATCCAATTTTGTTTCCAATTAATGAAACGACATTTAGGATGTTGTCCCATTTAAGTGCGAGTTATTATGTTCACCTTACAAATTTATTAAATGTTTTATAGTGGGAAATTCCGCAAAAGCACACATTAGTTTGTTATATAGTAGGTGTTAATTGGCAGGTTTTCCACTCTTGTTAAGCTTTTGTTAACTGTTATTATAGCTTGTTCTTTTGTAATTAGTTCAGATATATAATGTTTGAATCAGGACAACTGCAGGAAAGATGCAAAACGCACTGATGGGCGCACAGCATTACACCTAGCAGTTGAATTTTGTCGCTACCAGTGTGTGCAGATCCTACTTGATAACGGTGCCGATGTGAACGCCCAAGATAAAGAGGGCAACACTAGTCTCCACCTCATTGTGGATTTGATTTTCAAAAACCCTGCAAACTCAACGGCAAATATGAAGGTTTGTTTTTATTGCTTTGTCTTCTGTCAGTCTAACGTTGAACTTGTCCAACTGTTCCCCAAGCAACAGATGCCTTTGCAAAAATCATGCTTCTAAAAAAGTGGTAACAATATTGAAAATGACGTGTGGTCATACTCTCTGATGAAGCATGTTTGGTCCGTCGTTCTTTGTCGTGCATGTGTACATGCACTACAGAGTGGTGCAAAAAGAAGGAAACCCACATTGAACAGGAATTTTAACCTACTTACTTCAAGGGCGGATCCAGGGGGGGCCAAAGGGGGCCATGGCCCCCCCCCCCCCAAAACGAAACCAATTTTTTTTTTTTTTTAATGTGACATCGCAATAAAGGCAGGCAATGAGTACACCACCATCTTTTCCTCAAAAAAATTGGTTAAAGTGGTCAGAAATTGCCTCAGATCGCACCACAGAGCATCTAGAATCCAAAAAATTTTCGGGGCCCTCGCGGGCCCCGAACCCCACGCCGTAATTTTTTAGACCCACTTTTGGGGGGGGACCAAAATTTTTTTGGGCCCCCCCCCCAAATTGTGTTCTGGATCCGCCCTTGACTTACTTCACTTATTTGAACTATTGACATCGACCGAAAGAAATGTATCATTCATCTTTAGAATATAGTTCCCGTATCGATAATGTGAATACCGGGATTCAGTCTGTTTGCAAGCAGGTCTGTTTATGCCCCTCCAGAAAAAAAATTTGTCCCAGGATTTTAGACGTCCATAAAGATGTTGATTGGTTAACAAAAAAAATTGAATATTTGTTAAAAAAATTAATTTGTTGAAGAGCACAGGGAACGCCACTTTCTTGTTTAGGTCCATGTTAAAGTTAATACACTGAATATTGATATTTTTAATGTTCATTTGCTTTTCATTATTCCGAGAATTGTTAATGTGCACATTGTTCCAGTACGATTTATTTTTTATTTTTTTATCGTTTTATTTTACCAGGGTAGCCCCATCAGTTATCTATAAAAACTGTTCTCCCTGGGCCCCTAAATGTTCATTTGGTTATAGTTGACCGTTGCTCTCTCAAAGTGTTCAATTTCAGTAGGCAAAATATATCGCCTTAACTTTGTTTAGCCTGTCTTATATCCAGGACGGTGGAAAAGTGTCGGTCTTGAACATTGCGAAAGATGACCAAAAAATTATCGAGTTGCTGGTACAACATCCAAATGCTGACCTCCGATTGGAAAACGACGAAGATTTCAACTGCTTACAGTATGCGGCCCTCAAGAACAACAGCTTGTAAGTCCGTTTGTCAGTCTTGACCGTGTTAATGTGTGCTTTAAAACATGATTTTGCGTGTCTATGATGTGGCTATTTTTCTTATGTTAATCCCAGCAAAGAAAAAATGAACGTGGATCCAAAGAAAACGGTAAAAAAAACTTCGGATTAATTAAAATTATTACAAGCATTTTGAAGGACACCGACTCTACATTTTATATACATATTACGGGGTGGTATTTTTTGTAAATGTCATAAATTATGGTGGTGATAATTTAGGTTTATTTTCCTGTAGTGCCGTGGACACGATGTTGAAGTTTAATCCTTCGTTGATCAACACAACTGGGAGTGAAGATCTTACGGCACTTCATATTGCCGCATCTAATGGATTTGTACAAGTACTGTCAGCCCTTCTGGAGGAGGTAGGAGCACTATTGTAAATCAAATCTTGCCTGATACATCCCCTTATAAATCATGGGCACTTTTTGCACCTATAAAGATGAACCGGGGATCAATAAAGCGGACAATAAGTACCACCTTAGCCACTCTGAACTTAGATTTCGACTTAATTTGAAAACCAAAACCACATATTCTCATTATGTATGTCGGCTTACATGTTGACTTATACAGTTTTCTATCATGCATAGTGTCAACAGGTGTCAAAGGGTGTTCACCCCCTCCCACCCAATTGCAATTTCCCACTTTAGAAATGTTTGAAGAATTTTATCATCATTTCCTTATTTGTCGACACAATTCTTTGTCCTTCGGATATCGATTGATTAGATTAAATAATTGTATCCATCTTTTATATTCACATCCGAAGTGGAGCATTTAGTGGAGTTCATGATAAAGTTATGTTTCTCATGATCTTCAACAAATTTGATTTTTTTTTTCCCCCTGTAATACCTTGAACTTGTATGTTTTATTCCTACCAGAAAACCTCCTGTTTCCGTTGTATTGGACGACTTCAACCCTCTGGGGAAAAATGGGTTTTTGTTTTGGGGCCAAGCAAATACGCTTTGTAAGCAGACTGGCTCCCGGTCCGTCCATAATTGATTGCAGCTCATTATTCGAAATTGTAAAGAACAAATTCATAACTATACTTGAGCCGATATTTTTGGTCAGTATCGCATGATTTCAAAACAGATTTTTTTTTATGTAGACAAATAGTGATTTGTTTTAAATGATATTAAATCGTGACACGATTACCAAATTCCAAACATCTTACGTGGAAATAAAACACGTAAGTGATATCTTGAGCAAGTTATCAAACAACTGTTGGTACAATGAATCGCTTACAGAATCTTCGTTCCAAGCAACATTTTAGTTATCCTTTATAATTCTTTAGTTCTCGCATATTTGAACTATTCAGTTCTAAACTGGGGTAGTCCTCAGTAAATTTTGACAAACTTTTTTTGTTAAAAAAAGGGAGCTGTTCGCATCATTTCTAATGCTGGCTACCGTGTTCATATTGCCAACTTATTTGCAAATCTAAAACTGTTACGAATTAAAGACATTGACTACTTAAATTTAGGTAAATGTACGTATAAGTACATAATAATACGTTCACGCAATAATCGAAGTGTTTTGAAAACAAAATGTCCATGTTTGTTACAGTCGAACGTCCTTGTTAAAAAAAAACAGTCTTATTCAACGTGATGTAAATTACTGGAACGGTCTTAGTGAATCTTCAAAAATAAAAAAATAACTAAAATAAAAAAAATCTTGATGCATATTTACAACTTAAATGTTTAATCTATGTCGTATTGCTACGTCTTTGTACCTGCATGCACACTTATATGCTGCTGTAGTCCTTTTGATTAACTATACCTGTAATATTGTATTTCAACTTATTGTAAACACTGTACATTTCCAAGGACAACATTGCAATAAATGTACTATTCATTTTGAAAAGAACCTCAAAACAACGCGGGGAAATTTTAAAAGAGAGAAAAGTAATTCGTTCAACGTCTTAACTTTATTATTTTAACTTGATATATTACCTTTTGTTGAGCAGAAAACGTGCCGGAAAGATATCAAGAGTGTGAGTGGCCAGACAGCACTACACCTGGCAGTTGAGAAGTGCCAATTCGAGTGCACCAAGGCTCTGTTGGAAAGTGACGCTGACGTGAATGCACAAGATATTCATGGCAACTCAAGCCTCCATCTGGTCATAGAAAAAGTCTCACTGAAGAACATTTCTATGGTAACAACAAAATCTGCTATTTACTTTGTGATAGAAACTTGCCTGTGTTTTTTTCTCCAAATTGTCACTGCATGTTCAGGACCGAAAGAAACCTAATACAAGATAGAAAAGAAATATCAGGGACAATAAAAACATTCCTTAAACCACCTTAGCTCGTGGGAGTATATGCAGCCATTTCATAGCGTGAAAACGGCTAACTTTAACACAATAACTATATCTGCCCTCACAAGAGCCAATTTTAGAACACATTACCCAATGGGCTGCATTTCAACCCACAACCTAATTTTTCTAATTACTGAAACTGACCTAAAGGCTCATTTGAAAGCCCTCTTTTTCCATACCTGTGAGTAGCATTACTTCTACTGAAAAATTGTATCACATTGCTACAAAACCGTAAAGCAATAGTACTCGAATTGACATGGGCAACATCGAAATTAACACTGTCATAGCTGTTAAGGTGTTAAAATGAATGTTTTGTTGACAGGATGATGGAGACCCACAAAAGCTTTTGGTCACTTTTAAAAACAACAAGCAAGTCATCAAGTTGTTGGTAAATCATCCAAAAGTCGACCTCACTCTGCGAAATAAGTCGGATTTCAACTGTTTACATCTTGCGGCCATCAACGGAAACACTTTGTGAGTTTCAATCTTTTTAAAATTTTGTTTTCTGAAAAAACGGACTTTGTGAAGGCACTCAAAGTAAGTCACAAAAGTTGTTGTAAGATTGAAAGCTGGTATAAAGCGGATTATTTTCTTGCAATAAAAAGGTAAAGGTGACTATTTAATTCAACATTATACTGAGATTAAATTCTTTAAAACAAAATTGTTATCTTTCTATGATCGGTTCCTTATCAGGGTAAGTACATTCTAATGCCTGCAGTTTGGTGAATTTCAAGCAGCTCGTATATACATGTTTGACTAGTTGCAGTTTAATTGGTTCATATGACGAATATTTTCTCTTTTTTTATTTCAAAGTGCCATAAGGAGTATTTTGGAGGCAAATCCTAGCTTAGTTAAATCTGTGTTCGGAAAGGACCGGAGCACAGCTCTGCACCTTGCCGCTCTCAACGGCCACACAGATGTAGTGGCCGCCCTTTGTGAACACGTAAGAACGCTATTAATTTTAAAGTATTTAAAAAGAATATCACGCCGACTCAAACGTCTCAGAACAAGAGTTATGTGGGGAAAATAATATATGTTATTTTCTCAAGATTTGTTTGGTTAACGCTTGCATCTTCATAATAATTTAGTGAGACAACAAGGTAACTAGTTCCTCGCACTCACAATCAGTAACAAAAAGAATGACGACAAAAATTCGTGTCGGTGAAAACAACTTGAACGTTTCAATGTAGAACGGGACGCCATCGCTTGGCTTTTTCTTTTCTTTTCTTTTTCGTTTTCTTTTATTAAGTTAAAACTGTCTCCCTAATTTCCTTCCCATGTTATGTTATCAGGACATGTGCGAGACAGATCATCCAAACGCCAATGGGCAGACTGCGCTTCACGTGGCCACGGATTGTTGCAACAGAAAAATTGTTGAGATCCTACTCAACAAAGGTGTAAACGTAAACGCCCAAGACAAGGATGGAGACACGTGTATGCATCTGCTCATGTCAAAAGCCCTAAAGGTACATTCATGGGGCCAATTGCATGTTTGCGTTCAGAGGCTCTTGTTATGTACCGTATCGAAATCTTAAATGATGTTGGAGGCATTCATATTTAAACTAGCTAGAGAATTACAACTTCTACAGGGTTAAGAAATATTCCGCTTTATCAAACTACGGGGGTTTGACATTAAAGACTTTTCTAAATTTCCTTTCGATGTAGGACTGAATACTCGTTTACCACCAGTAGAAATTGTCCCACACCAATGTGTTTGGGTGGACAGTGTGTGGTATAATTTGGACTGAGGGAGGAAGGTTTCAGTATCTCGATCGGTTTATTGATTTCGAAAATATCATAGTGGCGTATATACGATGGAGGCCATATAAGTGCCCATGCCATGCCTACGGAAGAGTTTAGTACACAAAACATATAAGTAAGTTTTTCACAGCTTTTCTTTACGTAGCGTCTGCTAGATTGGGGGAAGCATCCACCCCGCCCCTCCGCCGTCAGCAAAATCCATATTATGACGTCGACCGCATGATGAAGATAGTTAGTGGGTCATGAATAATGACGTCTGTGCATCAGCGTCCAAGTTATTGCCGCGATATTTATTTTTTTTTCATCTTTTTTTTTTACTTCCACCGCAGAAAGAAGCACCAGCATCTCTGGACATCCAGCATATCACCACGCTGTTTGTAGAACACCAGAATATTGATCTCTTGCTGACCAATAAAAAGGGGGACACTTCCTTGCATTGTGCAGCCTTCGTTGGAAACAACGAGTACGTTATCTGTTATCATTTGCATGGTAATCATACATTTGCATAAAGCAGCCATCTTGAGGTGTATTCAGGTATTGATTCAGTGCACAAGAAAAGTCATCCCATGCGCAACCCGATGGAACAAAAACACTCACATGTAAGATGGCTGCTATGCAAGGTTTTTTTTACGACAAACAGATTTTCATTTTACTCTCAAGGACCAAATTCTCTCATCAGCTATTCAGTGTTTGACCTAATGAGGGCATTACGAGAATGCAGCAAATTACTTTATTTTTCCACCAGTGCCGTGGAGAAGACACTGAAGGTTACGCCGTCAGTTATTAACATCACAAGCCAAACGTTCACGGCACTACACATCGCATCCCTTTACGGCAAAGCGGATGTAGTGCAGACCCTTGCTAAACAGGTGAGTAGAACCATTAAAGGTGACCAGGGAATTTAGTCAGTTCAAAATTTGGAAGACTTGAGTGAAAAAGAGTCTTTTTTAAAGGGAACATGAAATACAATATTTTGGTTGCATTTGTTTTGCTTAAATCAATAAAGGATTATGTTCTTAAAGGGAATATACATCATTTGCTTTTGCTGTAATTTTCAGAAATGGATGGAATTGGGGGTTGGAAAAATATAGCAAATATAGTTACACTGACTTTTTTGAGGTTTTGGGTTCAAAAATGCTATAAAAACCAAGAAAAACAATCTTTTTCCTGTTGTCTGGTTCCCTGACTCCATTTAAGAAGAAACAGAGCAGTTTACATACATTGGGGAATTGTAAGGTCAGGGAACCAGTCTAGCTGGCTTGTACCCGTTCATAGGTGTGTAATCGATTGCAAACAAGTGCGATGGTCAACTGGGGCTAGTATTTGAAAAAAAAAGCCAGTTTTTTCCAAAGCTGATCGGCCGATCAGCGTTGGAAATTGATACAAAAATACCACTTTTCTTGAAAATGACAGTATACCAGGTGCCATGCTTTTACAGGATGCTTTACACTGTCATTCACTAACAGTCCAGCAAGGTATTTCAAAATGATTTGGTAGTTTTATTTTTTGATGTTTGCAAATGTTGTATTTTCCCTTTAACAATATTTTGTGTATGGTGGTGTTTATTTTCTGGGATAAATGGGGGAAAATAATTTGTGAACATGTTTAGTCAAACTACTCCGCCCCACGAAGGGAAGCTTCATTAACATAAAACCTCGCGAGGGGTATGACGCAAATCAAGGCAGAGACTTGCCGCGCTGCGAGGGGGAACCGGCATTGCGTGCGTGCAGTACATGCATTGCGACAAAAGTTTCTCTGGTCTTTCGTTCGGAATCGAGGAGAAATAACACCAACTTTCGGCCATGCCGACAAGGTGTGTGGCTGCTGTGTGTAGCAAAACTACCAAGGATGGAGTAAGCCTTCTTTGTTTTCGGTTGATCCGAAATATCGGAGCATCTGGAGAGCGAAAGTGAAGGTTAATACCAGAGAAAAGTGGTCCGGACCCAGTGAGTTCGCGGACCTCTGCAGCGACCACTTTGAGCCGTCGTGCTTTGGTGCTGGTCTGTACAGCAGCTTTGGCATGCCCCTTAAAAACATCAAGTCGGTGTCTGAATTAATTAAACTCTTGATTCGCATCGGACGAATCTGTACAATTTTTATCGGATTCCCTAAGGAAAAAAAGAGGAAGAGTCTTCGAAACTTTCATGGTCATGACGGTCGTCCATGTTTCATTCAACAACCGTGGCACGTCCACATGCAGGTACAAGGTACTACGTACGTGTGCATTATGCCACGCACGCGGCGGCTGCACAGAGCACCTTCGCTAATCTGTCTCATACCCAGATGCATTTACAGGCCCTGGATTTCTCTGCCTTTGTTTACGTCATGAACAGCGCCCTCATTTGGAGTTGCCGCGAAATTCAAAAAGGGGGGTTCAATTTTGGACGGCAAATTACCACACTAAACGTACACCAGAACCAGTTCTGCTTTCAATTCACATTTAATACACATAAATGAATGTTTATATAAAATAAATTACGTTATGAAAATGTTGGACTGCATGTTTCCTTTAATGAACAGCATAGTAGTCCCAACATAATGTCACTGACATTGAATTGGTTGGGACAAACGAAATCACCGATATCGTCATTAATTAAGGTAATAGGTACCATTTGAAGAAAAAAATATATGTGGTTTTGCCAATTTAAGGAACAATAATGTAATAAATGTGAAGCAATTTCTTATGAACTAACTTGTCCAAATTTCAGCTCAGTAGATCCTGCTCTTATTAAAAAGTTTTAAAGCGCATCTTCCATTTTCTCGACGAAAAGCAAGGTTTCTGTTGAAATCCCTCCATTCCAAAATGTTCATTAATATGTCTTACATTCATACTCAGTTCTCATTTACGAATATAAACCGATTGCAAACCCTCCAAATCCCACAGAGTAAAATTAGGGGGACGTTTTAGAGTAAATCTCGCTATCATTTCAGATTGAAATAGTCAAAGCTCGAGTGAAAACTCGATCTTTACGATTGAATGAATTTCCCTCTAAAATATCTGGTCCCTAGTTCAATCCTAAAAGGGCCGGGTTATTTTGACCATCCCTCAGCCGGGAGGGGGGGGGGGGAATTCCCTAAGATCTCGGCCACCGAGTGACAAAAAAATTTGAAATTCGGTACATGCATAGAGCAACTTATCATAAACATACCCAAGAATTGTCATGACTATAGGTCAAAGTGTTTTGGAATTATGGCTAATTAATAATTCATATGTACGAATGGTAATTGTGCTCTATGTACACGACGTGTATGGGAAAGTTCAGTTTTCCCGTGGTCCGATTTTTCAGTTTTTTGTATCGAAAGATGCGCAATGCTCGAGACTAAAAAGTCATAACAGCTCGGGTCGCGAAAAAAAAAAAATGCAAGGCTATCGCGAAAAAGTTGAGGGGGGCCCTTTTAGGGTTAAGTCTTTGGGAGTTATTTTTTTTACTCAAATAGGGTGGATGTTCACTTTTTGGAATTGAAAGAGAACTCAACTACATTTGCTGAATTAGGGAGAGAAGTAGGAAGGGACCGTGTGTTTTCTTCTTGCGATGGGTACGTCCCAACCATCGCAATTCATCTGTTCTTGGAAATGATCGCATACGAAGCGCAGTTATTTCACAGCTTGCTTGATACTACATACTTACAATCATGTACTGGTAGGAAAGTTGATATCTTTTGGTAGTTTCGTTTGTGAATAATTATTTGTGAATGGATTTGTGTCTAATAATTTCCAAGTCAGTTTCGCCCCATTCTGAAAATTAACTTTCTCTTTTTTTCCGCCATGACCAGTTCTTTGATGACCCTCGGAGCATGTATTTAGCCATGTTTGGAGATGAAGTTTTCAGTGTTATTTTTTTTACTTTTGTGTTTATAAAAGGCATGCCCATAAAGCTTCAGTGTGTTTTATCATGACTCTATCTTATCCAATGACTCCTTGTTCTCATGTATCATTTTGGTATTGATGGAAAGACGTGTACTTGATATGAATCGATATGTAATTGAAACATATCGAGAATGTTACATAAATTACAAAAGCCCTCTAAAAAGATAGCAACAAATGCAAGATCTTCCCTTTGTGTAGACATGAAATGTTCCCGTCCACAAATCAATGCAAAGCAAACAAACTAATTGCTAATAAAACATTAAATTCTACTTTTTTTCCAGACCAAAGGAAAATTGCTTCTAGTGAAGACTAACATTTCTTAATTGTTATATATTTCATAGCCTAACTGCATTACAGATCGCCAGAACGGGAACGGTCAGACGGCACTTCATCTCGCCATTGATAAAAGCCATTACAAGTGCATCGAGGCTCTGGTTACCAACGGTGCTGATGTGAACACCCAGGACAAAGATGGCAACACCAGCCTCCATCTGGTCATGATGAAAGAAACCACGAGAGAAATGTTAATTTCTACATCACGCGAGCAGGTAACGGAATTGACGTATTACGTTTAAAATATCGTTCGACAAAAAGCCTAAAATGAAAAAAAGAGATAAAGAAGTGGTCATTATAAACTGCCTGTCATTTTCCCATCATTTTGATAACGATCCAAAAAGAAGTTTGCTCATAAAGGCATGCCTTGATGATTTATTTTAGTTGGCGGATCTTGCGAAGACTATCGAAGAGGAAGGCGGCATTCGTGACGCAAGGACCAACCTCGTTGCGTTAATTATCAGCCTCCTTAAACATGGCGCCAACGTCCGCAAAATGAACAGCAAGGAGAAGGATGTTCTTCACCTCTGCCCAAACGCTGATGTTGAGTCCTTCTTAGCCGAGTTTGGCGGTATTCGAAAGGTAACAGAAGCTAGTAATTGACTTTATGTCAAGCACAACATTTCTTTTAGGTCATTTTGCACGAATTGTTTAGTGTGTTTACAAATCGTTTGGTGTGTTCTTGCTGCCGTTTAAGTCGATACAAATGGCTGAATTATACAGCAAGGAAATGTCTTATTAAAAACCCCGATGCTTTTAAGTATAATTAACATTTGTCGTAATTACTCGAAAACCTACTCGGGCAGTATTTCTTCCTGGATATGAAGTTGCCGTGCAAACCAAGTCAGACAGGCCCACAGATTGGGAAATTAAGAAAGTATGTAAGGAAACAACCGAATACGGCATTAAATAAGCCAAGCCGAAAGAAACTAAATATTAGTCATTAAACTTTTGGATATTAATGCCTCATTCGAAGTAAATCACTGAAATCAAATCAAGGCAAGCGTAGTGAAGCTGGTCCCGGTCGATGGCTAAACAGTTCATAAAAAGCGGGAGTCAAGTGGTAGGGTGATGAATATGAAAAATCCACTTTCGCTGTTCGAATGGAGACTTAGTATTATTGCCTACACGTGTATGATCATGTACATAACACAAGCGGTGCCAGACTAATGCACATTAAGATGTAGATTCTACATGGCATACATGAAAAGGAAAGCCTTGTAAATCTGCTCCCAGACCAATGTTAGTCACTGACAAGTCAGTCAGGGAGATAGTTCTAATTCACAAGTGGTAGTTTATTCAGTGAGTCAGTCAGTAAGTATAACTCAGTCTGGTACAACGAGAAATCTAGTCTGACCCCTCTGGGACAAGCCAAAAAAATCCGAGTCCGTCAAATAGAGAGATCAAATTTGATGATTTAGACAACCAAAATCCATACCAATTTCTCTTTTCGTTTACTTATAGGTGTAGGCCTACAGAGACATTCAAACTTCCTGCCAACTTCAAGACATAACGACGAGGCAAAGCTTTGGTAAAAGGTTACATGTTAATTCTAGACTCTCGTAACATCGTTTATAACTCAATTAATGGGAATAAGCCAGATTTGGGCTGCTAACTATAGTCATTAATTGAAACCCTCGAGGGCGGGGTTCTTTGACATCACAGTAAGGCAGGGGCCTGACACACGTGGTCTCACACCCCTAACGGAATATGGCCAACTTCAAAAACGTTTCTGGTAATGAAATCGGATTTTAAATACTGTGAAACAGCCTAGAAAAGCAAAGATTCGATTTTGATTTTGTTTTAGGGGGGGGGGACTATAATTCTAAGTCATAAGTGTAGCACAAAAGGGTCCCCCATAGGAATGTGCACAGATGTATATATGGGGGACCGTTTCGTACTACACTTTCCCCAAAATTTGCGCGAGAGTGGCAGTGACCTGGGAACTAGCTACCCCCGGAAGTTGTCGGTAATGGTAACGTCTTAGATGCTACGGCAGAACAGCCCGGGCTACATCCGGTTTGGGATTTTCAATAAAACAGACAATTGTTGTAACGATCAATGGTTAAATGCCCCTTTACTACCGGGATAAACTTTTAGTACAAAATGCATTATTCGGGTCATTTAAGGAAAACTACCATTGTCCATGATGTACTTTGATAAGGGTTGCTTTTAAAATTAATGTCAATTCAATAGATATTTATAGACAAAAGCCTTTATCATTGGAAACAGATAATTAAAAGGTAAATCGACATTTTCCAGCCGTGAAATTTGTGCAAAGCTGCATTTTCAAACTTCAGATAACTTTTCTTGCACATAAATTCCGGGCAGCAATTTAAACTAAAGTAAGCATTTTAATTAATCATGAGTTGTCGACAATTCACTAGATATTAGCAATAAGTATGCCTAACAATCCATTGAAGCAAATACGAACAGTGTATGTGTCATCAATTGGATCAAAAGTGGTCAGTGGTTTGTAAAGACTAAATAAATTATTTTAACGCATTCTTTTTTTTATTTGTGAAGTTTAGTATGTAGAACAACATCAACATTCGTAATTTGTCTCAAAACGAAAAATGAAAACTTACAACGTGTCGTCAACTTCAAAGCCTTGCAGATGCTATGAGGCACTCGGGGTCCCTTAACTCATTTACGCAAAAACTCAAATCTAGCTATAAATGAATATCGTTATGTAATTCAATGCTTTATTATCGTCTGATCTCTTGCTTTTGTTGTTATTATATTGGTAATTGTTGTGTTTTATTGCAGATCGCCTGTCTTTTTTTTGTATTTTAATGACTGCTAGACGTTAGAACATGGTATAATAAGGGTTTATAGAAAATGGGAAAGGGGAGGAACAAAATCATTTGGCTTCTCTGTCCGGGCGCGAAGTATTTCTTCCCAGACATCCGGATTACATGGTTGCTGAGCGCCCTCTACGATACTTTTATGATACGTACGCAGGTATATAATTTCCAGGATTTGTCGAGCAGTTCGATAGCTCAGTTGGATAGGATCGTGAATTTGTACCGCGAGGGACCCTTGCGGTATGGGTTCGAAACACCTTTCAACCCGTTTTTTTTTCTTTTCTTTTCTAATATGAAGCTTTAGACGTTTTTTTTTTATTTAAAGAGAAACAATGTCCACATTTTATTCCTTTCAAATTCATTTCTTTTTTTCTAATTGTATAATTGTTTCTCATGCTTTTAAGAGAAATAAGGTCCCAAACGTCGTAGCGTACACCCCTTTCCGACGTCATTTGGGGAGAAAAATAATCGCGGTCGGGCCCACTATGCTGACACTTTGTATACATCTAAGTGAAACTAAGTGTTTTTTTCCTAAAACACTTCTTTTCTTTTGTACACTTTGTTTTATTAATTATTCTTATACTGTGTAAAAAAATTTGAATAAACCAGCAAAATATGTTCCTGAAATAAATACAGCGTAAATGCTCCAGAAAATATTTATTCCCTTTGAACCGGATTTATTGACGTACATTGTGTGTCTAAAAATTATACATTTAGAGAAAAAATATTAAAATACTAGCTCCTATTTTGTTTAATAATATCATAAAGATTAACTAAAGATTGATTGGCAAAGAACAATAGTTAGGTTGCGATTAAACACAATTCTAAACACTTTCTTGCTATCAGTTTGTAAACATGTTTACAAGCTAAACATTGTTGGCATGAGGTAATGGCAAGAAAGTGTTTAGAATTGTGTTTACTCGCTAAACACACCTTTTTCAAAGGCCAGGCAAATATCCGCACAAAGTCAATTAGGCTACCTTGGTCCCACTGCCTACAATTGAAAACTTGGCCCTGTGGTCAATTTGACCTTTTGTAGAACATTTCTCAGAACTTTGTCAAAAATGATCAGATTTGGACGTTTGATACGGCCCTATTCACAACACACACACTGCCATCACAACTCAGCCCTGAATTCCATTTCGGCTTCGTTTCAAAAGTAGCATACTGACGCACGTACCACTCCAGTGTGTGTGTGTACATGTACGCATATCGTAAAGATCAAGCGAAATGTTTTTGTAAGCATTTAGAGGCAATGTTTCTTAAATAGAGATTTGTACATGTATGTTGCGCTTGCTTTATTCGGTGTCGACACCGCATTAAACAAAACAAAAACACAATTTATTCTTTTAAAGATTAGTCTTTAAAACTCACGATGATACTAGCTTCAAAAAAGACCGATAAAATGCATTTTAAATCACTTATTTTATGTTTATTGCAATGCCTCTGGACTGTATGAAAAATATGCAACCTTTAAAATTGCAATATCAATGTTTATGTAAAACAACCGAGGGCGCAGCTGTTGCGGTGACGTATATTTGGGCACTAAAATTAACTTAACCAACCTCACCCTATCAGTAGATACTCCGAATCAAGAAAACTCTGAATACAATTTTGCTAATTTTAAAAATACTACCAAAAATATCTTACAGGTTCCAATATTTAATCAACCTCTTACCATAATCCTTAAACTCTGTGTAAACGCATTTGCCTTCCACTTAGCTATAAAGCAACATATGAATTATTTAATTGTATTGGTAAATGACAACTTATTCTCCACTTAAATTCTTTTTGGATAAAACGAAATAACTAAAACTAAATGAGCGCATTTTGCTAAGACGTATTTCGAATAACCAAAATAAACTACGTTAAGCATTCACGCTCTGCAAAATAAGATTGAAATGCAGATATTTCTCAATATATAAATCATTCCCAAAATGTTCCTGGGACATTACCAGCACACTTTCGCAAAAAGTGGTTCGGCCACCATTCTATACAAAACCTCATTGGCCGGGGGTTTTGTGCGTAAACCTTATCAGTCAGCCGATCACACTCATTGACCTCGGCAAAACCGCAAGTCCTATCATGAAGAATTAGTTAACCGGACCAATTTTTTTTTCCGAGAGTGTGATTCTAATGCGCTAAGGTGGGCTTTTAAAAAAGAACTTTTGCAACTGGAAAAGACACTTTGGAAACATCCAATCAGTTTGGATATTAGGCAAAAAAAAAAATAAGTCGGTCTCTGATCAGCGCGCGCGTCAATTTTAATCATGCGCGTCGATCTTTTTTTCCCCAAAATGTTTCGCGGTAGCTCCAACAGCGCCCTCTATATCCGCACCTCCTCAATTATTTTTACCAAAGAGCACCAAGGAATGGGAAATTGCACCAAGGCAAATAATCGAAAGCAACTAGGTAAATTATGGAGGACACCAATGTACATGAGGACACCAAAAAAAAAAATATAGTACCCCACCTTGTCTGTTCAATCCAAGCTTGAAGAAAAAGAAAAAAAAAGCGGGGAGAAAAAAGCCGCGTGGCCGCGTCAATTCCGGAACTTTGGTCTGACCAGAGACCGAATATTTTTTTAGGGGGCTTATGCTTCATGAATTTCTGAAAAAACGAGCACTTTTCTAAACAGTATTTAATTACTGTTATTTTTCAGTGTGGTGTTGGTGGTGGGGGGCTACACAGACGATATATCCGAATGGCACAATCAGGCCGACAGCGGGCGCAATAATCTCGCGAGTGATTAGGGTTCAAAAATTTCGACGCGAGTCATTTGCATAAAAAGTGACCCCACAATTTTTTTGTAAAAAACGATACCGTCTAGTTTAAAAATCGATGGAATCATACGAATATAGCCAAGGATCATCTTTTTAGCTTTTGGGTTATTATCTAAGAGTAGATTTGATAAAATTAGGGTCCAAATACGGGTCCTATTTGCACAAAAAATTATAGGGATTCCATTTGTAAAAATTGGCCGCATGCAGGCTCAACCAGTACCAGCACACTTTCGCAAAAAGTGGTTCGGCCACCATTCCATACAAAATCTCATTGGCCGGGGGTTTTGTGCGTAAACCTTAACAGTCAGCCGATGACACTCAATTGACTTCGGCAAAACCGCAGGTCCCATCATAAAGAATAAGTTAAGCGGACCATTTTTTCCGAGAGTGTGATTCCAATGATCCTTATTATAATAACTGCCCATAAGCGTTGATTGCAGAGAATAACAAGTATTCCAAAATTTAGGCCATAGGATGACCCTCTCCCCTAAACCCCTCTCCACCCGTTTCTCAGAATGTTCAACTGTGGATCAAGTCGATCGAGACGTCCTTGTGTCAGCACAATGAAATGTAAAAGTACTTTTACATTCCACTCTGCTAAAATTGACTGAAGAAAATATGATCGACCTATCCAGAGAAATCTACGTATGTACATGTACATGCTCATTTAAAGGTACAAAATTAAGAAAAATTGTGGACAGCTCCAGTGGTGTTGAAGAAAAACATGATAAATGTCGTGCTTTTAGATCTAAAAAATTGACGCGTTATCACTCCAATTCCATAAGACCTTTAATGTCAAAGGAATGACTCAGATCTGTGATACGTTTGGCGTCTTCTTACTAGACAATCGAGTTGTTGTAGTTGTAATGTTCTCTTACTGGACTTTGCAGCCTTTATCTTTATAGGTGTATGCCCGTGAAGAGCTGGAAAAAAAGAGAAACAAAGCATTCCCTCAATTTTGTTCCGCTGGAATATGTGAATTCTGCATATCAGTTCACACGATGGTCAAACAAAGCAGTGCAATAAAAGAAAGCTTTTAAAGACTAAATGAGCAGGATGATTGTCCAGTGCCCATGGGCCTTATGCATTAGGTATCCATCTTTGTCGAGTTCCCTAGATGCATTTCATAAATTATTAACTGTTGAATGAGATGGCGCCAGACTATTTATGTAGCCTTATTTTATTTGGGTTTTTTTTATCTGGCTTAAAACATTAGGGAATGTTAAATTATAAATTCTAAATTATTCACTATTTAAGCACACTTCAATTAATGAGTAATTTACTTGCTTTTATTTCTCTTCGCTAGTTCCAAACATGAAGATGTTACCTCACTTTCAATTCAGTATGGCCGACTCGAGCATAAGGCCCATGTTCTGAGCGGGAAACAGCTGGATGTACTGCATGATGATTTCATCGGACACGTGAATTGTGAACGATTGCAAATCGTGTTTTATTTCTTTTGTTTCCCGCAGATACATTAATACGAAAATACATAGGATACATAAAAAAATTGCATTTTTTCGTGGATGTGTGGCTCATTTCCGATGCCCCCGGTCCTCTCTGATGTCTCCTACTTCTGGCACACTGTATATTGAATAACTTCTTTTTTTTTTAAGATATTGTAAGTCGTATGCATTTTTTTTACTGCAAATCCTCACCTTGTTTGTTAACCACAACTTCATGTTTATTAGACCTGTAAGGGTTATTAGTCTGTAACCACAAACCTGGATTGTGTATTTACAAAAGTGGCATACCTTAAGAGCCTCACCTTTTGTTTCGTACGTTTTTCGTCATCAGAATTTCATCGCTTGTATCAAGGCCAAGGGGAAGGTCGACAAAGTTGACCTCTTTGTTGTTCTTTCTTCCTCTCTCTGACCCGAATGTGTGGTATTCGGCTGAATGCGCCCTTGCTTGTCACGGCACCTTGCAACATGAACAGCGTAATACAGTCGTAGTGGCTCTCTTCAACGGCAATATCTAGGGCTGTCTGCCCTTCTGCCGTCCGGGCACCAATATTGCAGTCTTCCTGAAACGCAAATATTGTCACACTATTAAACCGGGAAAAAGATCGGCCTCAGGGCCGAATTTCGGGCTGCAGGGAGCGCTATAACTGACATAACAGTTATCAGATTGGCAGAGTTGTAAAATGTAAATTAAATAAGAAAGTTAGTTAACAACTTTTAAGTGTAAAATCGTACATAAATGCTGTAAAAGGGATCACTTGATGTAAACCAAAAAAATATCAAAATGTCTGGCGACCTGCTGCCATAAGTACAAATTATGTTTTACAGTGTAAAACGCATCTCAGAAAAAAATGGCATTTTCTCCTGTAACCTTCAATTTTTGATTGGACGGCTCTCATTTAGTGGTATAATTTGGACTTTTCAACGACTTCATTGACATTGACATTGACTACCTAATTGAATACAATCACTTAATGGTTATCCCTGCATACTTATCTAACCTGCTGGAATAATGTCTCCATAACCTTCGCACAGCCGTTGATAGCGGCAATGTGTAGCGCTGTAAAACCGTCACTTTTTGCGATGTTAATCATGGACGGTGAGACTCTCAGTATCTTCTCCGCGGCACTGCAAGAAGAACCGAAATATTGTGTTTTTCGTTGATTTTACTTTGAGTTTAATTAAGGTCAGAGTGAAAGTAACGTTGACAAACAGAATTTTTGTTTCTACTTTTCTACTTTTTGCAACCTCAAAAGCAGGTTTTACTATTTGCCCTTCACTGGCGTTTCAAAAATGGTCATTTGCCTTTGTGCTCACATAAAAGCCTCAGATCGAACGTTTTATTACGGTGGTTCCAAAGTGGTCATCTTTTTTTCTGCTACAAAACCTGAGCAGATTGATTTCTGAACGGAACTATGCCACAGTAGTACCCACCACAACATGGGCGATTCCAAATGAATCCACCTCCGTCGTAACTTAGGATTGTGCAAGTTGTGTTAAAAGCGTGAAACTTCGCATGTTGGTTTCTTTATGCCATGAAAAACATTTTCGGATATGGAGGCATTTCATATTTGACCTTCGGTGACCTTTGAGAGGTCAATGAACTTAACATACTCTATTCATAACTTTTGTTCTTCAAAACTTCACTTTCCTCTGACCCAAGTCTATGTCCTTAGTCTTCATACAAAGAAAATAATGATCAGATGTGGGGAAAAAAAATCTTATCTGACCTGTGACCTGTTTAAAGCTATTTGTAAGATTAATTTTTTGACGATTCATGTATCAATGAAAGGTGTTCCTGCTATAAAGAGAATTATCATATAGAGGCCATTTCATATTCAACCTCTGGTGACCTTACGAGATGACATGACCTTTGTAAAACCATAGCCTACCTATGGATATTTATAAGATTTACACAATTGTAAATGCTACTTTTGTTTAAAATTTCAATCGTTGTGCCATGAAAAGTATTTTCGGATGTCGGGACGTCATATTTGATGTAGTGATACCCTTGGAAAGGTTAACGAATTCTATATATCTTAATTGCTGCTATTTATCATATTTATTCGTCAAAACGCCATTTTATCGTGAGCCCAACCTCAACAGTGCCAAAGAACGGTATTGAACCTATAAGCTTACAGTCATGTTATGAATTCACACCCCGCAAACAATTTTGAGTTGACCTCTGACCTCGTTTCTCCCTTTTTTATTGGCAGACGCAATATGATGAAATTGGAATAGAAATTCGTGGGTCCATTTTGTAATGGTAAATGTACCTATGTCAAGCAAATATTCACTCTTTTGTACTTATTATACCCTGTTGTATACACATGGACTTGGATGACCACGTTTTTAACCTTTTTACCAAACCCATTGGTCACTGTTATAGAGTGATTCTTGTTCAATGTGCCTCTTACATTTATTGCGCCTGCGTCTGCCCTAATTAAAATGAAAAATTTAGATCAGAGGTCATACAAAAAAAAAAACATTTTTGGGGTCTGACTTCATGTATGCTTTAGAATAATGATTTAAATAATCTCCTTTTGCACTTTACACTTTGGTCATGAAAAAGTGGCATTCGGCAGATTAAACATGACAAGTAACGGCAATCTGTGTATGCAAAGTTCATTGACCTTGCAAAGGTCGACAAAAGTCAAATATGAAATGTCTACGTTTCTGAATATTCATATCATGGCAAGAATACCCAAAATGAAGATATGGGTAATAAAAGAGTGGTGTTTTGAATAGTTAATCCTCTTATTATTTATGAATAGGAAACGCAAAGCTCATTGACCCCTAGGAGCCCATCAGAGGTCACATATGAAACTCCCTACATGTAAAACTCTTTTCATGACATTGTGACTTGGGTCTTAAAAAAAAAATTGGGTTTAAAGGGTTAGTCGTATAAATAACCATAAATAGAGTTTGTGCAGTTAATACAAAGGTTATTGACCTCTGGAATGTCATCACACGTCAATTGTGAAATTGTACCGCATTTGGTCGTAATTTACATTGAATGAAAACTATGCAAAGACTTAGGTCATAGGAAAATGATGTGTTCAAGAACAATAGGTATAAATATAGTATTCAAAGGTCATTGACCCCTCAAAGGTCACCAAGGGTCAGATATGACATGTCTCTATATCTGAAATTTGTTGTCATGGTATGAAGACCTCACATGCCAAGTTTCATGCTTCTATCACAAAATGCACAATTCTGTCCAAATGCCTCACCAATACTAAACTTTTTCACGCTTCACAAAGGTGATTGACACCATTGGTGCTCAGAATACGGAACTCGGCCGAAAAAAAGGTCGGTTCACACAATTTTGATTATGCCGACTGCTGTAGTTAACGCTTTTCTGTTAACGATTTACCTTCCATGACCGTAACTACTGGGTCGGACGAGGATCGGAAAGGTAAATCTCTGTATTTTACGCTCGAGAAATCGGGACAGACGGGAATACTTTGCCAGTAATTTTCAAAATAATGCATTGAATCTGGAAAATATCCTTGAATCAATTTTAAGGGATTTTTACCATTGGCTACTTGTGATATTAATATTAGATTCAAGGCATAATTTTTTTAATTAGTGTGAATTGTTCCTGTCTTTCCCGATTTTTGAGCGTTTCTCGAGCGTAAAAAACGCGGATTTATCTTTCCGATCCCCGTCCCCTGGAGTTATTGTCGTGAAAGGTGTTCCTTCTCTAGGTATTGGTTTTCTGCATTTCTAATGAAAGACAACTGTTAGAGTCTGCAGCAGTCGGGATCAACAGGATTGTTTCCTCCAATTTGGCTTCTTTGTTTAAGCCTACTTTTTTTCCGCCGTGTTCTGTATTCTGCGCTCCAATGGAGTCAATTACCAGTGCGAAGAGTGAGACGCGCTTAAAACGGTCTGTGGATTGCATGGGGATTCAGGCATACACTCGCTGTGATGACGTAAAGGCGGAGACACTTGCAATCGTCCTTTTTTTGGTGGGTACTACAGTGGCATAGTTGCGTTCGGCAATCAATCTGCTCAATTTCTGTAAATGAAAAGCAGATGGCCACTTTCAAACAACCGTGACAAAATGCTTAATCTGCTTTTCTGGTGGCAGAAAAGCAGATGTTTCTCTTTGAACCCGTGAAGGGCGAAAAGTAAAACCTGCTTTTCTGGTAGCAGAAAAGCAAGAAAGTGTAAACTTGTGTTTAAGCAAAAAGTTCACTCTGCTTTTCTGGTAGCAGAAAAGCGCAGAAAGCAGAAAACTGCATCTGCAGATGTCCCCTTGGAACCTCTAATGACCTGTGTACAGTTATAATTCTGTGCTTGGCCGTGTTAGGCCCATTCTGGAAGTTTAAAACATTTCTTAAAATACAACCTTAACAAAATATAACATGTACCATCTCTCCACCCCTCTTCCCTGCCTGAATGAGAAAGGAACGTTTTACGTACAAATCATTTCCAAACAAGGCTGCTAAATGCAAGCAGATTAATCCGTCGTTGTTCTGCAGCCTTAGATCGTCATCTGTCATGTGTTCAATTAACAAATCTACCATGAAATCGTGTTTCTCTACGATTGCTGCGAAAAGCGGTGTGTCTCCAAGGATATCCTACAAAAAAGGGGAAAGAAACATTATAATACCCACAGTGCCAGCAAGAACATTTTGAAAAAATGAAACGATTGCCTGACTTATTAAAGGAGAAAAAAAGTTCCTCAAAAATGTACTATTTGTAACTGGGAAGAAAGCTATTGAGAAGACAATGATGATGTCAGTTTTAGAGATGCCTTCAAAGGAAAGACCTGGTATGAGATTCTGGCAGCCGATTTCACGAAAACTTGGCGTAGCTGCGCAACGTTTAAATAATTTTAATAATTGAACGAGGATAATAACAGCAATTACGTTGGCCGTTTGTATATTAATTTGTTTGTTCACGAAACAGTCGTTGGATCCCCTCAGCCCGCCATTTTGAAATTTAATTTGTCCGACTTTATTCGGAATCGTGCGGCGACTCCAAAAAATTCGCACGAGTAAAAAAGAAATGAATTTATTTCCAACAAGCAGCTGTGAGTGTGTTGTATCAACCTTGATAAGATGTGATATAACTGGCTCCACGACGATCACGATTTTTGGTGTTAAAATGGGTAATTTTCAGTCGCTACGCTACAATTTACGCTACCTAAAATGGCTGCGCAAGTTAGTAGTAGTAGTAGTAGTAGTAGTAGTAGTAGTAGTAGTAGTAGTAGTAGTTGTAGTAGTAGTAGTAGTAGTAGTAGTAGTAGTAGCTTCTAGGCAAAAGACCACGCCACGTCACTTTCTGTCATGGGTTCTAAGATGGCTATGAAGTCCGATGCGTGATGGACATCTTCTCCCACACATAGGGCAAGTTGCGCCATAATTTAATGCGCAATTCGCGGACTTATACGCACTATACCCTATCATGAGATGTTTTATGTGAAATAATGCGCAGCCTGAAATGTTGCGCAGCTTATTACGCAATGAATTGTGGCGCAAGCGGAGTTGCGTACGATTTCGTGAAATCGGCTGCAGGGACTCAGGCATGCAGGGACTAAAAACATATTTCTAATATCTGCCTGGATAGCTAGGATTCGGCCATGAGTCTCAGAGTTGGAACAGAAGAGAGGATTACTGGAACTCGGTCTAGCCAATCCCTTGGGGAGTTAAGATACTGTAACCTTAACTGTTGCCAGACTTCGTGAGGAAACTGATGAAGGTACGGTGAAGGACATAACAAAGAGAGTTGTTTTATCCACATACACAAAAGTTCAGTATTGCATTAATATTGTTATTCTATTGACTCCATCTGAAAAACTGAGAATAAATGTCGTCATGTTGTTATACCTCCACGCTTGTTCGTGACTTATACAGGGCGAGTAAAAAAAAACGAAACCAAAATGTCGTGACCATTGTTTTAGTGAAGTTCTGCATGTAGCACTTTCAAAATCTAGTATATGAAAGCCCAATTTATAAGCTTTATTTTAGTACACGACTCATTCAAATCACTATTGTAATTTTTTATACAGAAATTTTAAACACAAGTTACAGAATTTTAAACACAACCACCGTTTTAAAGTTCTGACCACGGATCATAAAAATCTAAGTTTTCATTCAGCAAAACAAAAACAAATCACACTAGGGATGTGTGTGAATTGGGTTGTTGTTGTTTTTTTGCTAAAAGAACGCAAACTTTTTTTTGTGATCTGAGGACAGAAATTTAGAACGGTGGTTGTGTTTAAAGTAATTTGAATGATTCTTGTACTAAACGAAAGCTTATGAATTGGACTGTAATATCTAAGATTTTGAAAGTGCTACATGCAGAACTTCACTATAACAATACATTAGTCGCGACATTTTGATTTCGTTGTTTTTTGTTTACTCACCCTGTATATGTGCATATGAGTTATGATAGAGAAGCACTGCTGTGTAACGCTGGTGATGTAGGTAAACAGTATAAAGAACATTTCAAAGCGGTGGTTATAACTATAAAAATCATTAATTCCCAAGCTTTCGGACCCTGAAGAAGGACCAAGGTACGAACACTTGGGAATTATTTTGGTAAGCACTGCTTTGAATTGTCTGTGTTGTTGACCGGCATATGAGTTAGACGATATTGTTTTGCTGTCTCTTTCGATGTGTCTATCTTTCATTTGTACTTTATATCTTTCTCGTATTTGGCCCCATTTCGTGATAATTCCAGCTCAATCATCACAAGCCATTCTAACGAATAGAAGAAATGAGAAACATTTCTTTGCTACTCCAATTCATGTCGGAAAAAATGACTTTTCAACTCACTTGGCTGTTGACATTACACGGTCGCAGGCCAGATTTTAGGAGAAATCTTGCGCAATTGTCATGACCCTTACTAGCAGCTCTATGTAGAGGAGTCACCCCAGATTCGTCTGCCGTGTTTGGGTTACTTCCAATAAGCAGCAAGTACAGGACAACATCTTGGTGGTTTCTATGGCATTACCAGCGACAGGAAGTTAATGAAAGAGGGCTATACCCGATGTTCCCCAATACCTATGTTCCCCAATACTGATGTTCCCTTAAATCATTAGGATTAAGGTTTAGGGTAAGGGGTAGGGTTAGAGTTGGGGAACATCGATATTGGGGAACATAGGTATTGGGGAACATGTGTATGCACCCAAATGAAAGTGCGTTTGTTCTTAAAACAGTCGTATTCGTGAAATAGACGTACTCGAAATGTGCATTCTTTCAGCAAAACGAAAAAAAATTACACACATGTCGTAAGCAACACCACGAAGTAACACTCATGTACATACCAGTAAAAACTAGCTGTCGGAGAAACGGCATCTAAAGTTGAACGCCTTCTAAAACGACACTTTGCGTCAAAACGGCAGAGTATTTTCAGTTGGGTTTCCCGTTGTGGACACTTGATGAATTGAATGTATTAAATCTGCTGTTTTCACCCGTTTGTGTATTAAATCAACGAGAAATAAGAGAAAAAAGGTGAGTGTTAGTTCGTGAAACCGGAAAGGCTGCGAAGCTGTAAATTTCCGTTGTCACGAAGTAACATTCTTCACACGAGGAAAGTGCAACTTCAGGTCAGCGCGCGCGCGCTCATACAAGGACAGTGTTACTTCGTGAAAGCGAAAATTGTCACTTTTGCGCAAAAGTTGCCATGGATAATTAGCGTAATAATTAAAGTAAAGCTCTTGAATCTTTGAAACTTCGTGCAATGGTAGGCCTTGATGAATAATGTTTAAAAATGCAAGAAACTGAAAATCGGAAGAAAAAAAATGCTTTAACACGTAGAGTGTTACTTCGTGGTGTCGGTGACGATGTGATTTGTTTTGTTTTTGCTGAAAGAACATTTACCTTTTTGTGATCCGTAGACAGAACTTTAAAACGATTGGTTGCGTTTCGGTTTAAATTCCGTAACTTGAAAATTACATGAGTGATTTGAATGATAATTGTACTAAAACAAAGCTTATAAATTGGGCTTTTATATCCTAGATTTTGAAAGTGCTACATGCAGAACTTCACTAAAACAATGGTCCCGGCATTTGGGTTTCGTTTTTTTACTCACCCTGTATATATAAAAAGTATTTTTTTTTTGCCGAATTTCAATTAAGGGAATTGATCTGTGCATGGGAGGTGTTAAACACTTTGTTAAGACTGGTTGGAGTCTTAAATGCTGATTAATTACCCGAGGCGAACCCATTCATAAATACCTTTTCAGTCAAAAAAATCTAAACTTGTCTGTCCAAAAGTCAAAACAAGTCAAAAATAAAAAGAAATTCCAACGATGTTGTTCAAAAATGTTACTTGCTCTTTTTCGAGACACCCCTCTAGCTATATGTGACGAAAATGCCCCCAAATCCCACTTTTTACTTAAGTTTCTTCACTCTAAATCTTACCTATATCCTCCTAGAGATCTGGCATTTTCGTCTAGTACATTCCTGTTGTTTTTTTAGGTTTTATTTCCAAGTAGTTTCGAGTATTTTCCTGCCGAAATTCTGTGTGTACACTCACGTGTATGTTTACACATGTCAGCTGTGCTATAAATAGCGTGATGGTAAAATCCAACATGGCTGCCATTTGAGCGGCAGCTAAAACGTTTGTGATTGGATGAAATTTATAAAATTATTTCTAGAAAACTGAGACTTCTGAAAGTAATTTATATTATTAGAAAGTTGGGATAAATATTTATCTAGCTTCTTTAGAGGTAAAGTTGTCTAATTTGAAGCAACTGTGGAAGTTAGGAAAGTTTTGATGACTTTTCTGTCAGATTTCGTAAGTCAGTGACTGACTCATGAATATTCATATCTGTGACATCACTGAATTTTCTTCAATGAACTTAAGGTTTGTTTACATTCATTCACTACTTGTAAAAGTGAGCATTTTTGGGATTCTGTATAATTTATTCACATTTTTAGAGCAGATTTACTGTAAGGAATGTATTGAAGAATAATTTAAGCCTTTTTGTGGAATATTTTGCTGTATAATTTTGGAGAAATTTAGGGGAAACTATCGCTATGTGAATTCAGTATACTGTGAGTTTTACAAATATGGGCGTTGCCTATTTACTAGCGCGTACTTTTGACTTGGCACTGGGCGCGTAGCCAATAGGGTATAAATAGGGCAGATTTTGTTCATTCTGGGTTCTTTGGTTGGTGTTGGTCCAAGGTTAGCTGCGAGCTGTACTGTTGATCTCTAAAGACTGCATTTACACATAGTGCTTTGGCCAGTTTGGGGAGCTGAGATACTTCGAGAGTAAGTCATCTTTTACTACTTGAGTTGGGGGAGCCAACTTGAATTAAATTGGGGAGCTGAGCTGAGCAAAGTTTTGGGGAGTCAACGTTTGGGGAGCTAACTTTTGGGGAGCCAACTTTTGGGGAGCAAAGTTTTGGGGAGCAAAACTTTGGGGAGCCAGAGTCGGAGAGTGGGTATCTAGACAGCTAGTAACTGTGACGTACATCAGTTGTAGCTGATATTTTTAATTATTAAGACACTGACAGGAGTCAGGGGATCTTGAGATATATTTGAAGTCAGGCTGCTGAGTCGGATTTCATCGAGGAGGATTAAGAGAGGCCTGGGGCCTAAGTGTATTATAGAGGATTAAGAAGGGCCTGGGGCCTAATTGTATTTTATCGAGAAGATAATCTAAGCTGGATCCTGAGGAAGCTTGTGTATTTATTTCCGAAGGATAGAGGCTTAAACGGTGCCTATTTGTGAATTTATTGGACAAGTTCAAACGATACTTGGTCCAATTTTTGTGACTCGCCCCCTCCCCTTCCTCCTTGGTGTACTGAGGATTCGTACAACTTAGGTTAATTTATTGCACTGAGTAAAGGAATAATACTGGATTGTAAATACAGAGTGTAAATATACCTGTCCTGATTTTATTAATTATTGTTGCGGATACAACAAGTTTCTTATAACTTGTTATTGTTGTTATTTATATTGTTGCGGACCAGGATTAAACAATCCTTACGAGTTTTGTTCTGAATTTCTGGATTCCTGTCTGTATTTATTTAAGTCCTCCTCCCATTGAGATATTCTTCTTGTAGCTTCGTCATATATTTTGACCAGGATCCATGTCAGCTATCGAGAATTGCTCAACTGGAGAGGCGAAACTCCGGAGGTTTAGGCCTTAACTATTTCGCCTGGTGGCAGCGCTATCTATCTATCACCGTCTATTTCCGTCTATTAAAGATAATTTGTTATTTTTTAGACAGCCGAGGACAGGTGCGCGTCTACTCATCGCAGTAGTTCCTCGGTCTATATATTTTTTCCCCCTTGTTACATTTTCACCACATATATGGAGTGTCCAGCTCACGAGTAAGACGCAAACAACTCCTTTTATGACGATTTGCATGCATGTCACGCGTACTGCTCGATGACGCGCAGATTCTGCTGTGGTGAGTGCGTTGTGAATTTAGGACTATGAAATACTGCTTCACTGGTACTGTTGCGCATGCGTGAGGATTGAGAACGTTCAACCAGTTAAACGGTAAAAGGCACAAGATTTCATAGGAGTCCAAATTTTATTTGACACTTGAAAAGTGTTTAAGACCTGCCAGCCATATCTTTATCATCCGTTTCAGACCGGTCACGTGACGGGCTCTCAAAAGGTATTTATGAATGTTTATATAAAATGAAAGAAGGAAAGGATTAAGAAGTAGTGCGTATGGATCTGGTTCTCATCTGAATTCTTCATTTATAAACATCACATCATGGTGATTAACAAATTTACCCCATCACAGCGTACGAAAGGGCAGTATCTCCATCTTCGTCCTGTTGTTCCAGGGAAGCCTTACCGTCCACCAAAGCGATTACAACATCAAGATGGCCCAAATGAGAAGCTGCATGAAGCGCGGTAATCCCTCGCTCATTCCGATATATCACCTACAGATGAAATGCCTATATAAATAGGGGTCCAAACACTGGATTTTGCAATATTTATTAGTAGCGCGAATAAAAATCAACCATTACGAAATCGTTCCAATTTTCTTTGATTTCATCATTTCTTCCAAAGATTCATGAATTTGAAACTTGGCAATCCACCATGCAAATACCAATGCATTATTTTTTTTTCATAAAATAACTAACAGCGCCTTCAATCAGTCCATTCAGAGTTTGGTCTTTTGGTTCTTACCGCACTGGGGTAGATGCTGAGTATTTCCCGCACTTTACCTATGTCACCATTTGCCGCAGCTTCGAAGAGAAGTGCACCACCTCTCACGTATTTTTCTAAAGAATTATACAATTAAATAATCTTGTCATCCAAAACAATCGATACAATTGTTTTACGAAGGTAGCATCTCTATTCCTTACATTTTCTTTTATACGGTTTGTATAACTTTGTGTGCTGTTCCAGCTCTTCCAATTTAACAATAATACGCTAGTTTTGTAGTATACATACGGGCATTTGTAATCGCTCTTCCCGTAAAAACTTGCCAACAGTGCAAATTGAACATTTGCCTTTGGCATGGGTGTTACAACTGATAATATAGTATACAAATATTGAGTGGCTCAGCGTGGAATGGGAGGAATATTATCGCAAGGTAAAATCTGGACTTTTCCAATTCACGAGGCGAAGCCGAGTGAACTGGAAAAGTCCAGATTTTACCAAGCGATAATATTCCTCCCATTTCACAATTTAAAGCTACTCAATATTTGTTTTATATAACTGACATATAGATCCTTGTCATTTGATATATTTGAACTTTTTTTTTCAATAGAAAACTGAGAAAAAATGTATTTCTCTATTCCAAACCACCCCTTCACGAAAATGACTGAACCCAACGCTGTAGCGCTGGCTCTTTGGAACAATACGCGCTACGCGCAACGCTGAACGCGCACACCAGCATGCATTTGCACACAAATACCGCGTTAGATCACTAACTGTTGAATAGTATACAAATATTGAATGCTTCGAGTGGTGTAGTAAAACTAGCCTCCCGAGGTGATCCATGGACATTCTATTTTCCCGAGGCGAAGCCGAGGGAAAATAGAATGCTCCATTGATCACCGAGGGAGGCTAGTTTTTCTTCACCACGAGATAAAGCATTCAATATATGTTTTATAACACTTCACCCACAGATTCTGCTTGGTTTTAATATTTTAAATTATTTAAATCTGAACACATTTGAAATAAACTTCAATTTCAATACAAAATTGGTGGAAAATGTATTTCTCTCTTCCAAACTACCCCTTCGCGAAATGTTTGAACCCAACTCTGTGGCGCGCTCTCTTTGGAACGCGCAACTCGCAACGCGCACACCAGCATGCATTATTTTGCACACAAATACTGCGCCGTGGAAATAGTACTTTGGTTGCTAATGGTATAGTACTTTGGTTGCTACGGGTATAGTACTTTTGGCCGTGCACAGAAAGATAGCAAAAATAGAAAGTGTCATGTGACTCGCTTTCGGTCAATCAAGACACAGAATCTGCGGGTTAGGTGTTATAATATTTCCCATTCCCCATGGGCGGATAGTACTTTTTGAGCCGCGGCGTGAATGGGAGCAATAATGAATGTCACGTGATATGAGTTCCACCAATCAAATGATTAGGATCTGTATGTCAGTTATATAATAATCAACAGATAACGAATCACCAACCGATGATTTCACAAAGATTGACCAATACTGAATCACAAACCGATAATGTAACAATTGCTTGATAGCTGTAGTACGTTTTACTACACTATCGGTCATTTTTTGTTTCATTATCAGCCCTAGCCGAAAGTGTAACAAAAAAAATGACTATTACTGTTGTAACATTTCTTACACTATCACTTAATTTTAGTTAGATTATTGGTTAGTGATAGAATATCGGTCAATTTGTGTGACATTATTGATTGGTGATACCTTATCGGTTGGTTTCTATATTGTCACTTGCAACACATGTCTTTCGAACTCTACATTAGGGACCATTGAAAGTGGTGCGGGTACGGGATGGGTGTACAAATCAGTCGTTATAGGCGCCAATTACCATTTTGTGTGTTTTCTTCATCCAACCAACATAAACGAATCTCAAAGGGGCATTACGGACTAAAATCCCCCAAAAATCACATTTGGATAATTTAAACGTCTAGTTGAAACTAACCTAATGTCCTATAGTTCCCGATAAAGGACGGACAACACCGGGTGTTTACATCGGATGCGGCGAACATTTTGTGGCATAAGCATACGTATTTCCAGCCGTGTCCATTCAATGTACGGTACACGTTGGTTGTGTGTGTGCCACATAATAAACGCAGCACCAATACACAAATAGTGTTTCTCGCACGCCCGCTGCCGTAACAATAGCCACTGCGTTCCATTAAAACTTCTGGCTTCTGGCCAAGACTGGTTTGCGAGGGGTTGTTTAGGTAGCCTAGGCAGTAGGCCCTATACAAATTTGTATTCACATGCTTGCATGGTCAAGGGTTTAATTTTATTTGATTTCTTTGTACATGTACATGTAGCTCTACTGAGTGGAGTGTTGAACTACCGTACGGTACCCTCCGTACAAACGCTTCACCGATTTGGCATACTTTGGTGACTGACAGGTAGCTAGTCATAGGCCCCTATGTCCCCGCGCCGTCTGACAGTATGGGTTTTTGGCGCGGGACACATATTATTAAGCGCGACTTGTTTTTCTTCAAAAGTGACGTCACACACGCGCGCGATGAATTATGCATTGGTCATGTCAGTGAAATGGTTGTACAACTCGGCAGACACATTTGATTGTGAGCGGTAAGTTCAGACTAGGGCACTAGGCCCTATTTTGTTCTTTTTTCAAAATTACCGGTTGTTTGGAACAATTTAAGGGGTCTAGTTATGGAATGTCATGAATGTGTGGATCTATCCAGGGTTACTGTCTTTCTCATTTGTATTGTTGATGTACCCTAACGTGGCGCGGCCCCCAACGTGGCGCACTTTGATTTTCGCCTGTAGCGCCTACCTAGAGCAAAAGTTTTAACTGAAATTTCACAGAAAGTGAAATTTCATCAAGCTCTAAACACTCCTATTCATAAATCGCGAGTTTATTTACCCGTAACAAAGTTAGAAGAACAATTTATTTTGGCGTGATTTTCCGATTTTATTTTCAAGTGCAAAGTGAACCCTTTGAAAATGCCCCCAAAAAATAAAAAAATAATTTTCTGACAAACATCTGGCTGGGTATATAAGTAGAGATAATAATGATTTATCACAATTTATCAAGTTTACAGAAATTCTTAAATGTTAATTTGGAATTTTCCGAGCTTTATTCAAGTGCGTCACGTTAAGGAACACTCCGCCAATTTGTGCCCAATTTCCGGACGCCACCGTTTTTGAATTTCAGATTGAATTTTAAGAAACCGAAATTGTTCACAGAGGTTATAGTGCAAGCATTAATAAGGTAAAAGTACTAGTATTTCACTGCATGAATTTGAGGTTTGTCAACAAAGAGGTTTGGCAACACTACACGAGGAAATTGGGGTAAGCTTCGAAGTGCGCCACGTTAGGGAACACGACTATATTCTCTTTATCAGGTTTTTTTGGGGCCTTTTGTCCTCGCGAGGGCATGCACAAAATGCATGCTGTCATGATGACCGTGTACCTGTCACCAAAGTATGCCAAATCGGTGGAGCGTTTGTACGGAGGGTACCGTAGTTTAACGCTCCACTCCGTAGAGCTAATTTCTTTGTAATTTCCACATAGATACTGATAAGGATTCCTGAGTGATTAGGCCTGAAAAAAAATCAAAAAAATGATGCAACCTGATGCCACTTTAAACTTTTAGTCCCATAAACCATTGTGTAGGGCCTAGGCCTATGAAAAAATCATAAATGTGACTCAACTGGACTACTTTATTTGATTTTTGGCTCCCCTAGCAACAGGACCATCTGCCGTATGTACATGTATGTGGCACTGTGACTCAATATACGGAGATAGCCTAGTCCAGTATTGGCAGTAACTGAGTCACATTGGACTAATGCCACTTCAGCGGTTGTGTAAGCCTATGGAGAGTCAGGAGAATTTTCGAAGTATTTGCTAACAAAATTGGAAATGTTTCTCAGTCCTCCCAGATTCATGTCTTATCATCATTTTTGCAATGAATGACCTTCATTGAGATATGTGCAGGATTCACAACTTGCACCCAACAGCTCGATTTTTGAGGCAACATTTTGACCCCCGAAACTGTTTCTCGCATGATGCACGATTATCGCGAAAATAACACATCACGCGCAGTTTTTCAGTCAACAGTCTACAACTAAACATATCAAATGTGTTTCAACAAGTCACAGGTCAACTTAAGCACCTGTCACACCTTTGCGTATCCTAATTCCGTATGAGTTCCTTATCAAAAATTTTCAATACGCAGCCGTACGCTCAATTAACGTCGAAATGTTCTGATCACTTTGACTTATGTGCGACGCACATCTAGCGTACAAGTAACGAATTCAGCGCATCCATTGCGTATGAGGTGCGTATGAGTTGCGTATGCAGTGCACAACATTATTTTTCGGGCCGCGAATAGGTCAGTATGCAGTGCGCATGCCGAGCATATTCCGGACGCACCCGACTTATGCCGACCGCATGCCTGACGCACTTCTGAGCGTATTCCCGCCGCATTTCCGCCGCTCGCCGTTCAGCGTGCGTTGCATCTGCGCTGCAAGTACGCTTTGTATACGTCCAATACAGGCGGCTCATATGCTGACGGGGTGCGTCACGAACACATAGCGTACTCGTAACGCACTCGACCGATGCGGGACCGATGCGCTGCGTTTTTATAACTAATGACCTGCGTAACAGCGTACGCAGCGTAGTTTTGTGCATGCCCAAAACTATCCTGCGTACTGGGCCGTACCATGCGTATATCTGCGTACATAAAACCTACACAAAACGATAGAGATGCGTATGAGGTGCGTATTGTGCGTACGACTGCGTATGAAAAAAATGTCAATGCGCAACTCATAAGGAATTAGGATACCCAGAAGTGTGACAGGGCCCTCACATTCAGAAGTAGTGCGCATCTGCTTAAACGGAAATGTCCACACAAGCTTTAATGTGGGAAATGACCACGAAGATAACCCATTTTTTACACTAAATTCCTTGTATCTTCAGAACGGACGGTCTAAATCTGGGGGTTGCAGATTATGAAAATTTATTCTTCTGGCTTTAATCTATCAATGTCTAGCTTGGAAAAGCAAAAAAAACACTGACATTTTTTTTCTTGAAAATGTGGGGTACGAGGCAATTGCCTATGGAGCGGAACAGAAAATGACCGTTTGCAAGGCATGCAAGCTGTGGAGCTGTCTTTTGCGTGTTTGGGCCCCAAACTTTTCACTATAGGATGGTTGTGTGGACTTTTGTGTTTCCTATCTAAATACTCTTTCCAATTTACATCATTTCGGTTTAAACGCGCTTTGTAGACTGATTGGGTGGATTTTTAACTTTAACAATGACCAAAGTTAGAGGGAAAAACCTCGCAAAATGAGCTTTAACAAGCATTACCAATGTTACGAGGCGCATACGTATATTCCGTTACACGTACTATGCTTGACGGTTTCTAATAGGGATGCGAATGGGATACGGACGTCAGGGGAAAAAAGTTACTTTATCAATCATTCGTCTTTAAAGCTATTTAAACTGGCACATTGTGGGCAATAAGCATGTCACATCAAAATATATAAGCATCAACCTCACACTATACAGCAAAATATTAAGTGTATGGTTATCGACTCCAACATGGAAAACTATGGCGATTTTAGTTCAGAATAAACACAGAAGAAAACGTTCACACATTAATGAGGCAATAATCGAACGTACAGTCCCATGCCGGTTGGGCGCCCCCATAAGTTAAATACAAGTGCAGTCTATTTAAGGCCTCTTCGATTCCACTGTGGCCACCACGTGGTTGCACTTTGCTTTTTGTCAATTTTGGTCATTTTTAGTGAAAAGTAGACAATTTCACATTTTGTATTTAACTATTTTTAGCTATAAGGGCGTCATTTGCAATATTTGGGTATGAACTTTTGTTCGTAGTTTAGCCGCAACATGTTTTTCAATTATATTTGCTCTTGCAATTCATCACAAATCTCCACATGAGATGTTGCTGCTGGACATGATAATGATGCTAGTACTGCAGCTCATGATGTCGTTCCCATGTATTAAGCTCATTCGAAAGTAAAACCAAAAATATTTAAAACATGGGGGAGAGCACTCTAGAACAAATAAATCAAACTTCCCCATCGGTGTGGAACTGTTTATTTTTTTCATTAATTTGTTTAAATGTAATGACTTACCAAGCATTGGGAGGTGCTCCATAAAGAACTGCCCGTTACTTGCTTTCTCGGTGTATTGTAGGTCCATCTTACCAAAGAAACCGCGCCGATATATGTTGCAGTTCTCTGCAGACCACTGAACCCGGACAAATGAGCGATAGGTTGTTTTGGAACTACTCACACTGCTCACTACACCAACAGTGCCTGCTTTTCCTGTATTACCAAATCAACCGCAATGAGAAAAAGTCTATTCGTGGATATTCTCTGGCTTAGGCCTATTTATTTCAGGAGATATTGAATAAGACGAAGAACCGACATATGGGTCATTCCATGTCAGACCAACGCACTTTTTTACCTCATGTCTTCCGATTTTGATAAAAATTGCTGTGCTTATAGGTCCTGATGAGCAATGAATGCACACTAATTTTTAGCCCGATCTGACCTACCATGTGGTCAGGGCAGAAACCACAAATAACGGACATGTTTAGAGTAAAATACCACCCTTTTGGTGGAAATATGTCAAAACCATGTCAATTTTCATCGAATAAATGCGAATTTGGTATCAAAATCATAAGAATTGTATGCTCAAATCAACTCTTTTGTAAAAAATAAATTTTGTGAAAAGGAGGTCACGTGACCTTTAATATGTTATCGTGACCTTTGACCCAATTTATGTACTAATGTATCATTCCGAAAATCAACAAAATGGAAATGACTTGATAGAGCATGTCTTCCTCTATCTGAATCTACCAAAAATCAATTGGGGTCTTCAAAATTTACAACTTAATGACTATTTTTGTACAGTTGGTAGGTTACAAACGAGTAAATTTATAGAATTTACATTAGAAATCCACTCACACAACCTACTTTTCTGTTTCTAAAGCTACTTAAATTAAACTTGGTTTGGGAATTTCTCATGTTTAGGGCTGATGAGGTCTAACCAGACTCATAATGTAAATTATCAGCAGTGGCGCACCCAGGATTTTTGGGGGGGGGGGGGGCTCACAGATCTTTGTTTTCAAATTTCTTTAGAAAAATGCATTTGTGAAAAAAAAACCCAAAATCAAACAAACAAATTGACAACCTTGGAGGAACCCCCCCCCCCATGCCACTGATAATTAGTTATCCCACGAGTGCGCTTTGAATTGAGGCCTCCCCCCCCCCCCACCCCGGCCGGGGGTGCCACTGATAATTAGTTATCCCACGAGCGCGCTTGGAATATGAAACAATGCAGTGATGAATGAGTATAGGTAACTTTGATTGCGATATTGAGTATCTTCAATCAACCTTGAATCCTACCCCCTGATTAGTCCATCTATAGCAACAACAGTGTTATTTTAAATACTATTGCACAGCTATATTGCACCTCAGATATCGAATGTACATGTACATTTTTATTTGCATTTTTATTTGCATCTTTTTATTTGCTGCTGAACGGTCCGCTACACTATGCACCTACATCCCTCACATCACAACGTACAATGTACGCATTCGACGTCAAGTTTGCTTGAAGATAAATTCGTTAAGGCTAGTGGAACACAGAAAAATGTAGTGCGTCAGGTGGCATATGGGTCACAGCAGCATTGCATTGTTTCATATTCCAATATTCCAAGCGCGCTCGTGGGATAACTAAATATCAGTGGCACGGGGGGGGGGGGGCTCGGGGGGGGGCTCGGGGGGGGGGGGCTCGGGGGGGGTGCTCAAGGGTTTTGAACCCACCTCCTTAAAGGTTGTCAATTTGTTTGTTTGATTTTTGGGTAATTTTTTTTCACAATTGCAATCTTCTACAGAAATTTAAAAAAACAAAAAGCTATGAGCCCCCCCCCCCCCACCAAAAAAAGCCAAATCCTGGGTGCGCCACTGCTGATAATTTATATTATGAGTCTGGTTAGACCTCATCAGCCCTAAACATGAGAAATTCCCAAACCAAGACTAATTTAAGTAGCTTTAGAAACAGAATAGTAAGTTGTGTGGGTGGATTTCTAATGTAAATTGTATAAATTTACTCATTTGTAACCCACCAACTGTACACAAATAGTCATAAAGTTGTAAAAGTTGAAGACCCCAATTGATTGTTAGTAGATTCTGATAGAGGAAGACATGCTCTATCAATTCATTTTCATTTTGTTGATTTTCGGAATGATACATTAGTACATAAATTGGGTCAAAGGTCACGATAACATATTAAAGGTCACGTGACCTCCTTTTCCCAAAATTTAATTTTGACAAAAGAGTTGATTTGAGCATGCAATTCTTATTATTTTAATACCTAATTCGCATATATTCGATGAAAATTGACATGGTTTTGGCATATTTCTACGAAAAGGGTTGTATTGTACTCTAAAAATGTCCGTTTTTTGTGGTTTCTGCACTGACCACATGGTAGGTCGGATCGGGCTAAAAATTGGTGTGCATTCATTGCTCATCAAGACCTACAAGCACAGCAAGTTTTATTAAAATCGAAAGACATGAGGTAAAAAAGTGCGTTGGTCTGACATGGAATGACCCATATATTCAAAACGTAAAAAAAATAGTTTGTTTCCATTGAATTCTCTTAAACTTTGCTCTGGCGTTGGATTGAATCAAAATGGTCAGGAACCAAATCGTATAAAAGAGTTCGGGAATTATTCGGGATATTGATATTAAGATTAAGGCCTCGTTTACTTACCGTCCTGAATATCCGACGCCCAATCAGGCCCTCGCACAACTCGAGCTCCTGGAAAAATTCCAAACGCCATGCATTGTACCGCCCCATATCGACGAGGTACCCTGACACTGGAGACAAATAATCATCTAATAGATCATTATGCAGTGATTATTCAGCACCTTTTTTGAAGTCACCTGCAATTTTTTTTTATCGTGGAATCTGTGTACAACGTACCCCAAAACGTGGACAAAGACAGAGTTCATTCCGTTACAAAATGGTCGAAAAACGAGTTGCGAATGACAAGTTGATACCTGCCTAAAAGTGATTTTAATTGCGCTTCACTTTTGATGCCGTTGACATTTTATTTGACGGGGTTAACAGTCATCATAAGACCGTACGGTATAAAATATTGTAGCCTCTGTTAAAGACACTAATGCAATTTTTAGTGCAGGTTGCAATGTCGCAAAATTATCTGATTTCGGGGAGCTGGATCCCAATGTGATAGATACCAAACTTCTTCTTTTTTAAGATTGAAGGGGCATTGTCCTGAAAATATAAATATTAATAAAAATTCGGTGTGCAATGTTCTATGAAACTTTATAAAATATATAAAATCAAAAGTATGCACATACTGCCTTATATAAAGTACTAGCATAAGAAAAACATCTTTTTATATACCAAAGCATATCGCACGTTTGAGATTTAATGGGCATTATGGCTTAATATACTGAATAACATTGCAAGCGATTTTATTTAAATGCCTCTTTTTGTAAAATTTCTTCATACAAGACTACATTTGCTGAACATGTATGCTGTATAATCAATGAGTTTATACAACCATGGGGAAAATTGGATCGGTCGTATAAAGAAAACATCATGGACTACATCAGAGCAGACAATTTGAAAGTGTTGGTCCTACCCAGCCACACCAGGTTCATCTATCCTCAGAAACGGATGTTCCAGATCGTGTTTACACTCGTTGTAACAGTTGTGGCATAAATCGCAGTCATCACATCGCAGACACTTCCAACGAATTCCTTCCAAACCACTCTTGTCACAGCCATCGCAGATCACGTGTGAGTGTTTTACTCCTGTTCAATTAAGAGAAGGCTTTGGTTCTTTTTTCGCGGAGTTGTGGATAAACTTTTCCACCATATGTTAACGAGGCTTGTAAATCAATTTCAGTGTTGTGTTATGTAAGCTGTGTAAAATCCTACATGTTGTGAAATGCTGCAGTTGGGTTTAGAGTCATTTGCCTGGCTGTCAGTCATTATGACAAGACCTCAGTTTAATGTTGTAACGGAACATAGCGCCCATTTGCTTTGTTACAATTAGAGGTGTAGTAAATACGCAGCAACATGATCATTTTCAAACGTTGAATTGAAAGTATATCGAGACCACAATGACGAATATTTCTGGATCACGTGTTATTTGATAGACAAACTCACATTCTTTCAATTAGTAACAGACTTTTTTTGTTTGTCATCTTACAATAATTGCCCAGTTAAAGTCAACATGTTTTCGGTAAAAGTCAATGGCAAGGTGTGAAAAAAACCGCACGTTTTGCGCTACTTTGCGCAAGAAAACCTGCTATATCTTCCGAAGCATTTGTTGTTGTCATTTGGATCAAGCGGCATGTTGGAGTCTAATACTTTCTCATTACATTCATGTAAAACGTATGGTGATTGGTGAATTGTAAACCATTGCCTTAGTCAGTGGCGTAGCCAGGAATTTTTCACTGGGGGGGGGGGGGGGGGGGGGGGGGCTGGGGGGGGGCGCTGGGGGGGGGGCTGGAACATTTCATGGGGGGGGGGGCGTCATGTAGATCAATGATAATTTTTTTTATCATGGGGGAGGGGGCTGTCACCCCCTCCCCCCCCCCCGTGGCTACGCCACTGCAGGCCATACAGTTGAAGTTTATGTAAACTTGTATGAAAAGTCAAAGAAAAGTAACTCCCATGATCTATTTGACACCAAGTTTGTGTTAACTTGCCGGTAACGCCCTACAAAAATTATCCAGACAAATATGTTTATTTTGTAACATTTTTTGTTCGTTTGTCGGTCTTCTATGCTGTTATGTTTACTTTTAGGTACCTTCAATGGTACTATGTTTAATTAACCTGTTCATTTGTTTAATTAAACTAATAGCGCACATATAGTTGCCAAATATGGCACTAACAAGTTTGAGGTCGGCAATTTCGTCTTTAAAAATCTGGGTACGTCGGGTTACCATACACACAATTGTCCTGGAGACAACAATACCAAAGTACAGAAAGTCGTACGCAAGAGCTCCCCAGCAAGTATCGCTGACGCCATTATGATTCCAAAACTTCTCACTGTGTCAAACACTGAAATAACTAAACAGCGTCGTTGTATTGTGAACACATAAAGCATTCAAGTCGCGTTCTTGCACACTTTCTGCAAGTCGACATAGATATATCCTTGAACCACTGCCCCTGCTTTGCATAACAAGGGCACATCAATGAACGATTCGACTTTTATTCACAGAAATTTCTATGTACAGTAACCAGACTCTATTCAGTAAAGTCCCCATCAAAACGAAAGTAAAATATCCACGTGCATAACGCACGGCTACACCATCGTACAGTGTGGCAGGGACACCAACAAGTAACAAAACAACTAATTTTTTTTTATTAAATTGATAAATATTCTGATTGAATTTCGTTAAAAGATACTTATTGGTGAGGTATCACATATTCTAGCAAATTGATAAAAATGTACAATATTACAATCTGCAATTTTGAGGGAAATGGGCAAAATACTGCATAAATAATTTCACTTGATCATATTCATAATACACAAACCGACAATTTTCATTTTCAGACCCACAACGAGAAATATTGTTAACACTGGGCTTATTGTGAGGAGATGTGCTGGGAATCCATGAAGATGTTATTTTCAACATTATTTTCGGAGAACATCAATGAGGCAATCGAACAGTTCTCGTATCTTGTAATCCATGTGTCTATCAGTTCTAAGTTTCAAGTGGTGACACGTTAAAGGCTGTGCGACGGAGCTGCCTTGCAATTCATTCCTGAAATTATTGTTGCATTCCTATTAGTTCATTAACTTTATATTATAATCAACATTATTATCTATGATAACGAATTTGGCGGGAAACAAAGCTTTCACACAGTGACTTTACTGGTTTATTTAACTTTGTGGGGATTCCTCCAACGTGAGGCTTTTCCTTGGTTTCAACACCGGTGTCGGAGTCTCACAACACTAACTGGGGAAACCAAGTAAGCCAAATATTCTAGCTGAGCCGAGTGGGCACGGTACGAGCTATCGCTTCGCAGAGACGGCTGGACTGAAGCGGGAGCGGACCGCTACAGTGACGGGGAAGCAACAGCTGGACGGGGCCAGCGAGTGTACTGGATCACTCTAAAGTTCGAGCCATGGTGTGCATGGTCAACCGGGGCCAGTGGCGTAGCCAGGAATTTTTCAGAGGAGGGGGGGGGAGGCGCTGGGGGGCTGGAACATTTCATGGGGGGCGTCATGTAGATCAATTATAATTTTTTTAGAAACTCAAAATCTCAGTGGGGGGGGGCGACTGGGGGGGGGGGCGACAAGGTTTCATGGGGGGACTGTCGCCCCCCAGGCCCCCCCCCCCCCCCACGGCCCCCGTGGCTACGCCACTGGCCTTAGTCAATAGTAGTGTATTTCCAGCAGTAGACACCACGGTTTTATAATGCGAAATTCCGGTCCGTTGCTGTGTATGGGTGCGCTCGCGCGTAATATGTATTTATCATTTCAACACCATTCTACACAATAAACAATCAAATCATCCTGAATTTGGTATTTGTGCTTGCAGACCTTTAGCGCGGTGTATGACACGAGAGGGTCTTTGGTTGTATCATGGTCCCCAACTAGCCATGAGATGAACCCATGACATGGCAGATAAAGAGTTTGTGACTGTAGGTGCACGGTGATGTTGCAGAGTTCCAATATGGATCAGGTATAATGCTACCGTGTAAGGATCTGCGGGTAGGGATGATATTCCGTGCAACTCTGCCCATTGTCGCCATCTCGTGAAGGATGATCTGTACTGCGAGACTGTTGATGGGGCTTGTGACTCGAGTAGCATGGAAGGCAGTTGACTGGCGAGACTATATCCAGCTCTTGACTTTTGGCTGATGGAGGAATCCGCTGCCTCCAATTATCGCTGTTGAAGATGAGCTTCCAGAAAGGAAAATAACAATGATTGTTACTTTAACGAGATTAAAATCATGCGTGAACTTATTAAACACTTTCTTTATTATGTTCATTTAATAAAAGCGCATTTCCCACTGCTTATTGCTACAACTGTACTCTGAATACAAATAAAAGCTTATTTGCCAAATCTGAATCAACATCCGCTGGGGAGATCAATTGTAACTTTTACAATACCAAACATCCGCTGAGGATATCACCATATTTTGGTGTAAGTCTGCTGAGACTGTCTTGTTGGCGTTCTGAACGCATCTCGTTTTATACTTCTGTCAGAAACGACTCTGACCCTAACTTTATTGCCACGTAAACCACTAAACTCTTGTATGGTGATACTCGTGGCTTTCATATTAAACCAATGTGGTTATCTTGGCCAAGATTAGGCCAAGTAATAAACTAGGCTGACCATGCATGTTTCCATAGAAGGGTTAACTTGAGGCCAATTTCACTGTCTTCGATTCTCTCCGAGTCGAGCTTCGAGTCATCTCGCTATCTGACCGATGCCCAAATATTCTATTGAATCCCTTTTGTACTGCCAGTGCGTCCAGCGTCGGTGGAACAGTTTTGAAACTGAAGGAACTTTACTCCAAACAAGACTAGTGAACTTTGTTGAGAAACAGATGTAAATACATCAGTGAAACGGGATTCTAAATACCTTTGGACTTACGAATCTCAAGTTAAGCCTACTAGAACTAAATCTTCAATGGTTTTGAAGGAACTGGCAAGCTCAATCATCGTCTAAAAGACATCTTGTATTTCTACACTTCTCCGTCTTCGCACTAGACAAAAACACTAATCCAAATACTTGCTAATCCAAATACATTCTCCGCCTAAGTTGAGCATGTGCTCTCTGACTTTCTGAAAGCAATTGTTATAAGATGGAATAAGATGGCAAAATCTCTAAACCATCGTTAAGCAAGTCATCTATACATGACATGTATGCATAATTCTGCATTTCTCACCTTCTGAACCAACTTCCTCACCACTTCAACCCCGTTTTGTGCATTTTTAGAACCAACCACTTTTGGTTTGAGCACTGTGCTCTCTAGTCTATGGCTTTCTGAAGGAAACTGGAGTGTTCCAAGCCGTCCTCTAAGACAACTATCCTTGTTCTTGCAATTGCCCCCTTTTCCAGCGGTCGTACTATTTTGGTACACTCAATTTAAAGACACATATGATGGTAGGAATTGGAACAATTGGAAAAACCAATTTCTGTGAAACCCAGGAAAACCTGATTGGTCAAACGCTCACAAGGTGATATTAAGATTTTCAGATCAAACTTCAACGTGAATCAATGCATTGTCAAGGAACAAAGAAATATGGGCGTATCATCAAATTTGACTGATAGCGATGCCAGGGCTATCTACTCCCTTTTCGGACGACATTCAAATGTTAATTGTCACTGAATTGAAACTTACAAAGGATTAATGATAAACGGCTTTATTATGGGTTTCCAACAACTTATATGGCAGAACATCGATTCAATCTAGGGCCTATATTTCGTCTCAAACAAGTAGAGTGCGGGTTTTCAGAAATTGACCATTTTCTGGGACTGGTTACATCTTATAACAAAAGAACTAGTGTAAAAGTCCCCACAATTCACGGTGGGGAAGCAAATCTCCAGAACCCTCTTCGTTCGGAACCAGAATTCTCTCCGTTCTCAAAAAAATCTTCTGTGAATTTCAACATCTGCAACTACATTTTTGCAAATTAAAAAGACTGTAATTTAACTTAGCTTCGTAAACTGGCTTTCTGCTTTCTGCTTTCCGATCTTCGGTCCCTCTGCTATTGACGACTGTCTTGTCTTGATTGATTTGATACCGATGTAGGGGCGAGCTCTGTTGTCAATAGCCTTTAATGTAATGTAGCTTCTTAAAATGAGATGTCGAATTGACTTTAGGAGAGCAAAACTGCCGTCTCTCCCATTTGCTGATATAACGCAATGGAAGTACAGCGCCACAAAAATTGTGTGTTGTCGTTGCTGCTCGCAAGCGTGAAGTGATCTACCTTCAATCCAACCACGCACACATTCCTGTGCCACTCCCTATTCAAATTACCCGCCCTTAACCACTCTACCGTGTCTCATTTACATATCAATGATAAAGCAGATTTATTCTAATTCGTCCCGGTACTCAACCGAATAAATCAATATATACAGTGCTCCCATACACACACATAATGTAGGTATATGTACCGTGCATGTACAGAGCGCGCGTGTGCAGCGCGTGTAGCATTATTTGAGCGAGTGCTATGCGCTATGTTCCGATATAGGGCAAATGATTCCCATCCCAAAACACATCAGCCTTTTTTTCACAACATGCAGGACTTTACATAGTTTAAATAACAGAGCACTGAAATTGATTAAGGCAACAAACTTGGTCGCAGCGTCCGAAAATGTTGTTGTGATCAATCGACCATTTTGCAGTGATGCGTGACAGAAATTAAATGAAACTAATAGGGGTTAAGGCCAAGGATAAGGAGTATCTCGGGAATTGAAACAAATTCACAAATAGTCACTCAGACACTTTATTTGGGACATACTGTATATCTTATCTTTGCATGAGAATCCTTTTTCTTTCTGCTTTTTCGTTACCTTGTTGGGCGTTGTCGTATATCTGCAAGTCAACTTTGCCGCTTTCTCCCCCAGCGCGGTATTCGCCAAGAACACCGGAGTCCCAGCGTACCCAAACAGTAGAATCTGTGAAAATAGCATACGATATCTTTTCATAAAGCAGGCATCTCTTAATAATATTGTCTGCGAAAGAAAATACAAACTGCAAACACAACATTGAACACCAATATGCGGCGATATTGAAAAATGTATTCCAGTTACTTCTCTGTACCTCATTTTGATTTGAGAATCAATAATATTCCCTTCTACAGTCTACTACGGATTGCCTAGTAGGCCTAGTACGAAGTATACAGTGAACCAACTACTCGTTGCTACGCAACGAAGTAGAGGATAAATAAACGGTTGAAAGTGTGTGAACAATATGAGAAAGATCCCTACATTTGTAAATATGTTATAGGAGCTACATGCCTCTGCAAAATTTCATGTTAAAACACAATAAGCACGAAAGGATGAGATAGATTCAGGTTTCGATCATTAGTTACTCACTACTCTCTACTTCCCGTGCTGGGACCACCGTCCCGACGCATCCACATCCCCCGTCCTGATCATCCCACTCCCAATCTGGACCTCGTACAACCCGCATCCCAATACATGACCAGTCTTCTGTCGCCCTTCCTTCTGGAAAATCAGCAATGATTTTGTAAAAAAAAAAAAAGTTAATGATAGAAAACAGTATTATTTGAAAATTAATCTATATCGGCTCACCTAATTGAATAAGTAAATAACATGCTTTGAAAAGATTTTCGGTAAAACAACGAATAAATAGTATACCATCGAGGTCAAGTCCTCCGCCTTCCATGGCTGTTTTTCCTTGATCCAGGTCCTCCTTGGCACCAATCTGTTCCGCAAGTGTCTCCTTACGATCGCATTCACGATCTATGTCTTCCTGTCCTATCTCCCTTTCGTTTACTTGAACACCATAATCAAGTCCTGCTTCTGTGTTTAGTGTCTTTTGTTTCTCCCTGTCATCGCTTTCAAGACCAATGTCTTTCTTCATTGACTCCTTTTCAATATCTTGACCATTGCCTGAAACATTAATCGCAGGTCCTTGGTCTTCGGGGGAGGCTTTTCCTTGATCTGCATAACCTTCCTCTCCATTTATCTGTTTTCCCTGACCATCATGTGTATTTTCTTTGTTATCTTCTTCTGTCTTCTTTGTGCTTTCAGCTCCTGTTGCTCCTTTTTCTATGACCCCATTATCGCTTTCATTTCCTATGTCGCCCCTTGTTCTCTTCACTTCTTTTTCTGGAACATCACCTTCGCGTCCTTGGAATTCCATTTTTATTTTTTCTGTATCTCCACCAGTGGCTTCAGCTGCCTGCTTTTTGAGTTTACCATCGCTTTCAGAGCTTATTTTTCCAGTTTCATGTTTCATATTTCCGTGAGTCGTTTGCTGTGTTTCATCTAGACTGGCGTCTCCATGTCCACTGTCTTCTTTTTCTCTCCTTTCTTCAGTTTCTTGACCACCACTTTCAGGTACTTTGTCCATCTGCCTCGTTTCGTCATGCTTGTCTGCACCATCACCTCCACTTTGTCCGTAATCTTCATTTCAAAGAAACAGTTGATATGAATTTACATATACTTGAATCAAAGCTGATTACAAAGAATCATTTATACATGCTGCAGTTTATATAATGATATACATTTTGCGGTGTATATCTATAAAGGTTAAATAAAAACTTACGCCTACCTTGAATATTTTGTTTTTTTGCATCATCGAAGAACTGGCACCCCTCTTTGTATACATCTTCCGAGATTTTTACCTCAGAAATAGGTAGTTCGCTCTTGATTCGCGTCTGGAATAGACCCTTTTTGCAAGCTTCCCAAAACCTATCGAGGTCCTCACGACTTTCGACTCGCACAGTCAGCTGAACACATCCCTTTTGTAAGCCAATTGCCTCCAAATTGAATTCGTCTAAGACAGTCTTCAGAGTCGTGACTTGAGGCTCTGCCTTCAACAAGTCCAAAAGACGGTGAGTTCGACCTTCGTCCTTCTGCCCTTCCTTCATGCCAATCAACTTTACTGAAAATTCTGTTTTGGAATACACAATTTTGAATGGAATTAGGGAAGCGCATGAGCAATATTGCGCAACCCTCGATGCGCTTTTCCAGTGAAATGTGTGAATATCGGAAAGACCTAAAGGGTGAAATAGTGAATACAATGACGCTGACAGTAATACAGGATTGTTGGACATGGTACATACCATAACCGTAGTTAATACTGCAATCCTTCATATCTCCCCCAACAATTTGGCAGTTGGTCACGTTGAAGTTCATGACGATGTGTGGCGATTTAATTTGCGACTCTTGTTCTCCAACTAGTGTTCCACTGGGCTCTGTTTTCACTATCTGTAGATCAGCATTCTGAAACCAAACTCATCAATGAGACTTTTTCGAAAAAAAATTAGAAACGGAAGTGCCCTTGCTATGAAATTATGTAAGCATTATAACAATTGAAGAATATTCGAGTGTTTTGCCTTTCATGACAGACGTTGAAAACAGTGGTACCCGCTGCCATACAACATTCAGCCGACCCCGCAAAACGGTGATCGAATGGTTATGGGAGCATGCAAAATTAGACAAACAGTAGCTTGAGGTGTACCTCGAGATTTCACAAGGTTTCACAGGGTTTGGTGGGGTACCTCAGGGTTCAACCTCAAGCTACCCCTTGTTTTATTTTGCATTCTTCACTTAAGACGCCTGCACAGAGGAATACGAGGTTTGTGTTTGAGTTACAACCTAGCTACATTTAATATTTTTTCCCCCGCTCGCAACGTTGAGTATTCAGTGCTTAAAATTACGGCAATGAAAGATTAAAAAAATAAAATAGAACCTACCGCTATCGTTGTTTGCTCTTCATTGTTTGAAGTCGTTTGTGGATCTGAAGTTGGTTTTTCTTGCTCATCAATATCTTTGTCATGTAGCTGGAATCCAGTCACTTTCTCCAATTCTGAGTTAAATTAACAAAAGGAACAGGTGTTTTTGAAACCTTTGAAACACAAAAACAACAAAATGTATCAGTAATAAGTATTTTCTCTACCAGGTCTCGTAAGACCTTGCCAGGCTACTTGCTAAGCCTGCCTATCCATTTATGTCAACTCGACTCAAAAGGAGTGTTTATGGGTTAGGACGAAATACTCACCCTGTACCAGATCGTAGCGTTGAATCGCTTGCAATTTTTCCGCGAGCAGTTTTACATGTTCCTTCCCGGAGTTTTCCTCGCCCCATCTGTGAAGCATCCCTATGATTTGTCCTTGTTCATCGTTATCGTCTTTTGCTTTGAGCGCTAACTCGGCATCCAAACCTCTCCAGCTTATTCCATTCGTGCTGGCGAATAAATTCAGAACTTCGGAAGGCAACTCTGGCACACTCCCTGCAGAAGGTGAATTGTAACCATATGTAAAAGAATAATAAGAGATTTAGTAAGAACAAGAACTACTTTATTCGTCAGGCACTCTTGTGGTTGTTATATCGTAGCGCTGGTATTGAACATGAACCAGATTTACACGGAACAAAATTGTATGGATACAATTTCGCAATTTTGTGCGTGTAGTTGTCTTAGTGACTTACTGTTAGTTTGCAGCATGGTAACCACTTTTTCCGTGTTTGTTGAGTGAGATTGCATTTGTAAATTCGGACCGGTTTTGAATGGTTGCCTGGATTAATTCCAATCACAAATATATAAATAATAAAGAAGAACTTAAAGGCCATTCCTTTCAATTTTCCTCAATAATATTTAGACAATGATAGTATTTCGATAAACATTTGTCAGGGAGACTACTACTTACCATCCATTATTAACCGCTATCAATTAAATGTTACAGGGTTCCTGAAAAGACAATAAAGGAGAACAGTTAACCGTTTGCGTGTTTTTTAATTAAGTTTGAAACGTTTGACCTTTATTAAAAGAAGCACACGTATTTTAGAAGACCCCAAAATAGATGTTTTAGACGCAAGTTTCATGCACTAGCCCTCATTAGTGAGCCTCACGTGACCGTGTTTCAGCCAGCCAGGACAAAGAACCAGCAATAGGTGTGTTATAATCGATATTAGTTCCCCTCAGTATTGAAAGTTGACAAGCAACTTCCGATATCTCGGGTACCTAATATCGACTTTACTCAAACCAATGTGAATGTCCAAAACCGCATTGAATCACATTGCATGAAATGAAAAATGCGTTAGAAAATCTACCAAAAATTTCAAAAGCCATTGTCGTTAAGCCCCTCTCACACCTTTGCGTACATCCTAATTCCTTATGAGTTCCTTATCAAAAAATTTCAAAACGTAGCCGTACGCTCAATTAACGTCGAAATATTTTGATCACTTTGACTTATGTGCGACGCACATCTAGCGTACAAGTAACGAATTCAGCGCATCCATTGCGTTTGAGATGCGTATGAGTTGCGTATGCAGTGCACAACATTATGATTTGGGCTGCGAATAGGTCAGTATGCAGTGCGCATGCCGAGCGTATTCCGGACGCACCCGATTTATGCCGACCGCATGCTTGACGCACTTCTGAGCATTTCCGCCGCTCGCCGTCTAGCGTGCGTTGCATCTCCGCTGCAAGTACGTTATGTATACGTCCAATACAGGCGGCTCATATGCTGACAGGGTGCGTCACGAACACATAGCGTACTCGTAACGCACTCGACCGATGCGGGACCGATGCGCTGCGTATTTATAACTTATGACCTGCGTATAACAGCGTACGCAGCGTAGTTTTGTGCATGCCCAAAGCTATCCTGCGTACTGGGCCGTACCATGCGTATATCTGCGTACATAAAACCTACACAAAACGATAGAGATGCATATGAGGTGCGTATTGTGCGTACGACTGCGTATGAAAAAAAAAAGTCAATGCGCAACTCATAAGGAATTAGGAAACGCAGAAGTGTGACAGGGCCCTTAGATTTTTAGACAAGTCAGCTGTAGGTTGCAGACGTGTATTTAGAATGATAACAAAACACTTTGACTCTAACTACTTGACCAATTCTAAAGAGGGGCCCGTATCACAATCGCCATTTTATCTTGTCGCGGTCTTTTAAGTTCAATGGCGTTGACTGGGAAGAAATCTAAATTGGTGGGCGTGAAGGGTGCAGTGTTCAAACGATTTTCAATGCATAAAAGATGGTCCTGGTGGATTTTAAAAATGATGAAAGTACATTGATTTTATGACAATTTATCTAAACAAAATATTGCTGGTGTACGCAATGTTAACCTCCCCTCGGGTCATTTTCTCTTAATTTGTCCTGGATTTCTCGCTTTTTTCTAAAATCGTCATAAGTAAATACCATCCAGCATAATTGGGTTTTGTATAAACAAAACAAAAAAATAATAGGGTTACTTTCCGCGGTGCTTGGTCGACGTGGCCGTCCGTGTACCGCATTCCGCGTAACATCGCTTGTGTACGTCGCGTTGGAGCAGCTAGCCCGTGATTCAGCCCGCAATTCGGCCCAAAATTTGGTGGATGATACCCCGATTCACACGGTTTTTTTTCACTTGTGCGGAAAGGAGCCCAGCTAATAACAATTATGCTTGATAGTATTACTTGTGACGATTTTAGAGGGTTCTCTCAAGAAAAAAAGCTAGAAATCCGGACGAGTTGAGCGAAAGTGACCTGAATTATTGACCCCCTTACGCGTATCAATGGACCGCTTTGCTTCTTGCCTCACGGCCTTTATTTGCATACATTATCATTTTCGGGTGAAAAGGTCTATTGCTTGCTGCGACAAAGAAATGTTTCTCTTTTGTGTGACCGTGCACAAAATGGAGATGTCAAATGTCAGTGTGTGTTATTTCCTTTTAACTTTGCAATGCAGTGTTGCATGAAGACTTAGCCTCAAGTTAACACGTTGAAGCCAGTCGTACACGCAATGCAGAATGTAGGGCAACATTATTTATGAAAAAAAACCCACTATTTTTATACATGGTTAATAACGACCGTAAATAACACGCTTCCTTTGAATCATTTATTTATTAGTCACATGGTTTATTAATTATTTTAATTGCAACGTTAGTTTGCTTCAAATGATGATTTAAAGCTGATTATGTATGCAGGATTGTACACTGAAAACATATTGGTCGTTCCAGTTCAAATTGTTATTCTCGGGTGTATTTATTTATTTCTGATTTTTTACCAGGGTAGCCTGTTCACAAAATAATGTGGTCTTCCACGGGGCCCTGAGCATATCATCTAAAAATTAATAAAAACAAAAACTAGTCACATGGTTTATTAATTATTTTAATTGCAACGTTAGTTTGCTTCAAATGATGATTTAAAGCTGATTATGTATGCAGGATTGTACACTGAAAACATATTGGTCGTTCCAGTTCAAATTGTTATTCTCGGGTGTATTTATTTATTTCTGATTTTTTACCGGGGTAGCCTGTTCACAAAATAATGTGGTCTTCCACGGGGCCCTGAGCATATCATCTAAAAATTAATAAAAACAAAAACTAACAATTTAAAGGATTAAAAGTGTATAAAATTATCAAAACAGATAGGAAATAAGATCATATAAAACTATAACCGTTAAATTATAATCATTAAATAAAAGATACATGAACGGGTTTAACATAAACAATATAAATGTGTATATGAGAACGACGATAGACACAAGTGCAGATTAAAAAGTTTAATTTAAGAATAAAATCACAAAATAAGTCCTACATGCAAATACAAACGAAAAACAAGTAAAAAAAAAACTATTGTAGATAATAAAAACAGTAAAAATGAGTACATGCATCCCTTACATGCTAAAAACAAAAACAAAACAAGCAAGCAAGCACCCCAACAAACAAACAAACAAACACCCAAACACCCCTAACAACCCAACAAACACCCCAACAAACATCCCCCCCCCAAAAAAGGAGAAAATTGCAAGTGAATAAGACAATAAAATGGAGTACACTTAACATGCTAAAAAAACGTACAATTAAAACAATTATTTGAAGCAACCTAAACGGTTAAAAAGTTGTTTCATTATTGACTTAAAAGAACCAATTGAGGCTGCTGAACGTGTTTCTTTATTTAATCTATTCCAGACAGTAGCCCCAGCAACAAAAGGACTAAGCATTCTGATTTATATTTAGGAATGAACAGGGTGTCCTCAGTTGCATGTCTGGTGGAGTGATGGTGCATGTCAGATATTTTAATGAAATCTTCTGTCAGGTAGGTAGGGGCAAGATTGTTGGTACATTTGTACATGAGTACTGCTCGCAGGTAGCAAAATCGTTTTGGTAACGGCATCCAGCCTAGTGTATTTAATAATTCACTTGAAGGAGTATCATACCCTTTACCTAGAATTAATCTGGCAGCACGTTTTTGGAGTTTAAACAGCTTGTCTGTGTGCATGTTTAATCTTTCTGACCAGATTTGCGAACAGTAATCAAAATGGGGTAAGATAAACGCATTATAAAGTAATTTGACAGAGTCAGCCGGAATATATGGTTTCACCCGGCGAATAATACCCAATTTTGCCTGTACAGTACTCACAACCTTGTCTATCTGATCAGTCCATTTCATCTCATCATCAATGATCACCCCTAGACATTTGGTTTAATGAACTCTTTTCAGAACAATGTCATTTATCTCCACTCTGAAATCGACGACGTCTTTGAGTTTTGCTGTAGATCCTATGATCATCACATTGGTTTTATCATAATTTAAAACAAGACGACTTGTATTCAGCCAGCTAGAGATCTGCATCTAGGCAACAGATAATTTGTGTTCAACATCCGCAGTCGTCTTGCCATTAACTGTGAGAGTTGTGTATGGTTTCACGGTGGCACGGTAGGCCAATATTGTACACGTAGGCCTGCATATTACAGTGTACATGTATGTGGATGAGGCAAATAACTGTAATGACATGTCTAAGTTGTTTTTATTTGCACAATAGCACGTTCCGTGATGTGTTCAATGATTGATTATGTGTTACAACTGATAATGTAATAACCAACGGATAACGTATCACCAACCAATAATGTATCACAAATTGACCGATATTGTATCACTAACCGATAAGGTAGCAAAAATTGACTGATAGTGTAGTACAATTTGTATCCGATAATGTATCACGTGTCGACGGATAATGTAACTACAAAATAACTGTATCCGATAATGTATCACCTCGGAACGGATACTGTAACAACCGATAAAGTATCAAACTCAACCGATAATGTAACAGGATGGGGAAAAGGTGTACACAAATGTTTTGACCGGGGAGGGGGGTCCGGGCTATTGGATCACCCCCCCCCCCCCATTATTTCGTATTTAGAGAAAAAAGGCAGATTTTGAGGTATTTTTCAAACTTTCCAACCGCCGAAATGTATTAAATAGTACTGAGAAAGGGGGAAAAGGACAAAAAACTTGAAATGCGCTGATACATCTGTATCATGAACAGCGCCCCCAGTGTTTTTGTTTTTTTATAGCTATCCCTCATCCCCCAGTCCCCGGCACAGATTTACGCCACTGTTGCAATGGCGGACCCAGGAATTTTCGTGACGTTTGGACTGCAAACTGCATGGGTTCAAAATGGCTAAATGAGTGAAAAGTTGAAATCGTGTGCTCTATTTTGATAACAAAAATAACTGCTTTTGACAAATATAAAGTGTTGTTATGGCCTGTCAAACAAAATCATATTTTTTATCAACAAAATCGAGGGCCGATAGTTTTTAGGTGTACATTAGATTCCTAAAAACGGCCGAAACAAATGGCAAGGCTAAGTAGATAGAGGAAAGTATACGCTTCATTTTCATGTGAAACACGTGCAGGAGACATCTAATGTTTGCTCCAAATCGCCGGTTGAAAAATGAAGACTTTTGCGAGATTTCATGATTTTCAATCACATGTACGCGTGTAAACGAATGTAAGTACGCCGACGTACAAAATGTACGTTGGCCTGAAAACGTTGTGAATAGCACGTGCGAACGCGCAATGAATGACTTATGAATATTAAGCAGGCCCATACTGGAGCTCGACCAATCAGTAGGCGTATGGGTCACAAGGTCACACCGTGTTTGGGTTCCTCGCTCTATGCTTTACAATGGCGACGATCTTTTCGCGTTGTAAAAAATGGACGCTGGTGGAAACATTAGGTGTACATCGAATTCTTTAAATATTAACGACATCACGTTCACGAGATTTTTTGTAGATGAAGGTTCACTCGTTCGGCTGATTACCTCAACATTTTGGAGACTTTCGTCGTTCTCGAGAAAAACCTCGGAAATTTCATGATCTAATTTTTAGTCGATTTGTCCGTGAAATAATATCGTCAAAATGCATCGAAATCCCTTTTTTTAGAAAAAAAAATACCTTGATAGATGTATGAAGTAGGTCTTTAACTACTTAAAACAACTTTGTTTGTTTGGATCGGTTATGGTTTGCCATGAAAATTGCGCATTTTCTGAAGCCCTTTTTGTGAGTGCGGTTCCCCCCGACATCAAAAGCTGGATACGCCACTAGCCTAGGCCCACTTTGAAGTAGAGCATCTCCAAACAAGAGCAACTCCCTCCAAAAATCAAAAAAAAAAAATCTTAATGATAAACTTTCCCGAGTGGGGACTCACCATAGTAAAGGCACTTATTAGACTTTAATTAATTTGCAATAATTCCACCTTTTCCAAATATACTGATACATTATCGGTTGATTTTTGATACATTATCAGTTGATACAGTATCCGTTCCGTGGTGATACATTATCGGATACAGTTAATTTGTAGTTACATTATCCGTCGACACATGATACATTATCGGATACAAATTTTACTACACTATCAGTCAATTGTTGCTACATTATCGGTTAGTTATACAATATCGGTCAATTTGTGATACATTATCGGTTAGTGATACGTTATACGTTGGTTACTACGTTATCAGTTGTAACATTGTGCCTATGATGAAATTATGTTCTACACCTTGTGAGTGACTTGATTCACAAAACATGTTTATAAGAGCAACACTCCGTTGTAGATTTCATTCCACAAAAGTTCAAGTGTACTTGAGACCATGAACGTGAAAATTGGAAGTCGCTATACCTAAAGGCATATAAATTGTGCATACTTTGTCATGCTAAATGCTATATTTCTCCAGGATGAAAACGATAAAATAAAGCTAATTTGAAAATTCAGTCTGCAAGTACTTGAACTTAACTTTTTCTGATTGAAGAATAGACAAATATGTAAGTTGCTGATATTTAACATGGTACGACTAGGCTGTTGATGAGGAATGACTGTAAACGTGCATTACATTCTCTTGAGTTTTACGGCCAAGTATTAGTGAATAAAATATAAATCAGAAAATAAAAACTTCTGAAAAGATCATGTCATTAATGTAAGTTTTAAGAGCTTAGTATGCTGTACTGAACTTTCTCGACATATAATACATTATGTACATTATGTACATTAAATACATTATGTATGTACGCTTTCCACACTGATACCAAACACGGGTAACTCGTAACAGGACCGAGCTATTACACTTGAACAAGATTGGAATACTGGCAACTGATCGTACACCTTCATACCTCATGAATATGATGTGTAAACACACATATGCAGACATAGTAAAGTCTGTTGTGAGCCAATGCGGCCCATCAGGCCGGCGTTTATCCCGGTTTCAGTAGCATGAAACGACCGAGAATATTTCTGTCCCCCCCCCCCCGATGGGATGTTAGTCTGTCGCAGGTTACTCCCCTGTCGGTACCCATTTATACTCCTGTGTGGAGAGAGAAAGGGGGGGGGGGGTGAAGTGGCATACCTAAGGACACAACATATGACCAGCAGCTGGATTCGAATCCCCGACCCTCTGATCATGATTCAAGAACCCTAACCACTAAACCAAACTCCACATACATAATCAACTTTAAATCATCATTTGGATCAAACAAACGCTCAATTAAGATAATTAATAAACCTTAAATAAATAACTAATAAATAAATTCAAGGAAGAGCGTTATATTTAATTGTGAATATTCACAAACAAAAGTAATAGTGAAAAGAGAATAAACATTTTCCTTCTGTAACATCACTGTTACTATAACAGAAAGCAAACTTTACAAAGAATGCTCACTCAGCATTTTGGGAATGGAATTAACTCCATTGTTTCCTTGGGCAAAGAATTTTTGGTGGAACATTTTCTGATATGTTAGGTCTATAATTGTCAGACATCCTTTTGTGCTATTTTATGCCATTTAGAATTCAAAATTTCAGGCTTTTGTGGAAATTCAATACAATCATATATAGTATATTACATCATGTGAACTTCGACCTTGGCTTGACCTTGACCGAGGCCGCCAAACCGGGCACCCCATCGAGAATATCGTACAGGGATCTATCAAATTTGGTGCCTTAATCTGGCGTGTCACGATGTTGTCCAAAATTAGCTCTAAGCCACCGGACTACATGTCGTCTTTAGCCTCGTTTTGTTTCGATTCCCTTTGCTTTGCTCTGTATTTTTAGGCTAAGACACGAATGTGTGTTTAAAATTACCCACGCAGTTTCTTTATCGTTCTCATCGATTGCATAATATGTATTAATCACATTAAAACCCAGGATTGTTTTCAAATTAATATCTGATTTTTTTTTATGAGAGCAGAATATACATCGTTTCACCGTAATGGTTACACTTATCTTCGGTGTTTATCTTTTCAGAATTGTTTTAAACTTAAAAAATGTAGAAAACGAGTCTTCATGTTTTATTGATACTGGATGACATTCCAAAACAAAAGGTGCTCGCAACAGAAAGCCTGATCTTCGCAATTCAGAAAGAAACTCACTACTTACATGAAATACAGTTATCCTGTCTTGACGCATGAAACATAGGATGGTTTTGCCAGATCGGATCACAGGAAACGAGTGAAAAATCCTGCTATTTCAGATCAAAACGACGCAGTCACGAAAAGACGAATTATATTTATACACTTCCGGCATCGGTGTGGGAAGTCCCTCGACTTTTTCAACTTGTATGACGCAGCAACAAGGTATAATGACTCTTTGTGCTTGCCCACCACCCAAAATAAATCCTTTGATACTGCCGTACTGTTAAAAAAACCCGAAATAACCTCACTGTGCACTCTCTTTTGTTGCAAATACATGTCGTGGCGCATGTATGAGGGCGCTATAGTCTTAGTTTATCTATAATTTATTAACTGAATAGTTCGTTAGTTTATATTTCCACAAATAAAATCAATGGCAGTTGCATCCGAATAGAATTTTAAGTTCAGACATAATTCTATCTGAGGAAAATGACTGAATTTGGTCCCGGTAGTAGTTTTAGTCCCAGACTGGATTTGCTTTTCAATGCATTTTTGGCGAGCCCAGTCAGGAAGCCGTAGCAGCTTCAGGCGCTATCAACAAGATGAATCAAATGCTGTCTTGGGAATTTTGGCACTCATACCCGAGAGATCAGAGTATTCCACACGGTCAAGTATTAAAAGAGCATAGCATAGAGAATTCCTCGGGTCGAGTGCCAAAATCTCCAAACAGGATATATTCTTCAAGTTTTTATCATGGTGTGAAGTGGAGGAATGTCGGTTGGCTTCACAGATTTAACAGTTTCAAAAATGATCACGTTTCGGGAAACTATCACCACAACCAGTCTGATACCAGCCCGTCCCCCATAAATAAAAATAAATTGAAAGTGTATGGTGGAATTGTTGATGTGTATTTGAATACTAATAAAAGATACGAGATAACTTATCTTCATAAGTGATGACTCTTCTTGACCTGAATTATGTATAACACGGTGTGAAAGACATCTTCCTATCCAGTTCAAGTTTAATATTGATTTCAGACTAAGGTTGAGTAAAGAAATTAACTGCAGGGGCAGAGTTGTAATGACTCGAGTTAATGACTCGACTCGAGTCCGACTCAAGTCACAATTTTTGGTGACCCGACTCGACTCGAGTCCCTTAAGGGTAAATGAATCGACTCGACTCCAGTCACTGCAAGCAAATGACTCGACTCGAGTCTCTCAACAAGAGAATCGACTCGACTCGAGCTACGGCTAATATGACTCTAGTCCCCAAACAAAAGCAAAACTTTGAGAAACATGTTTGTGTAGTGAGCGCGGAGTAGCGCCGTGGGGCTTGAGTCTCGTTGGGGGCGAGTTGACATACACACACACAGCGGAGATTAAGTTTCACCGGATAATCACTGATTATTTATTCATTCATTAATGTTCATTCGTCTTCATTGGTAGCTCAGAGTCGAAGGGAAGGAGGTAGCCAGTCGCTGCACCAGGCTAAGCACGACAAGCAGTAGCTTTCGTCATGATTTTCAGCGGTAGTCGGGGGATTTATCTCTGTATTTTCCCCAACTCGGAGGCCATTCCTCTCATCTCTTCCCGTGACTGACACAGATTTCTATCCTTCTCGTTTGACACTAGTTCCGGAGCACTGCCCCGCGAAGCCTGTTTACCGCTGTCTGGGTTACCTCTCCCTTCTCTTAGAATAAACAGCTTTTGTATCACTCTAAAGAACCTTAGTAATATACAAAGAGTATACTTAACTACCAAATTATGTAAGATACAGTCTTTTATAAGCACCAAACAATAATTAATGAGGCCCTATATTATCTTACACGACACCGAATGCCAGTCTTTGCAGACATATCCCTGCGCTGCAAGGATACACGTTCTATTTTTAGAATATTGTGCACACACCTGGGCAGGCCAGCTTTTGGCAATTTAACGGTGAGTAGGCGAGCGCCCTCTGTTGGCCAAATTTGTGAATGATCAACATCAAATCACTATCATAAGTCATTTCTCCACAAACTCCCCTACTGAATTGATCTTCTCCTGGAGATCACCTTGATTTAAAGATTTATAAACGCTAACATTACTATAACAAGTTAAACACTAAATAAAACATTAAGAATAAAGCTTAATGCTTAAACAATGTGTCTGGTTCCTTTTGAATATTTACCAAAATTTACTTTCGAAAAATTTAACAAGCTGTCTGAGGGTTCTCTCGTATTGGGACATTCCCCATCGATTGAGGTGCACACCGTCCAGATTAAAACGTGGGTGCTTTAAACCACGGTGATGCCAGACCCACCAACGGTCCTCCTTAAGAGTTTCTGCTTCAAGCAGCTTGTTGAAGACCTCTGCCTTCTCATTAAATTCAGAGACAGATACTTGATTCGGCCTCATATTACCTGTACGTGGCAAGACAGGCAAAAACACCACTACACAAGGACTAATACCAAACCTTGGCAGATCCCGAACAAAGGAACAAAGTAAGTCAAACACATCCTTTGATGATACACCAACTGTACCCAAATCATTAGTCCCTAGATCAATTATCAAAATAGAGGGCTGTACTCTGGCAATCATATGGTAATAACGACAACGATTGGCATTAATGCGACTTAGTGTCAATCCTCCTTCCCCCAAACAAGAAAGAGGTACTCTTTTCCTCTCTAAATCTATATTTACTGTTGCTTCTCGCCTTCCTGAGAAACGCCTAACAAAACTGTGTCCAAATAACACAAATCCCATAATGGTAATGGTGCTAGAGGGTATCTCCCCCTCTTCAACTCGAGCTTCAAACAATTTGTCTATATAAATCATGCACTCCATAATCTTTAGATTTACATTCTTCTGGAACTGAATACATTTTGTAATTTCAAAACCCAACTGGTAATGCTTATTTACCAAGTGGTACATCATGTACATGCATACACTGGCCTGAGCCGCATGGACCATTTCCAGGTGAGAAGTAGAGCAAGGCGACCACATGGGGTCGGACTCACTCACAGGAAGACTGGATACCCCAAGTCTCTTCCACAGAGTATGTCCGAGTCCCATGCAGCCACAGGCTAAACCCTCACACCAAGACTATTTCAGAACAGAGCGGGGCAGCCTGTGTGGGTTTGAATGAACACCCTTAGTTATTCTCCGTGATGTTCTCCGAGGTTGTTCGTGATCTAACTCTGAGACCCTATGGGGCTCCCCTACTTTATTATCCTGTACCCCTTGGTCAACTGCTGAGTTACTTGGTTCAGACTTGGTCACAATAAAGTCGTTTTCGGACTCATCACTACTCTCAATGTCATCGCCAGACTCTGGATCTGCAAGTGGATCCACTCGTAAATATTTACGGTTGACCGTCTTCTCCGGTCCTCCATTAATTGGTCGAATGCGATATACATCCCCGTGGACATTCTGTCATGCCACTACATACGATTCTCTACAGTATGCGTCTTCTAGTTTGTGACGGCCCTTGAACGCGCATTTCCTTAAAAGAACTCGTGAACCCACTGGTAAAGGTGCCGCAGTAGCTCTGTTACTATGTGCGTTTTCGTTCTGACGTGCTCTTTTCTCTACCCTCTCTTTTACCAAGGCCCCTACTCTCTCAAGCAGCTCCGATTGTTCCCTGACAAAATTCTGTTCCCAATTACTATCTGTCCGCCCCAAAATTTGGTCCAATGGAATCAATGGTTCCCTTCCGATAGTGTGTACGGCGTTACGCCGGTGGTGGAGTGAGGTGTGGAATTGTAAACAAAAACAAGGTGTGACAAAAAGTCCGGCCATCGTTTGCGCTCGTGTTCGCTGAATGACTTGATCAATCCAAACAAGGTTCTATTGAATCTTTCCGCCTGCCCATTTCCTTCCGGGTGAAACGGCGTCGTTCGTGACTTTTTGATACCATACAATGTGCATAGTTCACGGACCAATTCCCCCTCAAAATTCCTACCCTGATCGCTATGCAATCTGTTTGGGATGCCGAATCTCGTAAACCAACTGTCTCTGAGCACCTTAGCGACAGTTTCAGCACATTGGTCCCTACATGGTACAGCTTGAGTATATTTCGTGTACACATCGGTCATAACAAGAATATCCTCGTATCCACCACGACCCCTGTCAATCTTAACAAAGTCAATGGCCAATACTTCCAAGGGCCTGAAAGCCAATAAGTGACGCATCGGAACCTTCGGAATGGGTTCGGACACCTTCGCCGCCACACAACGTTCACATTTCCGTATGTGAGCCCGCACATCTGCGGTCATGTTCGGCCAATAAACGCGCTTGCGCAAAAGTGAACACGTCCGTGCAACCCCCTGATGACCCCAACCATCGTGGCAGCCACCCATAGCCCTAGAGCGAATTGTCTCGGGCATAAGTATTTGAAATACCTCCCCAACCACAGGATCTTCAACCCTTCGACACAGGACACCGTCTCGTACCGCAAAGCGCGACCACTGCCACAACCAATGCTTCAACCCGGGTGGATCTTCCCGATCACCGTGTACTACTTCTCCCGGTGACCAACTCTGGTCCCAGCGTTCCCAAATAATACTCAACAATGGATCAGATCTTCGAAGAGCTAAAAGCTGCTCACTGGACCAGGACGGAAAAACTCCTGGCGGACCGGATTCTAACGGCTTATCCTTCGTGAACGCGCACTTGGAATTACATGCACCTACATGTAATGGAACTGAAGTTGAATGTGTCTTCGTTTGAAGAACACCTTCAACTACCTCCGAGGAGCAGTTTCTCGGATGCCGGCTTAAAGCATCCGCACAACGATTGCTGGCGCCTGACCGATACTTAATGTCAAAGCTGAACGCTGCAAGCTGTGCTGCCCATCTCATTTCACTGGCACCCAACTTAGCTGTGTTCAGGTGTGCCAACGGATTATTATCCGTTAAAACTGTGAATGTGCTGCCGATCAAATAGTCTCGAAATTTATCCACGACTGCCCACTTTAAGCCCAGCAACTCAAGCTTGAACGAACTGTAATCTGGGTATTTCGACTCTGCACCCCTTAAACCCCTACTCGCATAAGCGACAGGATGAAGCCTCCCCTCGTCATCGCGCTGCACCAAACAAGCACCCAGCCCCTTTAAGGAAGCATCAACTTCAAGCACAAAGGGTCGCGTAAAATCAGGATAGGCCAACACTGGGGCCTGCACTAACAATTGCTTCAGCTTCTCAAACGCAGCCTGCGCCTCTGAACTCCACTTAAACCCAGTGGTCGATCGAGGTTTGCCCTTATTGACAGGAGGCAGCACAGCATGCAGCGGCGCAGCCACCTTGGCAAAACCTTCTACAAAACGACGATAATAGCTCGCCAGGCCTAGGAACGACCGAAGTTCCTCTGGCCCCTTCGGCACTGGCCAATCCTGAACACGTTGTATCTTGTCGCTATCGACCGAGATTCCCTGTGCACTGACAACATGCCCGAGATAGTGCACCTCGCTGCGAAACAAGGAACACTTTTTGCCCTTAATTTTCAAGCCGAACTATCCAAGCTTAGAGAAAACCTTGTCTAAGCGTTCCAAATGTTCTTCTACAGTAGAAGAAAACACTAATATATCATCTAGATATATCAGCAACTCTGATAAATTCATGTCGCCCAAACACTGTTCCATTACCCTTTGAAACGTCCCTGGCGCATTTGCCAACCCGAACGGCAATCGTGTGAATTCGTATAACCCAAAGGGAATGCGAAATGCTGTTTTCTCTACAGAACCAGGATCCATGGCAACCTGATGGTAGCCATGAGCTAAGTCGATCGCAGAGAAATACTTAGCACCCTGTAGAGCCTCTAGTGACTCCTCTATGCGCGGTAGAGGGAAGGCATCGCGAACAGTCTTCGCGTTTAACTTTCTGAAATCGATGCATAGACGCAACGAACCGTCCCGTTTTCTCACAAACACGACCGCGCTTGCATAAGGACTCTCACTTCGTTTTATGATCCCCTGATCCAACATGTCTTGCAAGAGGGTCTTCACCTCCTGGATACAGTGAGGTGAAATCCTCCTATAAGGTTCATTAACCGGAGTGTTATCCACCGTGTTAATTCTGTGAGGGATACGGTCGCAGTATCCAACATCAAACCCTCCTTTTGAGAACACGTGGTCATGCTTCTGTATGAGACGTGCAAGCTGCTCCCTCTCCTTACTACTTAAACTGCAAGCAGTAAGATCTAAACCTGGAGGCAAGAAATACTTGCTTCCATCTGAGAAGGTAAACTCTTCTCTTTGTTGTTCTGAGCCAGACTTAAATGTGTCTTCATTCAAGTTTCTCGGATTTTCAACCAGTACATGGTTGACTGACACACTCACACCGGATTGTGTCTGATTCAACTCGATACAATCGGAGATTGAAGTCTCAACCACCGTTGCGAGCTTCGAGTATGGTGGTATCACCATGGATTGTGTTCCCAAGTTTGCAATTACAACCGATACCGTTTTTCCGTTTGTGAGTTCACATGAGTCGTATACTTTAGCCGCTGCACTCAAATTACATGTACTACTAGTTGCACCTTCTGACTGTACACCGAATTGTGTACTTTCCACCATCACAACTTTGTTCCTAAACACATGAACTGGTGCCCTAATGTGACAACTAACGGTCTTCACCTGCCGAGGTGGAATGGCTATTTCATGTCTACTAGTACGTGCAGCAACTTGGTTTACAACACTTGAATCTTTAGTCCCCCTGTCAGTCTGTTTACTTTGCCCTTTGGTAAGCCTATACCACTGGAGAGTCACATTCCAAGCTTCACTGTCACCTTGCCCTTGTTCTACAACAAGATCCTTTAACATTTCTAGAACATTACACCCCAAAATCAACGGACTGTTCCGACGATTTAGCAATCCACCGTCGCAGGAATCCTTTACCACTAAAAAATTAGCCTCAACGGTTTTGTTAAAAACAGTAAGCGGTACTTCTACAAATCCGGTGATTGGAACCTCCAAACCACCCACACCAAACACTTCAAGGTAAGTACCCAGTGGTTTTACACCCATTATTTTGTCGGCCAAATGTTCCTGATAAAATGTCTCACTCATTAGGGAGGTCTCTGCGCCTGTATCAAGAATACACGTGGCTGGCACTCCAGCCAGTGTAGCCTCAGCTCGAGGGCTTTCTTTAACTAACTTTGTTAGTAATTCGTCCGCGGACAACTTAGGCAACGCTCCCTCCCCAACAAGTGCATTACACGGCAAGGACCCCTTGTGACTCTCCTCCACCACCCGGCCCACGGAAGTGGAGGCCTTTAGTTTAACGCAGGCTTAGATTGACTGTCAGGTGCTTTTGTGGCACCTGCTTGACCCGATTCCATGTTTTTGGGTTCCGATTCTATCAGAGTTTTGCTGGGAACGACATTGAGACTTGTAATGCCCCGGCTTTCTACACTTATAACAAATCACTGACCGACCTGGGATGTGACTATTCCCCTGTGGACCGGCTTGTTCTGTCACCTGTGTGCGCAGCATGCACTGCATCAAGAACGTAATTTGTTCCTGCTGCTTGCTCATTTGACCTAGCATATCCTGCATGCATTTTAACATGTCAGACTGTTGCTGTTGCAACTTAGGGTCTACACCCGCTGATAATGTGTCGACCTTAACACCTATATCAGACGACCTATCTACACTATCATCATTGACCGGACAATCTACATCTACATGGCGCACATGACTGTGTTTAGCCTTGGTAGTGACTTCAAAATCTTTGAACAATTCCAGTGCGGCATCTCTGAAATGGTTAAAGGTTTGGCCAGAGTTAGACAGCTGCAATCTCTTCAGCTCAAATCGTGCGCTTTGTCCGCGCGCTCCTGCCACAAACTGATTGATAAGAGTTTTGTCCTTCAGTTTTCCTAAGGAATCTCTCTCATCTTGGGGAGCTATGCGCAAAATTCTCTCATACATCCTAATTAAGGCACGGGAGAAATCCATCAGGGACTCATCTTCTAATTGCCCCCTTTCAAAGAAAACCTTCTGAAGGGACTGTAGTGTCTCCCCTCCCCCAAACTGGTTATAAAGCAGTTTAATCAGAAGCGAGTGATTGGATTTAACATCTTCCCTACTTTTTACTTCTACTCGCGCAGGTCCAGCCAAATGATCAACTATCACTTGAGCCTTCCCCTTCTCTGGGATGTTGCACTGCCTACAGTAAATATCAACTTCCTCTAACCACTCCTTCAGAGTCGGGTCTCCTGCCCTCACTGGCTTTCCCTTAAACCGCTCAAGTTTGATCGGTCGTTCCCTGGTGGCACTATTCTGTTTTAACGCGTTCGCTAGTTCAGAGACTAACTGAGTCATTAAACTCGCCTCCGTTGCCATGGTTGTCCGAACTATCCTAGCAACACACACGCGCAAGTCCACAGCGCACACAAAATCAAGTATCAAAGCCAGAAAGGACCCCCCCCCCCAAATTAATGGGAAACTACCAAGCCCACAAAGACTGCCACGCAACAACTGTCTGAACTACACAATTACTGGCCCCTTAACCCTGTATGCATGCACATAACCTTGAATGAATTTTACCCCACATTCAAACAGTACCCGCTAATACACAATTCCCATGAAATTAAACGCACACACTAAGAAAATCAATGTCAATTGGGCCTAATTAACAATGAACAATACCGCTATTAAACAGTTCATTGTCGACTCCGTCTCCGGTGCATTTCTCCACTTCAACACAACTCCTCCGGGTAGAACCACTGATGCTTGAATAGCCCGTCTGCACCGTCGCTCATCAACACCGTTGGACCATGCATCCGACGCGATCTCCGGCTGCACACCGTGTCGCTCCTGGACTCGCTCCCCGTCACACACCCACAGCGTGCGGTCGCACGCCCGATGACTGTGGCGAAATCTTCAACTTTTGATCGAGTCCCAGTCGTCTGCACTCACCAAACACGGCCCAAAGAACCAGTCCGATGGCTTGATGATGACCCCGCAGCATCTGCAAAACTATAGTCCCGCCGAAGAATAACTACAAACACCCCATCCGTGTTACCAATTTGTAGTGAGCGCGGAGTAGCGCCGTGGGGCTTGAGTCTCGTTGGGGGCGAGTTGACATACACACACACAGCGGAGATTAAGTTTCACCGGATAATCACTGATTATTTATTCATTCATTAATGTTCATTCGTCTTCATTGGTAGCTCAGAGTCGAAGGGAAGGAGGTAGCCAGTCGCTGCACCAGGCTAAGCACGACAAGCAGTAGCTTTCGTCATGATTTCCAGCGGTAGTCGGGGGATTTATCTCTGTATTTTCCCCAACTCGGAGGCCATTCCTCTCATCTCTTCCCGTGACTGACACAGATTTCTATCCTTCTCGTTTGACACTAGTTCCGGAGCACTGCCCCGCGAAGCCTGTTTACCGCTGTCTGGGTTACCTCTCCCTTCTCTTAGAATAAACAGCTTTTGTATCACTCTAAAGAACCTTAGTAATATACAAAGAGTATACTTAACTACCAAATTATGTAAGATACAGTCTTTTATAAGCACCAAACAATAATTAATGAGGCCCTATATTATCTTACACGACACCGAATGCCAGTCTTTGCAGACATATCCCTGCGCTGCATGGATACACGTTCTATTTTTAGAATATTGTGCACACACCTGGGCAGGCCAGCTTTTGGCAATTTAACGGTGAGTAGGCGAGCGCCCTCTGTTGGCCAAATTTGTGAATGATCAACAACAAATCACTATCATAAGTCATTTCTCCACATTTGTAATGACTTACGGTGCAAAATTACGTTCGGCGTAATTTGCAGCCGTACTTTCAACACTGTTGTATGGCTGTGAATGCTCGACGCCCTACCGATGACACATCAAACGCTTTGATCGCTTCCACAAACAGTGTCTTCGAAAGATACTTGGGATCATGATCGTGATCGTGAACCTGACACCCAAGTCCTCGAGCGTTGTCGTATTCCTGGTATCAAGTTCTTTTTTATTCAAGCTCAGCTTCGCTGGTCGGGCCACCTAATGCGCATAGATGATTGCAGAATACCTAAAGCTATTTTCTATGGTCAGCTCACATCTGGCAAGAGATCACATGGTGGCCAAAGGAAACGGTAGAAGGATGTCCTCAAGGCAAATCTCAAGGCATGTGCAGTCCCTTCAGACACCTGGGAAAATCAAGCATCAAAGAGGTCAGCATGGCGCAACACCTGCCACAAAGGCTTAGACCAATTTGAGCATGCTAGCTTGCCGCCAAGAGACAGCGCAGGCAAGAAAGCCCAACAGCAGCAACCCCCACAACAGCAAGCCCCAAATGGACAAGCCTACACATGCGATGTCTGTTCCCGCGATGTCAGTTGCGCCTCCCGCATCGGGTTATACAGCCACAGCAGGTCACACAACCCCTGAGAAGGAGCTCACCATACGAGGGAAAGAGATCCGTCGAAATCGATGGCTCAGACCACCACGTTGCAAATTTACGTTCGGCGTCATTTTGCGAATACAGTACGGTACAGCGGGCGCTTGTCGTGTACAAACACACGACGAGTCACAGACTACCACCTAGCTTGTGGTTCTGGAACGCACAGAATACTAGCCAGGAACCCAGGCCGACTTAAGCACATTTTCCAATTTATACATGTAGTTTCATCATCTGCGTTGGGCGATTTCTTATTAAGTTAATGGATTCGAACGCCAGCTAATGCCCTTCTTTTAAGAATTAAACATGCCAATTTTTAAATAATCAGAAACAGTTTGTATAATGCAATTTGGTTTTGATGTTGTCAGTGATCGGCAAAATTCTAGATGCAGAGCCAAACCAGATAGCCATTAGATAGAAGTTTTACTTTTTGTTACCTGTTAGTGATACAGATGACTTGTTCTACTGTCTTTTTTGGTGAAATAGTTCTTTCTTTTCTTTACTTGTTTAATAGTGTTTAAACATTCATAACACGAATTGACTCGAGCTAAGAATTTGACTCGACTCGACTACACACTGTGACTCAACTCGACTCGACTCGTCCTTCTTGACCTAATGACTCGACTCGACTCGAGTCACTTCTTCAAAATAACCCGACTCGACTAGAGTCACACAAAAATCTGTGACTCGTTACAACTCTGGGAGGGGGACATGAACCTGAGACCATCGGGACAACGTATAAGATAATCTACCAAATTGGGACTAGCATTCAATCGATTACTACTGTCTGATCAAGGACATTAATGTACACCTGCACAAAAGTGTCAGGGAGCATAAGAGATGCTTCATCGATCCAGGAATAACTTATCCCGTAGAATAACCTTGATCTTATATTAAAATGGGAAGGAGAAGGTTCACATCTCATAAGTCAATTAGAATGCTAAACACAATAGACCTTGAACACATGGGGTTAATAAATAGGAATGGTGGCTACAATGTTGTCAGCGATGGGTACCATGCTGACCCATTGTCTTATTGTCATTTTTGTTGTACTCAATATTCAACGCGTTGATTTGGTTTCTTTTGAATATTTTTTTTTAAGAAAACAGGGAAAATTAAGAAAACAGGGAAGAACTCAAGGGACCTTCCATTACTGATTCCATGTTCTTTTCTCGGTTTCTCGTGTGCGGTGTCCCGCGTTTGTCCTGGGCAAGCGAGTTCATGTGGTTCAATGAGGCGATAACCAATCCGATCATACGCCGATTTATATGGAATAGACTGATTACTGTCCGACTGAGAGAGGTCTTAAAGCCAGTAGAGGTAATCATACTTATTACATATACTTTTTAGTTATTCACCGTAATCTGATTTTTATATCATGCAATATTTGAAGCACTGCTTTAACATATAACAATAACCCAATAATTGGAAAAAAAACAAGCAAATACTAAGAGTGGAAACTTGTGCAGGTCAAAAAAAAATACATAGCCTCACGTGGATTTTAAAGGGGATATACATCATTTGCTTATGCTAGTAATTTTCAGAAATGGATGTATTTGGGGGTTGGTAATATATAGCAAATATTGTTACACTGACATTTTTGACGTTTTGGGGTCGTATATGCTATAAAACTCAAGAAAAACAATCGTTTTCCTGTAGTCTGGTTTCCTGACTCCAAGTAAGATGAAACGGAGCAACTTATAGACGTTGGGGAATTGTGAGGTCAGGGAACCAGTCTAGCTGGCTTGTACCCGTTAATAGGTGTGCAATCGATTGTAAACAAATGCCGACTAACTAAATATAGTCAATTGGGGCCAGTATTTGAAGAAAAAAAACCTGTTTTTTCCAACGCTGGTCGGCCGACCTGCGTTCGAAATTGATAAGAAAAAAACAACTTTTTTTTTTCTTCAAATTGACAGTGTACCAATTTTACAGGATGCTTTAGACTGTCATTAACTAACAGTCCGGTATTTCAAAATAATTTGGTAGTTTTTTTTGTTGATGTTTGCAAATGTTGTATCTTCCCTTAATAGTAGGGGGGCCAATGTGCAGAATTAGGTTCCCGTGGAAATTTCATGTTAATCTATGGCAACCATTCTAAATGTAATCTTATGAGTCCTGAGAACAAGAAAATTGATGTTGCCATTTTTTTTATTGACCTTTAGTGACCTTGACCTGAGATCAAAGTTCATAGGTAATTTTTACCTAAAAATTGCCTTCTGGAAGGGTTTGCGAAGGTTTTCGAGGCAAGTGAGCACATTGTATTTCGTTGAGAGTTTCTCCATTATAATAAATGTTATTATTAATGTATTTATGGGTTTTGCTGAAGAAAACATGGGAAAATGTCACTTTTACCCAAAAGGACCGGGTTGTATTGACCATCTCACACGGATTCCGCCCCCCCCCCATGACCTCGGTCATCGAGTGACGAAAAATTATGAAACTCGGTACATGCATAGAACAACTTAACATAAACATACCCAAGAAATTTCATGACTATAGGTCAAAGAGTTTTGGAATTATGGCTAATTAATTATTCATAAGCACGTAAGGTAATTCAAATGTGTATACTACGTTTATGGGGAAATTCGGTATTGACGGTGGGTAGCGCCGAAAAAGACAGGACAGCTCGGGCCACGAAATAAATAATTTTTCAATGGTATTGCGGAAAAAATTGAGGGGGAAGGGGGAAATCCCTTCCCCCCCCCCCTTTTAGGGCTAATGTTGATTTTGAGGACCTGTATTTATTTAAATGCAAAATATGACCAACCCTTTAGTGCCTGGCATCCAAATATGAAGATGTTGTACAGTGTCCTCTGCAGAACCGCACTCACACAGTGTGTTTGTCTGTTGGGCAAAAGCCCCACTTCTTCATGGTGCTTTTGGTTCGAGCCACTGCAGAGCGGAGGCGATTTAAGCACCTCCAGGTCTTCCATCCTGCGTGGATCCTGTAGGTAAGGCTTCTGCAGGCTTGATGGGCAGCTCATGTAGTGGGGTAGACGACACCAGCCTGGCCAAGAGCATCGAACATCGGTCAACAGGAGGCACACACTTGGGTCTTAATAGTAGGGTTGGTCGCTTTCGGGTGACTCGCAGGTAGCACTGCAGCTGTGACTGGTCAAGAGCATCGGTCAACGTCTTCTCTATCGCGGTTAAGCATGTGTGTTGATATGCTATACACAGGTCGTCAGCATACGAAATGCTTTGCGAGCGAGTCTGTCGGTTGGTAGCTCGTATAGATGTTGTAAAGAAGAGATGCAAGCACCTTCCCTTGAGGAGACCGTTCCTTTGAAGACTCTACTCTGCCACTGAATTCTACAAAGAAACGATGGTTCTTCAGTAGAACACCAATAAACTGGGAAAGGGTAAGGTCTGCCGTCATGTCCAGGATCTTCTGAAGGAGTCGGCAATGGTTAACAGTGTCATAATCAGCTGTAAGATCAACAAAGACAGTGCCGGTTTTTTTTTTCTGATGGAAGCCGTCCTCAATGTACTGAGTGAGGTTTAGAAGCTGTCCAGTTGTAGATTTGCTGGGACGGAAGCCTGCCTGCCTATTCCTGTATCAGTTGTTTCTCAATGAAGAGGCAAGACGGTTGAGGAGGAAATGTCCCAGCAACTTGAATGTGTGACTTAGAAGGGATTTGGGACGATAAGTGTTGACCTGCAGTAGGTCTTACCTAGGTTTTAGGAGGGCGATGTCCTTCGACTTTTGCCACACTTTAGGTATTGTTTGTGTGGCGAGGCAGGTGTTGAAGAGCTGGAGTAACCAAGTTGAGGGGTTTTGTCCAAGATGTTTCTTCTGTAAAAATGTTATCCAGTTTGGTTGCTTTCCTGTTCTTTATTTATGCCAGTCGCAAGTTCATAGCAGACAAGGATTTGACGAAGCCAAGGTCGATGTCGGGGTCTTTCTGGCGGAGCTTGGGTTTCGGTCGCTTTACCATTTAATTGAAGTTTTTGTGGGCTATTTGGTTGGCGGTGATGTTACAATGCTGTTCACTTGGCTCTGTGCGGCCATTGCTGAGCTTTTTGATTATGCTCCAGGCTTGGAGGCCGAATTGGCTTCTTGGCCATATTGGTGGTTACCACAAGGGTTTGCCCAGAGCTTTGAAGCTGTTCTGATATGGCTGTTATTAATTCCTCCCCAGCAGAGATGGTATCAACAGCAAGAGGGTCGTTTTCATACAGATGTTTGTATTTCTTGTAAAGTTCAGCACAACAGGATGCTAAGCCTGGAATGTAATCAGTGCTGCAGCTCCTAGGGATGTTTTTGCACCACCACATCAACAAAGCGGTGTCATAGTTATCGGATCAATGTCAGCTAGATGGTGTTTGAGCTCATTGGTGAAGCCTTCCAAGTTGGCCTTTAATACTGAGTTGAAACGGCGGCGGTATGGAATTGTTGTGGATAGACAGTCACTTTGATTCCAATAGGGCGATGTCGGTTCTTTGGAATGGGGTCAAGGACCATCTTGTACGTTGCTAAGCGAGGCGATGTTGTGGCTCACAAAGGCTAGAGCGAAACTTTATCTCCAGCCTCCACTGTGGAAAGACTTCGGCAGTTTCGCATTGTGCATAAGGCTCAGTTGACTTGCTTCGGCCAGCAAATCAAAAGCGTCGCCGTCTGTGATGGAATGATAGCCAATGATGCTGCTGTGGCTATTAAATCCCCGATAATATTATGCGTGGCTTGGACTGTTTTGTGGATTGTGGCGGTGGCATTCGGAAGGGGCGTCCGGGTGGTTTGTAGACAGATATTGCTACTCCACTAAGCTCAGTGTTCAGGACTTTGATGTTCTGGTCATCGGATATGGAAGTTGACTGGATGACAGTCCCAGTTTTGACCCCCCCCCCCCCCCAAAAAAAAAAAAAAATTCCGTAGGGGCGCTCATCATTGTCAGTGTCATACCGTGGATTTTTGGTCTGGTCTGCTGTTGGGACCACGGTGCATTTCTTGCAGGCAAAGGACACCGCACTTGGTGCTCTTGCAGACATTGGCAAAAAGGCAGTCTTTGGTTGGCCATATCCCCTCGAAGTTAGCAGATATTACTGTCAGCGCCGGCCTTAACAAAGGCCCCCGGGAGTCCACGATGACATCTGGAATTTGGAGAGACATCTGGAATTTGGGGAATCATCTTCTTCCTCCGTCGATGTTAATCAGATGAACAGCTCGTTGGTTGAATTGTTTTGGTTTCGTTTTGGAGCGGCACTTGGACTAAGAAACAGGAAATACCATTGGCACCAATAATAGCCAATGCCGCCTCGGCGCCTCCACAGATGCAGGCTTCCTTGCTTTCACTGGAGCTGAGCAGACGGGCAAGTTTGCGGTGAAGGACAAGCTCAATTGTTGGCAGGCACTTAATTAGTGTTCTGCTGAGGTGTTATCTGCCTTTGCTGCGTTGGGAGCTGCCTGCAAGCTGACAGCCGCAACAGAAGGAGGCATCGAGGCATTTTTATGCCAACCTGTGACGTTGCTCGAGTGACAACGATGAGGAGGAGGACGATCCTTCAATTTAGTTCTGACACTGCAGCAGTTTGTACTGCTGGTGTGGTCGGCCATGGACACAATCCTTTATAAACATTAGACAGAGGAGCATGTGTTTTGCTGTAAGATCTAAAAGTGTATGTATGCATGTACCGTATGTAATGCTCCAGCAAAAAATGTCATGTTAATAAATAGTCGAAAATACGTTGATATTTTACTGGACAATTCAGCTGTTTATACTCCACACACTAACAGGACTTTAAAAACGCATGCAGAGCAGTAACTTAGTATAAGAAGCATTATTAAAAAACCCAAAGGGGTAAATGGATACTTAATCAATACTTAAGCTCCTATTTCACCATTTATTGTGCATTTCAACCCGTTTTTGTGGTATATAATGGAAAATAAGATTAAGGTATCAGAAAATGGTCATAAAAATATGGCAACAATTTTTTGTAAGTTAAAACATCCCAGATATTGGTCCAACCAATTGCCAATAATAAACATTTCATGCCAACGGAAGTACATTGCCCCCTTCCCCCCCCCCCCTATAAATATTTCCTGTATTTTTGTCAGGGGTCTGGATATACACATTGTTTCGTATAAGTTGTTTTACATTTGTAATTCCGTGATACCCCAGATCATTTTTTTTTAACAAGAAATTACAAAAGGCGCGTTCAATTTAATAGATTTGTTCTTCGCTAATAATTCAAAATGATCGGCCTTTCAAGACAGTGCGACCTCTTTTAACATTCAGTTTCAGGAATTTATGCTCCCTGGGAAACTTGCCCTCGAACAGCCGTCGGCCTACGGAGTGGGAACGGCCCGTGCTGTGGCTAAAGTCTACGGAATATAAGCCAATGGTGGAGCCACACTAAAAGGTCAAAGGTTACTTTCTGAGGACATCATCAAAATGGTTACGGAAGCCACGGGAACCCTTGGTGGAATTACTGGACAAGCGAGTGCTTTCAACCTCGGATTCTTCTTTAATAAGGTGACATTTTTTTGTTCTTTTTATGGGATCGATTGTAAACAAGAGTGCAAAAAAGAACGAAGATATAAACAGGAAAACATTCTAGGGTGAGGTTGGTAGAGGATGCAGTGCTGTGTCAATAATAAATGGTGATCCATAAACCGTAGAACACTCACGATACATTTTCGCGAAACTTGGCAAAACTTGCTGTGTACTTGTGCAGGTGCCATGTATGTGTTGTCCCAGGTCGTCAGATAAACAAAATTCATCCCATGAGAGTTCAAAGTTATTAAAGGTTAAAGGGGTGGACACCGATAAATAGGCCAAAACCCATCCGCCAAGCTCATGAATAAAAGTTATACCCTTAAAATATTCTATATTAGGGAGTTCTGAGAGCCATACAATTGAGGGATTGAAGAGATAATGACAATGAACCTGGCCTGGACTTGGGGCTTCCAATTCTGAGCATTTTGGATGAAACTGAGCTCGAAAGTAGCGCTAGTTTGCCATGTTGTGGAGGGATCGTTTATTCAAGATAGCTTCTTTTTCGCTTTGGGGAAAATGGGGGTCGTCTTCTTTGGGTGAGAATATCTCGAAAAGTCAATGGTCAACCCACCAACAAATGAGAAAAAAAAAATGAAACATGACCTGTTGATCATCATTTTTCTGTGCATCTTAAATACCTGTGAGAGTTCTGAGTATTTTTAAAAGAATTTTGAAGTATGGGCATTTAGTAATATGTGAATTTTAATGCAGGGGTGCACCCATAGGGCTGTAGGAACCAGTGAACCTCTTACTATTTATGTGGTTTCCGTATATGCAGGAGGTGAGACTGTATGGACACCAAGGTGTAGGGGGCCAGCAGGGTGGTGCCGACTCTCAACACAGACTCGGGATCGGGTATGTCTCTAGTCACTGTTCTGCGTACATCTTTGGGAAAGACAACCGCTTCAGTTCACTTCTAGAGGAGACGAACAAGTGCATTGAGAAACTGGAGGCAAAATAACCGTCTCGTGAGGATATGGGGAAATGGTTTTGTTGTGTGCTTGGCTGCTGTCTGATGATCGTTGTTGTTGGTGCTGTAAACAACGAAGAAAACAAACCAGAGTTAAAACAAATATCGCTTAAACCAGCAACAGAGATAGTTACAAAAGAAGGAAAATGACATTAAAAAGCTGCAAAAATTCTTAATAAAGGTCACAAAATTGTAAATGAAATTATATTAAATTTAAGAACAGTCAATTTAGCGTTATAATTTTTAACTCTGACTATATCGATCGTTTGGAATTTTCAAGCTAGTTTTTTATTTAGCTGTCCAGCGAAAACGGCTCTTTTTGTTAAGAGTTATTTACTTTTTTTTGGTTTTTGTTTTAGCCAAATTGTATTTTTGAACAAAATCGTTGTAGATAGCTGTGAAGGCACCTCTCTTATCTTCGTAAAGATTCGTTTTTCCTTTTCGATCTCTTTCTCTTTTTTTATTGGCAAAATTTGATAAAATAATCATCGTTTTAAAAATCGTTAATTGTTACGGAAGAATGAACGAAATAACTCCATCAGTGCATCGATTTTTTTGCTAGTGTTTCGGCAGTCCGGCTGAAGCAGCTCTTTTTTCCTTATTTTTTTAGCAGAGAAAGAAATGTATTTCATCTCACTCAGGCACTAAAGATTGTTTCCTTGAACTCTGCTTTCTGCAAGGTGTACACGTGGAGGTCCATGTGCTTTTATCAGTGACATTCACTGGTATTAATAATGAGAAAAACTCTGTGAATGTTATCTTCTGTTGGAAGCACAATTACTACGTACTGTTTGAAAGTCGTCAATTCTGTGCCCACTTGTTGTTCAGGTCGTGGTTTTTCCCTGTCAACCATCTGTGCGATACTTCAACACGAATGCCCATTGAGACGTTAAAATAAAAAATGCAATAAAATGTAGTACATATTCAAATGACGCAAACAATAGAAAAGGACCGGTGTGTTTGCTGCCATCAAGCATCTCAAAAGTAAGTGTTTCGTTTTTAACAAATTTGTTTATATGTTTAGCTTTTATTTCGTCCAAAGGTTTCTCAAACAGAATTTGGAAGGCTTAACATAAAACCTAAGCAGGAAACAAGAAGTCCTGATTGTTTTTGTTTCCTTTTTCAACGGCATACTGATATCGATAAGCTGTGTACGTTTCTCTAATTAAAAACACAAACCCTTTAATTTATGCACAATCATCCCGATCTTGTTTAAAGCACTTCTTGAGTAGGCGGGGGTCCTGATGAAAATTAAGCACAAATTACGTATAAAGAGGGCATCTCTTTTCCAATTGCTTGATTACTTTTGTTTACACCCTATCAAGTATATGCAATAATGAGTTAAGAGCTTGAAAACACAAAGAACATCGATAATGTCGAACTATTAAACAGCAACGAACGTTTTGAATGAATTCATGTGCACCAATAACTTAGTTTGCAAGAGTCCCTTTATTTTGCCACGTAGCAATACCATTCATTGTAAGTTTACGAAAGATGAAGCATCGAAGAATGAAAAGGAATATGATATACTCTACGTTCAAGTAATAACAAATACTTAGCATTGAACCGAAACCAATAAAGTAAACACACACCTGTTTTTAGAACAAATATGTAATCATGACAAGCTTATCTGGGTGCATACCTGCAAATAAACTCCCATAGACACTTGTGCTAAATGCCCATACTTCAAAATTCTTTTAAAAATACTCAAAACTCTCACAACTATTCAAGCCGCACAGAAAAATGATGATCAATGTGTCATCTTTCAATTTCTTTTCAATTTATGGTGGGTTGACCATTGACTTTTCGAGATATTATCACGCAAAGAAGACGACCCCTATTTTCCCCAAAGCGGAAAAGTAGCCATCTTGAAAAACGATCCCTCCACAACATGGCAAAATAGCGCCACTTTCGAGCCCAATATCATCCAAAATACTCAGAATTGGAAGCCCCAAGTCCGGGCCAGAGGTTCACTACCATATCTCTTCAATTCCCCAATTTTACGGCGCTCAGAACTCTCTAATATAGAATATTTTGAGGGTATAACTTTTATTCATGAGCTTGGCGGATCGATTTACCGGTGTGTACCCTATAATAGCAGGCAACTTTTAAATTTTAACACACAATCCATTCAGGACAAGCAGAATATCTCCAAAGTCAATATTTTGAAAAAAAAAATGAAAGAAAAATATTATCCGAGGTCGATATTAAGCCCGAAAATAGTGATTGTTTTGCCCCTGCTAAGCTGTAGAGCGCCCCGAGCGACAATAAATTGAGTTCCAGCTACTTTTAAGCTCAAAATACCCCCCCCCCTTTTCAACTATCAATTGTTGTAATCGGGTGATAGCCTACTGCTCCCTTATGATTTGCAAGCATCCGTTACGGAAAAAACCCTTGTTGATACCTTTTAAACACTTTTCCCCCCTTCCCGTAGGTTCCGCCCACTGAAAAGACCACTGCCGCGGCACAGCGCATGCGCGAAACGGCCATCTTTGTGATTCTTTATAGGGTGCATACCTGCAAATAAACTCCCATAGACACTAGTGCTAAATGCCCATACTTCAAAATTCTTTTAAAAATACTCAAAACTCTCACAGGTATTCAAGCTGCACAGAAAAATGATGATCAATGTGTCATCTTTCAATTTCTTTTCAATTTATGGTGGGTTGACCATTGACTTTTCGAGATATTATCACGCAAAGAAGACGACCCCTATTTTCCCCAAAGCGGAAAAGTAGCCATCTTGAAAAACGATCCCTCCACAACATGGCGAAATAGCGCCACTTTCGAGCCCAATATCATCCAAAATGCTCAGAATTGGAAGCCCCAAGTCCGGGCCAGAGGTTCACTACGATATCTCTTCAATTCCCCAATTTTACGGCGCTCAGAACTCTCTAATATAGAATATTTTGAGGGTATAACTTTTATTCATGAGCTTGGCGGATCGATTTACCGGTGTGTACCCATCTGAGCTCTTGTTACATTGATGTAGCCAACATGGCAGTCATTGCGGTGCAAATATACAGCTAATTTGCGTTTTCTCAAGGGAGGTTTTTTTTTAACATTGCAGAGCCATTATAGCTGTTACACCCCTACTATAGCAGTGCCCCAACTATGATATTTAGGACAGTCCCAAACTACAGTTAGACTTGTTCTAACAACCATGCAGTCCGAGCGATAGTTGGGACTGTCCCACTATAATAGTTGAGACGATATGATAGTTGGGATGTAACTATACTATTTACTATAGCTAGTAATTATTTTGTTACTTTGCACGTCGTTACTTCACGTTCTGGACTGCAAATGTAACGATCGCCCTCAACGCAGTATATCCCAGCTTTCGGAACAAGCGTTTTAATGTAACCTAAAACAAAAAAAACATGCTGGTAAAACTTCAGTTCAGTGAAATCACAATAGGGATGTAAACTTAGAGAGTACCTCTCCTCGTTACCCCAAAATCCCTCGGATGCAAACGTTTCTGAATCTTAATATACGATAAATGTATGAAGCATATTAAAGGATATTTTAAAAGTGGATTTTACCCATCATCACTAAACATTACACCAAATAACCCAAACTAAAGTCAATACTACCGAAACAAACCCGTACATTGGACATAGATATATTAGATATAGGCCTGTGCTCGAGCTTGCAAGGAATCGTGTAATTTAATTGACGAAAACCATTGATCTTGAGAATTTATTATGGCTCGTGTGGAGAATACAAATGTGCCATGCGTTGAACGTGTCACTATTCACGGATCGACTATAGTTTTTTCGGTTCAATTTCGATTTTAATATCGTTCTTAAAATTCACAATCATGATCAGCCTTCGCAAGTGATCAGCTTTGACACGGCATCAACGGGGGTGGGAAAATAGCTTGAACACGGACGCAGTGTTGTTTTAGAAAAATAAGAAAAACAAGGAAATTAAACTAAATTCCAAATCTAACCCTTTGAATTTAATCAGAATGAAGCCTTGCTGTTGCTGTTGGTTCACTTAACCACTGTCAATCTGTATGAAGAAAAAAAAAAGAAATATACCATATCTGTGTGAAAGAAGAGACAATTGTGAAATTATTTTTGTTCACATTACAAGGAATACATGTTACCCGCAATAAAATTTACTTACAATATTGTTAATACAATTGTTTTGGCTTACCATGGTTGATGTCGGTATTTCTGGGGTTCTGTCCCTGAATTAGCGTCTGGTGTACGTGTGTACCATACACTCGCCGAGAGTTGTGGACGTTTCCCCAACGCATGTTTCCCCGTTGATCTCAATACAATTGGTATCATCTGAGCAACTTTCACCTGAAACAGAAACACAAAAAAACAAGGGTGGGAATGACCCTTACAGAAAATGTGGTGTGGATAACCTGTTGGATTTAAGCCTGTTGTGTTTAAGCCGATACCATCGTGGACACTATCGACGAACCCTTAACAAAATTACATGATTAACTGTAACAAGTCGACCTATTAATAGAATCTTAATTTTTTTTGATTGAATTTAATTGTATGTAAATGGTACAAAATCATGTCATGGCTGAAAATGGCGTCTTGAATGCTTTTCAAAGAAAACATACTAACTAAAGCGAAATAGTGGGAGCACAAAAACATTTTTTTAATGCATCAACACAAGAAAACCTTTTTGATTTGGGCACCGCAGGAAAAACTACATGAATGTTAACGCTTCTTCATTGAAATGAACAAATCAATGGAATTTGCAAGAAAACAACAGCATTTCTCGGAACAGCATCCACCCCGAAATACGTCGTCTTTTAATGCCGTAATGTCGAGCTGTGTCATATGACCGCGTATTGAACCTTCGGACTATCGAACCTTCGGACTATTGAACCTTCAGTCTCCTGACGATGACTAGAGCAGGCTAGTCGAAACGTTGAGACCAAAGACAAGTTCGTATAGAACTTACAGCAGGACTGTTCTTAACAGAACAAAAACTACTAAGCAAAGTTGATAATAAGCAGGACAAGTTCTTCTCAGAACTAATATCTTCTAAGCAGTAGTTATTACCACATGGTGTTACCGCAAACCGAAACGAAACCGATACCCCACCATGCAAAGCCTCAAATCGTATACACGTACACTGTTACGAACGTCATAGAAGCCCCGCCGGATCACTGCCGGAGCCCCGTAGGTTAAGCCTCTACCGGAGCCCCCTACTGAGTTACTGACTGTGAACTCTTGAACTCTCGTAGTATGGGCTCCGTGCGCAAGTACGCCATAACATCCGGGAGAAACTACCGTAGCAAAATCAAGACCTAAACCCGCTCCCAACAGACGCCGGCTTTTTCGAAGAACCAACTGAACCTGACGAAACCCTCAACATATTGCTCTCCTTAATAGAGGAACGAACCGAAACCAACTGAAATCATATAGCTATACTCGAAACACTCAAAGCTTATACCATATCTGATTGGGAAATATACATAATTCCGAACCCAAACCTTTCCGCGAGTCAGCGTCGATTCAGAATCACCAATCTGCAACTGAAGAGTGCCCAAACAGCAGGCACGAAAGCATGCTATTGCTAACAAGAGGATTTGCGAACATAATCCTCTGCTCTCACCCTTCATCACATTTGATTACCCAACCTACCATAGTCACTCAGTCTCTTATGTCCACCCCACTCTATAACTTTTAATCGGACATAACCGGCATAGACTAACACTCGCCTAAAATTCAATTTAAGCCATACAAGTCACCAGAGAAGAAATGTCACTGATAGCGCATATTTTTTTCCAAACTGGCTGAATACTGTTTATTGTTCTGAAACCAAGCTCTGTTTGTATCCTGTTTGTTTTGTGTTTTGCGACAAGCGGGAAAAGAGGGGAGAGAAGACCACGCTACAATATTAATACCACTAAACGTACCTGTCCCTGTTACAACCCATCCACGAGGCTTCAGTTCTTTCATTAACTCCTCAGGGAGAAACTCTGCATGACAAAAAAAGGTATATTTACTGCCGAATTCATGAAGTGCACTTAAACATTATGTAACGGACCACACCCAAGTCAATTAAGGGGGAGGAAAGAGGAACGGTCCTCTCGTTAAAGCGGACGAGCACTCAAAATATCCAATGAAACAATGACTATGATGACGACTATCTCCTGAACTGAAATTTATGCCTGAACAAGATTAACTTTTCAGTAGTAGGCTAGGCATACGTACGAGGGATGATCAGTGATATGAGCGGGACAGTTTTGACTGATATTGTGTGCAGTTCAACTTGTTGAGTGATTACCTACAAAGGTTGAAGTTGCTATCCTTTCTTGTTTTTCGGTTACAGATCATTAAACCTTGACAGTCACCGGTTCCTGAGAATTAAACCTGATCAATTATGCAAATCAAAGTGTTTAATGAAAGCTTGCAAATCACCTGCAAAACTGTAAGGTACAGAAACTGAGGTCGCACTTGATCTCCCTACAATAACAACGAAATAATCGTGGATATTCGATTTAAAAAAAAAAACAGTTGACCTGAAAGGCATTGGTTACAAATCCCTACCTTCATATTCAGTGAGGTGCAAATTTGAAAGTAAACCGCAAATGAACATTTTTACAAAAAAATATAACAGTACTGGAACATGCAAGTTTCGTAACTTTTGGGCACAAATTCTACAACAGAAAAAAAGTGATCATCTTGTTATGTTTTTCTGGTCTGCATAAAAATAGCCCCGTTAGAGTCGATGTGTAAGCAACTGAGCGGTGCTTTATTTATTTTTTTAAATTCAAATTAGATGGAACATGAACAGAAATTAAGCAGAGGGATTTGAGAAATGTTGACAGTATGTGCTCCTAATTCCTCTACATGGGAAACTTAAATGTTCATTTTAAATGTAGAAAATAATAATTATCAAATATAATTGTAATGAATTTACTCAATCCATGACACAGACGATAGACCGAGGGGCTGTGCGAACGTGAGTTTATGAATACCTTTAGATGTCATGGGGACCGTTGAGACTATGGGGGAACTTCGAACGAATTAACTTACCGTCCCTCAGTGCGAAACTCACGGCACATCCAACGAACATCAGGAGAACCAGACATACGGAAACCTTCATTCTTGCTAATCTAGACAGGTAAAAAATGACAGTAAGTATTGCGCCATAAAATGGTTGTTTTGCAATGCTAATGGTTGTTCGACGTACATCAGTGCGAACCTTCGACATGAAATTATGCAATTCGTTCCTTTTCGTGAAATAATGCGGCTTTCACTCAAACTTTCAGTTTTCATGAAGTTTGCTTGGACGCAGCGAGAACCTTACCGGTAACCTACCGCGTATAATCGTTTCAACATACATCCGTTACAGTTAATGTCATACATGAAAAATTTACTAATCCATTTTTTTTTCTTTAAAAAGAAAATGACAGTGAAATATCAAATCTCTCCACGTTTATCCCAAGCTTACATTCCTGGTTAAAACGGACTTAAAAAGCAAAGCAAAGTCAGGAGGCGTTAATTCACTGGATGCTTTCAACTTGATGTCTACTGAACGAATGCGCTACAACAGCGCCGAGTACTCGTCTTTGTAGTAGCTAGGTTCAAATGTCACATACCCGTCATCTATTGGCAGTTTTATTGAACAGACGTTTGAAGTGCGTAAAACTACACCAGATGTTCGTTACTGACCATTACTTTTAATTACAAATTATACACGCATGCGCATAAGTGATTATCGGAGGCAAGAAGTAAAGCTTATTGGTAATGCATGGCAGACCGAATAGTATTTTCTGGAGTCCTATTTTCTAAAATCTGCCTTTTTTTTTACAGTTTTGAATGGTAAAGAAAAGAGTGACGTACTAGAAGTAAATGTCGGAAGTTTTCGTTGTTTTTCGTTCTGGAACGGCAGCCAGATAATGGGAACAATCAACCTCGTTCTCATTGTGTCGAGCAGTACGATCTTACCACTAGCTGCTCTCTCACCCTGGTATTGGATCATTTGCATGTTCAAACTGCGGGGCACTAATTGTGCTTTCGAGGGGCAGTTTCCCATCTCGATAAGTTATCGCGAATGGAGCTCTATCGTTTTTGATGGCCCATTTCCCATCTCGAGAGGGGCACAATTATTATTGCCAGAGGGGTGTTTGTGCTTTTGGGGGATCTTTTCCATCTCGAGAAGGTTCACAATCTTGTTAATGCGCGAGGGGTATTTGTGTTTTTGAGGGGCACTTTCGCACAAGAGAGGAGACCATTTTTAAGCGCGATCATAATGCTTTCATGTGTGCGTTTAATGGGCAGTTTTGTTTTCATCTCGAGGGGGCACATTATGACCGCGAGAGGGGCACTTTTGTTGGCCTGGGAAAATCTGGGGGGGGGGGCAAGTCCCCCAGCCCCCCCCCCCGGTTCCGCCGCCCCTGATGACATCATCGTGAGTCATTGTTAGATTCACAACCCTGTACAAAGGTTGATGTTTATTCCAAGTTTTAAGTTCATGCTGTGGACAGTTTTGAAAAAAATTATTATCCGGAGGGAAAAAAGGATAAGAAAGAAAGAAAATCAATTGTAAAATGGTGACCCGTGGTGCCCGATAACCCAAAATGTGTTTGATCGTTGTTTATAACCATGTTTGAACTTTGATGTCTGGGTAAATGTGGGTTTAGAATTTATATGAAAAAAACAACAACTTTTGAAGCGCATCCTGGTGCTGTGCATGGCTACTCAAAAATGGAATCAGTATTTGTATATTTTAATATTGAGTTTGACCGAGCCTATAACGTCTCTGGAGTTTATGCAACATCTGGCGGTCTACAGATAATAGTTTTATATGGCATTTGTTTTTACCAGAGTTTTAACTAAAAATAACCTTTTTATTGTGGATTTTTTTCTTTACACGGGTATTATCAAATTGTGCTCTGAGCTATAACGCAAGAATGATTGGTGGTTACACTATACAGAACAAGGTATTTTCTGCATGAAAATTGATAGTAGAACTGGCTAAGTATACAAAGATAATTGCCATCAGTTATGGCGAAACAGAAGAAAATTGACTACATTTTGAGTATTGAATGCTACGTCTTACTTAGTGAAAAAAATAGCCATCCATCGTGTTCTAATTAAGACTTCTAGTTGGAAAATAGAAGGTTCCCTTACTGAAGAGTTCTGAGAGCCATAAAATTGAGGGATTGAAGAGATATGGCAATGAACCTGGCCTGGACTTGGGGCTCCCAATTCTGAGCATTTGGATGAAACTGAGCTCAAAAGTGGCGCTAGTTTGCCATGTTGTGGAGGGATCGTGTACGCAGGTTTGTACACTGAAAACATATTGGTCGTTCCAGTTCATATTGTTATTCTCGGGTGTATGGTTTCACGGTGGCACGGTAGGCCTATGATTATAGTACACGTAGGCCTGCATATTACAGTGTACATGTATGTGGATGAGGCACATAACTGAAATGACATGTCTAAGTTGGTTTTATTTGCACAATAGCACGTTCCGTGAAGCGTTCATTGATTGATTGTGCCTATGCTGAAATTATGTCCTACACCTTGTGAGTGACTTGATTCACAAAACATGTTTATAAGAGCAACACTTCGTTGTAGATTTCATTCCACTAAGGTTCAAGTGTACTTGAGACCATAAACTTGAAAATTGGGAGTCGCTATACCTAAAGGCATATAAATTGTGCATACTTTGTCATGCTAAATGCTATATTTCTCCAGGATGAAAACGATAAATTAAAGCTAATTTGAAAATTCAGTCTGCAAGTACTTGAACTCAACTTTTTTCTGATTGAAGAATAGACAAATATAATTATGTAAGTTGCTGATATTTAACATGGTACGACTAGGCTAATGATGATGAATGACTGAAAACGTGCATTACATTCTCTTGAGTTTTACGGCCAAGTATTAGTGAATAAAGAATAAATCAGAAAAAAAAACTTCTGAAAAGATCATGTCATTAATGTAAGTTTTAAGAGCTAAGTATGCTGTACTGAACTTTCTCGACATCCAAATACATTATGTATGTACGCTTTCCACACTGATACCAAACACGGGTAACTCGAGGGAGGACCAAGCTATTACACTTGAACAAGATTGGAATACTGGCAACTGATTGTACTCCTTCATGCCTTGTGAGTTGATTATGATGTGTAAACATACATATGCAGACATAGTAAAGTCTGTCGCGAGCCAATGTGGCCCATCAGGCCGGCGTTTATCTCCGGTTTCAGTAGCATGAAACGACCGAGAATATTTCTGTCCCCCCCCCCCCGGATGGGATGTTAGTCCGTCGCAGGTTACTCCCTAATGTCGGTACCCATTTATACTCCTGTGTGGAGAGAGGCAAGTGGGGGTGAAGTGGCTTGCCCAAGGACAAAACATATGACCAGCAGCTGGATTCGAATCCTCGACCCTCTAATCATGAGTCACGAACCCTAACCACTTAAACACACTCCACATACATAATCAACTTTAAATCATCATTTGGAGCAAACTAACGCTTAATTAAGATCATTAATAAACCTTAAATAACTAATAAATAAATTCAAGGAAGAGCGTTATATTTAATTATGAATATTTACATACAAAAGTAATAGTGAAAAGAGAATAAAGGTTTTCCTTCTGTAACATCAGTGGTACCATAACAGAAAGCAAACTTTACAAAGAATGCTCACTCAGCATTTGGGGAATGGAATAAACTCCATTATTTCCTTGGGCAAAGATTTTCGGGTAGAAAATTTTCTGATATGTTAGGTCTATAATTGTCAGACATCCTTTTGTGCTATTTTTATGCCATTTAGAATTTAAAATTTTAGGCTTTTGTGGAAATTCAATACAACCATATATAGTATATTACATTATGTGAACTTCAACCTTGGCCTGACCTTGACCGAGGCCGCCAAACCGGGCACCCCTCGAGAATATCGTACAGGGATCTATCAAATTTGGTGCTTTAATCTGGCGTGTCACGATGTTGTCCAAAATTAGCTCTAAGCCACTGGACTACATGTCGTCCTTAGCCTCGTTTCGTTTCGTTTCCCTTTGTTGTTTTGCTTTGTATTTTTTAGGCTAAGACACAAATTTGTGTTTAAAAATAGTCACGCATTTTCTCTACCGTTCTCATCGATTGCATAATATTTATTAATCACATTAAATCCCAGGATAGTTTTCAAATTAATATCTGTTTTAAATTTTTTTTACGTGAACAGAATATATATCGTTTCACCGTAATGGTTACACTTACCTTCGGTGCTTGTCTAATCAGAATTTTTTAAACTAAAAAATGTATAAAATGAGTTTTCATGTTTTATAGACACTGGATGACATTCCAAAACGAAAGGTGCTCGAAACAGAAAGCCTGATCTTTGAAATTCAGAAAGAAACTCAATACTCACATGGAATACAATTATCCTGTCTTGGCGCATGAAACATCGGATGGTTTGGCCAGATCGGATCACAGGAAACGAGTGAAAAATCCTGGTATTTCAGATCAAAACGACGCAGTCACGAAAAGACAAATCATATTTATACACTTTCGGCATTGGTGTGGGAAGTCCCTCGAGTTTACCAACTTGTATGACACAAACACAAGGTATAATGACTTGTTGTGCTTGCCCACCACCCAAAGCGTTAACAAAATAAATAATTCGATACTACCGTTCTGTTAAAAAAAACCGAAAGAACCTCACTTTGCACTCTCTTTTGTGGCGCATGTATGAGGGCGCTATATAGTCTGTGTTTGCCAAGTTTATCTATAATTTATTAACTGAATAGTTCGTTAGTTTATATTTCCACAAATAAAATCAATGGCAGTTGCATCCCAATAGAATTTTAAGTTCGGACATAATTGTATCTGAGGAAAATGACTGAATTTGGTCCCGGTAGTAGTTTTAGTCCCAGGCTGGATTGCTTTTCAACGTATTTGGCGAGCCCGGTCAGGAAGCCGAAGCAGCTTAAGGCGCTATCAACAAGATGAATCAAATGCTGTCTTGGGAATTTTGGCACTCAGACCTGAGAAAATCAGAGTATTCCACACGGTCAAGTATTAAAAGAACATAGCTAGTGAGGTATTCTCGGAATGGCTCGGGTCGAGTGCCAAAATCCCCAAACAGAATATATTCTTCCATTTATCATGGTGTGAAGTGGAGGAATGTCGGTTGGCTTCATGGATTTAACAGTTTCAAAAGTGATTACGTTTCGGGAAACTATCACCACAACCATTCTGATACCCCCCCCCATAAAAAAAAGAAATTGAAAGTGTACGGTGGAATTGCTGATGTGTATTGGAATACTAAACAAGATATGAGATAACTTATCTTCATAAGTGATGATTCTTCTGAATTATGTATAACACTGTGTGAAAGATATCTTCCTAACCACCATGAAGATAGGTGAAATCTAAGCCTGAGGTTGCACAGTCAGGCGCGGATCAAGAGGGGAGTGGGGGTTTGAGGGTCAATCCCTCCCCCAGCTCTGACTCAAAATGTGTTTGTGTCATAGAAATACATTAAAAGTAATGTGCTCCCCCCCCCCCCCACCGCTGTTATGACACCCACAAACAATTCTGACAATATATAAGTAATAATATGTGCCTGTGCACAGAATGAGGTCTGTGCCAGGGGGGGTTAGGGGGTATTTCTATAATATCCTGTAATATCGTGTTTATGATCGTCGGATTGAAACAGCGCCCCATTGAAAGAATGGGACTCTGTCCGTGTCCGGCAACCAATAAAAAAGGAAATGCCCAAAAGTTATCCAAACTCCAGATTATGCATTTTAAGGGTCGCTACACCTGCATGTTGCAGGACGGTAGGATTTCGAATGCATCGAATCTCAGTGCTTGCCAAGCTTCACGTATTGCCACCACTGGCACAGCAAAGCCTGAAAGCCGACCAGTAATGGGGACTATAGGACAGTAACTACGCCGATCTACTTGCGATATTAAACCACCAGTTTGGATGAAATACGATTAATCATAAATTGCGGATGCTAGGTTTTTCTTCATTATTCTAACATTGAAATATAAACTGGGCATTTATTTCAAAATTTGCTCTTATCTCATTACAATTACCAATGTTTAATTCCTTCTCCCCAGTTTACTAGAAATTTGACTCCAAATTTCAAGGCTTACATGGTTGCCAGTAAATTTAAGAGAACTATTGTTAATACAGGTTCGTTAAGAGGTTGATTTTTAATGCCAGATGCATTTTAATAAATGAAAAAAGGAAAAGAAAGAAACAAATCCTTTTCAAGTTAGGCAATTGCTAACATGTTCATACAGATCGCTTTTCTTTCAGAATTCATAAGAGAGGGGATAAGTTGTGTCCACAATGCAGGACTCCCTCTATGGGCGGGGTTGAGCGGGTCCGCCATGTTGGATTTAACCGTATACTCGTGCTTTTTACTTTGCACGACATAACACAGTTGATATACTGAAACAGCTTGTTCTTTTTGTAAAAACAGGTTACCGTAAGTTGCCGACGACTATATGAGTTTGTAAAAGCTTTATAGTTATGAGCACAGGTTCTATGAAATACACAAACACCAATAATATTGTAATGTATAATGGGAGAATTACTTCACAGTCATGTGAAGTAATTCTCATTAATTGATTGACTCAGTATTACATCCCATACAGTAGTCAATATCCGTCACCTGGACACAGTTTCATTTAATCACCATTACGCCAGAACCCTAAGTTTAAGGAATTCCCCTGTTCATGCTTTTCCTCGTATATGGAGTAATCTCCCAATCCACGTTAAGGACTCATTGATACTTGATTCATTTCAGTGTTTTAATCGTGAATTATGTGCTCATTTTATTGATGGTTAAATGCCTGTAATGTTTTGTCTATTTGTTGCTTTTGATCTAAATTGTGTTTTGGATATTGGTTGAGCGGGGAGGTTTGGCCGAGTCGGGATTCGGGCCCGGGACCTCTGTATTGCTGTTCCAGCGCTGGAACGGTAGTCCAGGGGTCTCGGGTTCGGGTCCTGGTTCGGTCAGATTTCTTTGCTCAACTAATATTCATTTCAAATTATACCAGTCAGTTTTCTTTCCTTCATGAATCATTTAATTTTTTTTTGTATAGAGTTCTCTAATTAACTTTTGGTTTGTTTGTTTGTTTGTTGGGGTGTTGGGCTGTTTGTCGTTTGTTTGTTTTTTGTTAATATGTTTTTTTGTGTGTTACGTTTGTACATGTATTAGACTGTTCATATAATTGTAATTTTGCTTGTCTGTTTGCATGTGTACGGTATCTGTTATGTTTTTTCTGTATGGTTTTATCTATTTGTTTTGATGCTTTTTTAACTCGTTTGTATGTTTCATTGCTTACTTGTTTATCACTCATTGTGTTTCTTACTGAATTATTTTATTTATGCTACTTTTTTATTTTCATTTAAATTCATTTACATATTTAGCAGATATTTATTTACCCATTTATTTATTCATATATATTACCCTCCATTATTATAGCATTTTTAATTTCCAGATTTATTTTTAACTTCTCATATTACTTGTATTTAATAGTTATATTTTAAAGTTATTTCATGTTACCAACCTAGGATTGGATGAACAGGCTTTTGAGTCACAGTGTTTTCACTTTTGTTCATCCTGGCCATCTTAGATTGGATTGTCTTTACTCTGCTTGTTGAACTCCCTCCCACTTCCACTCTTCCCCAATCCGCTCCCCTTCTATACATTCCTCATCCCCACCCCCATTTCTTCCCCATCTCATTCTTACCTACTGTACCTATACACATCTATTCTTTTTGATTGGTATTTATTACACAATTTATCTTTCATCTTGACTGTCCTTGATGTATGACATTTCTTACATTGTATGTACATGTACATGTTTGTATTTTGAATGTTTTGGCCGAATAAATAATAATAATAATAATAATAAATGTCACAGCTGTGGGCTAAAATGCACGTTACCCATAGTCAGATTTTAGTACATTATGCATGACACACTTTGAGACTCAATCACACGCAATGAACAGCCAGTTACACTACAAAGCTTTTATTAAACGCTACTTCGTGATAGGTATTAAATCGAAGCTGCCCGAAATTGTAAAACTTAGTAAGTTAAAGATATAGTCCATCATTTGTAATTTGTGCATTTTGTTCGTTTGAAGCAACAAAAGTGTTCAAAATCTAATGAAGGATACTGAACAACTAACCTGATGAAATTTCAGCTCAGCTTCAGCTGTATATTTCGAGAAAAACAGCATTCTAGGATCTCAATTTCAAATCAAAAGTTGCTGAATCATGTTTTGAATTGGGCCTGAATTCAGCGTCCGAGACACGTTCACTGAGCCGATTGCAGCTATGCCATGTCGCGCACTGATCCGACGAATTATAGCAACCGCGCGCGCGTGTACGTCGTGCCAATGCTTGCGCGCGCTTCGCCGAATAACAAAACGAACTACTAATTTAAATTTTCTTACGGTGTTAAGACGCACCGTTGGAAAGGCCTTCTTTCGTTGATTTGTTCAAAATGACAGCTTGCCAGAAAGAATAATTTCACAGGGAGTTTAGTCCACTTACTATCTTTCAACCAAGTATGTTTTTCAACAATAATTACGCAAGTTACTTTTCGGATGGCTGCAAATGATGGACTATAGCTTTAACCAGTTTGTATTTGCAAACATCACGAAAAAAATAAAAGGAAACATCAATTCATTTGATATATTTTTCAATGGAAAAGTGGGACTTAAGACAGCTATCTCAGTACAATTCACAATCCACCAATAAAATACATGTATGTAGTGATCACTAGCTAGCTATAATATAATAAATGAGGATTTGCATAACAAATAATTTGCAGCAAAATCCACGTCCATCCATAGCATAATTTCTTAAGGTAATCCGTTGAACGGCATTTTCCGCACAAGAAATTACCGTAAATCGTCCTGTGCTCGTATCCAGGTCCCATTTTCACTGCGCTGCTTAACAGACAGCGAAAAAGTTGTGCTTAGCAGAGTAGACAAATTTGCTAACCCTAAGCACTATTTCACGGTCGCGCCTGCATGTAAATTTCTATTGTTACGTCACTAAGTTAAGCATATTTTTTACTCTGAGGTAAGCGTGCCTTTTGTTGTGGTTACTGCTGATGGTCTCAATGAAACAACCGGAGGCTCTCAGTCTCTTAGCAAGAAATCGTGTAATGAGCAGCGCCGTGAAATAGGTCCCAAGCATGTTGTGAAAATAAAAGGACTCATAGCGTATATTTATGAGTCACGTTTCCGAGCACAATTTTGAATTACGTCTGTTCACAACTTTAAACGACTGAGCGCAACTGTAAAGTTTATTTTAAGCATAACTAGTTAACAAACACTAAAACGCTAATCGTTTATAATAACACGTTCAATAAGTAATATTTCTCGATTATAATAACACACAAACATTGAACATTTCGATTGTTCCTATAGTAGTCTTCCAATACGCAATCCGTTGAAAGGTGTTTTTTCTGCCAAAAATCTACCAAATATAGTCTGGTGCTTGTCTTCAAACACCTTTTGAGACGTTTTCAAAGCCCATACACACACCGAGTCGCACATCTGACGAAATTATTGATCTATGTTAATAATCTACAGTTTTGAGTAACTAAACGATTGTGTAAAACTACTTATCTTCTTAATTTGAGAAGTTGTTAAATGATTATTCATCGAATAATACACGCGATTTTACGCGACTTCCAAATTGTAGAACCAAGCATAATCCACAGCAAAAAAAATGTTTTTGTTTTGTAATAAAACTTATTTACGTTATCTTGTTTTGATGGCAAAGTTACTACTGATAGATGCTTTCTATTGAGTATAATGTCAATATTAATCTTTAGAAAAGATTGTTAAGCCTTACCAAAAGTTATTTAACTACTGTATTTTGTAATCATTAGATTTACATATACATGTAACTATATAATCATTACTTCTATATTAATAGTTAAAATTGTAGTCGGTTATCTGAGTTATATTTTATCTAGAAAACAAAAGTAGTGATGACTAATAAAGGAAATTAAATATTCAAAAATTAAATCACAGCGTAAGTGAAAGCTCAAATTAAGTACATCTACGTCCAAACTTTAAAAAATTGTCATCAACCGAAAAACTACTCAAAACATGTAGCCTACTAACTCTTGTTATAAGAACACGTTACATTATTCATCGATTGAACACATTATTTGACGTTACTTCCAAATTGAAGAACCAAGTAACAGCCAAAACTTGCTACTTTTTAATAAAACCTATTTACCTGCTTTATCTTGTTTAAATTATCGATCTACATTTATCTACAGTTTTGAGCGACTAAACGATTGTGTAAAACAAATAATGTGCCTGAATGAGAACCTTGTTAAATTAATTTGAGAACATTTTCAATTATTTATCGATTATACATACGATTTCACGTGACTTCCACATTTTAGAACCAGTTACACTTAATCCACAGAAAAGAAATTGTTGTTGTTTTTCAATAAACGTATTTAAGTTATCTTGTTTTGATTGCAAAGTTAAACTGGCAAAGTGGCAAAGTGTTTTCTCCATTTACATGCTTTCTACTGTATATAAACTCAATAATATCGTTTAGACAGATGTTTTTAGGCACTACCAGAAGTTATTTAACTATTGTTTAATTGTTAGATTTACACATACATGTAATTATACAATCATTACTTCTAAATTGTGTATTACTTTTATCTAATTCCCGAGGTAACACTGTAGTCGGTTGTCTGCGTAGTATTTTATTGTCTAGAAATAAACACGTATGTAGATTGATCACTATAATTATTTGAGTTTCAAAAAATAATAAAATTGCATCGTAAGTGACAATTGAGTACATCTACATCCACACTTCATGAACGCATTTTAGAAAATTATTAAACCGAATCTACCGTCAAGTTTTAGACTACTAATCTACTAACATTAACATTGCAATAAAAGTTATTCACGTGCTTTTTAAATTTTTTTCTGATGGCAAAGTTTAACAAAGTGTTTTCTACTGGTAAATGCTTTCTTCTGTGTGAAATGTCAATAATAATCGTTTGGAAACATGGTTAGGCCCTACCAAAAGTGACTTTTTTTTTTTTATTACTTTTATTTAATTTTTAAGGTAAGATTGTACCCTACTCACATTTTATTATCCACCAAATATACACACAAGCAGTGATCACTGGCGCTAAAATTTAAAGCAACAAATGCCGTAACTCGTACCTTAGGCCAAAAAAGTCTCTCGCTTTTGGTATGGAGCATGCCCAAAAAGTGGTGCGGCGACACGGCTTTTTTTTACCGTTTTTTTTACTTCAAATGTCGGCTGATGACTGCAAATGGTGCCCGACTAAACTTAGTGCAATATGAGAGTCCAGAGGGGCCACATAAAGCTTATACTCGATCGTAACCCCATCTCAAACACGTAAAAATTGTGCAGCAGCAGGATTCCAGTCAAACCAGTGAGTTTGGCGATTTGGAGACATCATCTTTCATTGAAAACATCATTTTGCCGACGCGCATGGCTACGGCAACGCGCGCGCATACCAGAAACCGGAGACTTTTTTTCGGACTTAATAACACGTTAAGAAAAATCTACATTTACATTATGTGAATGGAGTTCAGAAAATTATTACACGAACAATTATGCAACATATTAAGCCTACTAATATACTTATTAGAGCACGTAAAATTATTCATCGAATGAACATAGGAATTAACGTTACTTTCAAATCTGATAGATAAGTTTGTTTACGTGCTTTTATTTTGTTTTTAATGGAAAGTTAAAATAAGTATTTTCTACTGAAACATCTGTCCTACTGTATAAATGGACAATATCAATCAGTTTTTTTGAAATTGTTACTTTAATCTAATTTTAAGGTATAATTCATTGTATTAACAGCTTATTTTCTACCAAACAAATACACGTAAGTAGTGATCACTAGCAATTCAATTGAAAGCAACAAATGCGTAACAAACAGCAAGTATCGTAACTCGTAGCTAAATACACGTAGTTGACAGCCAATATTAAGTACATCTAAAGTAACACTTGATGACCGATCTTTTAACAATTATTACACTGATAAATACGCAACATATTTAGCCTACTAATCTACTTATCAGAACACGTAAAATTATTCATCGCTCTTACAAATGATTTAAAGTTGCTTCCAAATCCAAGAGCTTAGTTACTCTTAATCCACAGCCAAAAGTTAGTAATTTAATGAACACTTGCGATTTGGAGACATCATCTTTCATTGAAAACATCATTTTGCCGACGCGCATGGCTACGGCAACGCGCGCGCATACCAGAAACCGGAGACTTTTTTTCGGACTTAATAACACGTTAAGAAAAATCTACATTTACATTATGTGAATGGAGTTCAGAAAATTATTACACGAACAATTATGCAACATATTAAGCCTACTAATATACTTATTAGAGCACGTAAAATTATTCATCGAATGAACATAGGAATTAACGTTACTTTCAAATCTGATAGATAAGTTTGTTTACGTGCTTTTATTTTGTTTTTAATGGAAAGTTAAAATAAGTATTTTCTACTGAAACATCTGTCCTACTGTATAAATGGACAATATCAATCAGTTTTTTTGAAATTGTTACTTTAATCTAATTTTAAGGTATAATTCATTGTATTAACAGCTTATTTTCTACCAAACAAATACACGTAAGTAGTGATCACTAGCAATTCAATTGAAAGCAACAAATGCGTAACAAACAGCAAGTATCGTAACTCGTAGCTAAATACACGTAGTTGACAGCCAATATTAAGTACATCTAAAGTAACACTTGATGACCGATCTTTTAACAATTATTACACTGATAAATACGCAACATATTTAGCCTACTAATCTACTTATCAGAACACGTAAAATTATTCATCGCTCTTACAAATGATTTAAAGTTGCTTCCAAATCCAAGAGCTTAGTTACTCTTAATCCACAGCCAAAAGTTAGTAATTTAATGAACACTTGCTTTACCTGCTTTACCTGCTTTATCATACTTTTATTACAAGGTTAAACTTAGTTCATGTTTCCTACTGAATGAAATGTCAATATTGATCGTTTTGAAACAAAGTTGGGCCGTACCACAAGTTGCTGATATACTGAGTAATCGTTATATTGACACATACTTATATATACTTACTTTCTATTTATCTGTTACTGTCATCTATTTTTGCTAGTTATCACTAGCAATTAAATTGAAAATGACAAATGTCGTATCTCGGAGCGAAATAATAGCCAGAATCAAGAACATCTACATTCAAACCTCATGGACGCTCTTTAAAAAAAAAGCCACTAATTTGAAGGGATATAATTGGCATTTTGAAAGTTAGAGGCATATTTCTTAGACGTAATTTCGTTAATTAAAAGTATGTTTAACATTCGCTGCTCGATTTGTTTTTAAAGCTTACAGTGTAAAACGTTAAATTTTGTGTATGTCACAATTAGATAACCAGAGCTTCACTTATCTCATTTCAATGCTAGTTAAAATTGAAAAGGACTATCTCTGCGTAGTTTATGTCTACAATTTTTTTTAATATAATTTGCTTATTAAGATAACGACAGGTGTATTAGTACTACACTGATGATTTTGAAATGACTGACATACTTTGAAACATCTAAGCTTTCGATAAGACACATGTCTGGAATGTTGTGTTTTAATGGCATTTTACATAATTTACCTGCACAAAAACATCAGTAGTGAGGCTCAAAATAGCTTGAGATGAAACTGTCTACGGGAGGACAAATATGGTAGTCGATCTTTTTCTTCACTTTTACCAATATATATTCTTGTCCCGTTTAAGAATGTTAGGAGGCTGCTGTAGATAGAAAGCAAGTAACATAGAAAATGTCGTTGATAGAATAGTTCGGTTCCCGAAGCAATCAAAAGTGTACTATATTTGTATTACAAAACATAAATTTGTTCTCATAATCAGACAATCAGCCCAAACAAAGGTTCTTCCTCAGACGAGAGACCATTCATATCAATATCACAGCTCAGGGTGTGTTTCGGAGGAAAAATACCGCCCAATGTTATTGAAAATTATGTTTGAGGTTACATCATGCAACAAAGATTATTTACTAGGGTGGTTCTTAAATTAGCAATTAAGTGGATAAACATTATTCCTCTTCAATGCCACTGTTAAACAAAAAAAAATACCCTTGAAATGTAAATGAAATCACTTCCAATTAAGTTGTTGTTACCTTTTAACGACTGCCGAACTCCGTCAAGAAAGACTCAACCTCAGCGTTTGGGCAGAGATGGAGAACATCCTTCTGCTTGCTGTTCATCTTGCGGACGTTGGCGCCGTGTTTAAGGAGGCTGATAATTAACGCAACGCGGTTGGTCTGTTCGTCACGGATGCCGCTTTTCTCTTCAATTTGCTTCGCAAGATCCACCAACTACGAAAAACAACCAATGAATAACTTTTTTTCTGTTGTTTTATACAGGTAGATCGTTTTCTTGTTTTGTTGTGTGTTTCAATCATTGAAATCATCTTTTCAATCACAAAGATGACGTCTTTAAGGAAACAGTCTTTGAAGTTTTGGAATTATACAGTTTGGGTTAAAGATGTATACTCCATGCTTTTCAAATAGTTTCTTCGTTTTTTTCTCCTAAAGACTGTTTAATACGTATGTGGTGTTTCACCGAAAAATAAAACACTTTATTCCAATTTTAGGCATCTGAAACCCTCTAAAAAGGGCTTAGATTGTGTGCAAGGATAACCTGCCCTGTGTAGGCAGAAACATTGTTTGGCAGTCAACATTTCGAATATTCAATAATTATAACGTCTGGAGTGTTTGTTTCAATGTTTCAGTCAAACGCCATTTAAAATTTATATGTATATTTTTCGAGGTGAAACTCGAAAATAGCTTTAGGAAAGTGTTTTAATACGTCAGGCATTACAGACCTCTCATGAACCTTGTTTATACTTTGAAGCTTGTATTACAACCAAAATCTAACCTGTTCGCTTGTCATTGAACTCAAAATATCCCTGGTGGATTCTTTCATCATGACCAGGTGGAGGCTGGTGTTGCCGTCTTTGTCCTGGGTGTTCACATCAGCACCGTTGGTAACCAGAGCCTCGATGCACTTGTAATGGCTTTTATCAATGGCAATATGAAGTGCCGTCTGCCTGTTTCCGTTCTGGCAGTCTTTGATACAGTTACCCTTGTAGACAGATAAATAAACAGTGCAAGATAATTTATGACACGACAAAAAAGATGCATTGTTTTAAATTTCTTTTAGGATTTGAAAACAAGCGTTGACAAAATACACATAAATTTACATGCCTTTTATACAACTTACATTTTATACAAGTTACCTTGTGATTGGTTTTTGAATTAATTTCCCCTAAGTGCAGAAGCTCTGCGCTCAGGGGAAAAAAGTTTCGCGGTAGATTTCCTACCTGTTAAGAAGTTTGACCAAATTGACTTTGAAGTTTGCTTTTTATTTCATTTTAAGTGTGATTTTTCTTCTTCCCCTTTAGTTTCTAACACGTTCAGTGGAGTATTGGATTTTGCAGAAAAAAAAATCCAAAACTTCTTGTTTGTCTTTTGTTTTTTTAGCTCTAAAACTGAGGTTTTGGTATGCTTTCAATCTAACTTTTAATATAGAAGACATTGCTATTGTAATAATCAAATTTGTTTCCAGGTCAAACTTTACGCTTATTATGCAGACTAACATTGATGGAAAGTTAGACAGCGATTCGTTATTGATTGAAAATACTCCATAAATGTATTCCGAAATGTAACTGTGTGTTCATACGATATGAATACGTGGTCATAGTAATCTAAAGTGTTGCACAAGTAGCATAGCTGACTATTTTTGATTCTCCATTTATACAGCAAATGTTTGGTTTGAATAATGCGCTGTATCAACTTGAAATTAAAATTCATTAACTAAGTTTCTTTTACATTCCAAACTTTTTGTTTCGGTACTGAGTTCCAAATACTTCCTTCAGTCTGCAGTATTTCATTCCAACGCTTTTGTGTGACAGGTATTTAGCTTTTTAATCGATTAAAACCGTATATATTTTCCTTGTGTATATATTTTCTTACTTACCTACAGGGTGAGTCAAAAAAGGGGAACCCAAACCCCATAAAGTATATTTCATATTTAAAAAAATATGTAGCACCAAAAATAATAATAACTGGAAAGCCAATTACATAAGCTATCTTTAGATGAACAAAATATTGAAAATGGTCAATCCGTTCAAAGAATATCACCATTTAAACACAATGACCCTTAAACCTGTGTCGTCCAAAAAATGCGATTTTAACAATCGTCGTCACAATTGTCTTCAAACATCACCAGCGATGAAATCTTAGTTTAAACGTTAACAATATGCAACAAAGTCGTTTTGAAGGCCCGTCTTTTCAAAAAGTAGATTTTATAAATCATATTGTTTGCTTAACCAGGGTTGTCAATCAAAATATTGTGTACTTCAGTAGGTGACAGTTGTTGAAACAAGTATTCTGTGTCATTTTCTTTGTTGTTCCAAACAGTCAAAACACACAATAAATTGCTTTTTTTGACAAAACAGGTTTAAGGGTCGTTGAAATGGTGATATTCTTTGAACGGATTGATCAATTTCAGTATTTTTTCATCTAAAAGTAGCTTTTGAAATTGGCTTTCCAGTCATTATTATTGTTGGTGCTACATATATTTGTTTAAATATGAAATATATTGTTTGGGGTTGGGTTCCCATTTCTTGACTCAACCTGTATGTTATCGCTTACATATACACATATTTCAATTGGAATGTTATCAATATTAAGATATTTGTCGACCATTCTTTTGGCAGGGCCTTCTTTAATTAGTTTACCTCTGATAAACTCAGTGGACAGTTTGCAATTTTCGCTGAAGATGTCGTTTACAAAAATAGTAATTTGATTTGATCCATTTTCTAAACAACAAAAGTTTGTCATTGTGATTGATGTACTCGTTACCCCAAAGTATTTGTGTCTTTATTTCAGTTGTGGATAAATCTGTTTGCGTATTCTTTCCTTTGTTAAGTTTCTGCCTACAGAGTATTATTCTTTGCAAAATTGTGGTAGTTTTCCTGAAAGGTTTGTAAATCATTTTGCATTTATAAGGTTTTTATTTAAGACAGCTAAATCAAGACAACATAAATTTAGGTAGAAATCACATAAGCTTTTCCATTTACCAGCCGTTTTGTTATCAGTAAAATGACCAATTGCATTTAAAATCGGCGCTGCATTGTGTGATTCAAAGTCAATTATATTATTGTTATGGCCTCCTTCATCTTAACTACGAATCAAAGTTTGTCTTGAAATTTTCTCAATTTTCCCTTGCCAAATGAAGGGAAATACTCTACTTTCTCATTTCAATTTTTTTTGTGGAGTTGGAATAACTGATGTTAGAAAGGTAAATATTGGTATTACCAAGCTGTTACCTGTTAGTGTCAAGTTTCGTCTTTTCCATTGGTTGATTCAGTTCGTGCAGTTTGTTAGTTTTTCTTCCCAAATTTATGCGTAACTTTCATTCATGTTCTTTCCAAAAATGAACACCTAGTGTTTTGATTGGTTTTTGCTGCCAATTTATTGTTTCTTGGAGATTCTGCTCTAGATTAATATCGTCAATAACAAGTCCTTTTGTTTTTGAAGGTTTAGTTTTGGACATGATATTCTTCCAAAGTCTGTTCCAATGTTAATAGCGTTAATTGTCTTGTTTGGTAATTGTACCTCGTGTATTTCATGGTTTGTTCTTATTCTGTTCGCGAGAACTTCTGATACGATTAGGAACAACAAGGCTGAGAGAGGGCAACCTTGTCTAAGCCCACGTTTCAGTGTGAACAATTCAGACATATAGCCATTATTAAATACTGTACTTTGAATATGTTTATACATTGTTATAATCCAATTAATAAAACAGTCTCCAAAATTAAACTTGTACTAAAAGTATATGATAAATCATGTGATCAATGATAACATGATGATGTTAAGCCCAGAAAACAAAAACAAAGGGGGAATAATGTGTCCGTAAATTCGGCTAAAATTGGGCCACGGGTTGCCTAACGTGGGGGACTTGAACAAGTTAAAAAAAAATTATCTGTGAGAATATTTTATAGTACACACAATGATTATAAACAACCATTTCTGAACTATGTTATTTAAGTCAGGATATTTAAGTAGAATCCCTAAAAATATACTTCACAATAAAAATAGACCATAATATTTTAATAAACATATTACATGGTGCCTATTTACGTGTATGCAAATTATACGCACCCTTCCCAAAATAATTTCAGATGTCACCCCTTTTTACTATCTTCTCTGGAAGAAAATTTATCTGCCCAGTTTGGTGCTATGGACCAGTCGGTCACGCTTTCACCAATAAGCCACCTGACTATCGAGAATAAATTCATGCTTAAAGTTTCTTGTAAAACATCCTAAACCGATACAAATTAATAAAATGATTAACTGTTATGTGCAGCAATGAAGAAAATGAAGTCGGTCACCTCACCTGTTTGGCAAGGGTCTGTACTACATCCGCTTTTCCGAAAAGAGATGCGATGTGCAGTGCCGTGAAGGTACGGCTTGTGTTGTTGATAAGTGACGGCGCAGCCGTAAGTATCTTCTCCACGGCTCTGGTGGAATAAAAGTAAGTTACTGTATTTTCGAATAGACGTTTAAAACAAATTTAATAGCATATTTACATTTTAGTTAAGAAAATGCAAGCAATTGTCTGTTTTGTCTTCGTATTATCTTCGGATAAAAGATGCCTTGCACAAAAATTAAAAATCATAAGACTGGCTTATAAATAAAAAAATAGATGATGTCACTTGCTTCATTTTCAAATATGTGAATACATATGTTCACATGTTTTGGGACCTCATCTGACAGTCAAATACGGTGAGGCTTCATGAAAATTAATCTGTAATTTGCAACAGTTACGAATTTGTTATAAAGATATCGTTACAGTTTATACCAAGACAATTTAAAAAAATTGCAAAGGTAGAAAAATTCATAAGCATGAATCCTTGACTGCAGAGATGGGACATCTTTGTAGATTCACTGTCCCCATTGTAGCTGTTTTTGTGTTTTTGTAAAGTACGGAATTGTTAATAATCAAACGAATAAGCAACGTACTCATTGTTCCCACTGTAGGATGCACAATGCAGGCAATTGTCACCCTTTTTATTTTCCAGTGTGAGATCAATCTTGTCGTGCTCTACGAACAACTGGATGGTTTGCTGGATGTCCAAGGATGAGTTGGCAGGGTCCTGTTGCAGAAATAACAACAAGAACTCAAACGACAATGTGGCAATCAATACGACGTCCGCCTACAAACGTCCGAACATTTTTTTTTCGAAGTCCCCAAATAATTGGTCCTTAATATAAGATTGCAAAGCAGGAATCAAGCCTACATTATAGTCTGTGCCCAGTGGGTTGTTCAAGAATGACAATATAAAATATTTATGCATACACAAGTGATACATATCTGTACGGAAGACATATAAGATTTGCCAAGATAATTGGACTTGGGTCCAAGTCGATGTTCTCTTGCATTTCGTTGTGTTAGCTTATAAATACTCAGTTTTCTACTTGCACGTCGAAAACCCAAAATAACTGTGTCACTTTGCCAAGTTTCTTATCTTCATTCTACTGTACCAACGTATACATGCAATTTTCGGACTCAAAAAAGGACTCGACTAAAGCACTTTGTCCTTAATCACGGATACAGGTCCGAATAAGCTAACAGCATTTGACAGCATAAGCTGACAGCAATTTAGAAACCAGTGGATGCAATCAGTGGTGGACTCCGTAAATCGACAAATAATCTAGGAATTTTGGCAAGAAAAGGACTTTAATTTAAAGGGACACTAGGTTCTGGAACAGCCCAATTGGGCTACAAAACGCGCTTTGAACGAGATGATGATAATCGGAAATAACATTTAAAAGTAGGATATAAACATCCACACAGCTATCCTTTCAAAACTGGTCGTTTTTGTGTAATTTATGTATAATGCATGCGAGAACGAATTTCTGGGTCCACTTTTGCGACCCCATACATTCGAGCTGTTTGGATGCTAGTTGCGATTTCATTCGTACGCGTAAAGTATTCGCCTTTTGCGGTTGTTGACGAAACCACAATTTTTAGCATTGGTGATTGGTCACCGCGCGCTGTTCCCGAAACACACAACGTTTATAGCGTACATTGAGAACGACACGAAAAAACGTATTCGTACTCGGTCATGTCCGATGTATAAACAAGCGGGGGTTTTTTTTTCGTCTTTTCTCGGGAACGGTAAGACATTAGGTTGGTTTCCTTTCAACCAGATGTTTGAAATAGGCTCAGTAAACAATCCAAAACATAACATTTTGGGGGATTTCAGGACCTAGTGCCCCTTTAAATGGATCATTCCATAGACAAGGTCTAATTGAAAGCTTGCGAGTGTATTCTCTGACTTAAGCAATTGCGTCAAAAGAAGTATTGTCCCTAACTTTTTAGCTGAGTGGAGATGAAAGGAGTGCATTCCGGCGTAGCGTGGTTATATATTTTAATAAAGAACGTCCGCGAGGATCTTACGTAATCAAGATCATCAGTAATCTTAAAAAACGTGAAAGGGATTTGTAATTGTTTAAGTTCAGGTAAAATGAAAAACAGTGCATTTTTTAGTTTGCCCATTAAAGAAAAGATTAATCTAAACCCAGTATTAATCTAATTTATGGAACACGGCATATATCCTACAGCAGACAAATTATCTGCATGAATTCCTTGGTCTTACGATTGTACTCTCCCGGCTGCAAGGGTTTAACTTAGATGACTGGGAGATTGCGTAACAGTCTTTTGCAAAATACGCCAGAGGCAAATGGGTCTTTGTGATGGGTTTTGCAGTCCACTGCGTCCGTGACAATAAAGGTCTGAGCTCAAGGGGCGAGTGCAACATGTGCTTCACTTTCGCACTGACTGCCCTACTGAGAAGTCGAGCACGGCACAAACAAGCGTTTATTTTCCTCCGCCCTCCCCACCTGCCAGGCGGTTAATTTTGTTTGTATAACATGAAAGTTGATTTATAAAGGGTCCAATTATTTTAGGCGAAATTGTCCCCTGAAAACTACAAGAGTAATGAGATACTTGTTGGTAAACTGTTCAACGGTTTTAGAATAAATAAACATTCAATTTTAAGAGAAAGATGGAAAGAAGTATTTCCAAATAACGTACTTACGTTCAGGTATGGTTCATTGAAAGATAACGGTACCGCAATTACATTATATTAATAAAAAGTGAAAGGTTAAAATTAAATGTTAAATAATTCATTGGTTATTACCATATCGAAGGTGAAACAGTTGGTCAGGGCAAATGGTTAAATAAATTAAGTTTCTGACCGACCAACTAATTAAAATTATTTATAAATGTTTCAATAATTATATTATGTTCAAATGTATATTAAAATAGTGGCTCCTAAACCTAGAAAGTAATGTATTTGCCCAAAAACGGTAGTTTCATTTTTGTTTGTGACTCGTGAACCCATAAAAGAAAATGTTCAGTCCGGTTCGTTATAACGAGAGGAGTGTGTTACCAAAACATATAGTTCAGACGGTGAGTTGCTTTTATTACACAGTTTTCGCAGTTATGATCTGATGTTTGAAGAATTTGATAGTGAAAACGTCGTATAAAATATTTAAAAGACAACATTTACCTTGAAATCTTATTACTAAGCTCCTTATGAAATATAATTCTACTTTGTCTCTGATCATGACATATGAATTGATATTCTGGCAATCAGCAAAAAATCTATGCAGCACACAGCGATTTGGAATACCCGGGAATACATGTACCAGAATCTGAAGTGAGGTATAATATAATAGTTTTCCCAGAAGAATTCGTAAAAACGGCTGTCAAATTCATGAACGTGCATTCGTGCTCAAGCGAAACAGAAAACAAAATACGAATTAGAATATTAACATTGATTGAAAAACATCGCATGAATGTCACAAATGCTTGCCTATTCACAAAATTAAATGCCCAAACGCTTACCGCGGAGCGTCCGCGCGAAGTTGAATGTTATTTGCATTTTTTTCTTCCAAATTGAATGCTGACGCTTCAATTTTGTATTAACAAGAGTGTGCAACTGCATGCTCATAAAGTTAAACTGAATGATTACATTTGCTCTTTGAATGTTGATCTAGTTTGTCAATCAATTTCGTGCTAAATTAAATGAATTTTGATGATTCTGATGCTAAGTTTACGCAGTTGGGCGGGAAAACCTATATCAGCTTTGTTAAACATCAAATTGGGGTCTGATTTGTGGTGTGTTTTATTTGTTAAAAACAATTTGTTAAAAATTGGATCTCGGAAGCTGCGGACCAACGAATTCGTGTTCACCTTTTTTACATTTGACCCCATGACTGTAGGTCAGATGAAGAGGACACCATGGACATTTTTTAATGTTTGACCACGGCCAACATAATGACAGCGCTACTTGTGTAATTTGAGCTTCTTTGAAATTTGACGTTATTTTGACCTTGACCCCATGATGACCTTTGACCCCCGGTTTGGAAATGTGACAAAAAGTTGGAGCTGGGCTACTGATATTGACACCGGTCAAAATATGCAAGAGCAATAGACAATGTCAACGTTTGTTACTAACTCCCAACTAACTAACTAACTTACGTAAGGACTATTACAAAGAAACATGGTGATTTGTTGAGCTAAAACAAAACCCGTACAGCCGAAATCCCGTTGGTTATTCTAAATTAAAAATGACTGTAAATTCACAGAGAATATAGGATCATACTTTCATTCTTTTTGGTGTTATTTATCAACGACTCTTATTTTGACTTTCCTTTTGGTGAGAATGCGTTAACCATTATATCCGAGCTTCCCTTCTCAATTCAGTTTCTACACGTCACCAGAAAACAAGGAGTTGAACAAAATAATCAACTAAAACATGCGTTACCAATGTCGTGTTAAAAATTGGCAATGTTATACAATTTTATGTGGTCTTGTGGTAAATTGTCTAGCGTGTAATGTGCCCTTCACAAAAAGATAAAAAACAAATGTGTAACTGAAAAAAATGTCTTAAATTGTGTTTTTGAAGGTTGTGCAAAAAAAAAATATTTAACCCATAATTTGTTTTAAACATGGTTTAAATTGTTTAAAGTGTGCTGTGCAAAGCATGGATTCGTAATTCCAAATACACACTTACTAAAGATTCGTAGATACGAATCCACACTCGTTTGTGCAAGGCGTAAAGCAATGGTTTAATGCCGTGGAAACCGCTTATTTGCTTTCGATACTAAAATAGCTGAAGCAGCTTATTGAAATTGCTGAATCACTGTGACAGATGTTGCATCCACAATTATTACCAAATTTTGATTGACAGCTCAGGTCACCAGCCTCCATTTATTGATTCTAGTTTGACATGTCCAAGTTTCAACCCAATAAGACCTGTAGTTCTGTAGATATTGGCCTACAAAATATGCACTTTTAATGTGACGTTACATGTCACGTGATGACGTCATCGTGGCGTCACTAAAATTTTCATCTATAACACATCCCGGTCTTGGTACCTGTAGTTCTGTAGATATTAACCTTCAAATTATGCATGTTTTAATGTCTTTTTAAAATGACGTTACATATCACGTGATGATGTCATCGTGACGTTACTTTAATTTTCATCTATAGCACATCCCGGTCTAGGTAGATACCTAGTTTCAACCCAATCGGGCTTGCACTGTCGATATAGGCTTTAAAATTATGCACATTAAGTGTATAACGGCAATCGGATTGATCTAAGTGCCCAAAGTGCCTTCCACGATGAAAACGTGTACAAATGCTGTGGGATCAATGGCTGAAAAAGAAAAAAAAAATAGATTCATTTACAAACACACGGCTGTTTCGGTAATTTGTTATTGTATTTTTATGAAATGTAAGCCTAATAGGACAACATGACAATAAAGTTAGTTTGATATTGGACGTTGGACTTTCAAATTTGTTTGTACAGGCAATGTCCATGTTGCTGTTTGGATATTGGACATTGGATATGCACATTTGGTTTGTATAGTGAATGTCCATAATTTATTTGGATATTGGACATTGGACATTCACATTCGTTTGTACAGGGAATGTCCATGTTGCTGTTTGGATATTGGACATTGGATATGCACATTGGTCTGTATAGTGAATGTCCATATTGTATTTGGATATTGGATATTGGACATTCACCTAGGTTTGTACAGCGAATGTCCATATTTTTTAAACTCCGGGAGGAGGCGTAATTGAGATTTCCCCCCCCCCCCGCCGTGAATCGCACCGTCGGATCCCACCAGACGCCCTGTTCCGTTTGTCTGGTGATACACGGACATTGGAAATGCCTATGGTTTTGTATGGCGACTGTCCATGTTTTACATGGATATTGGACATTGGACAGCCCAATAGGTTTGTATAGCAAATGTCCACATTTTTAAAGTTCATAAAAAAGGCGTGATTCTGATGCCCCCTGGCTGCCGTAAATCGCGTCGACGACTCCCACAAGACACGCTGCTAAGTTTGTCTTGTAATACACGGTCATTTGAAATGCCATTATGTTTGTACAGCGAATGTCCATAATGTTTTAAACTCCGGGAGATGCCGCCCCCCCCCCCCCCCCCCCTGCCGTAAATCACACTGTCGGATTCCACCAGACGCCCTGATCCGTTTGTCTGGTGATACACGGACATTGGAAATGCCTATGGTTTTGTATGGCGACTGTCCATGTTTTACATGGATATTGGCCATTGGACAGCCCAATAGGTTTGTATAGCGAATGTCCACATTTTTAAAGTCCATAAAAAAGGCGTGATTCTGATGCCCCCTGGCTGCCGTAAATCGCGTCGACGACTCCCAGAAGACACGCTGCTAAGTTTGTCTTGTAATACACGGACATTTGAAATGCCATTATGTTTGTACAGCGAATGTCCATAATGTTTCAAACTCCGGGAGATGCCCCCCCCCCCCGCCATAAATCACACCATCGGATTCCACCAGACGCCCTGATCCGTTTGTCTGGTGATACACGAACATCGGAAATGCCTATGGTTTTGTATGGCGAATGTCCATTTTTTACATGGATATTGGACATTGGACAGCCCAATATGTTTTTATAGCGAATGTCCACATTTTTAAAGTCCGTAAAAAGGCGTGATTGTGATGCCCACTGGCTGCCGTTAATTGCGTCGACGACTCCCAGAAGACGCACTGCTAAGTTTGTCTGGTAATACACGGACATTTGAAATGCCTATATGTTTGTACAGCAAATGTCCATATTTTTCAAACTCCGGGAGGAGGCGTAATTGAGATGCCCCCTGCCGTGAATCGCGGCGTCGGATCCCACCAGACGCCCTGCTCCGTTTGTCTGGTGATACACGGACATTAGAAATGCCTCTGGTTTTGTATGGCGAATGTCCATGTTTCACATGGATATTGTACATTGGACAGCCCAATAGGTTTGTATTGCGAGTGTCCATATTAGTCCAGGAGGAGCAGCGGCGACGGAACAGTTTTCAAACAGGGGGGAGGGGGCATCACCGAAAGGGGCACTCGCTCAGTAAAAGGCATCTTTTGTCGGTGCATGAGGGTATCCCAGCATTATTTTTGGCACATCCGTGCTGAAATGTCAACATTTTTTTTTTAGCTGGACACTTGGCCTTCGTAAAATCAAATAGTGCGGGGGAGGGGGGGGGGGACTGGTACCATCTTCTAAAATACAGGGGGGGGGGTCTCTTCAAAACCGGCCATTATGCAAACTACGCACTAGGTGCCCATTATTTTTCGGGCGCATTGAAATGGTTTGGGGGCTTGGTTTTCATATTCCTCGTTCATATCAGAACTCTGTATACCATTTTGGGAAATGGTTACTGAAAACAAATTATCATTATTTTTAGCGCCAGTTTGGTTTTGATCTCAAGAGGGCACATTTATGTCCGCAAGAGGAGCACTTGGGTAATTTTTTTTTTTGGGGGGGCAGTGTCCAGTTAAAAAAAAATGTTGACATTTCAGCACGGATGTGCCAAAAAATAATGCTGGATACCCTGCTGCACCGACAAAAGATGCCAATCACGCCTTTTTACGGACTTTAAAATGTGGACATTCGCTATACAAACCTATTGGGCTGTCCAATGTCCAATATCCACGTAAAACATGGACATTCGCCAATCAAAACCATAGGCATTTCCATTGTTCGTGTATCACCAGACAAACGGAGCACAGCGTCTGGTGGGATCCGACGGTGCGATTCACGGCATTGGGCTGTCCAATGTCCAATATCCATGTAAAACATGGACATTCGCCATACAAAACCATACACATTTCCAATGTCCGTGTATCACCAGACAAAAGGAGCCGGGCGTCTGGTGGGATCTGAGGGTGCGATTCACGGCTGGGGGCATCTGAATTACGCCTCCTCCTGGAGTGTAACAAAATATTGACATTTGCTGTACAAACGTGTGGGCATTTCAAATGTCCGTGTATTACCAGACAAACTTAGCAGCGCGTCTTCTGGGAGTCGTCGACGCGATTTACGGTAGGGTGGGCATCACAATCACGCCTTTTTATGAACTTTAAAAATGTGGACATTCGCTATACAAACCTATTGGATTGTCCAATGTCTAATATCCAAGTAAAACATGAACATTCGCCATACAAAGCCATGAGCATTTCCAATGTCCGTGTTTCACCAGACAAACGGAGCAGGGCGTCTGGTGGGATCCGACGGTGCGATTCACGGCAGGGGCCATCTCAATTACGCCTCCTCTCGGAGTTCAAAATATATGGACATTTGCTAAACAAACCTACATGAATGTCCAATGTCCAATATCCAAATAATTATGGACATTTACAACACAAACCAATGTGCATATCCAATGTCCAATATCCAAACAGCAAGATGGATATTCCCTGTAAAAACGAATGTGAATGTCCAATGTCAAATATCCAAATAAATTATGGACATTCACTATACAAACCAATGTGCATATCCCATGTCCAATATCCAAACTGCAACATGGACATTCCCTGTACAAAGAATGTGAATGTCCAATGTGCAATATCAAACTAACTTTATTGTCTTTAGGACAACATGTGTTGTAGAGTGATCGAGACCAATGTAGATCTGTAGATATTGGCCTTCAAAATATGCACTTTAATATGCTGTCACATGTCGCGTGATGACGTCACTTTTATTTCCATATATAACAGATCCCGGTCTAGGTACATACCAACTTAAAACCCAATGAGACCTGCAGTTCTGTAGATATTGGCCTTCAAAATATGCCCTGTTAATATGACATCAGATGTCACGTGATGACGTCCTGATGACGTCACTTAAATGTTCATCTGTAACACATCCCGGTTTAGGTACATACCATCGGACTTGTAGTTATGGAGATATTTGCCTACAAAATATCCACCTATATTGTGACGTCCAGGGCCACGTGATAATGTCTTGATGACGTCAATGTTTGGCACACATTTTCAGATGCTGGACTAAGTGTGTACCGAGTCGATCGGGTTGATTTTATTGCCCAATGTGCCTTCTACGATGAAAACGTGTACCAATGCTATGGGAATGGCTGAAAAAGAAGGGGGAAAAAAGAAGAAAAAAACTTTATCGAAAACAAAGGCTGTTTCGGCTGGTTGCCGAAACAGCCAAAATGAAAAATTAGAGGTCTATGTCTGTTTGAAAATAAGGGGCTTTTCCATTTATTATTTTGCATTGACTTTGTGTTTTTCCAATGTGCAGTCATGTAAATAATATGTTTTGTTCAAAGTTCATAAAAAGTTTTTTGAGCTACCGCCGACAGATGAAAAATATAAGAAAATTTGTTGATGGCGTCATTATGATGTCAATTCAGATTTGGCAGTAACTGGTGTTTTGTCAGCCCTGTAAAAGACTGACCGCCAGATTACTGAAAACTCCTTTACAAATGTGTTCAACCTGCCACTAGAGGGCGCTCTAAAATGTTATGACTTCACCTGCACTTTTTGTGTGAAGTACAACTATAGCCGACTACAGCTATAGACTTGCGTTATATGGTTGTGAAGAATTTTGTCCCATGGTACAATATACGCTTCCTTTAAGTCTTTATTTACAGTTCACAATCAATTGCAGAAATGAGGTTTGATGTTCTGATGTAGGATGGAAGTACGGTAGGAATGATTCGGAAGTAAGGAAGGTTTTGCTGAAAAACAACAAAATATAAAGGGAAATTATAAACTAATATAAATGGTAGAGTAAAGCAAATTGGGTACACAAAAAGGAAATAAACAATTAGATATTATACTAGTAATAATTAAACTATAAGATAAATGAAGAAAAACTATGTACTTACTACGCTGGGGGTGTTGCCAAAATTGGGTGTCTAACGGTGTGTCTAACGGTGTGAAAACTAACTATGTATACAAATAACGGTGTATAAAAGCAAGTGTTGTAGGTTTGGACACTAGCAACAGAATGATGGGAAAATGGGCTAAAACTATGGTCAATGCACAGACAGTGTCCTAACAGGGTGAATTATGGCGCCTTAGGGAATGTTTTGGTCTGGAGTAGGGGGAGGTTGCTATGGGGACCGCCACCCAGGCCTAGCAGAGTTGGGCGAAACAAGGTCGTACAGGGATCGGGGACTGTGGTCAAGGGATCTTACACTAAATTGTACATCTAAATTGTACATGTACATGGTCTAAGCTAGATAATGAGGATAACATATTTTCTAAACCTAAAGATGATTAAATGGTATTAATTAAAGACAAAAATAATAAGAAAAGGTAAATAATACACAACGTCCGACCCCGATGACATATCTGAATGTGTCATCCACGAAAGTCAAGGACAGTTGTGCTCTAAATCTCTCTATGAAATACTAAGCAGGTTTAAGATGAAGAAGACTAGTTCCTAAAATGTAAGGAAACTTAAGCTGAATAGCTTCACTAATAACTAAGTGTTAATCATTATCATTCTCATCCTGGCTGGTATCAGTCGTCGCAGTCGGTGGTGTCAACTCGGCTTCAAGAAGACAGATCTTGTCAGTCGGTCTAACATACACTCCGGCTTGGGTTTTGACTCGCACGGAGCGGACATATCCGTCTTTCCCTGGGTGCGTGGCCACAATAAGACCCAAAGGCCACTTGCTGCGTGGGGTGCTCTCGTGACGGATCAAAACAAGGTCTCCAACCTGAAGATTTCTTTGGGGATGTAGCCATTTCTGGCGGTGCTGCAGTGATGGGAGGTATTCCTTCAACCATCGGGTCCAGAAGACATCAGCGAGGTACTGGACCTGGCGCCAGCGTCTCTTATAGAGATCCTTGGCATCGAAGTGTCCAGGTGGTAGGGTCTGACCAGATCGAAGGAGTAACAGGTGGTTGGGTGTGAGAGGTGAGGCATCTTGGGGATCATCTGAAAGCTTTGTGATGGGACGTCCGTTTACTATTCCCTCAACAATACACATCAGAGTGTTTAGTCCTTCGTCATCAGTCAGCTGCTGGTGAAGGAGACTTCCTAGAATAGAGCGAATGGTCCGTATCTGTCGTTCCCAAACTCCACCCATGTGCGAAGCGGCTGGCGGATTAAAAATCCATTGGACTTCTCGCTGGTGCAGGTAGTTCTCTATTTGGCGCTGGTTCCAGTCTTGTAGAGCACGACGAAGTTCGCGTTGCGCTCCTACGAAGTTGGTCCCATTATCCGAGCGGATTTGGGCTGGCTGTCCATAGCGACTTATAAAGCGCTGCAGTGCGTTTATAAAGGAATCCGTTTCTAGGCTCTGGCAGACCTCTATGTGGATGGCTCTAGTGGTGAGGCAAGTGAATAAGCAACCATATCGCTTCAACTCACTGCGGGCTCTCTTCACCATGAAAGGGCCAAAGAAATCAACACCTACTGTGCTGAATGGTGCTGCTCCATGGGTTACTCGATCCTTGGGCAGGTCCGCCATCACTTGAGTTTCAGGGGTTGCCTTCTTCTTCTTGCATTCTAGGCAGTGACGAAGAACGCGCTTAACGGCTATGCGCCCCTTTACGATCCAGTACTTCTGGCGTAGCTCAGCGAGGATCCTTTCGCCACCAGAATGTCCATACTGATGATGGTATTGCTGAATGATGAGCTCGGTCACTCGGTGTTTATTTGGCATGATCCATGGGTGTTTAGCTTGGTGTGGTATGTTGGCATTCGTCAGGCGTCCGCCGACACATAAGATACCGTTGTTCGAGGTTATGGGGGACAACCTTTGAAGGCGAATTGACTTCAGGTGCTCCTCGTTGAACGCAGTGTGCTGAGTGTGGCGGACAATTGCAGCTTCGGCATCTTGGAGTTCCTTAACTGACAGAGACTTGCCAGCTAGGGTGGTTGTGTCAGTCAGCTTGAGAGCTCTCATGCGCAACAACTGTTTCACACGGAGGACCCAAGCCAGTGCTCTCTTCAGAGCGTACCAGGATGAGTAGCGGCCAATCAAGTCATCCATAGGATCGGACATTGGTGTGGTGTTGGTATTGGTCGCGTATACCAGTGGTTCCTTCTTAACCTCAGCCTCTTCTTGCAGCTGAAGGGACTTGAAGTCTGGTTGAACTGGCCAGGCATCTTCCTCCTTCAGAAGAAAGGCTGGACCATTCAACCAGCGTTCACAGTCGATGAGTTGTTGGGCCGTCAATCCCCTTGATACGTCATCTGCTGGATTTGAGGCAGAATCAACATGTCTCCACTGGTTTGGAGAGGATTGATCTTGGATCATGGCGATTCGATTGGCGACATAGGTCTGGAACTGCTTATCTTCATTGCTGAGGTATTGGAGGACAATCATGCTATCAGACCAAAAGATGGACTCTGCAAATTGTAATTGCATATGGAGTTTGATCATTCTGTCAAGCTTCACAGACACAACTGCCGCGGCCATCTCCAGTCTAGGTATAGTAGTCGTCTTAAGCGGTGCAAGTTTAGCTTTAGCCATCACGAACGAACAGTGATTACAACCGTCGGTGTCAGTAAGACGTAGGTAGCTGACGGCACCATAACCTCGTTCGGACGCATCTGCGAAATGATGTAACTGTGCCTTGACAATGGCTTCACTGTGGACAGGTTTAACACATCTTGGTACCTTCATTCCTTCTATCAACGGCAGATCTGTTAACCACCGTTTCCACTGCTCGAGAATGGTGCTGGGAATAGGCTCGTCCCACCCTATCTTGAGGCGGCAGAGTGTCTGGAAGATCATCTTTGCTTTTAGGACGATGGGGCTGACAAATCCAAGTGGGTCGTATATTGAGCTTGTGACGCTCAGCAATCCTCTTCGGGTATCGGGTTTCTCTTTTAGGTTGGTGTCAAATCCAAAGGTGTCTGTCTCGATCTTCCAAAGTACTCCCAATGCTCGCTCTGATGGAAGTAGTTCCTTATCTAGGTCCATGGACGTGACAGCCTTTGCACACTCGGCCTGGGGTAGTGACTTCAACACGGCGCGAGAGTTACTTAACCACTTGGTCAGTCGGAATCCTCCACGGGCCAGCAACTCACGTAAATGACTGACTAGCCGAGTGGCTTCATCTTCGGAAGAAACGGATTTGAGGCAGTCGTCAACATAGAAGTTTTGATCTATGGTCTCAATGGTGGCAGTGTCGTACAACTCATGGTAATCTTGTGCTACACGCTTCAAGGTGAAGTTAGCACAACTTGGACTCCAAACTCCTCCGAATAAGTGAGCTGTCATCCGGTACATCAGTGGTTGGGACTCAATATCGTCTCCCTTCCACCAAAGGAAACGAAGGGCGTCTCGGTCAGCCATGGACACACGAACCTGATGAAACATGCCTTCAATGTCGGCCATGAGAGCTATGCGTTCTTGTCTGAAACGCAGAAGGACTCCGATAAGCTTGTTCGTCAGGTCAGGTCCTTGATAGACGGTATCATTTAGTGAGGTACCTTGGTAGCGGGCGGCGCAGTCATATACAATGCGAACCTTGTCTGGTTTAGGCGGGTTGATCACAGGATGATGTGGGAGATACCAGACACAGCCATCTCTTCGATCAATGTCCTCCGCAGGAACTGGCTCTGCATATCCCTTCTGAAGGAGATCATGGATGCCGCTGGTGTACTTCTCCTTGAGTGAGGGGTCCTTGGAAAGACGCTTACCCAACAATTTAAGTCGGTGTTCTGCCATCAACCTGTCATTGGGCAAATGCGGTGGTCTTTCCTTGAATGGAATGTCCATGGTGTAGTTAACTCCGTCACGGTGCAGTGAGTTCTCCCAAATTGAAAGAACTTTCGTTTGGCTGACAGACATCGTCTCATTGTCACTGCCCACGGTTTGCACGTCATCAATCCTCCAAAATCTTTCAACCTGGCGTTGAAGATCCATGTCTGGTTTGACGAAGTAGGAGGATGAAGACTTCGGCCTCTTCTGGTGTGTTACTGGACCATTTAGGGTCCATCCCAAAGCGGTCTTGGTAGCATAAGGTTCGCCTTTTGAGCCAGCGCGAACCTCACTAGGTATCATTATGTCTGGGACGTCTTGTCCAATAAGAAGGTGTACATCGTCAATGTTGACATCTGGTATCGGTAAATCACTGAGGTGTGGCCAGAGGCTTAGGTCTTCTTGAACGGCAAGACTGTCGAGGCCGACGTTTAGCTGGGGCCTCGTAAGAACATCAGACAACGAATATAGGTGTGTGTCATCAAGGTCGGCCACCTCGAGGTGGACGACACTGGTGTGTACTTGAACTTCTTTCTGGTCAAGTGTAGTGAGTCTGATGGTGTCCTCCTTGCCGTAGATGCCTAGGCGTCGTGTCAAATCCTCTGAGCAGAAGCTCTGCGTGGAACCGGTATCTAAGAGAGCATAGGTTTTCACAAACTGCTGTTCCCCGCGACCTCTGACCTTAACGGGAACTATGGGTAGTGCAATCTTTCCAGCGCCGACCCCAGTGGAGTTACAGACAATTATGGGATTGTCTGCGGGTTGAGCTTGGGATGAGCTTGAAGACCCACCTGTTGTAGATTGGCCATTGTCGGTGGCCCCTGAGGAACGTGGGTCGTTTTGCGGGCGTGGGAGGTGCAGGTACTTGTTGTGTTTTTTGCCGCATCCTTGGATTGAGCACACAAAGGGTCGTCCTTACAGTCCTTACCCAAATGTCCAGGCTTGTAGCAGTTGACACAGAGTCTCTTGCCCTGCACAAAGGCAAGCCGGTCCTTAACTCTGAGTGCCTTGAATTTGTTGCATTGGTTGAGGTGGTGGTTTTGTCCGCAACTGGGGCAGGGATCAAGAGGGAGTGAGGTTGGCTTTGGTTTGGGTTTGTCAATAGGGTTTGTCACTGCAGATGTGGTTTGGACGCCAAAATTCGTCCGTCGGTCACATGACTTGTTAACCTTTGGCTTGGTGTCTCCTCTGGTTGATCCTCTCTGGATGATTTTGCCAAAGACAGGGTCTCGAACCTCCTCGGCTGCCGTTGTCACAAACTGCGTGACGTCATCAATATTTGGGGGTCTAGATTTGGTGCTCTTTATTTTGTGTACCTCTCGTAGCCATCTGGTTTTCAGGTGGTATGGTAGCTTGTCAACAATGAGGAGTAGGTTGCTTCTGTTGTTTAATTCGTTGAGGTACCCCATGGTGTCAAGTGTCTCACGACAGCATCGCAAATCATCTGCGAGATCTTGCAGGGATTGGTTGTCTGTGACATTGGGCCTCATTGTCACCTTGTCAATCCATGATTGTGATATGGTGTGCTCATCGCCGTATCTCTCCTTGAGGAGACGGAGTGCTAGAGTATAACCCTCTGAGGGTTCCTTCACGGTGCAGCACCGGAGAAGTTGCTTTGCCCTTCCGGTGCAGTACTGAAGCAGACGTGTCAATTTGGCACCGTCACTTACTGTCTCCCTTGCAACGGTGTTCTGGAACTCACGGATGAATGTCCAGTACTTAAGTGGATCGCCATCGAATGTTGTGAGTTCCGCCTTGGGAAGTTGAAGTGCCTCCACCAGGGATTGCTGATGAACGCGCGTGTCTCTGATCAGTTCGTGTAGTAGGTATCCTGTGTCGGGTTGCAATTGGTTTGATGGAGCAGCAGCGGGTGTGGGAATGGTGAATGGTGTTGGTACATAACTGGGCTGTGGAGACTGCAATGGGGTATGCTCATGTTCCAGAGGGCGCTTCGGTGTAGGTTGGGGTGTAGGGTTTATTTTGAAACACACTTCTGAATTTGCCTCCGCAGCTTCAGCATATGTCCTTGCAAGAGCATCGGCTCTGGCATATTTCACCTTCAGCTCAATTTCTCGTCTTCTCTGCTCTAATTTGAGATGGCGATGCTGGGTTTTGATTTGAACTTGAAGAGTTTCAAGTTCAAGGGCATTCTCCTCCTCCATGGCCTTGGCCTCTGCCTCAAGTGCAGCCTTTTCTGCCTTGGCTTTGATGTGGGCACTGGAGGTCGATGACTTCACTGATGAAGTAGTTGATCTGGCATGGAAGAGTTGGTGTAAATGGTAGCCATGCTGGCTGGCAGAGTCTCCGACATTGATATCGTCGACTCCCCCATGTTCTTCGGTAGGTTCTCCAACGCCATCGTTCATGATATCACCGACATTGATACTGTGGAATCCCTCATGATCCACTGTAGGTTCTCCAACGCCATCGTTCTCATTATTGATGTTATCCATAACGGGAAAGTCTCATAGAAATTCCAGAGAACGTACAAAACTAATATAGCCGACTACAGCTATAGACTTGCGTTATATGGTTGTGAAGAATTTTGTCCCATGGTACAATATACGCTTCCTTTAAGTCTTTATTTACAGTTCACAATCAATTGCAGAAATGAGGTTTGATGTTCTGATGTAGGATGGAAGTACGGTAGGAATAATTCGGAAGTAAGGAAGGTTTTGCTGAAAAACAACAAAATATAAAAGGAAATTATAAACTAATATAAATGGTAGATTAAAGCAAATTGGGTACACAAAAAGGAAATAAACAATTAGATATTAAACTAGTAATAATTAAACTATAGATAAATGAAGAAAAACTATGTACTTACTACGCTGGGGGTGTTGCCAAAATTGGGTGTCTAACGGTGTGTCTAACGGTGTGAAAACTAACTATGTATACTAATAACGGTGTATAAAAGCAGGTGTTGTAGGTTTGGACACTAGCAACAGAATGATGGGAAAATGGGCTAAAACTATGGTCAATGCACAGACAGTGTCCTAACAGGGTGAATTATGGCGCCTTAGGGAATGTTTTGGTCTGGAGTAGGGGGAGGTTGCTATGGGGACCGCCACCCAGGCCTGGCAGAGTTGGGCGAAACAAGGTCGTGCAGGGATCGGGGACTGTGGTCAAGGGATCTTACACTAAATTGTACATCTAAATTGTACATGTACATGGTCTAAGCTAGATAATGAGGATAACATATTTTCTAAACCTAAAGATGGTTAAATGGTATTAATTAATGACAAAAATAATAAGAAAAGGTAAATAATACACAACGTCCGCTACAACAACCTAACCACAGACTAACAATGTAGCAAGCAAATTCACGTCTGATTTTTGAAAACACATATAAGGGAAAGCCCGATCGTCAGGAGACTTAGCTAGATAATGGTACTAGTATGCAATTTTAAGATATAAGGCACTTCGAGTTACTTCCGGTTTGGACCGGAAGGAAGAGTCACGTGATTTTGCTCACGCCAGGTAAAATGAAGATCCAGGATTATTCTATCACTTTGAGTTACTTCCGGTTTGGACCGGAAGGAAGAGTCACGTGATTTTGCTCACGCCAGGTAAAATGAAGATCCAGGATTATTCTATCAATTCCCACAACGTCAAGTTGGGGTCTCTAACTGCTGATTTAATATTGATTTTCAAAGATTAAATCTATTAATCTTTAACGTGACGTCACTTGACCCATGATGACGTCATGATTACGTCACCCTTCGGAACACAACTATGCTATAAGGACTATGCCTTTGCTGATCAATGCCAAAAGTTGCCTTGAGAAAAGACGTGTACAAAGTCAATGGGAATTTCCAGGGAACAAAAATAAGAAAGAAAACACAGCACAAAAAGAAAGGCTTTTCCACAACTATGCGAAAAGCCAAGACATTAGAACAAAAAGAAAGGCTTTTCCGCAATTATGCGGAAAGCCCAAAAAAGTGAGAACAAAGAGAAAGACTTTTCCACAACTATGCGTAAAAGCCAAAAAAATGAGAACAAAAACAAAGCCAACTAGATTTACGTATGTTTTTGTACAAACATACGGCCGTTTCGGTAATTTTATGTCATGTGCGGTAAAGTAATCGAAACAGTGTTTGTCGAAAAGCGGGGAAAGTCGGCCCTTTAAGGGTTTAGGTAGGTCTAAACAAATTGTGAGTGCTTATTAGAATATGCTTGTTGGTCTATTCTTGTTAAATACTGAATGTTGAGTTTTAAAGCAGGTCGTAAATAAATAAAGGCCTTTGCAAAATATTGAGCCATGCACCATTTTTGTTCATTGGAATAATAGGTAAGCTTAGATTAAACAACCTTTTTCTATAAATTGTTTCTACACAGGTTCTAGATGTCACCTTAACTGTGTGAAAAGAAACGTTTTACACTGCACCCAGCAATCCCTAAAATGTAAGTACATGAAAGATAACCTTTACTTTGATCATGAGCAGATGCATGCAGGTGTCTCCTGCTTTGTCTTGGGCGTTCACGTTTGAAACTTTGTTCAAAAGAATCTCGACACTTTTGCTGTTGCAACAGTCCGTGGCCAAGTGAAGTGCAGTCTGCCCATTTACGTTCGGCACATCTTTATCACAGCTTTCCTAAAAGTAAATATTTGCAAAAGTTATTAAATGAATAAAAAGTTTTATAAGAAAACCCAGGCATGACCACGTAAGCGGTGGCGTCCCTTTAGAAAGCAAGATCCCTCGCACTTACTTGCGTATTAAGATTTTGCCAGGGGGATTTGATCTCATTTGTGTATGGAACCTGTTGCATTTGGTCACAGTTTCAAACAAAACGTCGAATACATGCAGCAGCCGACGTTGATGTGCTTTTTAAATCTTATTTCATAACCAATGAATGCACCCAGAGGTCCTCTCCTATTTAATAATAGCACACGCCTCATTCAAACGATCTATAGCTACAATTGATTTCTCCAGGCTCGGGGAGGGGTTCAAAGGAACACAAAACTTCGTGTGAAGGTTCCCTTGTGATGGAACCCTTAAGCAGAGTAGTGTAGGTGGCCTGTCTGGTACAGTTTGACCTTTGGCAAAGAAATATGTAAAGGTCACATACATATGTAAATATGTAAATACAGATATAAATATTAATTGATGAGGTTAAGAAATGATGGCACAATTTGACCTTTTGTGTGGATGGAAATGAATAGGGGATAGGTGAGGGTAAGGAACCGAGTACAGTTTGACCTTTTCTATGGGAAAGATTGCATAATGTATGGGGGGAAATATAAAATTTCAATGCAGTATAGTTATGAATTTCATTCGGTGGTGCAACGGGAACGGCAGTGAACACGGCCAGTTGTGTGGCCGGCAGTAGATAATCCTTGGAAAGTGAGACTGTAATAAGTGACGCTTGGACTATCCAGGGCAGATATTTATAAGCAAATGCATGAAAATATATTTAATGAATGAGCACAAAGTTTCTATTGCCTTGTTAATTGGAAACACTCTAACTATAGGTTTTAACGTCCAATTTCCTAAAATGTTCATTCACTTCTGAAAATCGGTCATTCATTTTCGTCTGAATTTGAAAATCGCTCTGAACACGCGTTCATTTTCGCTACCAGAGCATTCGATTCCATTTTAGTTCAATCAATTAGGTGTTTGAGCAGCACCTTTCGTTTATGCCCATTCAAATTCGTTAACAAGACTTCCTTTTCGCTTTTTAGTGGGCGATTTCAAACCTTGGTCACTCTTAGTTTAATGTTATGTGATGCAATCTGCTATTTTGAATGAAAAAACGTAATTTATGTGATGCAATCTGCTATTTTGAATGAAAAAAACGTACTTTTGATTGCACATTCACGAAATTGTATGCCAGAATTCTGCACGAAAAAGTATGCTTGCGTAAATGAATGCATATACGTAATTGGCCTTCTGTTTCTCAAAACCGAATGCACGGAAGACGAATACTATTGGTCTTCTGTTGAATTGAAATGAGATTAAAGATTTGCATTCAAATTCAGACGAAAACGAATTACCTATTTTCAGAAGTGAATGAACAGTTTAGGAAATTGGCCGGAAAAACCTATATAAAAGTTCGAAAAAATAATAATCGGGTGTCAGCAGTGTCATATAACGCACATCGCGTATGAATGATTGTGTCCGAAGTAGTGGTACAAGTTGAAGGTTTTGATACAGACATGGAAAGAGGGATAATTAACTGCGTGCGCGCTGTAGGCATCGTTATGTTTTTCATGATGGTTATATCAATAACGCTGAACTTTTGGTTCGTATTTCAACCTTCAGACGTTCAGAATGCGTGCAATTTGACGTCCGTCGATCCAACGACATATTCTGTGTTACAGACTGTAAATGTCTACAAACCCAGTGCGTCTCGGGAGTTTGGTTGTGATCACATTCTCCCTTTAACCGGAAATATATTTATCAGTATCTGTACTTTTGAGGAAAATATCATTGTTGACGTCAGAACATTTCACTTCAGAGGGATTGTATCCCATCGTTAAAGGCATTCACCTTAACAGGCAACAGTGGAAGTCGCTGAAAAGCGTTCAACATATGGTAGATAACTTTATACGCGAATACGGTCGCTTCACAATAGTGCGCCTCCAAGAGTTTGCAACGCGTTGGCCAATTACAATGCACAAAATAGGTAGACCCAATGCACGTTTGGAAATTGTCGACTGATTTCGCGCATTGTGATTGGCCAACGCGTTGCAAACTCTTGGAGGCGCACTATTGTGAATCGCCCGTATTGATGTGAGACCGAAATATACTCTAATTAACACGCATATGCTTTCTCTTAGTGTTTAATAGTTTTAAAATAGTTACAAGTGTTGCAATATCGTTACAATTGAAGATACATTCAATATGTATTGATCCGTCCTAAATTATTTTGCTATGCCATCAAAATCTATTTTGTAGGGATGTCGTCACGATCTACTTTTAACCTCTGCGTTTCACAAGATTGCGCAGTTCCTTCTCTTAAAAGGGTATAAAAACACGTGTAACGGAGACAGTTTCAACATTTTATCGACGAATAATCACACACAAAAATATAAGTCATAGACTAGGCTGTAGTTGGGATTCAAGAGGTGATCTGAACGAAGTCTCTGAATTTCGTAAAGAAATTGAAAAGATCAACAGGCGTAATCTCTTGGCTCAAGTACCTTTGAAAAACCTGACTTGAAGAAAACTAATAAGGAATCTAAGAAAAGAGCATTGTTCGAAAAAAAGAATGACGACGCCATCAAACCCAAAACAATCAGAACCCATGGAGGATGCCACGTCTATCATTGGATTAAAATTGACAGACACCCGTCAAGTGGTTGTTGAAAAGTTTCGCGAATGTAAAGTTTAGAGATGTTTTATTGTAACAAACGAGAGGGATTCCATTGGTTCCTGGAAGAGAGATTAACCTCACCGTATCGGATAGGGATAGGCTCAAGACAATGATGCCTGCGATCGATGAAGCGCTCCAAGAAGCAGATCTGTGCATTGGTTAAAACTAAGACGATGAGCCGAGGGAAAAGCAGTGACTAAACTTCTGGATAAAAAGGGCAGGAGTAGGTCTTCAAGATCCATCTCGCTTCAGCTTTTCAACCATCGTCATCATCATCATCAGCATCATCTTCACTCCCGAGAATGATGGCCAAGCAACTGTTTTTCGGGGAGAGCTTTAACGCCGAAGAAGAGTAGCGTCGTTTGGATGGCCTCGTGCATGACGACCCGATGTGGAGACAAGGGCCCCCAGTACCACACCTAAGTTGGGAAATCGGTAAGTTATCGGGGTTTTTTCGTGTCTGTTATCTAACGAATAGTCCAAAACTCATGTCTGTCCGTACAAAGTGCATATAGTGTGATCAAAACTCCTCTATGTACCTTGTTTATGCGATCGTTCGTTTTCGTCAGTTTTTTTATGTTTTTTATTATTATTTTCTGTTAAAATGCACAGATGACACCAAAGAAAAATCAACACGGCTCGGAAGACGACTGAATTGATCTTACGGGGTATGAATACGGTACGTTCTTTTCTCATCTTTATGTTTTAAATCAACTTTTTTGTGTGTGTGATGTAAGCATTTTAATTTGCCAAATGATTAAAAAAGATTCAAAAATACTAAATAGATATATCTACATTATTTTTTTTTCTTTTAAAAACGCAGATGTGCAAGAGGTCCCCATGAGATGGAGGTCATCGACCTGACAGAGTCTGATAAAGGTACATTTCTATATTTTTTGTTCCCTTTTTCGTTGAAAAATGTAACGTCCAAGAAAGAAATACAATTAACATGTAAAGCATTATATTTAAATATGTTTTTGACTTAGAAGACTCGGTGTTTGAAGCCCGAAGTCCAGCCAGCATTACTCCAGCCGCCATGAACCCCGCCGTCCCTAGTCCAATGTGGAGCCTAGTGCCTGTGGTCTTGCCGGCTCCTAAACAACCATAATGAGCAGGAAGATGACGCCAATGTTTCCCCCGACCCAGCAGCAGAGGCACGGGGGCATCCAATGTGCCATTTCGGCTTGATTATCCGTATAATCTTCCAGCACTACATCTATACCCACTGCAACGGGTGCATCATTGATCAGCATAAACATATTTATGTGACCTTTACATATTTCTATGCCAAAGGTCAAACTTTACCAGACAGGCCACCTACACTACTAGTCCTTGACAGTCCTTGTTTTAGAAAATGTACATGTAAACAAATCTTCAAAGAATCGACTATCCCATTCATTGCAAAATTGAGACAAATGCCAGTGCTTAAAATTATTTTTATTAGAATCGGTTAGGTATTATAATCCGTTTAACCGTACAATTCCTTTTGAGCAGTCTTCGATTGTCTTAACAGAATACGTTCCTACCTGTTCACAAAGTGCAGCAACCACATCTGTGTGACCGTTGAGAACGGCAAGGTGCAAAGCTGTGCTTCTGTCCTTTCCGAACACACAGTTGACCAAGGTAGGTTTTGCCTTCAAAATAATCCGCACGGCACTAGGTACAGGACAATTTCTTCACATTAATTAATAAGAACAAGTCAAACGCTCTATACATACAAAATATTAAATGTGTGAATTTATGTTTGTAAAAAAGATCATAGTTTAAGAATTTCTTATCTTCTACTTGCCCATTTCGCTGTGTAGGTGGCCTCTCCCAGCCGTGTGGTTTCAAAGGGCGATTTTTTTTAAAGGTTACGTAACACTTTATTTTGTATGAAATACATGCAGTCATGCACACAGACATGTTCACGTTGGCGGGCGGAATCTTTGATAATTACTTTCTTCCGTTTGGAAGACCGTATCTTCATGAAACTTTCAGGGTTTGTTCCCGTTTAATTAGCCAAGTAGGCTCATTTGTTTGCTCATTACTTTTCGTTGAAATTGGAAAAATAGGCCTGGCTACGTGCTTGTTTGAAAGTTGTAACACGTGGCGATTGCATTATCTGTCAATCTTTTCAAGCCTCACGAATAGTAAGGTTTCTATCCATTATGGTGTACAGTAAAAAGAAATTGAAGAAAAGCCTCTTTCACGAGTTATTAATTGATAAATATCACCCTTATTGCCCGCTTCCATTGGTCGATACCGAGACCCACGCCAAGTCACGCCGAGTGACGCTAATGAATATGCTAATATGCACTTCGTCATTTGTTGCCGGGCCGAAATTGGTCAACCATAGCTCCTACGGCGCTATAGGATCTTTGCTGAAAACCATACAAGGAGGTTTGGTCGGAAAAAAATCCTTGTGGAAATTTTCCATGGAGATAGTTCAAAGTGTAACACAAGCGTTTGCAACAACAAATTAAGCTGAGTTTCGGAATATACTTAAATGATATAAGTGTTCAACTTTTCGTGAAATAATTACATATATATTTGGGGACGTTTTCGAACGATTTTTCCCGACTTGAAGGAAAGCTTAAAGGTCAACCAATATTAATTTCTTCCGTTATAATTAATATTTCAATCATATTAAGCATATTTTATAAGAAACAAAACGCTCAAAAGGCCCAAATAGCTTTGGGGTGATCCGCGGGAGATCAAATTGTAAAAGATAAGTTGCAACAACTGGAAGACACGTGCACACAAACACAAAACGATTTATATTATGGCGGTGATATCAATTGTTTTAAATTGAAAAGCCGATCGTCATGATAGAATATCCGCTACGATTATAGACCGTGTTTAAATAATTTAAGTGGACTGATGATCTAGAAATAAGAAAAGAATGAGCACAGCATTTGGTTTATACGGAAGACGGATAGTGCCACTCAATGAGTGTGAATATATATTTTTTTGTACAGCGGCCGCCACATGAGTCGTCATAATAAGTGGCGGCCGCTGTTTAACAAAATATTTTCACACGCACCAAAAAAATACGGAGCACTCTCCGTATTCCGTAGGTTTGCACCCAATTTTTTATTCTTTCATGACGATCGGCTTTTAAATTGGAAGCACGTTTTCGGTATCTCATTCCAATTTTTTTTGGGAGATGTTAATATGAAAAAAAGAAGCGAACGCACAAACTGTTTCCGTTGATGGCTGCAAGATGTAAGCAGTTCATGCCTGCTTTATTGGTCAGGGTGAGGTCGACTCCTGCATGTTCAACCAACAAATTGATGACTTCCTGGTGATGTTTGACGGTAGCAAGGAACTGTTGAAAGTCTCCAGCGTCCTGTTAGTTAACATAGCATGTATGACTGTGATGTACATTTTGTTTGAATTGTGTTGAATAAATTTAATCTATTTACTATCAACTATTTGGACTAGTTTCGGAAAAAAAATGTTCGTTTTTATCATAGTCACTGCCAAACCATGGGCGTCGCCAAGATTTTTTTCAGCATTTTCCCGATTTTTTTTTTTCGAGGGTGGGCAGGGAATTTGCCCCCCCCCCCCCACCAGCCCATTAAATATACAACAACATGACTTTGCGCCTTTTTTTCCTTTCTTGCTTTCTTTCCTTTTTTGCCCTTTTTTTGTTTTACTTGTCCGGGGGAAGGGGGCATCGGGTTGGAGATACAAGCGCTCACTGTGCTGGCTACTGGAGCAGGCATGGTCAAAGCATATTCAAATTATGACCTGGTTTAGTTATTATTGAGATGAGGGCACAATATGCAACTTCGTGTAATTATTTTAAAAGTAAACATTTCTTGAATTTGTTAAATAATGACCCAAACTTTTGTGCAACGAATTTGAAAGTATTTATTGAAAATTATGCAATTATGCACATGATATTTTTGCAAGTATCTCAAGCGCCTTTTTATGGTCATCACGACACAACCAAATGACGTCATACTGTACATGGTGTATACAAAACGAAAAATGTAGGTAAATGTAAATACAACAAAATCAAATCAATATTTTCAAAAAATGAAAGATAATATGAAACACCGACATGTCCTCTTTCCAATGATACCTTGTTTGTGTCACTGTGGCCATGGATGACTGTGCTTTATTGTTATTCAGTCAAGAGCCAAAACCTGTACTGAGCCAAGTTTTACCTGGCTCAGATTGCTGGCTGGTTTGTTATGCAAATGTAAGACGGGCGGTCGGCGGTTGGCGACGTCGTGCGGAGCTTTGTGTGGGAAGAAGTGGTGGCCACGTCTAAGGCATAGGGCCACGAGGAGTTAACTTCAACAATGAGAGTGGTTAAATCCATGTGTCAAAATTGAATAAATTTTTTCTAAGAAAAAGATATCTTCTTTCGTAAAATTAAGCTGTTCCACATGCCCAGAATACCAGTTTACCCTTTTGCACAAACTTGGCAAAGTACTGGTTTCGACCCTTGAAAGAATAGCAACGAATGATCAGTCATCCGTGGCAACAGACACTCAATTTAGGTATCATTTGAAAGAAGACACATTGGTGTTTCACATGATCTTTAACTTATTTGAAAATAGGTATTAGATTTTTTTTTCAATTTTCATTTACATCTGTTGTTTCCTTTTTTATACACCCTGTATAGACAACAGACCAATCAACATTCCTGGAAAAAAATTGGCCTTCACATAATAAGGATCTTGAGAAGACCCCAAAAACCGGTTCTCAAAGGGTTATAAAACGTCCGCACAAGTTAGCAGGTTTCGTAAGCTACTGACTTATTATTACCTTTTTGTCCCTCAGAAGGCTTTTCTTGGTCATTCAGTACTATAACTATAACCTGTATTTGTTCAAAAATTAACTAGAGCGAGTTTTTGTCGTAACAACGAAAACAGTTGTTTTTGGTGTTACCTTAGCACATTTTTGTGTTGGGTTAGAGATATTTTTCATTGCTACTTTTTCTATGACCAGATGGAGGCTGGTGTTGCCATGGATATCTTGGGCGTTAACGTCAGCGTCACTTTCCAACAGAGCCTTGGTGCACTCAAAATGACAATTCTCAACTGCCAGGTGTAGTGCCGTCTGGCCAGTCACACTCTTGATATCTTTCCGGCACGTTTTCTGCTTGGTACACAAAAATATTACCAGTTAAATTTTTCTCCAAAGGTACAGCTGCTTGTTAAACTTGGATGCTTAAGTAGAAAAGCAATAAATTAACTACCTTCGTTTACATTTGATTTTGATTCATCGTAAATACTAAGCTAAAATTAATTTCAAAAATAAATCTGGTTGCATTCTGAAGGTTGGAATTTTTTGGATACAAATAGGATGATAATACATATCATAATATTGAGACCTACTTTAACGGCTTATAATAAAATAAGAAATTGGCAAGAGAGCAGGTGAGACTCAAGGAACTTTTACTGGGAGGGGTTTCCATCAGAAAATCATTGTGAATGTAGACAGGTTTGTTTTTCGGTTATTTGTCCTCCTCAAAATCAATTGGTGGTGGTGGTGGGGGGGGGGGATGCTCGTACCCATACTTTCAATGGGGCCCTGTTCAAATCCGACGATCATGAACACTTTAGGTACAAATAACCCAGTAGCCCAGCTGGCTCTGACCGAATGTTGAATACACGTAGAGATTATTACAAGTATAATTGTCATATTTTTGGGGGTGTAAGAGCTGGGGGGGGGGTTTACATTATTCAAAATATATTTCTATGAAAAAAATTGAGTGAGAGCTGGGGGGTTTCGAGCCGCCCCCCCCCCCCCACCCCCTGATCCGCGCCTTTAGAGGCGGAGACTTCATATGAACATGTATGGCGTTGTCTTTGGGTTTTTATACCTCCTGAAGAAGAACTACCAGTACATCTGTGAAGCCACTAGTTGCTGCAATATGAAGTGCCGTAAGATTTTCAATTCCAGACGTATTTATCAACGACGGGTTGACCTTCAAAATCTTGTCCACAGCACTAGAAACAAAAGCAAAAGCAGTTGTAACGGTTGCAACATAAACCCATTTTGTTACGTTGATTGATAAATAGGTATGTAAAGGAAAATGTTATATCAAACGAAGAAGTTGCAGTCTATTTTTCTGTTTGAACAATGCAAAACAAAACCAAATTCTTAATTATTTGAAAAGGGTTCTTAACAAAATCCTCACTTTGTTTGTTTGTTAGTTGGGGTGTTTGTTTGGTTTTTGGAATGTATGTTTTTTGTGTGTCGGGGTGGGGGGTAGGCATTACATTTACTGTGTGGGCTTCCGAACAATAGAGGTCCACACAAACCAGGTAGAGGCGACGCTGTGTTTACGTTACATACCAAGTGTGGACATTCCCTTGCTTTCGTGTAATTAAGAAAAACCAGTGGAAAAAATCTTTGTGAAAACTCTTTTAACCCTATTTTTTTCTATGATCCCCTTTCGTGTTTCTCTTCATTTTGCCACGGATAAACCTAACCCAAAAATGCCTCTAAAACCTGTTTTCCAGAAATGGGGAAACACTGTGTGGACTTGCCCAAATCCAAACAACGCCGCCTCTACCTGGTTTATGTGGACCTCTTTTGTTCGGAAGTCCACACAGTGAATGTAATGCCTACCCGCACACAGATCGTTCTACTCATCAAGGTGTATAGATAAAAACGACTTACAACTCATTCTTTTTGAGAGATGAATACTGCAAGCAGTTCCAATTTTCGCTGTTTTCCAATCTCAGGTCTGCCTCGGGATGTTGCACCAGCAACTGCATTATTTTCTTTTGGTCTGCTGATGTTTCTTTATCGTCCTAGCACACATATATTCACATAGTGTTTACTCTTTTGAGTGTCTTTTTGCTAAGGGAAATGTGGGGTTTCCCTGTTTTAAACAGTAGGTTTAAAACCCAATTTTGAGTTTTTACGCTGATAATATCCAAGGCCGAAGCGAGGATCATTATCAGCGTCCAGACTCCAAACCGGTCTTGAACATACTGTTTGAAACCCGCCAATTGTATAATTATTCCCATTCATAAATACCTTATTGGTAAAAAAAAAAAACTTATAATAAATGATACAACGTTCCAAAAAGTAGAATCATTATCAACATTCCGATGACGTTTTGTTCACGAATTTCAGGTTAATACGAATATACAGAGGTCAATGAACTCTGTATATCTTAGTTGCCGCTATATATCATATGTATTCTTCAAAACGCCATTTTCTCTTGACCAAGGCCTCAATAGTGCCAAAGAACATATAAGCTTACTGTCATCTTGAATGCAAACCCCACAAACAATTTTGAGGTGACCTCTGTCCTCGTCTCTCCTTGTTTTATTGCTAGACGAAATATGATGATAATGGAATAGAAATCTGAGGGTTTGTTTTTTTAATGGAAAATGTACATAACGTCTTTATTCACTCTTGTTTACTTAATACTGCTGTATCCAGATGGACTTGGATAATCACGTTTGTAACCTTTTTACGAAGCCCAATGTCCGATTTGCCTCTTATATTCTGTTGCGATTGCATCTGCCCTTAAAAAAAGGAAAATTGAGATTAGAGGTCATAAAACAGTCTCTGGGGTCGGACTTCATGACATGCTGTGGAATAATTATAAAAATATACTCATTTTGCACTTATTAGACTTCAGTTATGAAATACGTGGCATTTGGAAGAGAAATTAAACATAATAAATATCGGCAAATAGAGTACACAAAGTTCATTGACCTCGCAAAGATCATCAGAGGTCAAATATAAAATGTCTACATATCTGAAAATTCATATCATGGCAAAATACCTAAAGTTCAGATATGGGTCATAAACAAAGTGATGTTTGGAATAGTTAATCCTCTTATTATCTATAAAAAGGATACGCAAAGTTCATTGACCCCTAGAAGGCCATCAGAGGTCAGATAAGAAATTCCCTTCATATGAAATTCTTTTCATACCATGAGCCACTTAACATTATGAGTTGGGTCTTAAAAGGTTGGGGTTTAAAGGGTAAATCGCATAAATAACCATACAGTTAGTGCTGTTATTAAAAAGGTCATCGACCGCTGGAAGGTCATCAGAGGTCAATTGTAAAATTGTCCCGCATTCGTATGAAGACTTAACATCTTGGTTACCAGTTTAAATAAAGCCTGACATGGTTGTCTTACAGGATACCAATAAGTCCATTTTGGTTCTTGAACTCACTGTTTTCTTTGAACCTAATATCAGTAAAGCTCATGATCGTAATTAAGGAAATGAAATACAATCATCTAGTTGATGACCTTATTAAGGAAGGTTACAATACCCAGCTTTACTGCATTAAAGTGGGTAGTCTCCATACAATGAAAAGCGGTTACAGTCTGTTTTGCAGGCCAGTAAAAGGCAAATTCTTACTGCATTTTACTATTTAAGGATTTTTTTACTGACCTGCCAATATTTTGCACATGAACATTTTACGAATTGTACCATTTTATCGAGTTTGCCCGTGACATTAAAGAACTTATAATTGTTTTTTTTTTCTCGTTTTGTGTATCATGGATGTGTTTTAGATTCTAAAACCGTGTCGTGGGTTTTGTTTTCCTTTTTTATAAAATACAAATGATTTACTACCAGACTTAGGTCATAGGAAAGTGATGTTTTCAAGAACAATTCGTATAAATAGAGTTTTCAAAGGTCAATTACCCCTCAAAGGTCACCAGGAGTCAGGTATGAAATGCCTCCATAAACTGCGCGCTGGTGGACTGAACTGCGGCCAGTTAGGTTATGCTATACACAGTGCGCCGTTCGTAAGTAGACAACCTCGCGGGCTTAAAAATTCCTGGTTTTTTTTAATTTCGTTCTTGCCTTGTCGGACAAAGCTCCGTTAGCCTCAAAGGTCCGACGCCTCGTTTTTCCGACGTCGGACTTATGAGGCGTCGGACCTAAGTAGCGTCGAATTTATGATACGGCCCCGTGTAGCCGGCAGGCCATGTACATTTTGAGCATCTTCAACGTAAAAGTAACATTTTGAAAATGGTATCGTTAAAATGTGTCACATTTTCAAGCTTATATACTTACCAAGGTCCTACTTGTACCAACATCAAGAGGCACGAAGAGTTCGTCAATACGTTTCGATTTATTGTTTGGAGAAAGGTTCAATACGAATCTCACTATTTGCGGTGTATTTTGGCCAACAGACCGGCCATTTTGTGGTGTGTTACTGAATACGTACACGTACTCACCCGCGTTTGTTTATGGTGTAAATCGATCACAATCGTGATCCAAACGAGCCTGAATAAATCTAGAATCTACCGGATGCACGTTTAGGTAGGCCTATATCTTCGTTTGTTATCATTTTTGTTCTCACTCAAGTACGCGATGTGAAAACAGACGTGACACAACAATAAGACGACCTTGGAACGAAAATAGGTCGTAATAAATTTCGTTTTTACCCATTTCCAATTGATTTCTCATTATTCTGAGGCAATTTTGTCAGTGTTTTTAATAAGCAGATCTAATCATTTAATCTTTAACAACAGTTGATAAAATAATACACAAATTGATACAGGTTTGTTTTCTGAATTTCATGAAATATTTCTTCCTGTCCTTTCATCTTTGCCGTATTTCGATAGTTTTTGACTCGCCAACCGCTGTTTTGACTAGCATCTGGCAAGCGGGGAAAGAAGATAAATGTTAAAAATTGCGGTGTAGCAGAACTAGTTCTACCGCAGACGACCGATAAATTTGAATTCTGAGATGTTTTCGAGAGTATTAAGTTGATCCAGTCATCATGTCACATAAACCATGCCTGATTATATAATTATAAATCTTCAAGAAAATGTCTTCAAGAATGAAAACTGTGTTGAAAGAACACAACAGATGAAGAAAAACTGCTCTACGTTCGTGACGTTACACAAACGATCTGACCGTGAATCTGTCATTTCTAGTCGGGGTTATCGCAGCGACAATCGGTATGGTTTAATCGTGTTCACGCGGTGCGCGCAGAGTTCGTATCGTAGTCGTACTTAAATCGTATCGTCTTGTGAATACTGTAATGTAGTGAGCTTGTCACTAGAACATGGCTTATAGTTGTTGCTTCGATGCCTGCTTGGTTTATTGTGTCTCAGTATATCTCAGTTCATCACATGAGGTTCTTTGCTTATCAAAGGGCTACATTGTTCTAGGTTGCGATGTGATCCAAGTTGGGGCCTTATTCATTGTTCATTTAGTAAGTTGGGGTTCATGCATTCCAATGTGGATGAGGTAATGTCTGGGTTTGGGTGTGTGGTTTCAGAGCACGTGGTGCCTATACATAGCTTTCATGCAAGGATACTACATCCCTCCTCACCTTAGAATGGAACTGGCTAATATACAGCGAGTGAGATCTTAGCAATGAATAATATAATGGTGACTTAAATCTAGATCTAATTTTTGAAATACAGTTGATCAATGTAAATCTAAATCTAATTTATACAGTAAATTGGTAGAGAAATCATCATTGTTCCATGTTCAAAGTTCATGAACATGATGTAGCAGTAGATCAAGTTAGTCTGATTTATAGTTTAAAAGAAAGTATGATCATGCACAGGGTAGACTTAAAGAGATTCAATGCGGTATATACAGTTCAGTTCAGTTGTTTCCAATGATAGTCAGGGATGTTAGGGTGTTATAGGAGATGTTTGGTTTATATTCTTCCAAAGGCACCAAATTCGGCACAGATGTCGTCCATACTATACTATTTTGATTTTTGACGGGCACCAAGACGGGCGCCCCACGGGGCCGCCATATTGGCAAAATTCAATATGGCCGCCATCCGGGTCAGAGGTTAATCGAACAGCTAGAATCATAAATAATACCACTTCTTAGGTATTTTGGGGGTCGAGCAATCTGAATCTGATGTTATTTTAACGATTTGAGGCAAGACAGACGCCCCAAGGGACCGCCATATTGGCAAAATCCAAAATGGCCGACACATACCGCAGTTAAAAAACTAAACTAGCTAGAATTATAAGTAATACAACTTTGGAGGGGTTTTAGGTGACAACGAATCTGAATCTGAGGTTATTTTAATGATTTGATGCAAGACGGATGCCCAAGAGGGCCGCCATATTGGAACAATCCAGGCCGCCTGCCAAGTTAGAGGTCAGTCACAGTTAAAAACTAAACGAGCTAGAAGCATTAATGATACCATTTTACGGGGGGTTTCAGCACTTTTCAGTACTTTTCACCACTTCCGAAGCCCACCCAGATACTAGAGCTCAAATAGGCCAAGGATCTCCAAAACAGCTCGAAATGATCTCGAAAGTGGTCGCAGTGATTTAACTCTCAATCCTTCACTTCAGGCTCAGTGGGTCGCATAACGAATTACTCCGGTGTGCCGATTACATTCTTACAATGCTCTGAGTAGGCGTCTGCTTGACCAGGTAAAGTGACGTGAGAGAGACTTAATGGGCGTACCTCGTGCCGCTGATGTAATGCTCATTGAGTTTAGACTGTGAGCGCATGTCAGGACCTCAGCCTTAGAAAGGACAGTGGCCCTCCCAGAGTGAGGCAGGTGCTTCCCTATCACATTGATGAATCTTGTCTTCAATGTGCAGCACGCTGTACGCCCATCATAGGTTCAAACTTGACTTCTCCTTAAAAAAAAATTGGTGGTATTGACTTTTGAGAGCAGTTTGATGATATCATACAGTACGTGACTGATCCAAACACGTTGGTCTGGCCTAGGTTGGGGAATTCAGTGCCCTGCATCGTGCAGTTCCATCGCGTGCTTGAACATTGAAGATGTGGATGCGGCCTTGTCTAGGAATAGGGCGTAGATCCTGATTTCGGCATGGGGCTTTGCTGACTGGTTTGCTAGCACTGATTTCATTGTATCCCAACCAGGCGATGATGTCACCATCTGCGAACTTGCCTTGCTTCAGCAAGCCGGTACATATGCCATCTAAGCCTCATGCTTTTTTGACCTTTTGAACTCGCACATCAAGGGATGGACTAACTTCGCTTGTCAAGTCTGAGTGCAAAGACGTGAGTTCAATGGGGGGGGGGGGGGGGAAGGAGGCTGGATCGCGGAAGAGTCAGGTAGCGTTGGAGTTGGTGTGTCGGAGAAGTCAAGCTTGATGAGCCCGCTTCACTGCAGGGTTCTCATGCGAGAAATGGATATTTACGATGGGCATTTCACTGGAACTCACCAAGTGAGAGGTTGCCCTGAGCCTTGGCTATCTGTAATCAACATCTTGGGTGGTGAAGACAATGAAACGACCGTTTGGTGATAGCACCACCCATCCTCAGCATGGCGGTCACACACCACACGCGCCTGTCCATCCTTTTAACAACTTAGGACAATGTTCTCACTCCAATTTAAGATTGTTTCTGTGGCATGTGTATAGATGTCAAACTTTTCGACATGTTCAGCTAATAGAAAAGGGTTTTTATATGGAATGACGCACCAGAAACAAGAGGTTTGACCGGAATGATCTCGAGTGGTAAATTTGACATCAAATCATTGAAATAAGATCCGAATCAGATATTTGGACCCCCCCCCCCAAAAAAAACCCTGTAGTTGTATTGTTTTAACTGCGAGTACCTCCCCTTTTTTCAATATGGCGGCTCCTAGGGCATCTGTCTTGCCTTGAATTATTAAAATGACATCAGATTTAGATTCTGTTACCCCGAAAACCTATTAAAGATGGTATTATTTAGGATTTTAGCTCGTTATTTGTTCAACTGTGAAATATGTGGCGGCCATTTTGGATTTTGCCAATACGGTGGTCCCTTGGGCGTCTGTCTTGCCTCAAATTGAGATTGCTCGACCCCGAAAATATCTGAAAAGTGGTATTATTTATGATTCTAGCTCGTTTAGTTTATATTGGATTTTGCCAATACGGCGGCCCCATGGGGCGCCCGTCTTTGCGCCCGTCAAAAATCGAAATAGTATGGTATGGACAACATCTATGCCAAATTTTGTGCTTTTGGAAGAATCTGAACCAAAAAATCCCTAAGACCCCCGAGTATGATTAGTGTTTGAAGTTCAGTTAAAGGGAATATACAACATTTGCAAACATCGAAAAATAAAACTACCAAGTTTTTGCGAAATACCTTAATAGGATGTTGGTAAATGACAGTCTAAAGCATCCTGTAAAATTATGGCACCTGGTATACTGTCATTTTCAAGAAAAGTGGTATTTTTTTATCAATTTCCAACGCTGATCGGCCGATCAGCGTTGGAAACAACTGGCTTTTTTTTCAAATACTGGCCCCAATTGACCATTGCACTTGTTTGCAATCGATTACAAACCTATGAACGGGTACGAGCCAGCTAGACTGGTTCCCTGACCTTACAATTCCCAAATGTATGTAAACTGCTCTGTTTCTTCTTATATGGAGTCAGGGAACCAGACTACAGGAAAATGATCGTTTTTCTTGGTTTTTATAGCTTTTTCGAACCCAAAACCTCCAAAAAGTTAGTGTAACTATATTTGCTTTATATTTCAAACCCCCCAATTCCATCCATTTCTGAAAATTACAGCAAAAGCAAATGATGTATATTCCCTTTAAGTCGATTCCAATGATTTATTTGTGTTCTAGTTGTGCTGCACTCTCTTTCCATTGTGGATGCAGATATTATTGTTGGCCCACTTGGCCAGGCCAGAGTTGAGATTTGTAAGTCCATAATTGATCGAAGTTGCGCTTGTTGGTCAGACTTTTCGTTCAGAGTTGACGTTCGTTTGTTTGTTGGTCAGAGTTGACGCTCATTCGTTTGTTGGTCAGACTTGACGCTCGTTCATTTCTTGGTGTTGTGATTAACACGCTCATTAGTTCTTTGGTGTCGTTGTTAACACGCTCGCTTGTTCTGCGGTGTCGTTTTTTAAAGGAGTACCAACCTTTCTTAATCATATTACATTTCTGTTTGTCTGTTTGCAGACCGTGTTCATTGTTGAAGTGACCAAAACAAAGAGACAGCGTTCTTATTTATGAACACGGAAGCCCTAAGACACAACAATGCCTGTTGTATCATGCCCCATCCCCTGCTGTGACTACGCCACTCAGGATCTCTATCGTAGCTGCACTCCTCACTGCCCACAGCGCTGTACACACCTCTGGACATGCTGCCAAGGTTGAGAAGGTCAAAAGGCCAACGATTGCCACTGCTGGCTCCAGTGAAGAGTGGGCTTATTTCAAGTCACGGTGGTCAGATTACGTCGATGCCACCAATATAGCCGGCAAGGATAAAGTAGTACAACTACTTGAATGCTGTGATGAACCCTTGTGCAAGGACCTCACAAGATCCGCGGGTGGTAGCCTCACCAACAAATCTGAAACTGAGGTACTGGCTGCCATAAAAAGACTTGCTGTGCGTGAAGAGAACACTATGGTTGGCAGAGTGACACTTCACATTATGCGTCAGGATCGTGATGAAACAGTGCGCAGCTTCGGAGCTCGCCTACGTGGTCAAGCAGTATTTTGCAAGTTCCTAATAAAATGCCCTGGCTGTGACATTGACGTTTACTACACTTAAGCAATCCTGCGGGATGTACTCACCCGAGGCATCGCAGACCCTGAAATCCAGCTTGATCTCCTTGGCGATAAGAACCAAGACATGACCCTGGAGGAAGTCTGGAGGGCCAAGCAAGTGAACCTCAAGGATAAACATGACCCATGCTCCTACTGTGGCAAGAAAGGACATGGGAAGAACGCCCCTGCCCGCGCTCGTAAAACCGAATGTGCAGTATATGGCCACAGGTGTGGGCATTGTGATAAAGACCACCAAATGGAGAGTGTGTGCCGCAGTAAGGCCAAACCAAAACATTCGACACCCGCCCCTCCTGATGACCGTGAAGGTGCTGTCTTGGATGCCTAATGTACCATCTCTGATCCAGTACAACACCCCAATGGGTGTGCATTTGACGAGTTAGTTACTGTCAATGACTTGGAAAAACCACACCAAGGACTGAACATTCCCCTAGACCATCACGTATATGACAACCTCTCCAACACGTGGCTCAGGAAAAGATCAACGCCACAACCTTTCATCGATGTAACCATCAACATTGTACCGGAAGACAACGCAGCCCTCGGTTTTGACCTTCCCACTCTCACCATGACTTGCTCTGTCTTCGCCATGGCAGACACAGGGTGCCAGAGTTGCCTCGCCGGTATGAAGGTCATTCACTGTCTCGGTCTACGTAAATCCGACCTCCTCCCAGTGACCATGAGGATGCACACCGCCACCAATGGAGGCATCAAGATCCTTGGGGCCACAGTACTCCGCTTGTCAGGCAAAGATGGACGGGTCCGGGTCATTGAAACCAGGCAAATGACTTACGCCACGGACAGTTCTGACAAGCTCTTCCTCAGCAAAGAGGCCTGCATCGCCCTTGGAATCATTCCGGATGGCTTCCCCACGATGGGCGTAACTCAGAAAGCATGCAAGCTGGACACGACAGCAGCCCTACAGGAAGACCACACCTCAGATTGCCATTGCCCTCGGCGTCAGCGACCCCCACCACCCCCAACGAAACTGCCGTTTCCTGCAATCGACGCTAACCGTATGAAGCTACAACAGTATCTCCTTGACTACTTCAAGTCGAGCACATTCAACAAATGTGAACATCAGACTTTGCTTGTTATGGACAGCCCCCCCCCCCATGACACTAATGGTAGATCCCAACGCCGAACCGGTTGCGCATCACACACCGGTACCCGTCCCACTCCACTGGCAGGATGCCGTTAAAGCTGGGTTAGACCATGACATGCAGTTGGGCGTGCTTGAGCCAGTTCCCATTGGCGAGCCTGTCACCTGGTGCCATAGGATGGTAGTTTGTGCAAAGAAGAATGGCAAACCACGACGTACTGTCGACTTCCAGGCTCTTAATGCTCATGCTACGCGGGAAACGCACCACAAGCCATCACCCTTTCACCAGGCTAGATCAGTCCCAAACGGGAAAAAGAAAACTCATAACACCTTGGGGTAGATACCGTTACAAAACGGCCCCTCAAGGGCACATTGCCTCCGGCGATGGATACACGAGGCGGTATCACGAGTTTGTGTCAGACATCCCAAACAAAACCAAGTGTGTAGATGACGTCCTGCTTTGGGCTGACTCTCTAGCAGACTGCTTCTTTCAAGCTGTTCAGTGGCTCGACACCTGTGGACGGAATGGGATCACCCTTAACCCTGACAAGTTTGTGTTTGGTGAAGACACTGTAGAATTCGCCGGGTTTGAGATAACTCCTGACAGCGTCCGGCCTTGTAGGAAGAACCTACAGGCCATCCTGGACTTCCCAACACCCAAGGACATCACTGATGTACGTTCCTGGTTTGGGTTTGTCAACCAAGTTTCGTACGCCTTCAGCATGGCTGAGAAGATGCTGCCATTCCGGCAACTTTTGAAACCTAGCTCATCATTCAAGTGGGATGAAAACCTCCAAAATGCATTTGAGGAATCGAAAGCTGTGATAGCCAGCGAGATCGAAGAGGGCGTCCAAATCTTTGACCCGAGCAAGCCTCTGAATCACGCTATGCCCCAGTGGAGGGCGAAGCCCTTGCAGTCGCTGATGCCCTAGATAAAGCCAGATACTTCGTACTGGGATGCGAAGACCTTATAATTGCTGTTGATCACAAGCCCCTCTTGAAGATCTTCACTGACCGATGCCTGGAAGACGTCCCTAACCCTCGCCTAAGGAACTTGAAAGAGAAAACCCTGCGATACCGATTTCGCATGATCCATGTGCCAGGCATTAGACATCGTGCCACAGACTGTATCTTGCGTCACCCTACTGGCGAGCCTGTCAAACTGATCCTCCCTGACGATGTAGCGTCCATTGATTCCGCACCCGTCATCTTGGCACATTCTAAACGTCTCATGGCTGGTCTGCGCACCCCAGCAACACACACAGACACCATCGAAGAATGCATCTTCTCATCTGCTGTGTCCTCCCTAGACTCACTCAGCCTCAAATCTGTTACGTGGGACAGGGTTCGCACCGCTACAGCCAGTGACGACAACATGCAGAGCCTTGTTGACCTCATCGAATCTGGCATACCTGAATTCCGCCATGAGCTCCCTAGACCCCTTCGCGAGTACTTCCAGTTTCGGGATAGCCTACATACCGTCGACGGCTTGATACTCTACAAGGACCGTGTCATTATACCCCCCTCTCTAAGGGAGGAGGTGTTAGCCAATCTACATGCTGCCCATCAAGGGGTTACCTCTATGACCGCAAGAGCCGAGGCATCTATTTTCTGGCCTGGTATCACCCCTGCCATTACCATTGTAATCGGATTGCACCCTCTAATCCGAGTGCACCACCCACCCCCCTGACGCCCCCGGACTACCCATTCCAGTGTGTTTGTGCCGACTTCTTTACCTACAAAGGCTGCATTTACTTGGTAGTGGTCGACCGTTATTCCAACTGGCCGATTGTCGAGAAGTCCTCCAAAGCGCAGCTGGGCTCATCAATTGCCTACGACGCACCTTTGTCACCTTCGGTATTCCTGATGAGCTGGCCTCTGACGGTGGTCCTGAATTCACGGCTATAGCTACACGTCACTTCTTGAAAGGACTGGGGTGTACATCATCGCCTTTCCTCAGTAGCTTTTCCACATAGCAACTGTCGTGCTGAAATTGGTGTCAAGACTGTAAAACGTCTGATCATGGACAACACCAGCCGTAATGGTGACCTCAATACTGACGCATTCCAACGTGCAATGTTCCAGTATAGAAATACTCCCGACAGAGACACTCCCCGGCAATGTTCATATTTGGACGCCCGATGCGGGACTTCATCCCCATACCACCTGGCAAATACAGGCCCCATAACACTTGGCGTGAGACCTTGGCGGCTCGAGAAGAAGCACTCCGCAATCGCCACATGACAGGTGCCGAGCGCAACTGGCGCCACTCCACAGCGACTCTCGTTGCCCTTGGCACATGCTACAGACCCTGGCACATCGCCCAGAATGACCCAGGATCCTCCGAGTCAAGAACGTCGGCCCCTTGTTGATGCTCCGCCCCCACCTATGGATGAGTCGTCACAAGCCAGCAGGCCCAGCGGCCCAGTACCTTCGATGTTGCCTCCCCAGGTCATTGGTACCAAGCCCGCTACCCCTCCCGCAGTTGACACCCCAGCTACTGCACCCAGGCGGTCCGGTCACAGTACTAAAAAGCCTGCCTGGCACTCTGACTATGATATGTGAACCTATTAATTGGATCATACTTTACCCTTACGTTTCTGATTTTGGTGTTACAGTTTAATAATAATGTTCTTTATTCATGTTCTCAGTCTTTGTCACACCAAAGGACACATAGGAACATTCTGTGCCAAAGACTTGGGGGAGATAGAGGATTACCAACCTTTCTTAATCATATTACATTTCTCTTTGTCTATTTGCAGACCGTGTTCATTGTTGAAGTGACCAAAACAAAGAGACAGCGTTCTTATTTATTTTTAACACGCTTGTTTGTTCTTTGGTGTCGTTGATAACACGCTTGATGGTTGGTTGAACCTTGTCCGATTTAGAAAACGTATTCGTCTTCGGAGTTGCTATCCGGAGAGTTTGGTGGGTCGTTGCTGATGATGGCGTTAGACATGTTTGGTGCCCGTCTGTGCTGGTCTGCTTTCCAACTCCGGCAGAATATTGCGAAGTGGTTAAGCTGCAGTTGCTGTTGCTGGGATGATCATGAAGGTCATGACTGGATCTTGTAGTGGGCGTTTTTGGATGCTTTGATCCGCGATGCCAAGAATATTTACAGCAAGGTTGTGATCTGCCATGTCTAGAGGTTGTCTGGTGCAGCTTTGTGCCCATCTTTGATGATCTTTTGTTGATACCCTCCTGATTTTGATCGCCGCCAATGTAATGTAGTGAGCTTGTCACTAGCACATGGATAGTAGTTGTTGCTTTGATACTTGCTTGGTATATTGTGTCTCAGTACATCTCAGTACATCACATGAGGTTCTATACTTATCAAAGGGCTACATTGTTCTAGGGTGCAATCTGATCCAAGTTGGGGCCTTATTCATTATTCATTTAGTAGGTTGGGGTACATGCATTCCGATGTGGATGAGGTAATGTCTGGGTTTGGGTGTTTGGTTTCAGAGCTCGCGGTGCCTATACATAGCTTTCATGTAAGGATACTACAAATACCCAACTCAAGAGACAAGAACAAATTTCTCCGACGGGTGAAGATGACACTTTACAGCAAATGTGGTAAGAAGTTATTTTCATGAATTAGGCCTTGGCCTAGTTTATTTTAGGCCTAACTCTATCTAAGTTTGGCAAATCTGCGGGGCGATTGTGTAGTTAAGGACACCTTTTTTCTTTTTCAGTTTTTATCATTCCAAAAATACTTTGGCAAACTCATGTTATCTTCATTAAATTCAATCAGCCTAGTAATCCTAATTTTGTTCACAAATGTGACTTTCAACCTGATTTTCTTGTCATGCTTGTCCGAACCGTAAATGTCATTGCAGTCTAGCCAAGTCATGGTGCACTTACTGCAGCCAGCACTGAACATGCTGATGATTTTTAATTTTATCGTCAATGTTTTACCTTATAATCAAGCTCCAAAATCAAAAGCCTGCCCTCTCTCCACTAAATTATTCCTGCCACATGTCGTCGCCAGCTAATTACGTGAGTCCAAAAACTAACAAGTGGCTTCTCTTCCCATGATGGCTTTTAGGAAAGGGGTCCTAAACTATACGTTCGTTCCTAATTCGGTGAGCAGGCCTAGATTGATTTGAGTTGTTTGGGCCTACTTAACACTGCAGTGACAACCATTTGGGGTGAGTGTCCTTTTCAAAAAATTGGGAGAAAATTAAAAAAAAAATGAAGTTGCAAGGCAACCTTTACATACATATGTACACAGGTGATTTTGATTAAATTATATGAGAATTGAGATGTAATTTTTGCTGCCGTTTTATATATTTAATTACATTGCTCAAACAAGCCATTATATTTTTATGTGGGGATCGATATGGTTATAAATCGTTTAAATATTTCTGCACTTTCTTTTTGCAGATAAAACTAATTTATTTTTCAGAATGAACATCTGGTTCAGTGCTTAAATAGAGTATATCAACAATACTTATCACTAAGACGAGGTGGGACTAGATAGACTCCTGCTGTTTAATTTCTCTTGTTTATTTAGCTTTTTGCTTAGTTAGAACGCTACCTGTTATGCTCTTTATCATAATTATGAACCAATGGCTTCACCACCAAAAGGGAAACCTTATTCATTGTTTAATGATTCTTATTGTTCATCTTGCCTGTAGTGGTTTTGCTTTTGTGTATATCAATGGGGTAAGGATAGGCATGATAGGAGAACCCCTGGCCTTTTTTTTTCATGATGATTTATACAATTATCTCATTACTATTTTGTTTTTGTTTTTACATTTTGTACATCAATGGGTTAACCACCCATAAGGAAAACCCTGGCCATTTTGTCATCCTTGGTGATATACATGTATTAAAAAAAAATGTACAGTTATCTTCCTTCGGTTGTTAACTACTCCGTCCATTACTTTGTCCTAGTGATGTTTTCAGTAATCTAATTTCTACTACCTGTAGTGGGTTTGCTTTGTAACATCATCCTGTATCACAATGGGCTGGTGGGACTCCTGGCCAAGTTTTATCATGGTGATGCACGTGAATAATAACCTTATTTCTATTGTGAGTTGTTACAGGTGCGGTATTAATAAAGACTTTATTAAACACAACGTTTGGACGTTGTGTTAATTAGCAAAGATTTGTATTAAATGTACGTACCCCTTTCGTGCCTTTACAACCACAGATACAGGGTTTTTTTAGCGAAAAACGCAGCTGACATAATCCAAATCGTACAGGCATCGCAACTTTTGAATCATAATTGTTTTTCGTACGTGACGTTACGTGCAAAGCTAAGCACGCGATCGCGAGCGCATTATTGGCGCGCCCGGTGTGCAATCTTCGAAATGCCCGCGCAGTACGCTGTGAATAACCATTCAGCGTCATTTATGTCATCATCACAGCCAGTGTTTAGTGTAAGGAACGAGCACGCGCCACTGGAGTCGAGGCTGCCATAGACCGTGCGTGCATTTAGTTCGTCTTCTCACGCATGCGCAATGGTTTCCTCCGCGTCGTCGGCAGTGCAGACGACGCACTGAACGATTGTCTGGTTTTCATGTAAAACGCATCCTTCTCAAACGTACTTAAAAGATGATTCAAACAAAACAAATTATCAGTAGACCAAGTGAACAAAAATATAAATTGTCTCTAGAGTGTGGTAACGACGCTAAAAACCTTTTCAAATATATAAAAAAAAAAACAATAATTATGGACACAAAAAAAACTTACAAAATGATAAAGGAAAAACATCTTTCGCTGAGTTTGGTTTACACATTTGGACAATTTGCCGGGTTTACCTTAGATCAGCCGTAGTACCATCGGAAAGGATGATAGATTAGTTTCATTTGACAGGGGATTTGATGAAAGAAGAAAACCTTATTTAGCTTATAAAAATCGACATTTTTCGAATAAACCCATTTTGAAAGCTTCGTGCACAAATAAACTGGTCCCGGTGCCCTCTACGATCGTACTTTACTGCATTTCAGGGCCGGGAACCAGTCAGTTGTAAATCGTTTCAGTTAAATGTATACATTTCCAACGCGTCGAAAGATAACAAACGGAGCGCCGCGGCGCGTGGCGCGTGGCTAGCCATGTTTACGGGCCAGATTCCAGGGTCTGTTTACAGGTACGTGCACAATAACGTTACATTCAACGAAAAAAAATAACGTGAAACGTTACTTTTCTCATTGAAACGGTTTCCGACTTAAATGATATTTATACATCGCACTTTCCGTGACATCATTTTTCAGTGAAGACAGGTTTACACTTACTCGGCAAAACTGAAAAATTATCCCCAAACTATCGCCTGTTTTGAATTTGTGACCCAATACTTTCGTACTACACGACACGGAAAAACAAAAAAAATGCATCAAATACTCTCTGTTTTTTTGCGCTAAGGTTTGCAAAAGTGACTTTGGTTGCCTTAAATTCATGTCCACGTCGAAAGAAAAAAAATATCAAAGTACTTCGAGCGTGATGTTGACCGATACTTCATTGGGTCAAACTGCGACTGCAGGCATCCATGTTTGCTGATTACCAGTATTTCATATTTTGAGTGCGCATGCGCGCAAACTAAATGAGCGGCTGAAACATACGTGGTCAACGGCGTTGCGTTGCCGATCTAGTCTTTTTATTCTATATCTATGAGTTCGTCATGCACATCGTATGCATTCACTGCACGCAAGATGTTATTTCCCACAGTTTAGTTGTTTCAACAACTGAAATACAAGTGAAATGTTCGTTTTATTTACTTTAGAGTATGAAACAAATTGTGATGGTGATTTTACTCGCATTCTCTCATACACGCTGGAAGATAAGACAGTTATCTTTTATTTTATTATCTTCAGTCACATGGTAGGACTGTGCATGCATTGGTGTCGTCAATCGTACCCTCGCCGCCCGCATAAAGATCAACAAATTAGTCGAAAACAACTATTACAATGTCGACGAACTACAATTCTAGGGTTGCCACACTTGAACTTCAACTTGGCTTTCCTTTGGCAATAATTCGTTATTGACGATATCTCCCTCGACCCCTAGAAAGTCACATTTTTTGCCTAAAAATTACCAATCAACGGAAAGAAATAAAGCCGTCATGACGCGCATAGTGCCCCACTTTACTTGGCTAAAGACAGGTCTGACCACCCGACCTCGTTCCCCATGGGTACGAGAGCTTGCTGCGTCATGTTGTTTTTCATCGTGCCTTGCGCGATCTCAAGGAGTCGAGGCTGCCGACCACCCTTAGATTTCAGTCATAAAAAATATGTGGGGCGCTTAATGAAAATATTCCATGAATACTAAATTGTAAGACTAGTCTAAGTCGCATATTTAAGTGGGGCGATTACGTTTTCATGACTTAAGTTGTTTTGTGAATACGGCCCCTGACGATTATTCTACGTTTTGTTGTTTGGAATGTCACTTCTTCGTTTGCGGTCAAGATGTGGAAAATCAAGGCAATACCATTGAATATTGACATTAATTTATAAGCAGATCATGATTTTTGTTTTATAATCTGAGTAATAATACAATTACTTGTTGATTACAATGGCCCATAGGCCATTAGTGTAGCAAAGATTCCGACAAATTTCACGAACGCACATCGTCTGCAAGATAAAAATACAATAATCGTTTTTAGTGATTTTCTCCTAACGACAGAGGGCGTGTAAAAAAATACGGAGCACCAAAAGGAGCCTTGCGCTTTATAATTTATTTTCACGAAAGAAAAAATATTAAAATACGGATCCTTAGGGATGCTTAACATTTCGGGGGAAAATACTGTTAGAGTATTTAAGTTGACATGCTATTGCTATTATGAGGCCTAAATATTGTATAGATTTTGCTCCTAGACTATTATACATATATTATATACTTTACGGAGGGAGCTTAAGTGGCATGGGCGGGACTTTGTTAATCATTGAAGCACAGATAAAGGCATTGCATATATATTAAATAGTTACATGTATTTCATTTTGATGTTTCATGTTTATGTGAACGCAATTAAAAATAAATTCCAAACAACGAATTAAAACTTGAAAAAAACAATAAACAAACAATGTCGTATAGCCCTCGCACTATGCGCTAAAATCGACTGCATAGATTTCAACATCATTGAAGCTGTGTTTGCTGATGGATACGGAAAATCGTGGCTCAGACCCATTCAGAGACGCTCTTTATTATAGACTGACAATGCCCATAAATATCTACGGGTTTGGGCGTTTTCGTCAAAGTGTTAAATTCCACTCTGTCAGGTTTGACAGGATTAGGTTGGGAAATTAACTATATGTTTTCAGTGGATTAATGACCTGGTATTCGGCTTGGTAGTACATTTTTAGGTAAGTATCAACACCGTGTGGATATTCAAAGGCTTCATTTTATTTCGTTCACGTGCTTGAAATCGGTTGAAAAGTCTTAGCAGCCCGAAAATTGCCGACCTCAAGGAGAAAGCTAAGGTATTTTTTTTTCGAACTTGAAAACCAACAAATTGTGAAAAATACATTTTCGAACGAGAATTGTATTGTCCTTGTTCAGGGACCACCTTTGTTGTTGGCCGGTCTTAAACACTTCTGGCTGGTGCTTTATCATCCGATTAAGACCGGCCACGTGGCGGGCTCTCGAACAACAGGAATTGGTAAACTGTCTTAGGTATTTATGAATATTGAATAAATTAATAACAAACATGTACGAACGAATATTGCACAAACCACCATTTCTTTCTGTGTCCTTCTCCTCGTAATACTTAGAAAATATTCCAGATACCTACAATCCTGGCCAAATCTCGCTGGGCCCCCAACCCCCCAGCCCCCGCTCAATGTTGTCTCTCATTGCGCGGTGTGTCATCCATCCGCTGGAGAGAACAACATTGACCGGGGGAGCGGGGGAGTTGGTGACCGTTGGAGGCTAAGGTTATTCTCAAGTGTCCCAACCATTAAGGCCGGGATTGTCTGAATGTACAGTAGCCTTGATATTGGATTTGGATATTGCGCAAAGTACGCGCTCAAATAATAATACACACACGCGCGCGCTGGTAACATGGTCAATGCACACGATTCACCATGACGGTGCACCATGTCACTTTGGCCGATATTTTTACAAAATACAGATTGTGTTCGATGTGAAAGCCGTATTAGGATACACAAACAACGTATCATCTTCTTCAATTTGTTTTTAATCCCTCATTTGGACGAAAAATCCATCCAAACCATAGTGTAACCACGGTTCACCGCTGTAAATTATATAAGAAGCAGAGTCACTCAATTCCTTTATATTTTGGTTTGGATGGATCACCGATGGATTTTTCGGCAAATTAACGGAATGAGTGAATACAAACAAATTGACAAGGATTGTATATTCAACCTTCGGCCACCATTTCATATTTTGGAAACAAAACTCAAGAAAACAGCTCCCCAAACGGCATGTCATGCATATTTTGAAAAATGAAAAAATTTTGACAATCCTGGCCAAATGTCGTTGGGCCCCAAACCCCCCAGCCCCCACTTAATTTTGTCTCTCATTGCGCGGTGTGTGCTCCATCCGCTGGAGAGAACAACATTGACCGGGGGAGCGGCGGAGTTGGTGACCGTTTGAGGCTAAGGTTATTTTCCAAGAGTCCCAACCATTTTGGGCGGGATTGTAGATCATATTGCAGACCTTTGAAAGGTCATATGTAAAGTATATAAGTTGTACAGTTAACCAGATGAGCTGGTCGTAATATTTTGGCTTTTTCGGAAGAAAAGAATATATATATATTGCTTTAGTTGTAGAGCAAACGGGGGTTTGCTCGAATCAAATTTTGCATCAGATAGGAAAAGTTGATACTAAGCAGGGCCTTTGAGCTGAGTCTGTGCAACCACGAAAATACTCTTGGAATCGATGTTGACAAAGAATATTAAAGGACATCAATAAAACGTCATGTGCATTTTATACTCACGCTGTTTTAGTGATATTTCACAACGGAATGCAAGGATCGCTATCAAAAAGCAATGTCGTACCTTTTTCCCCATTTCGGGTCTGCGGGGAGCTTTAATTATCGAATCTACAATGAGGTGAAGACTTGTATTGCCATCATTATCTTGGGCGTTCACGTCGGCATCATTCTCTAGTAGGATCCACACGCACTGCGAGTGGTAATATTCAACTGCTAGGTGTAATGGTGTGCGCCCATCGAGGCGTTTTTGGTCCCTGGTGCAGTTTTCCTGTTTACACACATTAATTACAGATAATTGTACAAAGTATTATTTATGGTTTATCTATTTCATTTAAAATACACATGGCAGCCCGAAGGCTGAATTATGGTCATAATAGTTAAAAACATTTAAGTTAAAACAAAATGGACAATGATCCTAAAAGCTGAAATCAGACTGGTATATAAATAGATGTACATAAAAACGCTAGAAAATGTACTTTAAAATATATTAAGGAAGTGTGTGGGCGGAGGTATGGAAAGCTGACCAGGGAATGGGGTTGGCTGGGTGAATGTTGAGAGGAATGGTACTAGGATATTGAAGTGAATAAGACATTTTGGTAAAAAAAATTAAAACGCATTCAGTAAGATTTGGAATAAAATCAGATACGTAATTACTTTAAAATTCTTGCTAGTGATGGGATCGCTGAATTTCATATCTTTCAGTTCGACATTTTGAGATTACCAGGGCATGATTTCCACTACAATATATTTTATCTGGAGGCAGCATTCTCGGAAGTTTGTTGAAGACATGAGCTTTTTGCCGAATTTATACAGAAGGCTTTGGCGCCTGATATCTAGCTATATTTGACTCTATTTCATGGTTAATTAGGTATGCCAGACTTGACTTGCGTATTTGAGAATGGGTCTAATATAACATTTAAAAACCGCCAATATGTCAGGCTGAGGAATCTTGGTCTTTTTGAGGATGCACATGGTATATAACCTATAAGCAGCTCTAGAGACTATATCATTGACATGCATAGACCACTTGAGTTCACCTTGTACCGTGATACCCAGCCATTTCATATGGGAGACATTGTATAAATTAACCGCTTCCAGTGAGAAAGATGGTCTTTGAATTTCTCGTTTCAGAAAACTTATATTCATATGTTGACACTTAGAAGGTTAAAGTAACACGTCATTTTGTTGACACCAAATAGACAGATTATCGAGGTGTGACTGCAGTTTGGATGTTTCCCTACATTTAACTACTTCACCAAGAGTTAGATCATCAACATATTTCCACCGTTAACAGCAATCTACCTAGGCATCGTTCACTAGAACAAGAAAAAGGATGGATCTTAATGTTGTACCTTGAGGTACACCACAAGAAAAGTGTTGGATTGAGGAAATCTGACCATTGGGTTAAGTATTTTGTGTACGCTCGTTGAGAAAGCTGCAGATAGTGGGAACAATTGATATCCGAACACCAAGGCTTAAAAGCTTATTAATAACTATACTGTGGTTGACACGATCAAAGGCTTTGGTGAGGTCAATTGCACAGAGTTGAGCATAGTATCCCGGTTTATCAAGTCACTCTAATAAGAAGTTTAATATGTCAATCAAGTAATATGTGGTTGAGCATCCTCTAATATTACCGTTTTGTTTTATATCAACCTTAGCAGAGATATCTTCGTCAATCCATTTTGCAATAAATTATTTGAAGACTCTACCAAATATTGGTGTAAGAGAGATAGGTCGCAGCTGATCATGTGATGTTACGTTGCTGACCTTGGGGATTGAGACAATTGTTGCAGTTTTCCATTCATTGGGGAAAATTCCATCAGATAGACATGAGTTGAAAATGCGAGTTAAAGGAACTGCTAATTCCTCTGCAAACTCTTTGATTAATCTAGCCGGTAAGTTCAACGGGTGGCCATCCTTTGTTGTATTGAGGTTTCTTAAAACCTTGAGTGTTTGACAGCGGTAAACTGTAGGTGGTGGTGACTCTGCTGGCAGATAAGTGAGGATATTGACAGTATTAAGGGCGGGAAGTTGATTGCAGATGGTAGCGAAGTGATTATTAATCAATTTATTGTAGGGAGACTGTGGAATTTCGTTTCGCATTATTAAATTTGAATTCATTATTCGGTACCTATTCGGTATCATTGTTGCCAAAATAATGTCAGCGTCATTATTGACAACATGCACCCTAATGCTGTCATCGAACCGGCAGTTGGTTGTCATTAATACATACACACAATGTTCGTGTTTCTTATATTTTCAAAAGTTATTCACATTATCTCGCATAACCCGACTTAACTTCGTCAGTATTCATTACACCTACTTTGAAGACGTATTCAAAGCGAAAATAACGTGTAAATATAATGTGTTCTGAAATCTATCGACTCCCGAAGGATGTATTCATTAAATTCGTAAATGCTTAAACCAAAACGTTTGAATTTCATACTCCTTTTTTTTTGTTGAAAAATATTACAACTAAGTTGGACAATGCATAATGACATATATATTTTTTCTCGACAATAATTCTGCGCGGGTTTTGCCCTAAACAGGTTATGATACGAACTGGCAACTTTGATTATATATCGACCCTGATCCCAAGTCATGCATATCACTCTGACGTCATGATGACGTTATCAGGTACCAAATTGCAAGCTTTTTTTTGTTTCAAATGACAAATTTCTGTCATTTATAACTCATGAACAAAATGAATGTTCATACGTTGTGATCTGATGGGCAATACCTTGATGAACATTTTAAGCACCAAAGTCATAACTTTTCCGGGGCTACCGAAAGGTCAAAGTATAAGGTGCATTCAAAATACAGAAATGAGCCTCGACCCAAGATTTCTTCCAAACGGTTGACGTGGTGATAATAAAGCCTGGTATGAATTTGGACCGAAGGTGTTATATTTTTTGTGACGTCATAAGATATTGAACATTGGATGGTGAAGCCTACTTGGCCAACCTCTTACAAATGTGGGCATTGGATGCTGAAACCCTAAACGTATAATACAGATCACTTTGTAAACTGGACAAACGTTGCTGATTTTCTCGCATTTGGTAACACTTGGTGGGGAACAGTGTTAGTGTATTTGAACAAAATTCTATTCCTTTGCCTACTTCTAGGTAAAATTTACAGACACTTTAATGTTCTTTACTTTGGGGAAAATGATAGAAATACAGACTTGCCTGCTGAACAAGGGTTTTCACTGTTGCATAAAATCCATTACATGCAGCGATGTGAAGTGCCGTTGTGTTATCAGTTCGTCTGTAGTTGATGCATGATGGTTTCGCCTTCAAAATCATTTCTGCCCCTCTGGTGAATGGATTGAGTAGGACACAACATATGAATGTTGAGAGTGTCATAAATTTCGGTGACATGGAATTGTTTCTTTTAATAACAATAACATCTACTATAGAAAATAAAACTTGTTTAATTGGCTTGCCAGATCGGAAATATTCTCGGGAGTAGGCTAAGGACAGTTAGAAGCAGATTACAAAGTAAAAAAACGTACACACTGTGTCCAGAAAAAGCCGCTTGTTGCAAACAGTTGAAACCCTTGTTGTTTTCCAGTTCAAGGTCAACTTTGCTGTGTTCTAACAACAGTTGAATTGTAGACACCTTTCTTTCTGTGAAATCCTGTTTGCAATGGAAACATTTATGTTGTTACTCCTACAATTAGACTTCTTTTAATTCTGAATGTATATGTTCCGCAAGGTCCCATTTTGTATAGGATACCGACAGCTAAAAAGACAAAGGACAATTGGCATTCGTTCTTTATATTGATTTGTGCTCGACCTCTTTATCTGGCATATTAAATTTTTGATGTATGACTATCTAACAAGTATTTAGCATGAAAATGTGATTCACACACATATTTCTGAAAAAAAGTATTCTGGTATTGTAGCAGCAATTGAGGGTCATACATCAATAAATACGTCAGTATTAGCCACTCAAGGGGACTGCTAAGGGTTCAATACCTACCACTGAAGGCTTATAATAGGGGTTGGTATTATTTCACTTTTTCAATTTTTGATACTCTGCGCCCTCAAATTTGAAGTAGCCTACTAGAAACAATTAAACAGTACACAAAAATGGCGCCAAAAGGGTTTGCAGTCAACTTCGTGGATATTTTGTTTCTCATTTATAATTCATATGAGGTGGGTAAACGGATTTGTATTAGTTATGTTTAGTGCTTCATCAGCCCAGGTCAACATGGTCAAAGCTTAATTCTTGATCCTATCAAAAGAAGATAGTCGGGTTCCTTTCGAGAGTACTCAAGTGCAACAAAGTTAGTATTCCAGAAGTAATGTGCAAGTGGAATTCTGCACAGGATGAACTTAGGAAGAAGGGATTGGAAGAAAAACAAATCACAAATACAGCTATTGATCGCTGACAGAACTTAGACCCTGTCACCTTGATAAACTAAAAGGTTTGGGAGGACCATTCACATCATCTGACCAGGCTAATGAGTATGCTACTGATTATGGACATAAAAAAGGCTGGTGAGTTATAACTTGAGGAGTATGCCTGAGACACAGCCCTTTTCGTGTTTAAAATTATTGCTATATTCCGCTTGATGATGAGCCACATGAAGCTTCCAAACACTACACATAAAGTATTTTCGAAGCTGTATTTGGACAATAACCATCAAAGTAGGCGTCACGATGGATGATTTTTTACAGAGCCATGGACATCTCTTAAATAAGTAGTCCAGTGTATTCAGCATGAATCATGACCTCTGAATCATGACCTCTGCAAGGTTTGAATGAATGGAAATATAACGTTCTGTTTTTTTCCTTTCAATTCAGCATATCATTTCATTCTGATTTAATTGATTCTTTGTTTACCAACTAGAACTAACTTGCTACCTATAACAGCCAAGTTATGTGTAAACTGGGTAAAAAAGAGGCAAAAACAAAATCAACACAATTAAACCTGCAATCCTCCTCTTTTGGAAATTTTTGACGGCCCGTTTAATTTCAGGAAAATGTCTTTCATTTGGTTTTTTTTATAAATTGTTGGTATGTACTAAAACTTCTTATTTGCAGGCAGAACAAAATATGTAAAAACAGCATTCCGAATACAAACTCACACGGACCCAGTGTTTTAAATGTAATCATTTGAACGTTTTAAATGTTAGAATTTGTAACGGTAATGGTTAAAGTTGTAATGATATACATGAAATACATTTAAGATGTGAAACAAAAGGTTTTTTTTTATTTCTTCTATTTTACTAAATTCTTTCTAGGCAAGACCTGTGTGGGAGAAGGTAGACTGGAGCCGGAAAAGTTTCATATATTGTGTAAACAAGGAGACGGGGTAACATGCCCCGTTTTGAGGGGAAGTATATAGGGTTTAATGGTCTCAAAATAATTGAATAAGTACAGTGGCGTGAATCTGTGACGACGAGTGGGGGGTTTGGGGAGGACCAAAATCCACAAATTTACCCGGCCGTGGAAATTCAAAAGGGTGGGGATGGACACCACATTACGATAGGGGGCACTCTTCATTATACAGGTGTACATTACATCTTTATGTATACTTGCGCTTACATCAAAATGGCGCATTTTAAGCTTTATATTTTTTCTCTCTATTTTTAAGTGCTATTGAATACATTTGGGTTTGTGGGAAGTTCGAAAAATACCTCGAAATCCGCAATGGTGGGTTTCTCACCACGAAAAAGTGGTGGGGTGATTCAATAAACCATTCCCCCTGGACCTGGGGGCAAGCTAAAAACGTACGGACTAATACCAACCCCTACTTATATAAAGTAATGATATGATGTACATTTATAAATCATTCAATATACTACCTTCATAATGATTTATAATGTATTAGACCTACCTTAATCAAGAATCTTGGATAATGGCCGCCACCTTTGTCACTGGGCCATTCTGCGAATGTATCCTATAGCCAAAAAATTCTAATAAACATAATTATATTCTAACATTTTGCCAAATGTCATGCTTTCATCCAGTAGTTCACATATAAGTTTTTTCTGCATAAGGCCTACTAAAGGCGACAACTCATATCACATTTTGCCAGTTTTCGTTTAATTCACCCTTTATCAATAAAAGAGCCAATCTTATATAAGAAGTACTATTCATGTTGTATAAGGTACCTTCAAAAGTGAATTGTATGACACACAATTTAGTGGATTTTCAAGGGCTTATAAAATTGTTGGCTTATAATTTTGTAGTCACGTATTTATCACTACAGGATAGTTCAAAAAGAAGGAAACCCACTTTTGACAGGAATTTCAACCTACTTATTATTTTTTTTTCATAATGTAGTGAAGTATAGCTCATACATGGAAAAACAATCTTTTAAAAATTCGCAAGAATAGTGTTATGAGCTAATTTGAATACCTGTCACAAAAATTACTGTTGTCCACGTGTAAGTCTGGTAGTGTATTTTTGTCTTCAAATGAAGTTCCGGCGCTCAGTCAATTGGATGGATTTATGGGGTCCGCTTATTATGTCCGACGCCTCATAGGTCCGACAAATCATAAATCCAAAACTTTGGACTTATGAGGCGTCGGACCTATGAGGCGTCGGACTTATGAGAATTACAATTTATTTATTTCGCCTCATAGGTCCGACGCCTCATAGCTCCGAAGCCTCATAAGCCCGAAACAGCGTTTGTCCATCGTCGGACTCATGAGGCGTCGGACTTATGAGGCGTCGGACCCATGAGGCGTCGGACTTATGATACGGCCCCGGCCCCGTCCGTAGGTATGCAGATTTGGCACATGAACTTTTGGAACTACCATTATATTTGTTTTTCATCTCAGAGACAAAGTATACATGGCAATCATTTTTTTGGTCGTCACCTATGTATAACGTTCAACATTATTTTGAATACCATTAAACGGAATTTTTGAAATATGCGCAACAAGTAGGTCATAATTGATGTCAAAAGTGAATTTCCTTCTTTTTGCACCACCCTTCAAAAATGTTTAAAAGGTAACATCTTTAAATCTTTGCATTCTTGACAGTGATTTTGCTTCAATCAAATGCCGTTCCAATCTCAATCAGCGATTACCAAAACCCTGTCAAATGGCTCCGTGTTTTTGTTACCTTTATTATTTCATATATCAGTTTGGATATTCTCAGAAGTTTGAGAAGTGCAGTTTGAAACTCCTTAGGGCATGAGTGAGCCTCTCAGATAGCCTCTAGAGGTGTATTGATTGACATTTTTTTCGCATATTGGCTTGTGAAGTATATACGAACCTTGAGTGCTGAGCGAATAATCGTTTCCAAAGGGTCTGTCATCATACAACGATGGAGGATGGTGTTACCGTTATTATCTTTGGCGTTCACGTCGGCACCATTTTCAACTAGAGCCTTCATACACTCCATGTGGCTAAATTCTGCAGCAAGGTGAAGTGCCGTCTCCCCTTTTCCGCTTTTGAGATCCTTTGAGCAATTTTCCTTGACATCAATAACAAAATTTATTCAGGAGTCCATCTGAGTTTTGCATACCTTATTTTTTATCAAGAATAACTGTTTCTTCTTTTCAAAGTGGGATTTGTTAAAAGGGGACTCGTGAAATAGGCACTCATTGCAAAATATTGGGGGGTGGTGGAAAATACCCCCCCCCCCCCCCTTTACGCCACTGTCTAAAACCAACTCTGACTTATTGCATGTAAACTGACATTTTAATGAGGCTCGGGTGTGTCATAGTGTTATCGGTTGCATTCTTACGCCCGTCCACCAAGGTGGAATGTGTATGCCCTCACTTTCGTTTTCGGTTTTTCTTCCCAACAATCCCTTTGCCATTTAATGGTGATGATGTTATTGATTTTCAATGATTGATTTGATTCATTGCTACATAAAAAGCATTAAAAAAAAACAATACAGTAGATTTTTTCTTGATTGCTCGCTAAAATCTTGCCGGGTTTAAAGAATTAAACATATTCACTTTTTAAAAGAAATAACAACAGTACAAACTTTACTTTGGGCATATTTTTACTTGAGTTTAGACAACACACAAACATTAATATCCTTCCTTTGGCTGATCAATATTTGTGTTTATATAACTGACATACAGATCCTAGTCATTTGATTGGTGGAACTCCCATCACATGACATTCGTTATTGCTCCCATTCACGCCGCGGCTCAAAAAGTACTATCCGCTCATGGAGAATGGGAAATACTATTCAACAGGGCCCAATTTCATAGCGCTGCTTAACAGCGGACTCTGTGCTTAACGAGCCTCCATCTATTTCATAGGGACCGTTAAGCAGTAAGCACAGCAAAAGCACGCTTAACCCCAGAAGAAAACTTTGCTTAAATCAGTGACGTAACAATAGAATCTCCGTGCGCGCACAACCATTAGCACATTCACGGCATGAAATAGTGCTTAAGCAGCAGCATGATTTTCTGCTATAGTAAGCACAACTTTTCTGCTTACTGTTAAGCAGTGCTATGAAATTGGGCCCTCAGTTAGGATCATGACGCAGTATTTGTGTGCAAATGAATGCTGGTGTGCGCGTTCAGCGTTGCGCGTAGCGCGTATTGTTCCACGATCCGGTGCTACAGCGTTAGGTTCAAACATGTTCGTGATGGGGTGGTTTTGAAGAGAGAAATAGCTTTTCCTTCAGTTTTGTATTGAAAAAAAGTGCCCATATATCAACTGACAAGGATCTTTATGTCAGTTATATAAAACAAATATTGAGTGGCTTTAAATTGTGAAATGGGAGGAATATTATCGCTCGGTAAAATCTGGACTTTTCCAGTTCACTCGGCTTCGCCTCGTGAAATGGAAAAGTCCAGATTTTACCTTGCGATAATATTCCTCCCATTCCACGCTGAGCCACTCAATATTTGTATACTCATCATCTGGAAAACCACATTAGCAGGATGAGCTTCATCTGCAGTAAATGCGCGAGCTCGCCTCAATCTGAACACTACTAAAAGTAAAGTTTTCATACCAAACAGTAATTTAGAGTGTAAGATTACTCTCGACTTAACAGCACTACTAAACATATTGAGAACGTACATGCTTACACAAAAACTTTGAAACGGCGAAGGTCAGCCGCTACTGAGGCTTCTTCACACAATTGTCAACATGTTCAGTTCACCCCAAAGAATTTGAAATAAAACTAGAACTGTGTCTGTTCAATGAACAGAACATATGGCTTTTCCGCAAATTTTAAATAATACTATTTCAACTTTTGGTATTAGACGAAAATGTAAAAAAAAAAATTAAATTATATAAACAATTCGGTGATGATGTCATCATGGATTCACTTCATTGCATACTATTAACAGTATCTACCTACCCACCAAGTTTCAAGTCAATCGGACAAATATGTGTTTTGAAAATTCGCATCTTTGATGACGTCATCGTGACAAAAAAAATTCAAACATTTTGTGCAAATACATATTACCTAACAAACCTAATACAAAAAGGAATTTTGAATTTAGCATGTTGGGTTCGAGAGATAAGGTGATAATCTATAAAACTTCAAAATCGATATAAAATCACAGGATGACGTCATAATGACGTCACCTAAATGTTTGCCAATAACAATCCCGGTCTACCTACATACCGAGTTTCAACCCAATCGGACTTGCACTTCTTTAGATATAGGGTCTTAACGTTTGCACATTTAAGATGGCGTCACATGACCCATGATGACGTAATCATGACGTCACTCTTCGGGACATAAATTCACTATTGGGTCTTTACATAGGTTAGGTTTAAATTCATTAGAATACAAGTTTGTTTAAGGTAAAAAAAAATGCCGCGCTGAATAAAACGTACAAATACAATGGGATTAGGGGTGGAATTGTTACGACTCAAATTCCTAAAAGCAAGAGATATTAAAAATAACCCACGCCCTGGAAAATAAGGGTTACAAAAGTAGTCAAACAGACATGCACAAGAACAAGCAGCAAGTCAATGAAATTGAATATGAAATATAATGAAAACAAAATATTGCAATACAAAAGTTTATTGACCAGTTCTGTTAAGACATTACGTTAATGGTTGAAAAATTTAATGGTTATTTACGGGGCGGGCAGCCCAGACAAAATAGGGTCGGAGTCTTTCGAAAATACCTCAGTTCCTCTTTTCCAAGGAATAAAGACAAAATGTCCGGCTTCTCTGATGGTTGTCCTCGTAGAATGCTGCCCTTTAAAAACACGCGATGTGTGATGAAACCCGGTGTAAAAATATGGTTTCTGCAGCAGCGACGAACTTTCCTGGAGGTTTCACTTATTAATCCGTGCAGGAACGGCGAAATTATAACATGACGAATCACAGTTTGGCAACTAAAACAGCTGCTCCAAACGTGGGCTCACAGAGAAATTTCTCCGCCCACTCTGCTACTCTGCAGACCTCCGCCCCGAAACTGAAGAAATGAAATGTAAGGGAAAAGGATTGTCGCAATCCTCACTGATATAGCGAATCCTGAATTCTCGGTATTCTCCTCATGCACACTCTGCAAATTTTTATATTCTGTTCACGATTGTACAATCAGATGTTTTTGTGGCGTACGGAGATTAAAGAGTTTAAAACACGCGTGACTATTTAGAATTAAATGCACTTACGAATTTGTGAATAAAGAAAACATTTACTCCAGTACATGTATAACTTACTCCTAATAATTATTTTACAAAAATCGGATTCATTTGCACTCCGGATCATGACAGAATAAAAAGAAAACGGAAAAAAAGACAAAAAATCAGAACACAAACAATGCTTTTCCACTTTAAGCAGAAAAATATTGATAAAGAGCGGCAATACTTCATAATTCCCTGACCGAAAATCAATGATCGTTTACTTGTCTTGGCAACATTTAGCTTTGTTATTTATTTTCAGAGGAACACTCACGATAATGTCCATCACACTATGTGAGATAAATGTCACAGGCGTACAAAGTATCCCCCCTTATTCTTTTTAAAATTCATTCTGCAAACTTTTATTCTTATTCAAAGCATCGTCTTGATATTCATCTTCATTGACCAATCACTTTCGCCGTTACCACAATAGAGATTCGGAATACGGGGCGCGGCCCGCGTTAGCGCCATTCCAATGCTATCCGGAGCCAAGGGAACACCTTGTCCTAACCTGAGTTTCCCTTTCCCGTTTTTCATCTTTCAGTGTGAGAATAAATCACCACAGAACTGAGAAGCGGAGTCCTCTTCCCCTTTATTGCTGACTCTAATAATAACCAAGGGTCAGAAATGGTGGAAAATCCGGGCAGGGGACCTTCACGGCAACTCACATCTCTGACAACTAGTTGACAAGGGAGAGAGAATTCTTTCCACTCCGCCACAACTACAGGCTGGTTGGCCAGCGCTTTCCACGAGCCGTCAAGTTGCCGGACGCTGTGCGACCATAACGCAACCGCCTGCAGGTCGGTGATCTTCATCGAGTAGCTACCGGACACTGTGCACCGTGACCGAACCGAGGATCTCCCGTGTGTTCGCATCGGGCAATCGTGTGCTCGTCCAGCTCTCCGGTGTAGTCATGGTAATCCTCACCTTTAGGACCCCGTTCCTTTATAAGGTTAAAAGACTCACCAAACAACTGACTAAATGACACTAAAAAGTGACTTTCTGATATTTCTTGACACATCTGAACAGTTGGTAATGACACCTTCTTTATTGTCAACAGATTTAATTTTGTGGAAAGAGGGCAGGGCTTTGATTTATGAGGGATATTAAAGGGTAAAAGACGACGACGACAACCAGAAAATAGACTCAAAAACCAAGATGGCAAATTGAAAACTAGATGCAATGACAGCTCGATGCTGATTGGCTGACATGAAAAACTATTTTATTTATTTTTTTCAGCAGCCAATCAGCAGCAATCAGATCAGCAATCAGGCTTTCATTGTGTGGGACTTTCACTCGTGTTGTGAGAACTACAATGTGCCCGTCTCACATATGACGGCCAAAAAACGGTAGGAAAGTCACATTTTCTTAGTGAGTGCTTTCAAAATTGTAACAAACATGGGTTTATCGGAGGAAAAAAGACTGCTTTAGCCTGCAAAAGTCACTTTGGTAATAGACAGTCATCTGCACGAGTCAGTTTTGAACAGAACTCGTAAAAAATAGAGGGGTCCTAAAGGATTACCGCAGTCATCGCTGTTGGACAACAAGCCCGGACGTCACCTGTCCTGTCAAGCCTGATCGTCTGTCCCTGACCACGAAAGTTCTCTACTCAGCTCAAGTTTTCTTGAACATTTGCGAAGGAATCCAAAACTGAACTTTGTATTCGTCGCGATCGTGTTGTTAACTCGAACTGTAAAACCGTTTGTCAACAACCGTCGCCATTTTTCAAGCAGTGGCCATTGAGCTACTAGGGCACCAGCTCTACACGCATACCTTCTATTGTCAAGACGCCGTAAGTGTATGTTAGAAGAACAAATCGTTTGTTTAGACCATTGATTGTCCATTGCTTGTCCATCGAACAATTAAATTGGAATTTTGACTTCCGAATTCTGAGCATAATACTCACCTGTCATTGCACTCTCGGCTGAACAAAAGCTCTTACCATATCTGTAGTAAACAAGTGCATGTTTTGCGTGTTCAACATTTGTGACAGATTTAAACAGGTGTTGTACCTGAAGAAACCTTCTTGAGATTCGAATTTTTAAGGCGAACGTTTAATTGTTGCCAATGTAGCCAATTGATGATTTGTGTTATTAAAGTGCTTTGATTTTGGTTTCATTGCTTTGATATTTATTTGTGCATGCTGATTGATTCAATTTTTATTTGATTGTTGATCACATTCAGAGTTAGATTTGACATTAGTTCACGACAACCATGTCCGTTTGGTCGATTATGTCCGACAACAGATTTTGACGAGCAATGGCCGATTATGTCCGACCCATTGTGTCCGACGGCCGATTATGTACGACCCATTGAGTACAACGTCCGACCCATTGTGTCTGACGGCCGATTATGTCCGACCCATTTTGTCCGACGGCGATTATGTCCGACCCATCATGTCCGACGGCGATTATGTCCGACCCATTGTGCCCGATGACCGATTATGTCCGACCCATTGTGTCCGACTGCCGATTATGTTCGACCCATTGTGTCCGACGGCCGATTATGTCCGACCCATTATGTCCGACCCATTGTCCGATGGCCAATTATGCCCAACCCATTATGTCCGACGGCCAATTATGCCCGACCCATTTTGTTCAACGGCCAATGATATCCGACCCATCATGTCCAACGGCCGATTATGTCTGACTCATCATGTCCGACGGCGATTATGTCCGACCCATTGTGTCCGATGACCGATTATGTCCCACCCATTGTGTCCGACTGCCGATTATGTTCGACCCATTGTCCGACGGCCGATTATGCTCAACCCATTATGTCCGACGGCCGATTATGTCCGACCCATTTTGTCTAACAACGGAATACGTCCGACTTATTATATTAAGATGTTCCATTTACGCTGGATTCATTCGATAGTGTACTGACATTATTCAATTATCTTTGGATTGTAATTGAAGATATTTGGCTAAAGGGTCATCGCAGATTTGTAATTTGAAAAACTATTAGAATAGTCATTTCTAACTTTCAAAATGGCTGCCGTTGCTTGTAATTAAACATTTTTTAAAGGACAAATCTGCAAAGGACATATAGCCAAATATTTTTTCAAGACAAACGTTGACTGTTTGCCAAATTCCCTGCTTTTATCATCAAATGAACAATTCCATCACTGTTCCCATTTTGATATTAAAGTGTTTTCACGTTTTCAGTTTCACTTTAAACTTCAAACTCTTGTTATATACATGATTATTATGTAGTTCTTGTTATGTAGTTCAAACATGTTATGTAGTTAAAATTTATTTAAGTCTTTTAATACTAATTGTATTTGGGGAGAGCCTTTGTTTGCTTCATTGTCATCAACAGCATTATCGCCCTCGTTATCACTATTTCTTTTAACCGTTTATAAACTGTTTCTGGGCACTGTAGGGCAAATCTGGTTTCATCAGTGCTTTACATTAATGAAAATAATGTCATGAATCTTGCCTAGAAAATGAAGTCCGTTCAAAATGTTTGGTGGCAAAGAAAAAATGCTTGGTCTATGTCAATTCGAGGGTGCTTTGGGGGCTTCATCTTTTTAGGCATTACTAATTTTATATCCATAAAGCAGACCACACTGTTTCCATAAATGTGAATGACTGAATTACGTACATGTCACTAAATAGTCTTTGATGCAAACAATTCATAATTAAAGTTTATTGTTGTTTTGTTAATTTTAATTTTACTTAAAAGTAGGAAATTATTTAGCAAATACATGTAACGCTTCGGTCATATTCAGTGTTGTATGCTTACTCAGTATTTTTCCAAAGTATCAATGAAATGCTCCATGTGATGCTGAAACTTTCTAAAACTTGAATTCCAAAGATTGTAAATTGATGGGAAATAATTACAAATGTGTGTCATTATACATTGTTTTCTAGGCATTATTATTCTCAAATGCAGAGCTGAAAATTCTCTTTTTAGATGACCGCATTGCATCATTAACCCAACATGAAGTATTTTGATGCCAAAAGTTTCATAATTGTAAGGGTTTCACGGCATATAAAGCATCTAATTATGCAAAACTTAACACTTTGGCCATATAATGCCTTGTTTATATGCGGACACATTGGTTTTTCAAGTCATCACTGAACTTCATATCAATCCAACAAATGTGAATCTGAACTTTAGACTATTGCAGATTACTAAATTATGTCATTAACCTAAAATGAACCAAAAAAATTCATGGTAATTAATTAAGCAGGTATGCAATGCTTTTTTATGACATTATTTAGTTTTTCTCTTAAATTTTGAGCTAGACAAACTACATGTATCTGTAGATGATTGGATTGCCATTAGCCTAAAATAAACTCTTTAAAACAGGAATTTGGGTGACCAATACAAATCGACAGAAGAAATAGCCTTCATGAAAGTCATGATTACAGTTCACATTTCTACCATTTTGACCAAGCTGATAAAATACTCATACATGTTGCCGTGCATGTAGTTACAGGTGGTGTTAGCCAACTAATAGAAAACGATGGCTGATCATTAATGACAAATACATGTTTATGTATACCTTTAATACATGCTTATAGACAGGGGCATAAGACAGTGTCTTTAAAGATCAATGTCACTTTCATCACCATCGCTGGGCAGACATTCCAAGTCTAAGAAGTGTTGTTCCCGCAATCAGTTCAAGGCAAGGCAATTCCCTAGCCAGACAGGAGCAATGGCGTGAGGTGCAGTTCCTTTTTATACTTGCAGCAAATATTGTGGAGGACATTAGGAGGAGCCACGTACAATGATCATCCACTGAAATATATGGTTTCTCCTCCCATCTGCCAACCATGGCCAACTGAACCGGGAGTCACATTGAAGAACCTGTTGATGAGAAAAAGAAAGTTGAAATATTCTGTAATTAATTGGAGGACTGGATTTAGGACACACATTTTACTTTTTGGAAAATGAAACAAATGTAATGTTGGGTGTGGGACTTGTACTTGGGTCAGTGAAAATGGAGGCCAGCGTTTTTCCTTGGAGCTACTCCTTTGCTCGGTTTAAAACATAAATTGATAATCTTGAGTGACAAAGACACACATGCGTATACATTGTGTTAAGAGAAATTACCAGCACAACATCGAAAACTTAGAGGGACCTTAAGATCCCCAACCAGCCAAACTCCAACGCCAGGGATTGTTGAATTCTGTTAGGATGAGTACTGCACTTGTAAACTGATTGTGCTTTACTTTAAATATGGCGTATCTCAAATACCAACTGTTTATCTGAACATATTGCCATATGATGATGGGATTTGCAAGGATGAAGAAATCAGCCATCATTCTGACCTTTTAATGTCTTTCAGCTATCAAAGTTTTGAGTAAGAGATACAAAAAATAATCGGTCTCTGGTCAGACCGAAGTTCCGGAATTGATGCAGCGACGCTTTTTTTTTTTGTGGCTTTTTTTTTTCAAGCTTGAATTGTACAGACAAGGTGGGTACTATTTTGCTTTTTTGTCCTCATTATACATTGGTGTACTCCATAGTTTGCCTTGGTACCCTTTATCATTTGCCTTGGTGCAATTTCCCCATTCCATGGTGCTCCTTGTTAAAAAAAAATGAGGAGGTGCAGCAATAGAGGGCGCTGTTGTAGCTTCCGTGTTAATTTGAAGCAAAGAAAAGGTTGACGCGCATGATTAAAATCGACGCGCGCGCTGACCAGAGACCGAGTATTTTTTTGGCCTAATCAATCGGTTTTTGACCCAGTTTTCATATAAAAGAACAGTCATGGTTATAGACTTTTTTATGCCTATAGCAGGATCAATCTAGCTGGAGTTACATCAGCCCTATATATTTTATCATTGGGTTGTCATCACCCAATGATAAAAGATTAATATAGGGCTGATGTAACTCCAGCTAGGATCAATCACCTTTTTGGTTTGGAATCATACAGACATGACAGATAGTTCCCTTATTATAACTAATTGAGTAACTCCAGCTGACATGCTAATGATCGATGAGCATGTAAGCAGGAGTTACTCAAGCTATAGTTTTGAATTATGAATGAAATTGTACGGACTTGTATTTGTAAACAAAAACATGATATAATACTCGCCTACCCATCCTACTAATAGCAACAACAATATTTTTCTTAGCCAAAGTCATTAGGCCGCCTTTACGATCTCTATTTTAAGACATGAAAACCTACCTGGCCTGTGGTCCGGTACTGGCATGACTGGTACACGTTACATGCTGGTTTTTAACCGCCCGTATTTACGGGTTGACGGGCCTAGGCCTGTGCATACTCGGCCTTGTTTTCTTGGACAATCTCTCTCTCCTTTTGAACCAACTTTTTTAAAAGGTTCGTCTCTGTAAACGGTTAAGTTACACCGGTTTCTTCACAAACTCGGCTAACGCACGTCCTGTTCACGGGCGCCGCCATGTTCCATCTTTGCCCTTCTTGTACCCAGTGAAACAACACGATTTCCTAAATTGGCTACGAAGAGCTGATTTGAGGTTGCAACTACTGCCCTCTATCGGCGTTTCAACGAATCCGTTACAGATGCGACGAAAAATGTGCAATTTTCAACCTTGATTATCACATTCACCTGTCGAATTTTCTGCTGGCAACATCCAAAATATCAATCCGTGGCACAAATGGAGTTCATTAGGAAACAAAGTAAGTTGCCACTAAAAACTCCGAACGACTCTGCACGCTACGATTTCTGGCCAACGGTCTTATTTGTATCAGCTTTTCTGTTAAACCGTATACATTTTGTTACTCGCTTGATTTACATTTTTAGTAAATATCAAACCGGTATATGATACAGCGATGATAATGTCGATGTTGATTATAATGATATTGATAGTGGATGATTTGTGTATTTACTCTTGATCATATTGGCAAGGATTAAACAGCCGATTTAATTACAATTGTGTTGATTGCGTTGAATTATTACTGTAATCAATATTCAAAATACAATTACTACTGTTATTAATATTCAGAATACCCAAAGTCGTCAGTGGCTTTATAGTTTTAGTGGGACTGTCCACGTTAAATTTGGGTCATAAGGTTGCCCCGAAGTAGCTACCAGAAGGGCAAAAATAGCCCAAAGGTCAACGTGTACCTGCATATTTTCGCCACTATAGTTTTTCCTTCGCCTCTCTATATTCCAAAACAAAACCACACTCCTGATATAAAGTCACATCCATTAAAAAATAAATAGATGCACAACCTTACAATAAGTTACCTTTTGTTATTGTACCCTTCTCATTTTCCAAGATTATCTCTAATTTTAGGTCTTTCCCTTTAAAAACTGTGCCCTTTCATTTAAACGAACAATCGCAAGATCTTTACCACTGTTATGCACAATTGAAGCGATATTACATTCACATATATTGTTTTCCTTTGAGAAATAAAATTCTCCAACCACATTTCCAAACTACCAAAGACAAATGCCCTAAATTGCTGTAAAAAAACTGTTTAAGGGAACACAATTAAACAAATAACGAAGTAAAAGAAAAGCAATGACAGTTCACGTAGTATCCACTAGACAACATCAGACTCCTTGTACTGAGTTGTTTTATACATTAAATTATTGCATGTACATGCATTGCACCATACGCGGCATTCAATGGACCACACAACGAGGACAGAGTTATTATCAATGGTGAGGACTGCACAGCTTTGATCGACTCGGGATCACAGATAACATCAATAACTGAAGATCTATGGAGAAGCCACCCTAAGCTTCAAGTTGACTCCAGTAGACGTAACCATTAAAGGTGTAATTGGGCAAAAAATGCCTTATCTTGGTATCATCCCAATCTCCTTAATAATTTTTGATGCAGTCTATGATGAGGTTCCTGCCTTTGTCGTCCCATCTGACAGTTACAGAGAACGTGTCCCTGTACTCATAGGTACAAATGTGATCTGAGCGTCAAGGAGAGACCAGAATGTGGCTCGAGGAAAGGAGTTCATGCAGTTTGTCAAGGCAAAGAGTATGGCTTGTCACTCCGTTTCATTGATACTTCAGTCTCGGAACCTGGAGATCAAGAAGGAAGAATATGTCTAGCAAAGTATGTAGGTCGCTACCGACGCACTGTACCACCTGGTGAGGAGGTTGATGTCACGTGTCAAGCCCATGATGCTCCCGCAGGTTACACCTACACCGCAGTAGTAAAGGGATTTATTCAAAATGAGTCCTGTCTTGAGATCGGAAGTTTCATCACTGATGTCGGCCCGAACCGCAGAATACCAGTCCGGCTTTATTACATATCTGCTAGGCCTATCAACATCAAAGGAACACTCAGCTGGCACGTCTTTCTTCAGTCTTACGAATAGAGGATACACGCAGCTGCCATATGATGAATACCAATAAGTCCATCGAGATTTCACCAACCTCTACCCCAGAAGCCGCCACAAATCTCCACCAATCACTACAAACAGCACAAAGTGGTCGAGTGTGCAATGCCAACGTAGAAGTATCTGCAACCATCCCTTCCCTTGACTTGACCACTGCTGCACTTGAGGACGATATATAGCCCGAGAGCCCAGTGAGGTTTAATTAGAGTATCGCGCACAAAAGGTTTGATTGTGGCAGCGAGGAGGTGAGGGGGTCCAACCTTTGAAACCGTCATTCTTAAGTGTCACACCCCGTAGGTTTGGGAGGGGGCACCGCCTAAAGACCCCCCAAAATTGACTTTTAATAAGAATTTCGCGCACAAGCACGATTCCAACGCGAAAAGATAGTATTCGATGAACTTATCGATGACCAATTGTTTAAGAATGAGAAATCCCGTGCATTCCATGCTTAAGAATGGCCTTATTAGTGCTAGCTATTCACCTTTAATTATAATTTTGAGCACAAGCGCGAAACCTTCACTAAAAGTTAATAAACGTGACCAAAATGTAAGATCCGCAACTTAAGAATGGATTTTCCCGTGCATTTTGTGCTTAAGAATGAGTTAAAGTCCAATAATTAGCCGCCCGCTAAGGAATTATTTTTTTATGTGTTTATTTAGAATGTTGAGCACAACGATCAGTTCAACACTAAACGATAGTGTATCAGTCAGCGTTTGCAGAATTTCAACTTAAGAATAAAAAATCTCGTGCAAAATCTACTTTAGAAAACGTAAGTAAATAGTGAAAACGTAAGTGTTATTGCAATATAACGCGGAACACTATAGATAAACTCTTTCTTGAACTAGCGCAATAGGATTGAGATAAGCGTATCAGGTTGCAAAAAAAATCACAGAATCGCGAAATTCCGTGGCAGTAATTTCAAAAATCAACACAGTATGCTAGCTGTAAAATAACAGAATATTACATATTATAGCGCATTATAGCGCATTATTTTTGAATAATGCATGCATGCTTTTTCAAAAACAAATTTCACTATGTGCAGTGTGTTTCTAATTGCAAATCGTAAATTTTGGTTCTCGAGGGGCCAAGGTGCCCCCAGGTGCCCCCAGGTTGCCAAGGAAGTTTCTTTTAAAAGAATTTTTGTGAGTTGATAAACGAAGAGGGATACAGTCGACTACTCCCTTAATGACTTTCCTTAACCGCACAGCTTTATAAAATGTGAATAAATTAATACGAAAAAAAGAGCGCCTTGAAGCGTCCGAAGAGTTCTAGCCAATCCCCCTGCTTTTCAAATTGGCAGCACTTGTGGTGGCCTGGAAAATGAGGGTGCCCCCTCATTAAATACCGGTGTCTCCCTGTGGCCCCCCCCCCCCAGCCCCTACTGTTGCCTTGTCAGCAGTGTCGGTCCCGTTCTCTGATCACAGAGGGGGGGGGTCTTCCGAACGTGGAACTTTTTATGTACGGAGCCAATACGACGTGGAGTCCTAGGTCTGCTGAAGGGTCTGAGAAAAAAATGGATTCTAGAGGGAACAGTGGTGCAATCCGAGGAATTTGGCCACTTTTTGATTGTATCATTACTTTTGTGTTAGTTTTAAATTTCCTAGCGGTACTCACCACCAGGTGGGGGTCCTTTGAAACCCTAGAAACACTCCCACTCCCTGATTTTATAGGTCCTTACTAAGAAAGAAACCAGTTAAAAATTGTATCTCGCAGTGCATTGTAGCGGTTCAGATTGATGTTTATGTATCGGCCATAAGAAGTACTTTTGCGTCAATTATTATTTAGTTCAACAAGATATTTAAAACAAATAATTAGCTAGTTAACTAAACGATATGTTTTCCCTCCATCCACTAAAAAGTACTGGTACACATTCATAACCGGCCCATTCAAGTTTATTTTGATCAAATTTATAGAACTTGTATGTATCGAACTAATAATAATATGAAATACTGAGGTTTTTTTTCACTTTTTTAAGAGAAACTGTACGCCTTTGGTTGGAAAAGTTTAACTTTCTTCATGGACAACTGTAAAAATGTGTAAAACATGCACATGACTTTATTCGGACAGCAGGGATGTACGTTTTCGGATGAGTGGGAAACATGCTCGTTTAGTATTAGTTTGCGCTTCTTAAGTTGGTGTATCCAATTTAACAGGAGTTTTAAAGGAAAAAATCAATCCTCCCAGCCATTTTGTTTCATTTTTTGTGAACTACCATCAATCTGGGGAGAAAAATAATGGCCCTTAGGATCGCTAAAGTGTTCGCCACCATCAAACCTTTTGTGCACGATATTCTAATTAAACCACGCATCCCTCCCTCCCAATTTCACGCAGTCCGAGAACACATCCAAGCAATGGAAGACACCGGAACCATCAGACGTAGTTCCAGTCCATATGCATCCCCAATTGTCATTGTTCACAAAAAAAATGGTTCCTTGCGAATTTGTATTGACTACGGCCAGTTGAACAGCAGAACTGTCCGTGACGCATCCCCTCTTTCTCGAATCGACGATGCACTAGATGCTCTTGGGGATGCTTCTCTCTTCGCAACACGAGATTTAATTTCAGGTTCTAAGACCTGCTTAGGTGACCAAAACTATACCACAATGTTGCTGTACCTAGATGACATAATCGTGTTTTCATCAACCATTGGGAGCATATCCAACGTCTTGAGAAAGTCTTCGCTTGTCTCCGGCAACATGGTCTTAAGTTGAAGCCACCAAAGTGTTTCCTGCTACAGAAAGAGGTCAAATACCTGGGTCATGTGGTGTCTTCAGAAGGTATCTCAACTGATCTCGACCAGGTGTCACAAATGAAAGACTGGCCAATTCCGCAAGGAGCTTCTGCGATTTCTTGGTTTTACTGGACCTTACCGACGGTTTGTGAAGGGTTATTCTCTCATCGCAGCACCACTCTACAAACTAACATCAGGACACCCGAAACTTCCAAAGAAAGGTAGGAAAAAAGTGTCCAGTCCAATTAAACTCTTCGTCTGGGATAACCAGCATTTGACTTGCTCAAGCACCATCACACGTCACCACCGATACTCGCTAATGCAGACTACACCATTCCGTTCATACTTCAAACCGATACGTCGGGCACAGGTCTTGGTGCTGTGCTGAGTCAGATCCAGAATGGCAAGGAGCGAGTGATCGCGTACGCAAGCAGAGGACTGACCCCAGCTAAATCTAGATATCCTGCACACAAGCTGGAGTTTCTGGAGTCGAAATGGTCAGCTACAGATAAATTTCGTGACTACCTGTTGAACAACAAGTTCGCGGTCCTGACGGATAATAATCCGTTACTGTACATCGCATCATCAGCAAAGTTGGACGCCGCAGGACAGAGGTGGGTTTCCGCTCTTTCGCAGTTTAACTTAACTGTCAAGTAACAGGCAAGAGCAACGGAGCAGCTGATGCCCTGTCGAGGAAGCCTCAGTCTGAAACGACCAGATCCTATCAAGCTCTTCAGAGGGACGTTGTTACCATTCCCAGTGATGTTGTTCAGGCACTGTGTTGTGGTCATCCTCAAGTCACGCAAATCTCCATGGAGCCTACAGCGGTTCAGTGTCAAATGTCAACACGAAAAAAAAACCCAGATCTAAGTACTCCCAAAGCCCCTCTAAGGGTTCTGCATCATTTAACACCAGATGACATCATGAGAGCCCAGCGAGACGACCCCCATATCGGCCGAGTTATCCTGTTTCTTGAGCAGAACAAGAAACCTTCATCTCTCGATAGGATGAAACAACCACCTGAGTTTTTAATCTATCTCCGTCAGTGGAACAGATTACAGTTGAGGGAGGTGTTATAACATGCCTTACGCACTGTGTATTGTGACACAAACTGCACGTTCGTTCTTTAAGTACATGTGTCTATGAATAAATCATGTGCAAACATGGCGGCCCGCATGTCGAACCCCGATTGGTGACTCCGTACAATTCTCTGTCAATTTACATCAACCTGAACCCAGTATCATAACATGGTGGCAGTAGTGGTTGACTCAAAATAAAATAGCCGTCATTTTGCATTCCACTTTTCGCATCAAAAATTGACATTTACGCTACAATTAACGTCCAAACTTGTGTGAGTTTCACGCACAGTAATGACCGACACCGCGATGGCACATGTCCCCATCGTTGAGGGCGATATCCGCCGCTCCGCTCATCGGCCGTCTGGACACATACGACCAGGTTGAAGACATTCGCAACTACATCAAGCTTCTTGACCTTTATTATGTTGCAAATGACATCCCTGCGGCGAAACAACCGGCAGTTTTTGTTGAGTGCACTTAGTTTAATTTTTTACAAGACTGTAAAAAGCCTAGCTGAACCAATTCCAGTTACACAGAAGAGCTACAAAGAACTCTGTGATATGCTTGTGTCACACTACGGCCCAAAGCAACTAGTTGTAACAGAGCGTTTCAGATTTTACAAACGCCATCAACACGCCGATGCGTATGCAGTTGCCCTACAAAACTTGGCCATCCCCTGCCAGTTTGGGTCATTTCTGGATGACGCTTTGCGTGATCGTCTGATTTGTGGCCTCCGTAGAAAGTACGTTCAGAAGCATCTCCTGACAAAGGACAGCCTCACTTTCCAGAAAGTCCTGGAAGTTGGAAAAAACTCTTGAGACAGCCACCAAAGAACTCCGCGAAATCAAAGGAACAAACAACACAGCCGCTGTTCAAGCAGTGCAACATCGACCTCGACAAAAGACGCCCAACGTTCATCCACCCCCCAAGCCCAACGCCCGCCAGGCCAGGTGTCCCAATTGCGGATAAGACCCAAGTCATCCATGTGCCCTGCTAGAGGCCAGCAGTTCAAATCCTGTCACAAAACTGGACACTTCAGCAAAGTTTGCCGGTCCTAGCGCAATCACTGTAACTGTGACTGCGAGCTGTGACTGCTCCCAATGAATCTGAAGATAAAACTGAGTTCTTCGTCGGCTTAATAACGGGCAACAGTGACCAATCCCACACTTCATTGCGTCAGACCGTCGGTGTTGAGGACAAGCCCGTCCACTTCCTGCTCGACACCGGGTCAGAGGTAAACATACTGCCTTTACATGTTTACCGCACCCTCAAGCTCCCTAACACGACCTTGCAGTTCACGCCTACAAACCCATTTGTGTGGTTTCTTTGGCGGAAAAGTCAAACCAAGAGGGCAGAAGCGTCTATCCTGTGAAGTCAAGGGCAAGTACCATGTTCTGACTTTTCTTATTATTGATGATAGTGAGCCAGTTTTGGGAAAACATGCATGTGTGTCCCTTAACCTTGTGCAGCGTGTGTACACCCTGATCAATGACACCAGTGTTTTCGAGGGAACTGGATGCCTTTGAGCCACCCCCCCCCCCCCCCAGTGAAGATAAAGCTGACCGACAATGCCACATCACACTGTGTCCATGCCCCTCGTCGCATCCCCTTGCCCCTGCATCCAAAGCTCAAGACAGAATTTGAAAAAATGGAGAAACATGGCATCATCTCGCACATCACAGGGCCTACTGATTGGTGCGCTCCGATCGTGATCGCTCCCAAGAAAAATGGAGACATCAGGATCTGCGTCGATCTGCGAGTGCTGAACAAAGCCGTGGCCAGAGAGCACTTCACCATAACTACCTTGGAAGAAGTACTGGGTAAAATTGCCGTGTTCTCCATCCTTGATGCCAAGCATTGGTTTTGGCAAATTCCTCTCCATCCTGTCAGCCAGAAGCTAACCACATTCATCACGCTGTTTGGCAGAACGTCAGCACCCGAACTGTATCAGAGAATCATGAGTGATCTGCTGGTGAATCTTCCAGGAGTCAACATCTACAAGGACGATGTTCTCGTCACGGGCGCTACTTACAGGTACTTACAGGTCCTCTTCTGATGAAAGGCCTTGTGTGGCCTCTAGGATCAGATCTTCATAAATACTAGATTTGAGTTCTGTTGTGCGCAAGCCTAGTGTGGAGGTGGATACTGGGGTGTCTATGTCATATTTAAAGGGTTGTGAAGCCCACATCTTATCCAATCTGCCCTCAAAGGACTTTGTACTAGGAGCTGAAACCACAACTTCTGGTAGGCTATTCCATGTGTCAGTACATCGATGCACAAAGGAGTACTTTCTGACATCCAACCTTGTCCGGACCTTGTTTATCTTATACTGATGGCCTCTGGTCACACTGGAGCTTAGGGGGATGAAATTGGAGACGTCGTTGTCATACTTTCCACTAAGTATTTTATACATTTCTATCATATCTCCTCGTATGCGCCGATAGGCCAAGGTTGGTAGTTTGAGATGTTTTAGCCTTCCCTCGTATGACATGTCCTTGAGACCTGGGATAAGTTTGGTTGCACGTCGCTGTACATTCTCCATTTCGGTTATATGTTTCTTGTGACGTGGTGCCCAGACTTGGTTGGCATACTCGAGATGAGGTCTTACCAGAGCTTTATACAACAACAGGAAACTATCCTCATCCAAATGGTCGTACGTTCTTCTAATTAGACCCATGATTGAATTTGCTTTATTTATCTTTGTAGACATGTGACTTCCAAAGGATAGTTTATTGTCGATGATGACCCCAATGTCCTTTTCTTCCTTGACTTGCTTCAGTGGGTGTCTGTTCTCTCCCATGGTATATTGTTGATCTTCTACTTTGGTCTTTCCGATCCTCATAGTGCTACATTTATCTGGGTTGAATTTAAGCAGTGAATCCTCTGTCCATCCCACCAGGCGGTTTATGTCATCCTGGAGTTTGTCGCAATCCTCCTCGGTTAAGATACATTTAAATATCTTGGTGTCGTCTGCAAAGAGGTAGACTGCTGAGTCTTCTATCACACTTGGTAGAGAGTTGATGTATACGACGAACAAGATTGGCCCTAAAACCGACCCCTGGGGTATTCCACTCAGGACATCGTACCATTCGGAGTATGCACCATTTACTGCCACTCGTTGTTTCCTATTACTGAGAAAGGCCTCAATCCACTTTAGAATTGGCCCTTGAATACCGTAGTATTGCAGTTTATCAATAAGACGTCTATGGGGGACCTTATCGAAAGCCTTCATGAAATCACAATATACCACATCGATTGCTCCACCAATATCCAGGATCTCTGTCCACTCATTTAGTAAGGTGATAAGTTGCAAAACGGTTGATCTGCCACTGATAAACCCATACTGTTTGGAGCTGAAGAGATTGTTGTCCTTCATGTAATCCACAAGTGAGTTCCGTATAAGAGTTTCCATGACTTTACAGACCACACTGGTAAGGCTTATTGGTCTATAGTTGCCTGCCACTTTTCTGCTACCCTTCTTGTGGATGGCTGTGATGTTGGCCCTCTTCCAATCATCGGGTAGGATCCCTGTTTGTACTGAAGTGTTGAAGATAATCGCCAGAGGTTTACTGCATACTTCTCGTAACTCGTATAAATCCCTTGGATGAATTTTATCTGGTCCTGGCGACTTAGATGTTTTTAGTTTATCCAACACATTGTACACAGATTCCACACTTATATCAGATTCCAGTTCATGGGCCATGTTGACTGACTCCGGTAAGTTCCAGTGACCATCTGGTTCTCGCGTAAATACTGAAGTAAAGTAGTTACCCAACACTTCCGCCTTTTCCCCATCAGTTTCGGTGTAGTCACTTCCTTTTTCATCACCAGATTTGGATAGGTTGGGTATCCCTGCACGGACTTTTGTTTTCGCTCCAACGTAGCTCCAAAACTTTTTAGGGTTCCTTTTAACCTGCCTTGCCAGGTTCTTTTCATACTCCTTTTTAGCTTTTCTAGTACACTTTCTCACTTGGTTCCGTAATTTGCAGTACTCTTGGTAGACTTCACCACTCTTGGAGTCGATGAATTTTTTCCAAAGTCTGTTTTTCTTTTTAATCTTGCCCAACGTTTTCCTATCCAAGGGTATTGTACCCCGTTTAGAACTAGTTCTTATGATCCTTTTAGGAATGCATTCCTCCTCAGCTTCGTGGAACCTTCGGGTGAATTTTTCCCATTGAGAATTCACATCGTTACTACAATCCTTAAACTCCTTCTCCCAGTTTATGTTTAACAGTTCCTTCATTTTGTCGTAATTCCCTTTGTCGTAACAAAGTCTAACTTTCGGTGCCGTATCTCTATCTGATGAACACTTGAAATCTATCGTCAACACTGCATGGTCGCTCTTCCCTAGTGGTGCCTCACAATCTACCGAGTTGATCATATCATGTCCATTCGTAAACACCAAATCCAATAGGGAGGGAGTTTGTGTGCCCCTACCTCTAGTTGGTACCTCAACATGTTGTGTCAGGTAACAATCCCTAACAGCTTCCACAAATTTGAATTCCTTATCCTCCTCATTTGTATTTGTACTGTATGTAGACCAGTCAATTCCAGGGTAATTAAAATCACCTGTGATCAGAACTCGTGAGTAGTTTCTGTTGGTAATTACTTTAAGAAACTCATTAATGTCATTGTTATTATCATTGCTTGAGTTTGGACTTCTGTACAAAGAGCAAAAAAGAAACAAATCTCCTTTCTCCAACTTAACTTCAACACCCTGTGCTTCTTTAACATTAAACTGGTGCAAATCAATAAAGTTGTGCTGAATAGAGCTATGTACATATAGTAACATTCCTCTGCCGATGTCCTCCTTCAGATTCAGTGGTTCCATGTTGTATCCCGGTATACCATACTGAGATAAATACAGCTCGTATCTATAGTTCTTTGGCTTAACTTCAGATATGGCAACAATGTCAGGAGGATTTACTTCAATCCTAGCAACCAGTTCTTGAAATTTGTATTGTGTGAGAACATCGGCATTAGTAGACCATACAATTAAATTGCATTTGTGGTGTGCTCCATCTGTTTTAATGTGCTTTGCGACCCCTCTGCGGTTTTCTTCCTTACTGGTATTTTTAGCACCTTCCTTTCCCAGGGGGAGCCCCTCACGACGAAGAGAAAATTAGGATCGTCATTTCCATCATTTTTGTCCTTGGCCTCTGCTTGAAGCTTTCTATCAGCCTCTCTTTCCTGTCTTGTCATATCTTGCCTGACACTTATTTTATTGTATGGCGCCTCTGCGTTGCCCAATTTATACAGGTTTCTCATGACTTTGATTTTTTCTTCCTCCTTCTGGAAGGACACTAATACTGGTCTTGGTTTAGAGGTTTCACTTATGCTTTCTTCATTTGGAAGTTTCTTGCCGAGTCTCTTAACTGTAACCGATGTGTCATCTTCGTGAGTATCTGTGGTGATTTTGCAAAGTTTCTTGGCATGCATTACATCCTGGTTATTGCATTCCTCTTTGTAAATACTGGTACTCTCGGGGAGATTGAAGATTATAATGTTCTTCTTCCTTGCTAATCTGTCATTCACGTTGGTGAAAATGTTATTCATCACGGCTTCTTGATTGGCAGTAGGCCTACTTGATGGTGGCACAGGGTTTAGAGTACTCTCATATGCATCCTGAGGACAGCTGATCTTAGATTTGATATCATCAATTTCAGACTGCATCTCACTAAGTTTAGAGTTTACTTCTGCTCTGAATTCATTAATGAATGTGTTGCATCGATCCTCTATTTCTTTCTCCTCTTTAATGCACCGCATTGCTTTGACCACACATTTATCACAGAACCATGGAAAATCGGGTCTGTCACCTAGACTCTTGTATGTAGCTTCCGAAATTTTCAGACACTTCAAACATCTCTTGTTATCACAATAATCACATTGCAGTAACTTACTACACCGCAGGAACATGATGCACGTCTTCGTCATGTTCTCAAAATCCTCCAATGAGCTGGGTTGAGGCTCAACAAGGACAAGTGCAAAATTGCAAAAGTGCAAAAATCCGGACCCTGCCAAAGTAGACGCGATCCTGCAAACGTCGCCGCCTACAACGAAGGAGGAAGTCAAACGTCTGATGGGGATGGTCAACTTGCTTTCTCGCTTCATACCCCGTTCAGCCTCTGTAGCCGCACCGATCAACGACCTGATGAAAGATGACAGAGAGTGGATTTGGGGTCCAGCGCAACGCACCGCGTTTCGACAACAAGACTCTGCTAACGACAGCCCCAACGCTTGCATACTACGACCCAACAAAGCCAACAATGGTCAGTGCTGATGCCAGCAGTTACGGGATTGGTGGTTACATCCTTCAGAAGCAGGAAGACGAGTCCTGGAGGCCAGTAGCATATTGCTCCCGAAGTCTGGCGTGTGCAGAGCAACGTTATGCACAGATCGAAAAGGAGCTACTGGCTGCTGTCTGGTCATGTGAGCGTTTCTACATCTATCTCCGTGGTCGCCGAGGTCTCTGAGTGACGCTTCAGACAGACCACAAACTTCTTGTGTCCTTAATCAACCAGAAGCACTTGTGTGATGCCCCCCTCCGTTGCAAACGACTTCTGATGAGACTAATGAAGTACAACTGGTTGTGGCCGACGCACTCTCACGAACCCCTCTCCATCGCTACAAAACGACAGAGTCCAATGACAATTTGGAAGACAAGATCGAAGCCCATGTTCACCTGATCACATCCCAGTGGCCCGCATCTGATGCAAAACTGGTTGAAATAGCCGCAGAAACCAGCCGCAACCGTACCCTAAATGCAGTCATCTCTTTCGTCAAAGATGGATGGCCGAAGTACCAGAAAGATTTTGAGCCACAGTCGAGACGATTCTGGGATGACCAGGACAAGATCAGCCTAGTTGGTGGTATTCTCACATATGGTGACCGCATTGTGATACCAACGAGCCTGAGACAACAAATGTTGCAGAGAATCCATGAGGGTCATCAAGGCATCTCGAAAAGCCGTCTCCGAGCCAATCAGGCTGTGTAGTGGCCTGGTATGAGTACTGACATAGCCCAGCATGTCCAGTTTTGCCCACATTGCCAGGATATGCAACCATATCACAACGAGCCGAGCCCCTCATGTCTACACAACTACCACAGAGACCATGGCAGCAAATTGCCTGCGACCTAGCTGAAGTGAAGGGGAAGATGTACCTTGTGGTAGTAGACTACCTTTCTCGATGGATAGAGTAACATCACCTCCGCTTGACAACAGCCAAATCCGTGATTAACTTCATGAAGGCGACATTCGCTAGATACGGCATTCCTGAAGTGGTGGTGACTGACATTGTTCCACAGTTTCTAGGTGAGAACAACTTCCAACACACCACCTTAAGTCTGCATTACCCACAGGCCAACGGGCAAGCAGAAAAGGCTGTAAACATTGCTAAGAGATCGTTGAGTCAAGCTGATCCAGTCCATGCCCTTTTGATGTACAGGTCAACTCCTTTGCCTAGCCTTGGTCAGTATCAAAGGCTGTAGACAATGTCAACCAGATGAAGAGCAGACAACACTTCAACAAACGACATGGGGCAAGAGACCTGGATGATTTGACACCTGGCCGGAGACAAGGTCAAGATCCAAACCAAAGGACAGTTGAGCCCAGAATGTGAAGTTGTACGCCATGCTGGTACTCCGCGGTCCTACATCATCTGCATCAACGGCACCGAGTACCGTCGAAACAGACGTCACATCATCCTGCTGTCAAAACCAACACCAGGTCCATTCCTAGACATCGCTTTACCATCTAAGGATCCCCAACCAGCAGAAGCTCGACCCACTCGAGTTACTTGAGCACCAGTTTGGCACCAAGACTACATCATGTCTTAACACTATCCTTGTTGCACAGTTCGTTGAGTTCATCAAAATCAATAATTAGTATTTTGATATTTACCCAATCAATCACAATCAATCAGAGAAAAAGAGCCAACACTTTGACTCGCAATTTCAGTTAACTTTTAATGGACACTGAACTGCAACAACATGTTAACTCCATATTCTGCAAGAAACCAGATCTTATGTGAACCTGCAGAACAATAAGCAACTCTAGTGCAGAATCTCTGTCAGTGCAGAATCTCTTTGATTATTAAAACTCAAAAAACTGAACTTTAGATTGATTCAAGTTATTTGCATACTGATGATTCACTTTAATTGTTCATTAACCAGTGTTTCCTTTCAGAAAAAGGGGAGATGTTATAACATGCCTTGCGCACTGTGTATTGTGACACAAGCTGCACGTTCGTTCTGTAAGTACATGCATCTATGAATAAATCATGTGCAACGTGGCGGCCCGCATGTCGAACTCCAATTGATGAGTCCGTACAATTCTCTGTCAATTTACATCAACCTGAACCCAGTATCATAACAGGAGGATGTCTTGTTTCGATCCAGAGCGGCAGCAAATGGAGAACAATCTTTCCAGCTTGTTCTACCGCCAGAGTTCAGAGAAACAACATTGGCCTGTCTCCATAACGAACTAGGACATCTGGGTAATGAGCGAACGTTAGATATGGTCAGACGTCGATTCTTCTGGCCAAAGATGGCAGAAGATGTAGAACGCTGGTGGGAGAGCTGCGAGAGCTGCTGTCTGACGAAAACCCCGCCGTCAAAGACCTGAGGCCCACTAGTCAACATCATCAGCAGTGAACCACTTGAACTCGTTGTGATAGATTTCCTCAAACTCGAGCATTCTAAAGGAGGCATCAAAAACATCTTGGTCATCACTGATCATTTTAACTGTGGCATCCACAGTCGCCAAAATCATCTGGCAAAACTTCATCCTTCATTATGGTTTCCCAGTTAGAATCCACTCGGACCAAGGAAGGAACTTTGAGGGACAGCTGGTACGAGACTTGTGCAAAATCTGTGGAATCAAGATAAGCAGAACAACTCCATATCACCCGCAGGGTAATGGTCTCACAGAGAGATTTAACCATACTCTTCTCAATATGCTAGGTACTCTCGACCTCAACGACAAACTTGACTGGAAACAACATGTTGGTGCCATGACCCACGCGTACAATTCCACCCATCATGAGTCAACAGGACTCGCACCGTTTTGCCTGATGTTTGGTCGTCATTCAAATCTACCAATCGACTTCATGGTTGGACTCATTGGCGTCGTGAGGGCCCCCCCCCCCCCGGAAAAGCAAAAAAGGAAGAAAAAAAGAAAGAAAAAAAGAAAAAAAGAGGCGCGAAGTCATAGTGGTGTAAATTTAATGAGTTTGGGGGGCAAAATGTCCCTGCCCCCTCTAAAACTGATAAATTGAAAATTTGTTGAGAAATACAAGATTTTTTTGGAAAAAAATATGTTTTGCCCCCTCTAGAAAAAATCCTGGCGACGCCCATGGTTGGACTTGCATCTGAAGAAACCAGAGTTGCTCCATCATATGATGAGTTTGTGGAATATCTGAGAGAGAACCTACACTCCTCATACAGAACAGCCCAAAGCATCGCAGAGAAGGCACAGGCCAAGCAAAAGCGGCTGTAGGATCGACAAACATCTGAAGCGCCTCTGTTTCCAGGAGAACGTGTTCTTGTCCAACGTAAACACAGCGTCGGTACTCTAAAGCTGGCAGACCGATGGGAAACCCCTCCAAACGTTGTCATTTCTAAACATCCGAGTCTCCCAGTATATGTCGTAGCCAATCAGGAAACTGGTAAAAAGAGGACACTGCACAAAAACCTACTGACTCCCTGCATGTTTCTTCCTGTTAACATCAAGCCTGATGAGTCGTCTGACAGAAAAGGACAATCAAAAGAAACCGATAAAGTACAACAGGTAAAAGAACAGTCCCATCCAGATATAGACCTATCTGTCAGCACGCCAGCAGAATACCATGAAGATGATGCTTTATCCGGCGATGATGCAGTTCACAGGTTGATCAAGCATACAATCCCACTGAAACAAGTCTTCCTGTTGAAGCTAAACACAAGATTATCACAACAGTGTACGGAAATGTGTCTGAACAACAGCAGCTGAACGACACATTTGACCACTCTCGATCCAACTTGGCATCAGATTTTGCAATCTCCGTCATCATCCTCATCTTCGTCGGCCCTACCAACCTCATCCAGCCAGTCCATGGAAACTCCACCTCAGTTTTATCTCCCACAAAGACCACACAGAGCACGCAAACCTCCAGATCGTTTGTCATCTGATTTTCTTGGACAAACAGAGTTCCAAACAAACAATAAATGGAGGAACTCTGCCAGTCCAAATTAAAGTCTATAAGGAGGTTGTGGGCGAGATGAAAGAGTCCAAAAGTGGCAGAAACCAGGGAAAAGGTCGGTATGAGATTTATGCTTCGCCATATTGATTAATTAATGATTTATCATTTGGTTGAAAATATGTTGTATAAATATGACAGTAACATTCGTCATTTCAATTGAATTTCCTGTAATTTTATAAGTGTTTTGTATGCAAGCCCAGTGTAGAAAGGCTTATTCATTTGTTCCTGACATTTACGGAAAAGTGTCTTCAGTGTTAATAAGATTTGTTGCTAAGTTTGGCAAGAAAACTTACTGTTTATCCGTATTGGGTAAAGTATTAAAAAAGAGATAATCGAGTTGGTGCATTTGCTATATTCCTTTGTTGGAATATTTCCCTCCTTATTCTGTGTATTATCAAACCCGGCGCCGGAATATTATGCAAGTAGTTTTGAGGAGTTAAGTACATGATATGCTTCAGTTCATGTTTTTTTCTTTCAATAATTCTTGTATAATTTGTGTTAGGTTACTTCTGTAAATATTTGTAAATAGTTGAAATGGCGAGGACGTCATTTTCTCAACAGAGGGGAGAATATCACAGGCGTAAAAAAGTATCCCCCTTATTCTTTTTTAGATTCACCCTGCAAACCTTTATTCTTATTCAAAGCATCGTCTTGAATATTCATTTTCATTGACCAATCACTTTCGCCGTTACCGCAATAGAGATTCGGAATACGGGGCGCGGCCCGCGTTAGCGCCATTCCAATGCTATCCGGAACCGAGGGAACACCTTGTCTTATTACCTGATTTTCCCTTTCCCGTATTTTCATCTTTCAGTGTGAGAATAAATCACCACAGAACTGAGAAGCCGAGTCCTCTTTCCCTTTATTATTGACTCTAATAATACCAAGGGTCACCAAACACGCAATCCTGGTAACCTTACAATTTAAAAGACGAAATGCAGTCATAGGTATGTGTGGTTTAGAGGTATTAAACACTATGGTTAAGACCAGTTTGAATCTGGATGCTGATAATTACCCGAGCCGAAGTCAAGGGTAATTATTCATAAGTACCGTTTCATATATACCTTTTGGTAAAGAAAATCTAAACTTTTCGGTCCAAAGGTCCAAACAAGTCAAAAAATTTAAAGTTTCAAACACTTTTTTCAATAATTTCACTTCATGTTTTTTGAAACATCCCTCAAGCTATATAATGGAATGTTCAGCTCCCAAGTAAGACGTAAACAACTCCTTTTATGGAGATTGGCGTGCGTACTGCGCGATGTCGCGCTAAGGCAGCTGTTAATTGCAGCGAGTTAATTGTGAATTCAGGACGATAAAATACTGACTCAATGGTAGTGTTGCGCATGCCTACGTGACCAATATAACGGTAAAAGGCACCGCTATTCGCGTGAACGATCCAAAACATAATTTTATCGGGGATTTCAGGACCTAGTACCCCTTTAACTGAAACCTTACCGCTCAAGCGGCTCCTTGCAATTTGACGTAATATCAGCCATATGGTTGCGAAGGGCGATTTCTACCGGTTACGTAACACTTTATTTCGATTTTATGTTCATTACTTTTCGTTGAAATTGGAAAAATAGGCCTTGCTACAAGCAATTTTGAAAACTGTAACACTGGCGTGCGCAACATCTATCTTTTCAAGCCTCACGAATATTAAAGAGGTTACTATCCATTACTGTGTGCAGTAAACAATTGCATAAAAGCCTCCTTCACGAAATATCACCTTTTTGAGGCTTTCATTGGTCGATACAGAGACCCACGCCATGTCACGCCAAGTTACGCTCATGAATATGCTAATCTTCCCGGCATCATTGCGTGCTAGGCCGAAATTGGTCAGCCGTAGCCTACGGCGCTTTGCTGAACAATGCTCATGGGTTGGGTTTTGCAAATAATTGTTCTGATCCTCTTCGAAATTTTCCATTGAGATGGTTCCAGGTGTAACACTAGCGTCCGCAACAACAGATTTAGCTGAAATTCGGAATATACTTAGATGATGTAAGTGTTCAACAACTCGTGAAATAACAACTTGGATACATTCCTAGAAATAAGGATAAATACATTACATTTGGGGAAGTTTTTCGAACGATTTCTTCAAGACTTTTAGATCAGCTTTGAGAGTAATCAGTATTGCGGTTTCGGCATCGATGACGGCGACTTTTCACCGACATGAAGTTTAGAATTTCTTCTTCAGTTAGAATGTAACATTTCAATCATACCGAGCATATTTTCTAAGAGACACAACTTTCAAAATGCCATGTTTTTAGAGCTGCATGAATTTCACTGCTCCGTGAAAGCGTCTAAGTACGTAATCGGATTAGCTTTGCATAACAACTGCGACGCTTTGCTGTTAGCAACCATATAGCTGATATAGCCACGGGTCTATTGTCATGTAACTGTTGTCCATTTTAGAATCGACACAATTTGTGGAACGACACAATTTGCTGAACGACACAGATCCGTAATGACCATCTGTGATGTTATCAAACACTTTAGTGGGCATTGATTTAGGTGGTGGGTTGTCCACTCTGACATGGATGGTTATTAGCTCATTATTGGTATGATACAGTGCTTTCATTGTGTACATGGCTGATATTGTTACGGAAAGTGTGTGGACTTATAGGGCCAGCATATTCCCTATGCATTTATATTGCAGTAGCGTGGCTTAGTGCTTCGTGCATAAATGCACGTAGGCGATTGGTTGACAAAGGCGCACAGGGTTAAGTGTAGTGCATGGTTTAAATCGTGTGGATCAATGCGCAGAAATAGATTACGTGAGGGTTACTCACGTGGATACAGGGGGGGGGGGTAAAGGTTCAGGCCAGTAAATAAACTGTCATATACCTCTGTGATAAATGCCCCCACTACAAAAATTCTGGAAACAAATACTCACTACTCTCCAAGGAGATCGAGACACACCACAAATTAAAGCTTATTTCATCATCTTTTATTTTTTTTCCAATTGTTTTGGGGGTAATTCGATGACTTGGGGAGGGCTTTGATTAGATTACTGGCGAGTACATTGTAAATTTAGGATGATGAAATACTGACTTACTTTTCAATTGTTTTGGGGGTAATCCGCTGACTTTGGGGAGGGTTATGGTTAGATTTCTGGCGAGTGCATTGTGAATTTAGGACAATGAAATACTGCTTCACTTGTAGTTTTGCGCATGCCTACGTGATGAATGTGAACGTTCAACCAATATAACGGTAATAGGCACTAGATGATCACCCCTTAACATACTCCTGAAGCCCATCACCATTTTGAAAAACGGTGCCTACACTCCATTGCCAAATAGAGTGCTTTTAGGACCCCAATATCATCCAAATTTCACAGAAATACAAGCTCACGGTCCTGTGCACGGCTTTCAGCCTTATTGTGTTAAAACCCTCAATTTCATGGCCCACAATATGCTCAAATACCGAAAACTTTGAGGGCATGCAAATCGTGATTTGGCCGGCGTAGGCAATTTCGTACGCGCCTGCACCCTTGAGCGACAATGACGACAATGCCCTCAAAGAACTCCGGTCACCTTGTGTAGTACCAGCTGGCTTCAACCTCCCCAGAAGAAGCTGGTGTCGCCTAAACCGGCTCCTCACAGGCAACGGGCGTACTGGCCACATGCTACACAATTGGCATATGAAACCAACACCTGAGTGTGACTGTGGGACTGCTGATCAGATCGCAAGGCACATTGTCAATGAGTGCCCAATTAGAAAACTGGACGGTGGCATCGTTCGTCTGGTCAGCTGTGACCCGATCGGGACACGGTGGCTGTCAGACATGGATCTTGACATTTGTTTCGCCGACCTGGACATTTGATTCAGCGCTGCATACGAGAGAGAGAGAAAGATCCTTGAGCTGCGGAAAGCGGGCAGAGAGGAAGTAGGTTTACTTGTGATCTGCGTTGAGGCAATGCTTATGCGCGATTTGTACAAAATCCTATTAGTTGTTCTGGGGTTACGCTGTTATGTATTGCTGATATGTTGCAAGTGCAAGGCTGTCACAGCTTTACGTTGCAAATACTAGCGTGTATGGTTGATGCGTAGCGAGTGCAGAGCTGTACTGATGTTCGTTGCTTATACTGGTTGTACATTGCGGATGTGCTGTACATTTTTGCTTATGCAGTTGTACATTGCTGATGATGGCGCGTGTTGTTGTCATTGTGGTGCGTTACTGACATGGTATAGCAGTGTTAATGCTGTTGCGCGTTGCTGCTGTGAGCAGTATCAATTTGGATCACCTCCACAATAGTTAAAGGACCCATATAATAAAACAATCGCGGTAATTAATTCCCATTACTGTACATTTATTGTTTACTGTCGAGACAAAATTATCATTGTTGCTTGAGGTTACAGTTGGTGCTTGAGGTTTCAGGTGTCTTTGTTACAGGTTTATTGTGCAATTAACAGAGAGTAATTAGCAATATTTTACAATCGGTGGTATATTTCCGCCCAAACGGACCTGCACCCTTAGCCTTGAGGTCGCTCTGAGTGGTCTGTCGTCTAGGGAAGAGCCTTGGTCTGAGAAGATCGTCTCCACCCAATAGGTGCAAGACTTGGTCCTGACAGACTTCGGCTGACCCAGGGAGTTCCCGCAACAATATTGACAATGTGGAAGCAATTGTCAATAACAATGGTTACATAACGGTGTCACATATATAGCCGTCAAAAGCAACATCAAAAATATATCACATAAGTGAGTTTCATACGAAAGACAACAGTTTGAATGGAATGGTCAGGAACCAATAATGCACCTTGTGAGCAAACTTGAAATTACCAAGAATTGACACAATGGTAGAAAATATTGAATTTTTAAGGATCCAAAAATGTGGGGCTGTCTATGTGGGTACAGCAAATAGAAGGTATTCGTGCTTGCTCTTCGGCCCAGCTCAAGACAGGACACACGTCATAGTACGGCTCTCCAAAAATTCAAAGCTTCTTGGCCTGTATTGGTTTTCAACATTGTTGAAAATACACGATGCATCACTACTTCTTTTTGGCGTTGAATTCTCAAATCCCCATGATTTCATTAATTCTGTCAGGAACAAGATCTTTAAAAAAAATAGTCTGTGCATCTCCCCTCCTTTGTTAAATCTTCGAAATCAGAATTGCGTAAATTCACAAGTGAATCGTAAATCGAAATGTGAGAAATGCCTTTTTATGCGCATGTAGGAGCATAGCACATTACAGTCGTTTGATTGTAGAGCCGTACCTTCACATCATCAAAATGGGCTTGAAGTGGATGCTCCCGATGGCTTTTGTTTTTCTTTGGCTTTTAGCAAAGTTTTCCTTTATGTTTTGGCGGCTGAAAGCCCCCTTGTTTAATTTTGCATGTGGTAGATTGTTTTAAACATACATTTCTTGTTCAACATTAGTCAATATATGCCTTATTAAAAGTGACTGATCCATTACGCATAATGACGTCACTATGTTAAGACATAGCATGTAAAGAAAGTTCTTTTTTATTCTGAAAATACCACTCTAATTTTTCTGACGAATTAAGTTGTCCTTACCTGTTTCACGAGGATCAGAACTGCTTCTGTGTGGCCATTGTCAGCAGCGATGTGTAATGCTGTTAGACCGTCACTTTTTTGCACATTTATCAACCACGGCACGACCTCTAGAATCTTCTTGATCGCACTAGATAATGATAGATGATAATTGATTTAAAATTGGAACAAACCTAGACATGCCTCTTTAAAATACTGACAGTCAATTAACAAACAATAAAAATGCATCACTACAAACTAAAGAATGTGGATGTAACTGAACAACCAAAACGATGTTCCGTAAATGGTTTTGACTGTCTATGGGACAATTAAAAATTATAAATGACTTAATTTTTTTTTTTAAACTCACTTTTAAGATGGATATTGCCGTCTTTAGAAAGTGCACAAGAAGTTTGCGTTTGCTGAGTTGCAAACGCAGAGTGGTCGGACAAACAACTACTTCATTAAACACCGCGCAGTTCATTTGTGCATTTGTTTTATGTCAGAACAAAGGATCACGAACTTTAATCTTTGCAGTACAACCAATTATTTTGTTTTTAAAAAATGCATCTTTTAGGGTAGGATAATTTTCTGTATGCATTTTATGTACACGTACCAGTTGAATACAAGTGAATACTGATTTAGTTCGGAGAGGATACAACTTGAGGTTGAAATAGCGTATGAAAATATGTAGAAAAAAGTGTATGTATTCTTCCGGCTAGATGACGTCACAGCATTACGGATCAAAAGGTCAACTTTGTAAGGGTTATCATTATAAGTTACGAACTTAGTTATGAAACAGGGATCAAAATTAAGGATAGAACAAAATAAAAAATTATCGTTTTCAAATTCTACCTACAGTAACTCCTGTCTTATGACGTCATGATTTTGAAGCCTTGCGAAGTTGTTTGTGGTTAATCAACGAATATCTATGGGCGATTTGGTAAACTGTCGATGGATGGTTCTTTATATATAAAAAGCAAACTCTATTTGATGTGCCGCAAGATAATTACTTCCACATGTTTTTGTCTGTAGTAAAATACTAGAAATGTTGCTCACTGCATCGGCTACAACTTTCCGGAAAAAAAAAACAACACGATACTTTATTTAGTTCAAAAGATCGATATATTTTTTTTTTCTTAAATCGCTACTTATTAACTTTGATGCCTGATGATGTCATGATTTTTAACATTTTCGTACCGGTTTCCAAGTTCATACTTGGTTTAATTATCAACACTTCTAGTTGTAAAGCAGGGTCTAATCTATCTTCTTTGTACACTTCTATAAAATCGTTTATAACTCTACTGAAATCATTTCTAATTAAATAATCGTATTGTATACTGGGTACAAATTGATGGTATCCAGGTTAGGCTCAACGCATAGTGTAACGATTCTTCTATCGTCATCGCGTCTTCTAGCGGGTCTCCCGTTTATATGCGTGTACCAATCAATCTCTGTGGCGCTGGAGATATTAAAATATCCAGCGTTAAACAACACCCTTTTTTACGCGTACAGATTTTTGGCCGTTTTGGTTATATACAACGTCTTCTAATTTAAAAGTCTGCTCGTTTTGTTACAAGTAAAACGAATGCATTTATTTTAAAGCCTTTTATGTTAAAAACTAAATGAGAGATATTGAGTTGACGAACTCGAGATTACGGTCAACGATACCAACACGTTTTTAACCTCGTTTCCCGACTTAATCTCGGACTATAAATTACCACACCTCAATGCCAACGATGCTTTTATCCCGTTTGAAAATAGACCCTATGTCTTTTTATCAAAATCAGTTGAACTTTGCGATCTATTGCGCTACTTCGGGCTACGGTGAGAAGGATATTAAACGACATGGCCGTAGCAATACCAGGAGAAGACGCGTTTGACGCTCTCGACAACAACTATAATCGTGGATCATTTACCAACATCTGTCAGACGTTTGGCATCGATATAAATAGGTCTTTTAAACAGACGAGAGATCAAAAGACTTATGGCTTCGGTCGGCTTTTTCTTTGGAACGAAAAAACAAAATCGATTGTACTCTTGCCGTTAGACTATGATAAAAAACACGACTGCACTCGACGATTTTATCAACCCTGGGGGTGATACAAATTGGGGTTTAGACGATCCAAACAAACACGATGCTTTTTTTAAGCATTGGAAGGGTTATCTCGAACAAGACGACATCCTCAAAATGGCTTGCTAGATTTTATACCCGCCAAAAGTTCGTTTACCCCCGCGGGAATCATAAAGATCAACGAATCGATCAGAACTTACGTGTACACTTTACTCGGCGCGCAGGCTCAAACAAAAACGAGCGTATTACCACCGGGCACCGGATTAGACACTCAGAGACAATTTAACGTTCTCGTTGAGGATATCATCAATGCGGTAGACAACATGGAAACGAGTATCGATCACTTTCAAGACTCGTTGCAATATGCCAAAACACCTTTACATTTTGTCGTGAGCCTGGGTTTGTATCTCATTCCTTCCGATATGAACTTGAGAGTTGGAACGCACGATGGATATAACAACAATTTACAAATTGCCACCCAGAATATGAAAACTGGTTTGGTGTCGGATTTAAACTCACAACCTCAACCGGACGACTCTTTTGATGAGCCATCATAGGAATTGGTATTTTAACTTACGAAGTAATACATTAAATTTAAAAGTCTTTATAAATATAATGAATGCGTACGGAAAGAAACTCAATCCTAGCAGACTATTAAAAGTACCCAGATATATCAAAGGCGAGAGAAAAGAGGTGGTTATCACCCACAATCCTAGTATTATATCGGCGGGGCAAACGCTGAGGGTCAAGTTTCCTCAATTGGGCGTAGACGATGTGATCGTACCCGGCACTTGTAAATTACCTTTTAATTTAGAACTCGACGTTGGAAGCGACGACAATAGAACCATTGTTAGTAATTTGGCCCGAAATTTAGTCAGACTTCAAGGTCACGAAATCGTGAGTTATCGTCACGCTGACGTGTATCACAACTTTAAAGACAATTGGCTCAACAGCTCGACAACTTGAAACATGGCGTACTCGGGCATAGAAAAAGAAAACGTGTCTAAACTCAGAACGGGGGCTGCAGATGCTAACGCGGGCGCCAACAACGGTAAAGATAAAGCTATCGCGGATGCGTTTGGAAACAGATATTGTATTCCGCTGGACATTGACATACTGACTTCGCATCACCCTTTTCCCCCAGTTGTTTAAAACAACCTCTGACGAACGAAATAAAGTTTAACGACCACGAAAAAGTCGTCAACAGTACAGATATGTCGGCGATGTACAGTATCTCGGACTTGACTCTCGAATACGAAGTGGTGACCAACAGAAACCTGGCTATCACCATCAAAAATAAATACCAGGGGATAATGCAATACCTGTTTGATAGAATCCACTCGCAGGAAGTAAGATCCGTCAACAAATCGGACACGCTTTGGAACGTCACCGTCAATCAACCCATAAGGAGTCTCAAGGGTGTTTTATTTTTTGTTTAAAGATCCCACGGTCAAAAATCAGCAGCGATTTTATAATTCGAAAATAACCAAAACCTTGGTGACCGTAGAAGGCAAACCCAAAAAACTCTACAGTCAAGGCATGCTTCAATATCAACACTGGAACGAAATAAGCAAGTTTTTTGAGACAGGGATACCGAAAGCGGGCGCGGAGTAGCCAAAGACTTACATTTGACGGGTTGCAATCTCGAATACAATCTAAAAGACAAGTATGGTTTGTGGCTCGATTTTAGAAGTAACGACGACAATTCTGCTCACGGATCCGGTAGAAAACTTGGAGACGGAGGAGGCATCAACGTTCAATTTATCAGAGAAGCTGGAAGCCAAGGCGACCTCACGATGTACGTCATTTTAATCATGGATGCTCATTTGACTTTAGAAGACGGACATTTCTAGCATTTTAATTCATTTTAAATCTCTATTAAGTTAAAAATGGCACAGCCAAATTGCTCTTTAATCGTCGCTAAAACAAATTCGGGTAAAACAAAATGGATCTGAGACCTGTTAGCGACAGAGTATAAACATGAATTTGAAGCGATAGTCATCATCTGTCCAACCGTTTTTAAAAAATAAAACGTATATCGAAAGAAAGTTGGTTCAAGCAGATCCAGAGGTCTATCTCTGCGACTTAGAATTGAACAAGATGACGCTCAACGAAGCGATCGATATTTACAGGAAAGTACTCGAAGGTGTTGCCACGCTGTTTATCGTAGACGATTGCTCTTCGGATCAAGAGATTAAATATCGTAAAAAGACGTGCGCGTTGAGCAAAAAGACTAATTAGAATTGATCAGATTTACTAATCAGGTTTGTCACTACATTTTCGAAAGACAAAGTAAAATGTGAGTGACAAATTTGATGACTAATTAATTGCCAGAATACTAATGGCATATGATTAGTCCAAAGTTGTTTCAAGCTGAATGATTCGACCTCTCTCCCTCTGATATCTGAAATTAATGAGGAAATGTGCCCTTCCCAATAACTCATGCATGGCCCTATTGCAACATAAAGATCACCTTTTATCTGAATAAATCAAGAAAATGAAAGGCAATTTTTCATCTGTGCGGCGACAAAATGAATAGCTACTACAGAAACACCGTTCCCGATAAGACGGTGGGCACAGTTCTTAAAAGAGCCAAGAATAGTAAAACTTTTTGACGCGCATTGCAATGCGTGTGGTGTGGACGTGTAGACCCGTGTGAGAAACGCACGGTACATCCACCCGGTATGGTGAGCAGCAGCTCTGATTGAGGTAGTTTTAAAATACGTCTAATTCATCTCAACCGTTTATACTTCTTTCAAATTTAAGCATTATTTGGTTGTTGACTGACTATAGCCTACTATGAATTAGCCAAGGGGTCGAGATAAACAACAAAATACACGAACTCCCAGCTTCATTTCATGACTCACGTGTGGTTCAATATTGCTTTGCCAAGTTCATATGCACGGGTAGACTTAGCCCCACACGTACGGCTGTGGATGGCTCTCTTTTTAAATCTGTCTGTTTTTTGTCGCCATCACAGCCCTACTTCAAGGCATGCCTGGAATGCCTGAAATCCAAAGTGCAGGATTGTCACAAACTTTGAATCATGATATCTTCTAAAATGAGAATGACTCGACAATTTTACTTACACTGGCGTGTTTCTCAGAGTTTGGGCTTTCATACAAGCACCGTGAACCTTTCCTCAACCGTATATTTTCCGATTAATGGCGTCTTGGAGAACCTGGCCTGTACTATCGATATGCTGACCATGGGCACTTTTATAACGAGCTTCTTGAGACTTCGCAAATTAATATGTACCTCGTTTAATCAGTAATGAAATTAGATAATATAATTCAATGTAATAGACTTAGAACTTGTTAAATTGAAATTCCGTTTTTGATGTTTTTTTTTACAAGTTACCGATATGAAATCCAGTGTTGAATTGTAAATACTTCCTCTTTGCTGAACAGCCTGACTTTGCAGGTATTAATCACTTGTAATTGTTCATTGATGAAGTTGTGAACTGTTGCCAAAAAAATTCATGAAATCGAATTGTTGAGACTGTATAGTAGACTAAGTATTGGTGTAACAGACTAATTACTAGTGTCGCAATACTAATTTAAAGACCAATTAATTTTACTTAATAACTAATTACTTTTCTGAGATTACTAATTAAATTTTATGCATTACTAATCGTGCCAAAATTGGTCCAAAAAACTTTTTGAAAACTAATAATTATTAGTCATTGAACCACCTTAATGACTAATCTTCCAACTTTATGACTAGTTAAACATTGGTCAAATTATACCATAAGAATGACTAATTTTTTTGTCAAATGACTATCTAATGTTTACTGTGCACCGTCTTCAACCTCAGGAATAAAACAAACCCGATACTCCAATCAGTTCAGAAGATGTAGCTGAAACTATTTTGTCAAAATTTGCCCGTAAATCGCTTGTAATTTGATACTTGAGAGCATTGAGAGCAATTTGAGAGCAACTTGTCACGTGTGAGGGATTAACCAATAATAGGGAAAAGGAGTCCGAGTTTCATAGGAGTCGGATTTTCATATGACACTGGGTTCCAACTTCATACTGGGTTATATCATGATCCCGTAAATCGTTTGGAAGAAGTTCAGTTCTTTTTGATTTTTTGGCTTCTGTCTCTATTTTAAATTCACCTAACTTTCATCTTCCGGTAGACCCGGAAGTAAAGGTCAAGCGAGTTTACGTACACAACAAAAATGTGTATCAATTAATGGTCTCTCTGATTATAACGTCTGAACAAGATTGATCATTTTGTTACAGAGTTATAGGTGAGAGACGTAGGTCATTGTTTCAACGAAAATGGCCTGTAATTCGACACATGATGACGCAGAGTAAGATGCACCACTCTGGATGAGGGTCAGTAGATTGGGGTTGAAAGTTCATACCATAAGCCGTCTAGGCAAAAACCTGCGGAGAGGGCAGCGTAGATAACTCTTTCATTAAACACTATCCAGTTAAAGGTAATATACATCATTTGCTTTTGCTGTAATTTTCAGAAATGGATGGAACTGGGGGGTTGGAAATATATAGCAAATATAGTTACACTGACTTTTTTTGAGGTTTTGGGTTCGAAAATGCTATAAAAACCAAGAAAACAATCATTTTCCTGTAGTCTGGTTCCCTGACTCCATATAAGAAGAAACAGAGCAGTTTACATACATTGGGGAATTGTAAGGTCAGGGAACCAGTCTAGCTGGCTTGTACCCGTTCATATGTGTGTAATCGATTGCAAACAAGTGCGATGGTCAATTGGGGCCAGTATTTGAAAAAAAAGCCAGTTTTTTCCAACGCTGATCGGCCGATCAGCGTTGGAAATTGATACAAAAATAGCACTTTTCTTGAAAATTACAGTATACCAGGTGCCATGATTTTACAGAATGCTTTACACTGTCATTCACTAACAGTCCAGCAAGGTATTTCAAATGATTTGGTAGTTTTATTTTTTGATGTTTGCAAATGTTGTATTTTCCCTTTAAGTTGTGAATAATTGTATGTCAGAACAAAGGATCACGAAAATTTAACTTTTTCAATACATCCAATTATTTTTTTTCAAACAAAAATACATCAAATTTCAGTATTCATTTTATGTACACGTGTAAGATATTTCTGGTTTGATGACACCATAAGTCCAAAAAGGGAATACTGATTTAGGTCGGAGAGCATACATGTTCATTATGAAGTTAAAAAAACGTATGAAAATATGAAAAATATAAGTGTAATTATTAATAACATCTAATTCCGGTTTGCTGACGTCACAGCATTAAAGATTTAAAGGTCAATATTGTAACGGATATCATTATTTGGGCTATAAGAACAAAGTCATAAGACAGGGATCAAATGATAAATTAAATTTAAAAAAAAAAACATTTTTTTTTCAAATTCTCCAAACAGTAACTTCCGGTCTGATGACGTCAGGATTTTGAAACCTTGCAAAGTTATATGTATAGTTGATAAAATTATGGCGATTATGTTAAATTTGGACAGATGGTTTTTAAATTAAAAAAGGAAACCCTAATTAACGTACCGCTAAAGGACGCCCTTTCAAATGATAAGGACATAATGCTGTTTTGGGGTGGAGAACGAAAACACGAGTTATCCTATGGAACACGAGGAGGAAAAGAAGAATAAGCAACTGGAGGTCTATGTCTGTTTGAGAACAGAACATAGGGCTTTTCCGCATGATGATTTGTTTATGACTTTATGCTTTTTTGGCCGATGTACAGTCATGTTAATTGAAATGTCGTGTACAAAGTGCATTTAATGTAAATATTTTGCTAGTAGCCAAAAACGATATAAAAGATTAAACATTGATTATAAATCAGCTAATGACGTAATCTTGACGTCTTCTCGACTTTTGCATAATAGTAAACTTATCCAACTTCCCAAGTTTCATGACGATCAAACCTTCCCTTACATGTGTTTTTAAAAATCAAATTTTTGACGACGTCATGATAATGTCACACATTTTTCACATATTTGTGCAAATATTTATGACCTATTACGGAACAACAATTTAGTATTTTGTGATCTTGAGACATGGGGATAATCTTCACAAATTCAGAAATATATTTGTTTAAACTCTGTCGTAAATACTGTATTTTCATTGGCCTAGAAGGATCACGTGTTAATGAAAAGTCATGGCACACTTCCTGTGGGATATCACGTACGTGATATCCCACGGGGAGTGTGCTATGACTTTGTACATACCGTACGTACGGTGTGAAACGCTTGTAATGTCGTCGGTACCCACGTTAAATTCACCATTTTTTTACACATTAGTGGGAGCAGCGAACTAGCAGACGATCAGCTGTTTCGAGCATGGTACGCGACACGCAAGTGAGTTAACGTTCAATTGTCATGATTGTTGTGTTTACTGCTGGTTTTTTTTTTCGTGTTTTCAAAGTCCAAAGAATCCAGGACAGAGGGGAAGCCTCGGGTGCTATGCGCCCCTCGAGTGTTTGAAACGTCATATCCTACATCACAGCAGTCAACAATTGTTAAATATCAAATCATATAATGACGTCACCATAATATTACTTTGATTTTTATCTATAACACATTACTATTTATAAACATACAAGTTTATATGCAATCGGACCATTAGTTATCTAGATACATGTATAAGACTTTGAAAAAAATGCACGTTTATGATGACGTCACCTGTTCTACGATAACAACACTTGTCAGTGCACATATTCACAATGTAGATCAAAGACAGTGTCATATTTTGTAGGCAGAAGAAATATTGAAAATTTTAACATTCGTAAAAAAAAATAACCGATGACGTCATCATGACGACACTTCGAATTTATATATAAATGATAATATCTAGCTTCCCACCAAGTATTACGACGATAGGTCCTTCCCTTACAGGTGTTTTTAAAACCGCATTTTTAATGACTCCATCACGACGTCACGAAATGTTCATCTCTTTGTGCACATATTTAAAATCTGACAAACCCATTGGAACATTATATTTTAAAAAAGCATGTTGGGTTTGAGAGATATGGCGATAATCTTCAAAGTTTTTAAAATCTATATAAAATCACACGATGATGTCATGATGAAGTCATCTCAATTTTCACCTATAACATATCCCGGTCTACCTAAATACCAACTGTCACCCATTCGGACTTACAATTCTCTAGATATAGAATCTTCAAGTATACATCTTTAAGACGACATAACATGACCCATGATGACCTCATATGACGTCACTCTTTGGGACACATCTCTGCTATAGGGACTATGCCTATACTAACTTTGAATGATGTATGACAAAAATGAAGGCAAAAAGTGAAAATGAGAAAGGACGTGTACAAAATCTATGAAATTTGGAATCGAACAAAACGAAAAAATAAACTAGAGGTCTATGTCGATTTGAAACAGAACGTAGGGCTTTTCCGCATGATGACGTTTTGCTTTTGAGTTTATATAAAAGGAACATGTTAACTATTTGTAAAAATTAAAAGTGGAATATATTCACAAAGTTCAAAGTGCATTTTAAGTCCAAGTTTTGCTAAATTTTGAACTGAGTATTGAGGTTTCAATATGTGACGTTCCCTGTCGCCTTAACGAATTCGCTTCGTTGATAAACTGAATTGAAAACAATGCAACATGTTAAGCCTTCAAATGAGAATAATCATCTGAGCACGTACTTATTTCAATTAATATGATTGTGCCGAGTTTGAAGTCAATCCGATGGAAGGAAGTGTTAAATTTTGGAAGCAAAATGAAATTGTAAAAATTCAAAAATCCTAAAAAATAATCAATGACGTCATGGTGATGTCATTTCGGAGTTTGCATACTAGTACCATTATTTAGCTATCCACCACGTTTCATGATGATCGGACTTTCTCTTATGTGTTTTGAGAAATCGCATTTTTAATGACGTCATGATGACATCACACATTTTTGAAAATTTTTGTGCATATACCTATCACCTAACAAACCAAATACAAAACTAGAGCTATGTCTGTTCGATAAACAGAAAATAGGGCTTTTTCGTATTTTTTTTTTTTTTGGGGGGGGGGGTATTTTGTCCATATGCAAGACGATACCGTAGTTTGAGGACTAAATTCTTCACATACATGTATAGGACTTAAACATTAACACCTTTTAACATGACGTCACATGTCCCGCAATGACGTCATCGTATCAACACTTGTCAATGCACATGTTTTTATTGTGGTCTAGATGTGCAACAAGTTTGACGTCAATCCCATGAAAGAAAGTGTAAAATTTTGTAAGCGGAATAAAATCTTAAATATTAAAACAATCATAAAAATATCAACTGATAATGTCATGGTAACGTCATTTAAGATGTTGCATACCTGTGACATTATCTACCTATCCACAAAGTTTCATGAGGATGGGAACTTCTGTTATATGTGTTTTGGAAATTGGACGTAATCATGACGTCACTCTTCGAGACACAACTTCACTATAGGGTCTTTACCTGAGATAAGTTTCATTGGAATAAGACTTTGTTTAAGGTCAAAAGTGGGTCACACCAAAAACGTGTACAAAGTCAATGGGATTTGTGGTGGACCCAAAAAGATCAAAAAGAAGAAAAAACTAGAGCTATGTCTGTTACAACAGACATATGGCTTTTTCGCATTTAACAAATGTTTATTTTATGTTTATCCTTTTGCAGTCACTGTTGAGAGTGCGTGAAACAGTTAAAGGTTGTTCAAAATGCTTAGAATAATTCCAAAAATAAAGCTTTATCACATGACGTCACATGCCCTGCGATGACGTCATCTCAACAACACATGCCAATGCACATTTTGTCATTGTGGTTTTGGTTTGTAGCAAGTTTGAAGTCAATCCGATAAAAAAAGGGAACAATTTTGGAAGCATGATGACGTCAGCTCAAGTTTTACCTATAACACTTCCCGGCCTACCTACATACCGAGTTTCAACCAAATCGGACTTACCGTTCTGTAGATATAGGACTTCAAAATATGCACGTTTGTGATGACGTCACGTGACCCATGTTTACGTAATCATAACATCACTCTTCGGGACACAACTTTGCCATAAGGAAAATGCATCTGCTGAATTTGAATGATGTTTGACAAAGTTCAATGCCAAAAGTGGCGTGTACACAAATCATGTGCATTTTCGATGGGATTTGAAATAAAGCTTTGTCACATGACGTCACATGCCCTGCGATGACGTCATCTTGAAAACCATCCTCAATGCACATTTTGTCATTGTGGTCTTGGTTTGAACCAAGTTTGAAGTCAATCCGATGAAAGGAAGTGTAACATTTTTAAAGCGGAATGAAATAATAAATATTAAAAAATCATGAAAAGTCAAATGATGACGTCATCGTGACGTCACTGCGGACTTTGCATACTAGTACAGAAACTAGCACTTTTATCTACCTTCCCACCAAGTTTCATGACGATCGGCATGATATATGTGTATTGAAAAATCGAATTTTTAATGACGTCATGGTGACATCATACACTTTTCAAAATTGTGTGCAAATACCTATTACCTAACCAAGTTTATAGTCAATCCGATGAAAGGAAGTGTGGAATTTTGGAAGCAGAATTAAACTATAAATATTTTAAAAATCATAAAAAAATAAACCGATAACGTCATCATGACGTCACTTCGGACTTTGCATACTAGTACAATTATCTACCTACCCACCAAGTTTCATGACGATCGGACTTTTCCTTATATGTGTTTTTAAAAATCGCTTTTTTGATCACGTCATGATGACGTCACACATTTTTCAAAATTGTGTGCATATACCTATTACCTAACAAACCAAATACAAAAAGAATTTTGGATTTAGCAAGTTGCGTTCATGAGATATGGCTTAAAGGTCCAAAAATTCAAAAATTGATATAAAATCGCACGATGACGTCATCATAACGTCACCTCATTTTTTTTCTATAACACATCCCGGTCTACCCACATACCAAGTTTCAACCCAATCGGACTGACGGTTATTTAGATAAAGGACTTCAAATATGCACGTTTGTGATGACGTCACGTGACCCCTGATGACGTAATCATGACGTCAATCTTTGAGACACAACTTTGCCATAAGGACAATGTATATGCTTAATATGAATGATGTATGACAAAGTTCAATGCCAAAAGTGGTGGGTAAAAAATTTGTGTACAAAGTCTATGGGGTTTTGCGTGGAACAAAAAGAAGAAAGAACATTTCGCATTTTACAAATATTAATGTTTTGTTGGTCCTTTTGCAGTCACTTTTCAGAGTGCTTCATGCAGTTGAAGATTGTTCAATACGCTTAGAATAATTCCTAAAATATAATTTTATCAAATGACGTCACTTGCTCTGCAATGACGTCATCGTTAAAACCCTTCTCAATGCACATTTTGTCATTGTGGTTTTGGTTTGAACCAAGTTTAATTTCAATCCGATGAAAGAAAGTGTGCAATTTGTGGAAGCAGAAAAATTATAAATGTGCAATGTTCAAACTGTGCATACTAGTAACATTATCTACCTACCCACCAAGTTTCATGACAGTCAGACCTTTCATTATATGTGTAAGGATTTACATTTTTTTCAACATTTTGTGCGAATACCTATACCTAACAGACCTAATACAAAAAGAATTTTGAATTTTGCATTTTACATTCGTGAGATATGGCTACAAGGTCAAAAAATTCAAATATTCATATAAAATCTCGGAATGACGTCACATTGACGTCACCTCATTTTTTACCTATAACACATCCCAGTCAAGTCACATATTAATTTTCAACCCAATCAGACTTACAGTTCTATAGATTTAAGACTTCACAAAATGCACGTAATTTTTTAAAAATCAATAAGAAATTAGGTGATGACGTCATCATGACGTCATTGTCTTGGCATAATTTCTGTAAGAGGGTTTTCCTTGGCTGTAACATTGATGACGATTTCAGATCGCCAAGTTATAAAAATGATGGCTTGAAAACGTGTACAAAGTCAATGGGCTAACACGTGTACAAAGTCAATGGGCTAAAAAAATCCCACTGCAGAAAAACTGCACCTTTAAATATGTGATTTGCCTTTGAACTGAAACATTTTTATAAAATATTACTTGATATTCTGACTCTTGGGAATATTTTGAATCAAATGACAGCGCGAAAAAATACGATTTCTTTATCCTTCTCATAGTAATTCTTGGCCGAATTCAGAAGCTCAGAACTACTCAGTAAGATATCATTGTTGTATAGGAAAAGGCTTGTGGAAAATCCCACTGCAGAAAAACTACACCTACAAATACGTAACATAGGGCTTTTCTGCAGGCCTTTTTCGACCGGAAACAATGGTCACGTGAATTAACGCACACTGAATGAAATAAAGACCTCATCCTACTCTACCACTTGCCGGCAACAGAATGCTGCGGACGCGTACGGTTGATTTCTTATGCATTTTTAAATATTAAAAGTGTCACAATTTAATTGCCTATAAATAAACACAACTGACGTCATCATGACGTCATCATTACACAATGTTGTTTGAATGAGGGTCTTTGCTTGGTCAAAGAGTGGTGTAAATGAATTACTGGCAAAGATCAATAATACGCCCTGACTATGCATGGACATAAAATCTGTCAAAGTTAGCCGAAAATCGGCTAAAACGGTCACTGTGGACAGGATTTGACCTCGGCAACACGCGCTCTGCGGGCTGACTGACATACGATGTATGTGCGTATATGTACAACGTACGTGCATGTACATATACATTGTGGACGTCCTGTGCATGTTTTAAAGCAGAGGTATTGTCAACCTGAAGTTTTAAGCGTGCGCAGGGCATGTCCGAGTTCGCTTATTGCCTCGAAGCTTTGAAATATTTTAGACCTACCCTTAAATCGACAATTAAAGTAAAAACTAATATAAAAACTGCCATGGTTGATTTTTCAGGAATTTTGAAATGAAAAAGAGTCTTTTTATTATAACTTCCAGTCTGATGACGTCATTCGCCTAAAACTTTGCACACGTCTTAAGTGGGTCAAGGTCATCATATACACCAATATTTAGGCGATTCCGACAAACTTCGCCACAGACATCTATTCAAAATACATTTTTAAAAAATTTCTACCTGTCGCTAGAGGGCGCTCGAAGATTGCATGACGTCATCGGTAGATGATTTGAAGAATGCTATCAGCCAAGTGACTAACACCGTTAAAAGCAAGTTCATATCTATTACCGCTTTTAAAAAATAAGCCACTTTCGGTTTTGGCCTTTTTCGACCAGAAGCAAGGGTCACGTGATTTCACGCACACTGAATAAAATAAAGGCTGCGGACGCGTACGGTTGATTTCTTATGCATTTTTAAGCTTAAAAGTGTCACAATTTAATTGCCTTTACATAAACACCTGATGATGTCATCATGACGTCATCATTACACAATGTTGTTTGAATTAGGGTCTTTGCTTGGACAAATAGTGGTGTAAATGATTTACTGGCAAACTGTCGAAAATGCCCTTTGAAAATCGACATTTTTTCTTAATTTCTGTGTACAAAGTCTATGGGAAAATTATATATTCAAAAATCTATAATAAATTAGTCGATGACGTCACCATGACGTCAATCTTCGGGACACATTTTTGCTATAGGGACTATGCTTATGCTAACTTTGAATGATGTATGACAAAGATTAATGCCAAAAGTGGAGGCCAGAAAAAAACGTGCACAAACTCTAATTTCGCAAAATTGCGAAAAGCCAAAAAAACCCAGAACAAAAAGAAAGGCTTTTCCGCAACTATGCCGAAAAGCCAAAAAAAATCAGAACAAAAAGAAAGGCTTTTTCGCTGAATTGCGAAAAAGCCAAAAAAAAATCAAAACAAAAACAAAGGCTAAAATTCTGAATTTTGCATGCTGCGTTCGTGAGATATGGCTTTAAGGTCCAAAAATTCATATAAAATGCCATTATGACGTCACCAATTTTTACATATAACACATCCCGGTCTATCTACCCACCGAGTTTTAACCCAATCGGACTTACAGTTATCTAGATATAGGACTTTTAAACATGAACATTTAAGATTGACGTCATGATGACGTCACTCTTCGGGACACAACTTTGCTATAGGAACTATGTTGAGCGCCTAACAGGCTGCCACACACGAAATTGTGCTCCGAGTAATTTCACATTTTTGACCATGATTGCCACATGATTCTGCTCTACCTCTACATCCAACTGTTTATGCATAATACCATGGATTCTACTGGAACACGAAGATCACCGATGCCAGTAATGTAACTCTCTTTTTTTTTGTCATTTCTTGGTTCTTGATTTGACTCCATGTACATTGCACTGAGCAGATACACGGATCCACCATTGACTCTGTCCATCTGGACTGTCATTGAACAATGGGATCCACAAGACGCCACTGTCCGCATATTTGTTAACAAAGGGATGATACCTGTCTCACAATAACTATTAGGTAACAGTGACTTCTCGAACAATGGCTTTGCGCAAACTGTTCCTCCTACTTGGCCTTTGTGTCTGTGTTTGTCTGAACTCGCAGAATGTCTCACTTGGTGACTTGAAGTCCAGTTACAGATTCAACTTGCAGTGGCAATCCAAGGGTTACTTGAAGATCAGAGTTACCTACTATTATTGCAATACATCGGCCACCTTTAATATTGAGTCCCGGTCCTGATCGGGATGTCAACCATGCGCACAGAGAAATTCAACCCAACCAAACTGAATTTGCTCACCAATATGACATATCCCAACTACTCAGTGGCAAAAACACCCAAATAGGTGCTTTACCTCTTGATTTATGGAAAAATCTGGTACATCTAAGGGTAAATAGGCGACCCCCTACCCATTGAGGTGTTCGTGGTGGCAGAAGGAAACAACGAAAAATACAGGTGTGCTCAGTTGAACGGCGGAAGCAACTTTCCACTGAGAAAAGTGGAGTCTGTTTGCCAAATCTGAGAAACATGGCGCCCACATCGAATCAAACCTACAGGTCTCTTCTCTGAATGTCCAGTCCATCCGAAATAAAGCTACTGACTTTGTGGAATTTGTTCTCCGAAACTTGGTTGAAATCTGGGGATGATATGACAGTTGTTGAGTTAACACCAGCTGGTTACACTTTTAAACACGTCCCAAGACCTCACAAAAAAAGGAGGAAGGGTCGGACTTCTAATTAATTATCATAATTACAGGTGATTTCAACATTCATGGTGACAACCCTCAAGATTCTGCTGCCGATCGGTTCAACACCCTCATCATGTCATACGGTCTAGTTCAACATATCACTGAGCCAACTCATCGCCATGGACACTGCTTAGATCTGCTGATCACGCGTGAAAATGTTTCACTAATTCTGGACCTTCACCTTCATCCGGGTCTCTCTGACCACTTTGCTATTGTGGCTAAACTTCAACTTAATCAACCAGCTTCTCCCACCACAGTGATATCCACCCGTCGATTGAAGTCGATTAACATCGAAGACTTTCGTCATGACGTGGCATCGGCATTTACTCAAATCAACCTCGAGAGTGTCGACCTCGATTCCTGTGTTGGTAAATATCAGTCAGCACTTGGAGGTTTGCTGGACAAGCCTGCCCCCTTCGCACCCGACGTGTTCGAGTACGAACAGACAAACCGTGGTTCAATGAGGACATTCGTGCTGCCAGATGCACTCGACGACAACTTGAACGAAGATGGCGTCGTTCCAAGCTCGAAATCCACAGGCAGAATTACAGTATTGAGAGACGCATTGTGACTGAGTCAATCAGTAAAGCAAAAACTGCTTTTTATTCTTCTCAAATCAATGAGCGCTCAGGAGATCAGAGAAAACAGTTTTGCATTGTCAATAAATTATTGATTAAGAGTAAAAAGCCCATTTTACCATCTTCTGAATCTGAAGCCACTCTAGCGACACACTTTTCTGAATATTTCGTCAACAAAATTCTTAGCATACGCACCACAACTTAGTAATGATCCTTTGTGTTATTCGCACGAGGCACGTCTTGCTGTTTTTCAGTCTGCCAGCGAGACTGAAGTTAAAAAGTTAGTTTTGAATTCCCCATCCAAATTTTGTGAGCTCGACCATATTCATCCTAGTCTGTTAAAGGATTGTATTGATGAAATTGTTCCCTTTATCACCGATATAGTAAATAAGTCCTTCACCACTGGTACCTTTCCCGAGTCTCTTAAGGTTTCTTGTGTTCGTCCTCTGTTGAATAAAGCTGGCTTAGACAAGGACGTGTTCAAGAACTACAGACCAGTCTCCATCATTTTTTTGTAAAATAAAGACAATCGAAAGAATTGCGTCCTCAAGATTGTCTGCTCTGATGCGGAACAATGATCTCTTGGATACTTTTCAATCTGCTTATAGGCCTAATAACAGCACTGAGACTGCCCTGTTGAGTGTTCAAAATGATCTCTTGAATGCATTAGATCAGCAAAAGATCACTGCTCTTGTCCTCCTTGATTTAAGTGCAGCTTTCGACACTGGACCACACCATACTGCCGTCTAGACTCCATGATATTGTTGGCCTGCGGGGTTTAGCTCTTCAGTGGTGCCAGTCTTATCTTGAGAGCAGGCAGCAGTTTGTGCGTGTAGGTAACGCTACTTCTAATTCCGTCTCTGTCGATTTCTCTGTACCACAAGGCTCTGTTCTAGGCCTTCAATGGTTCACTTTGTACATTTATCCGCTGACAGAAATCATCTTGCGCCACAAATTACATTATCATATGTATGCTGATGACAAACAATTATATCTGACTTTTAAACCCTCTCAATAACAAGCCGATTCTAGCATCTCTCAAATAGAGACAAGAATTTGTGAAATTCACCAGTGGATGCAAGATAATTTCTTGAAGTTAAATGATGATAAAACAGAATTTATGATGATAGGCTCCCACAACTACTTTTAAAAGTCAATATTCCCTTCATTAGTATATTCTCATATCACTCCAGTTAGCCAAGCCCGTAATATGGGTGTTATTTTTGATTTTTCATTGTCACACAAAAGTCAAATCTCCAATATTGCTCGTTTCAGCTTCATTTCATATTCGCAACATCAGCAAAATCAGAAAATATCTCAACCGCAACTCAACTGAACAAATCATACATTGTTTTGTTACGTCGAGGCTAGACATGGGGAATTCCCTTTTGTTTGGTCTTCCGCAAGAACAACTCACCAGGCTCCAACGTATTCAGAACACTGCTGCACGTGTGGTCACATTAACCAGAAAATCCTCCCACATCACCCAAATTTTGAACAATCTACACTGGTTACCAGACTTCTCTCGGATAATCTATAAAATGATGTTGTTGGTTTACAAAGCTCTAAATGGCAAAGCCCCGGGGCTTTGCCATTTACCCTTCCGCACTCTCCGATCCAGTAACAAGCATCTACTACATGAGCCAAAATGACACCGCATTTGCGGAGACAGGTCATTCTCTGTAGCAGCACCTCGTCTGTGGAATCGGCTACCTATTCACATGAAAACCTCAGAAACCATCCAGTCCTTCAAAACAGCTCTCAAACTCACCTCATGTCGTTAGCTTTCAATTAATCCCTTGCATTTATGTTTAATTTGTTTTTCTGCTCTTCCGTTGCTTACCTTAATTTGTTTAGTTTGTTTATTGATTCATATTGATTTTGTTTACTTATTTTTGCTGCTGTTTTGCTTGTATACAATTATGTATAGCGCCTTGAACACCTCACGGTGGATATGTTTGCGCTTTATAATTGTCCAGTATTATCAATATTATTATTATTAAAACTGGCACTGAGAAAGAAACGTGTACAAAGTCTATGGGATTTAGGCGACAAAAAGAAGTAAGAACTAGATTTATGTTTGTGGACAAACACAGGGCTGTTTCGGTAATTTTTTGTGACGTGTGACATGTAAAGTTTCCAGTATAAGTTCCATCAAGGAAGGATGTGTAGTTCTGTTTATAAATGATTTATAAATGGTAGCATATAATATGTGATTACATTCTTATAGGGCTTTGAATTATGACGTCACATGTCACGTGATGACGTCATCATGACGTCACTTCAACTTTCATCTATAACACATCCCGGCATAGGTACATACAAAGTTTCAACCCAATCGGACTTGCAGGCCTTCAAAATATGGGTTTTTTTATATGACGTCATATGTCACATGATGACGTCATCATGACGTTTAGTTAATTTTCATCTATAAGACATCCCGGTCTAGATACATACCAACTTTCAACCCAATCGGACCTGTAGTTCTGGAGATATAGCCCAATCTGTCAGATCTAGTCGAATTCTGGTAGAAAATGGTCACAACAGAAAAATCGCATATTATGTGACGTCACGTGACTCGTGATGACGTCATGATGACGTCAATGTTCGGCACACAACTTCAGATGCTGGTCTAAGTGTGTGCCAAGTGCCTTCCACTGTAAAAACATGTACAAATGCTATGAGGAATGGCTGAAAAAGAAGAAACAAAAACAAAAACAAAAACAAAAAAATTAACGAAAACAAAGGCTGTTTCGGCTGGTTGCCGAAACAGCCAAAAACTAGAGATATTATGTCTGTTTGCAACAGAACAAAGGGCTTTTTCGCAGTTAAATACATTTCAGAAATATTTTACGCCTTACTCACAATTTGCCAAACAAATTGTAAAAAAACAGAAATTAATTTAGTATGTTTTGTTTGTTGCTTTAACGTTGGTATGGTTTCCCTGAACGATGTCATACGACGACGTCATCTTGATAACACTTGTCAATACACATTTTTGCTTTGTAGTCTTGTTGGTTTGTACCAAGATTGAAGTCAATCCGATGAAAGGAAGACTGTTAAATTTTGGCACGCCGTGAATGTTTTTTTTTTTAAAGAAAAACGGAATATTAGGCCGTAAGTGGGGGTTTTCATCAAGACTGAACGAGGCTTTTTTTTCTCTCTTATCTCAAGATTTTATCTCCTTTGAGCAGTTCAGCACCAGATGAATGCTTACCACCAGCAGTGAACAATTAGTATCGCTTGACTTAATGTCTTGTTTGGCATGCCTGAATCATTCTTTAGTGGTCTAAACGTACCTAGATTTTTCATCAAGTAAACATCAAATGTAATATTCGTTTTTGCCGGGCAATGAAACCAAGTTTTCTTTCTTTGATCATTGAAATTGATTGGCTAAATTGACGGCTAAATAGGGTGATATTAGGTAAGTAAAATTAATGCTTCCGGTTATGCGCGAATGATCCCATGATCTTGACATCCCAGGAGGCACATTTTAAGACCAATATAATGCAATGTGTAAAGACCGGGAATCATACCTTATGAGATATGGTTTCCTCATTAAATATTCATTACGTCATTACAAGAGAATTACGTAATTAAGAATGGCTCTGGATATGAACATGTAACGTGTGATGCCAAACAGCTAGACCGATCTCAAGATATATATTATTAGGCCTATATATTTTAGTCACTCTTACGTAACACACGATAACGTCATAATGACGTCATATTACTTTTATTTATAACATTTTCCTGTCTATACAGGATGGCCCCTACAAAAACGGAACAGCATACTTCCACTCAAACCACCTGTACCAATAGATGAAAATCTTTTAGAAGAAATATAATACCAAGATCTCTAGATTTGTTTCTGTAGTTTTTGCTGCAGAGCCTATTTTGCGAAGCACACATCTTTCATGTTGGTATTATTACATTACAATTCATCCCTCTATCAAATTAAGTCAAATTCGCGGGCGCGGTTTAGTAATTCATCGGGACAAAATGAATCACGACTTTGTTTCACACAAAAAAATAATATGCTCTAGAACAAAAAATACTTTATCGAATCGGGCGATCTTTGTATCATTTTTCTTTAAACAGAGTTTCCGGGGGGTTGAGAGGGCGGCACCCTGTATACCTAACACGTTTGAGATCAACCGGTCCAATAGTTTTATATTAATGATCCGCGCATCGCATCTGTTGCCTTTACGCGGTCGATCCCCATATGTTTTATGTTCTTAAAAAAAGTGAACATTTTGTGCATTTTTAGACGATCTCTAATGACCCCTGGATTAATGATGACCCATTGATGACTCCATCCAAGTGACATTAAAATCTATCAAATTCTGTAAACAAAGAAACATTTGAAGCTTATGTGAACAATGACCTCTAATGACCCCTACATGACCTTTGACCTCAGTAATCCGATGAAGAATTGTGTCTTCCACCCGAGGGTCAGTGCATGTAAGTTTCATCATAATCCATAAAAACATGTACAATGTTGTAAACTTTCCCCAAAACTTTCCCAACTTTAACTTTGCTAATCAATTATCCTTGTGTTCAAGTTTTGTGGAATTCATGGGAATGTTTAAGAAATGAATGCAATTCCGACAGTTCTGTACGGACATATGGTGATACATAATTTAGCACTGGTTATTGTCTCCAAAAAACTTCGTTCAGGCGACACAAAAACTGTAAGAAATTAACCTTACAATGGATGTCATGTGACCCCGATGACGTCACGATAACAACCCTTTTCTTCAGATTCAGACGATAGACTATGCAAAGGTAACTTTAATGTATCGTATATTAAAAACTTCCCAAAGTGGTTGGTAGAATGAAAACGTGTACAAAAACCTATTGGGAAATGTGGAAGAGGAAAGAGAAAACTAAAGGAAAACTATTAACGGCTGTGTGCTTTAACAACTTAAATAACAAGGAAAACACTCTTGACAAACACAACAGCTGTTCGAAATTGAAATTGGAAACAGTTAAAAAATCTTAACGAAAAAAAGCTGAAATTGGTAAAAGCTAAGAGAAAAAAATCTTAACGAAAACAATGCAAACGCTTCACTCACATTGAAGACGCATCACTTAGGCCTATATATACTGACGATCAATGAAAACGCATCACTAAGCAAATCTGGTACCTAAAAACGAAACACGTCCACACGATGCAGGTTGTGCGAGACGTCTTAGGGCTAAACCAGGTCTACAACATGTTAAGAGGCATTTGGAGGTTAGGGTTATCCGTCGCAAAATGAAAAGGAACACTCAGGGAAATCATGATAAAACAATGGGTTGAAAGAGTAGTTACATTGCGAGTAAAATAAGTTTTTCTCCAGTATTTCTTAACTACAGTGACACGAAGACAAAGGAATGTCTGCAATAGGTATGTTAGGTAGGTCTGGGTATGCTTTGGGGGTTTGAGCCCAATACAATGTCACTAGCAGAGAAATTCAAATTGCCATTTTGTCCAAGAGGGTCACGGTGAAGCCTATGGTTTCAATAGAACTTCCTTAATTGTATGTAAGTGATGCATTTTCATTGTAAGTGAAGCGTTTTAATTTTCATATAATTATAAGTTGTGCTTTTCATTGCGTTTTCATTGACCGACAAGTTTCGGGGTTTACTATTTAAACAGTGAACTAGCCCTCACTGTCCGGTATCAAATTTAAGTTCATGCATGCAATTACAATACAGATGACGAAAGAAGAGGATACATTGTCATTAAAATGGCGTACATACAAGATATTTTCTTTTAATGTTGCAAAGTGCAAACAGTCGAAGCCTTTGTCGTTTTTCAATGTCAGATCCACTCCCGTCCGCTCAATCAGCAGACAAAAAATGTCTTTCTCCGTTGTAAAGGAAGGTTCGCCCTGCCAAAGGAGATTAAAAATAATAACTAAATCATAAAAAAGGCTAGGTCTCTCGGCTATATTGTCAATTACCACAGGGAGTCGACCAATATTATAGAGTTGAAAAATCAACATTCTTATGTCCAAGAAATAATTATTTCGGTTCATCTCTAAAGTTGCTTCTGTTAAGGAACGGCACTTACATCTCTAAAAGGCACAACGTTCATAGCTGTTTTCTTCTTATGCATGCTCATCATGACAAGATGAAGACAGGTGTTGTGATCTTTGTCCTGGACGTTAACATCAGCGCCGTTTTCTAGCAGAGCCTTAACGCACGTGACATGTTTCTTGTCCACGGCAAGATGCAGTGCCGCAAAACCTGGGACGGCTTTGAAGTTTTTCTCACACCTTTCCTGAGAATAGAAAAACATGAATGAGCGATAATTAGATAATTCAGACGCTATCTAGTTATAAAGCATTCTACCCGAATCGCTAGGAGTGCAGATTTGGACATGAAGAGTTGATTTCTGAAAGAATGATGTTTTGCGTTCACGGGATTTAATGGCTTAATCTGAACAGCCTGCTTGTTTTCTGCGTCTACGGTATTATACAGATTGCCAATCACAAGGCCAAAGGTATAATGTAAAACAGTTGAGGGAAATCAGTGGGGAAAGCTGAAAAGGACCTAATTTTTGTGATTATTTGATAGACCTGAGCGGAAGCCGTGTAGTACCACCCTCACCTGTTTAATGAGTGTCAGCACTACGTCCGTATGGCCCTTTAATGCGGCCAAGTGCAGTGCTGTATGTCCAGGACCAGTCGTAGAATTTACTAGTTCTGGTGCGACCTCTAGAATCCGCTCCGTTGCACTACAATGAGAAAAACTATCAACGCTGAAAGTGTCGTTAGTGTCTCGGGTTTTTGTGTGTAAACTGTATTTCATTTTCAATTAATGTGTTTGTTACGGGTGTATTTCACATTTTCCATAGTTTGCGTACCGTTTGTTTTCAATACCATTCAATTACAAAACACTACTCGATGTGAACTTCAGAATTTTTTTTTTTTTATTTCCGAAGGTGTTCAAAAGGTGTGCTTAAATATAACTGGATTCCAATATCCAACTTTATAATCTAAACGAATGGCCTGGTGCTTAAAAAGGTGACAAAACTTTAAAATTGAACGATAAAAGAAAAAAACTAATTTCAACAAATTTGTGTGAAATTCATATTCAAATTGAATGTTTTTACCGCTAAATATGAACGGCTTTACTCGGGAAAATTGGAACGTATATGCAGCAAGAGAAAGGAAAATTATAAACGAAATACGATCCCCAAAATGAAATAAATTGCACCAGAATAAAACAATTAGCTTAATGTACTAACAAGTTGTTTCCATGATAGGCTGCAAAATGTAGACAGTTCATCTGATTTACGTCCTTCGAGGTGCGGTCCACCTGCGGATGTCCCACCAACAGCTGAATTATTGGCTTCCACTCTTTAATTATTGATATGAACAGCGGTGTATTTCCACAAACTTCCTGTAGGTATAACAAATACTTCGTAAATAGCTTATTTCTTAATATAAGGTGGAATATCCGTGTGTTTTGTTTTGTATTCATCTCACCTACAGGTATGACAGCCCGATGGAGTCATTATATTTCCAATGTTTCCAAAAACAGCTGTGTATGTTTTAGAAAGCAGCTTTTCATGTTTGTGGCCTTTGCGAAACAAAGCTTTGGGCTCCTGCTCCCTTTATTTCAGTCAGTTATAATTAGCTTTACAAAGCCGGTCCGACCCGGGAGGGAGCGCACTAACATAAATTGGCCAAGATATTAATATCCAAAAATACATGGTAAAGAAACTTGGATATTATTGCGTGTGTGGCAGGGCCAAATTTAACTTTTTCTTTCAATGTATTTTTGTATGCTTTAGTATAGGAGTAGCCCCCTGAGCAAATCCAGCGTTTTTTATTAGCTTTCCTACTTCCCCCTGTCCCAAGATTATGTGCCCTGCCACCCTGTAAGACCACAGACCCCTCATGGTCAGTAGCAGACCAGCGGCAGTAGAGAGAGGACTGTGCATTATAGTTCCTCTCTTTCCCCCTTGATTTTCTTGGGTGCGCTTTGCCCTGTGTGAGTGTTTATCTGCTCGAGTTATTGGTGAGTTTTGATATGTTCTTCTTTGTATTTTCTCATTAAGTGTATTATTAAGATGTTAGAAGTTTTGAAAAGTCTTAGCATTGTTCAGAGTTTTGACAATTTATAAAGTTCATGAGCAGCCTTTTGTGATTCTAAGTTACCAGTTGAGTTTAGTGACTTGGAGAATTTTTGCTTCTTTTTAATTTGATGGATCCTGATAGTTGGAGTTTGGGGATTTTGTAGGAAAATTATGTTGTCACAAGAAGGTTGATTGTTGACTTGGTTTTCTGTGTTTTATTTCTGCATGGATTTCTTGACTTATTTTACTTCAGTGGTTGATACATGAAGATGCATTGCATTGCATTTTGATTATTAGATTAATTGTTGATTTGATTCTTTTTCTTTAGACATCTGATTTCAGTATTTTGGATGGTGTTTTCTTCATTATCTTTATTGTTTTATTGTACATGTATAAAGCCAAGAGGAGTGGTTTTCCCACAGACTTCTTACTGATTAGTTTGCCATGTTTATTCATTAGTTAGACTTGTCCAAGCTGATAATTTACTGTAGACTTGCTTTTCCTTTATTTTGTATTTAGCCACCTGTTTCATTTAGTTAATCCATATCTGTTTGGACCTGTGCAAGTTAACTGTTCCGACATCATGTCAAACCAAGACTCAAGCCCTCCAAGTTCGCCGTTCCCATGTGCGCAGGTTATTCCTGAAACTGATTTGTCTGACTCAGACTCGTCTGATAACAGTCAAAAATCTCTCTTCAATAGTCGTCTGGCCCATGAAGTGCAAACTTCAATAAGTCAGATCTCATTAGGAGACACAAAAAGTAAGGATAAACCGGCACCCAGAACAAGAGACAAGCAACAGACCAGTAGAGACCACCGACTAGAACACGAGGACTACAAATTTGTCCGAAATCTAGCGGTACCTCTCCAACAAATGGTTTCAAAGCGAGTCTCCATGAACAAACAAATCAACTTGCTGGAGAACGCAGTCAGAAACAAGAACCCACCGAAGTACCTCCTGAGCCAAGTTCCAGTACCTACTCCACCCAAAGGCCATCGAATTCAATCGAATTTGGCGAACGTGTGGAAGGAGGTAGCCATGTCAGCTGCACTCGGGCGAGCAAGACTCAGCCTACGGCAACTACAGGACTGGAAGGAGCAAAACTACCGTTCTTTCGAAAGACAGAACCTCGAGGCCCTGGACCAGATCAAGGGCCATCTCCTGACCAAGGGGAACATCAACATAGCCAAGAAACTGCGCGCCCACTTCCTGCGTGAGCGGTCTACCAAGCAGCCAACCAAGCAGCGCCGCTAAACCACCCCCGGTCTCCACTAAACACAAACGGCTCTTTTCAGAGCCACCACAGCTTCCAAAAGAGATTGATCAATGTGTTTACTCTTTATTTATTATAATAATTACCACAACAATTATTATTATTAAATAACCATGACTAGGAGAAACATTAGTTCATTCCACAAAAAAAAGGAAAATTAAAACATAAAGCCAAACGATTTGCCCATTCATGTTCAAATCTCCAACAGCTGTCCCAAGCTAACCAACGAAAAAAAATAGCCAACCAAAATGAACAATTCATAACCAACCTCTCAAAGCTATCACTCTCACCTACCGAGAAAATAGCTTTAGGCAAAGGTTTAAACTTTGTTCCCACCCCGGCTAAACCAACCCGTCTCTCACTTATCCAAGATATAAACAAATATCAAAGACGAATAATAATTGCATTCTTGATGCACAAAAAAGTTCTAAAGAAGAGGCCCTTCAAACCTCCATCAACCTGGCAACCCAAATCCACTCAAAACCCCACACTTGAGAATTATTTGGAAGCTATCAAGATGGAACTCGCCCATGTCAGACTGAGAAAACCTCAGACAAACATGTCCCAAGCTGAATTATCAGCAATACGCAAACTCAAAAACAACCCATCTGTTGTTATCAAGCCTTACGACAAAGGCCGAGGCATTTGCATCATGACTATGAAAAAGTGGACAGGGATTTGACTCACGAAACCGCACTCAAGGTACACAGCGCCCTCACCGACATGATAAGAAACAAACACATCGACAAACATACCTTTGCCTATCTTGACCCACTTGAACAACCCACGAACTGCCCTACCATGTATTTTCTTCCAAAAATACACAAGACTCCCCCACCGGGTGAGTCTTTTGTCGGTAGACCCATCATCAGCGGTTGCACGAGTCCAACAGCCAAGATATCCGAGTATGTGGATTATTTTCTCCTTCCAAAAGTATCCGCCCAACCCACTTATGTCCGTGACACCACAGACATTTTGCGGAAACTAGAAAAGGAAACCTTCCCACAAAACTCACTCCTTGCAAGCATCGATGTAGTTTTCATGTATACCAACATTCACCAGGCAGAAGCCATTGAATCAGTATGCAAAGCCTACGAAAAAACCAACCACAACTACGCCATAACCAAACCCCCTTCAAAACACATCCGCACTCTCCTGGAACTCGTTCTGGGCCGCAACTATTTCCAGTTCGGAGGAAAATTCTTCCGACAAAAAATAGGATGTGCAATGGGATCTGTGGCCAGTCCAGAAATTTGTGACATTACGTTACATGATTTTGAGTTACAAATCTCAGCCCTCACAGACAGAATCCTGTTCTGGGCAAGATTTACAGATGATATACTTATCGTCTACAACGGCCAACTCGAATTTTTCACCCAATTTGTTCACCAGTTGAATCAATTGCATCCCACCCTCAAATTCACATTTGAGGCATCTGAAACTTCCATCACATACCTGGACCTTACCATTTTTAAAGGCCCGCGTTTCCTCTCCACGGGTACCCTAGACACACGAGTGTTCACGAAACCTACGGAAACATATCAGTACTTGGAAAGAACATCATTCCATCCAAACCATGTGTTCCACGGTTTTATCAAAGGAGAAATCCTACAATATGCCAGAAACACAAACAATGAGGATGACTTCTTACAAAAAGTACAAAGTTTCGAAGAAAAACTACTGAAGAGAGGCTACAATTAAGCCGATATTCACAAGTGCAAGCAATCCATCGATTTCTCACAAAGGAAATCTATGATTCACGCAGAACAAGTGAAAATCCAAAAAGGACTTCCCCTCGTCTTCACCACAACTTACAACCCCCATGTAAAACACATGGACATCAAGCGTGCTCTCTCCAGACACTGGCATCTTATCTCAAGCAACCCAACTTTGAAGGAAGTTTTCCCTAAACCTCCTCTAGTTGCCTATGAGATAGCTGAGAACATCAAGAAGAGACTTGTCAGAGCCAAACTCAGCCATACGGCAGACAACCAATCCTCCACAACTGAGAACGAAGATAACACACTTGATATCCTAATTTCACTATTGGATGAACAAATCCCATCCGAATGAAGTTGTAATCACAAATACCGGATAATTTAGACGGAATCTTTTCCTCAAAGTGAGTTCCATTCAACTCATTAACCCATACCTATGGATTCTTTGAATCTAGCGGCTGATGAGTCCCCGAAGGGACGAAAATGCATTCCCGCAATTGCCCTCAGGTAAAACCTAACCCACCCCACTGCCTGGGTAAACTTGGCTACGGTCAAAACTTCCATTGGTTTCTCCCACTTGTTTCTATCCAATTTTTAAGACCCCTTAATGTGTCTTAATTGAAGAAATGAACCACACAATATCACACCATCGAATAACTCAATGTGTTGTTCTTACGCACATTCTTTATTCACAAGCCAATCTATAGGAGAGGCGTCTCTGAATGGGATAGAGCCATCATTTCTCTTATATGGGGCCACTGTTTATCTCGCTCAATAAATATTTACGAGAGATTTTGGTGTTCTTGGCAAGACTGTATAGCAGGTCCACACGGCATTGCTTATATTACTTTAGACCTAGTGTAGCTTGACTTTGTTTGCATTGTTTACTGTTTCTTATTATATTCTTTACTCTCTTATCTTGTTAACAGACTTCTGCCAGAAGTGTCTTGAAAGATCCATTATATAACACACCGTGTTCGTTTGAGTCTTTGGTTTTTAGGTTTAAGTTTTGGTTTTAGGGTTTAAGTTTCTTTATGTTTCTTTAAGTTGTTGGTTTTAGGGGTTAGTCTTTGCTCTTATTCTTGATTTTCGTGGTCTTGGTTTTATCTGGTCATTTTGAAAGTTCTTGTCAATAAATTCTTTTTGTCCTTTTTGTTCGAAATCTAGAACTTGTGTCCCTTGTCCCTATTAATTCAATGTCCTCGCGACTTGTCCCTTCAAAGATCCCAAGTTTATTTTAGTTGTAGTCGTTTTTCCAGGTTACACATGCTTTTATCCTGCTATCTAGCTTTTTATCCATGCATATGTTTTTGTGGTATGTCCTTTTTCTAGAGGCATTTGTTATCATTTATTTGTAATCATTTATTTATAATCATTTATAAGCTACAATCCTGGCCAATCTCGCTGGGCCCCAACCCCCCGGCCCCCGTTCAGTGTTGTCTCTCATTGCGCGGTTTGTGCTCCATCAGCTGGAGAGAACAACATTGACCGGGGGAGTGGGTGACCGCGGCAGGCTCAGGAAGTGTCCCAACCATTTTGGCCGGGATTGTAGACCTGCCCGCCGCTGGACATGCTTTAATGGCCCTTGCATTGTACTTGGCGAGATTTCCTACGCAAAACGGATATTGGGATGAACATTAAATTAAATCTCGCCGTATCTCCAAAACTGGTACTCACTGGTGACTGCTGAGTCCATAAAAATTAGCTTCTAGTAGGCCTAACTGGTTTCTTTTTTTTAATAAGTACTTGTTGTTTTCTCAACAACTACAAATTAGTAACTGGTACATGTTGACTACAAGTTGGTAATCAGTTTCTTCAAGTGGTTTCAACTGGTAATTGTTGACCATATGGTAACTGGTTCTTTAAACTGGTTTCAATTGATACCTGTTGACTCAATAAGATGACAAGTTTGTAACTGGTTATTTCAATCAATTTAACCTGGTACCTGTTGACTCCATAGCAATTATAAATTGGTAACTGATTTGTTTAACTGGTGCCAACTTGTTCCTGTTGACTTCTTAAGAGTTACTTGTTGACAACTGGTTTGTTCAACTGGTTTCAACTGGTTAAATCCAACATATTCCAGATGAAAAAAACAGTTTTATTTGAAACCTGTATGAATAAGTTTGAACTTGTTTTGTTTTTATTAACTTGACAATAGGTCGTTTAAAATGGGGTCGATCGGGTAACTGGAAACAGACGTACGTTTTCAGGACGGCCCTACAAAATACTCGGAACGGTCCTGCTCAATTTGTAAAAACGTCTTTCACCCACCTTGCTATTGACATCGCAACTATTAAGCAGAAGTTCTTCAACGCACTTCAGGTTGCCCTTCAAAGTAGCTATGTGAAGAAGGGAGGAAGCATTTTTCAGCAAGACATTCACCTTGCTTCCAGCATCCAAAAGACACCTCATAACTTGTGGTTCGTTTCTGTCAAATAGAAAAAAGAAATTTGATCTTGTATTTTGTAAAAGTATTTTGATCTTGCCGGAGGTATTCCATGAACCACTGCTAATGCTCACCCGTCTACTGCAGACGTCAGAGCTGTGTATCCTCCCTTATCTTGTTGTTCCAAAGGGGCGCCATTGGTAACTAAGGCGACAACGGTATCCAAGTGACCACCATAGGCGGCTGCATGCAGTGGAGTCTGTCCTTCTCTGTTCTGGGACTTGACCTACAAAAGTGTTATTTTGGCAATTTCATGATACTTTATTCGTTTCTTATCCTGGACAATTTGTCTTTTTAAAGGATTTTTAATTATTGTTCAAAGCTATAAAATAAACTTGGAAGTATGAAAATTGCTTGAAGATTATGGTTTGCAATTATGTTGGCAGCACAATTGTCTTTATAATCTTTGGGTCTAAATATATGATATAAATAACCGAAACGGTCAAAAATTCAGACCCTAGTTCAGAAGTACAATACGGCATAGCAATTGTTCCCTACAATTAATAATTCAATGTAATAATCGTTATTGATAATCGCTTCACAGTTTTAGCTATTACCAAGCCAGGAGTTTTGCTGATGATTTCTTGCACTTTCGTAGTGTTTCCTATAGCCGCTGCGTGGAATAGATCGTCAGCACTAGTTTGTAAGCCAGGATCTTTGAAGAGATCTGGTGAAATGGAATATTCAGAATAATCTGTCGACGTAATTTTTAAAACAGCATTTTTTTCCAGCATGTAGTCATGGCTTAGTGATTAAGATCATTTCACCGGACTTATGCTCTGGTGTTTCAGAGGCAACAAAACTTTGGTTCGAGCCCAGGTCTGGACACTTAAGGTGCCCTTAAGCAAGGTACTTAACAACTATTGCTTCGTTCTTTGAACGGGACGTAAAGAACACAGTAACAATTATCGCTACTAGAAGGTGTTTGCCCATGGTGTTTCTGGTCTCCTGTTTAACTCCCCTGCTGAGTATTTTGGAGAAGAACCAAGTACCAAATAACCAAAACCATGAATGTTTAGTAAAGTTTTAAACAGCCACAAATTTTGTGAACATCCTACGTCTTCTACTTCCTCATTTATTACCCATACGCATCTAAATTTGGAAGTCAAATCCAATTATGATTTACATTGAAGGACTTGTTGTCATTATTTTTAAAACAATCAACGATAATGATTTACAAGTAATTTGGTTTAATAATAAGCATACCGCGATAATCATATTTGGTTTCCTTGTCGGTCCGGCCATTAGAACGGTTGTATTCATACTGCGTCTCACTCAGGGGGAAGCATGGTGCATTTGACCCGGCGGCCGTTGTACAAAAATCCTCACCTGTAAAGTTTACATCGTTATTAAATAATGAAAGGTTTGCGGATTAAACACCATTTGCGAATAATTTCTCAACTAAGAGAATGGTACTGAAAAGAACAAGAGTATACCTCTTGTTCTTTTCAGTACCATTCTCTCAGTTGAGAAATTATTAGTTTATACAACTCAACGTTCCGGTCAGTACGCTCTGACCGTCTTCAGGAGAGTGCCTAAACTCTAAGAATTTGTGGATTGCAAGTAGTTGGGATCCTAGAACAAGCTTGGTGCCCACTGAAGTGGAACAGTAGGGTTGCAGGCACAGTAGATGGAGGACCTAGGGTGTAGGAGACTCATCAGTCTAAGGTGGTAGCTGAGGACATAGGGTATAGGAGACCCATCAGTCTGGAGGAGTGGGAGCCAGATGTCGTTGAGGTGAAACCCAATGTCTTGCGGAACTGTGTTGTGCTTGCGGATCTCAATGGCTTCCCGTATGCGTTTTGGATGCCAGAACTGGATCCGTGCGATGAGTTCGGGCGCATCCCAATCAACTTTGTGGTCATTAATGTGGGAATGTTTGACAATGGCCAATTTGTCAAAGTCCCCTCGCAGTCCATGTGCTCTGTGTTCCTTGAGCCTAGTTTAGGCACTCTCCTGAAGACGGTCAGAGCATACTGACTGGAACGTCGAGTTTATACCTCTGGTTCTTTTCAGAACTATTCTCTTAGTTGAGAAATTAATCGCACATGGTGTCTCCGCAAACCTTTTTTCATTTAGTATCTCCACCATGCAAAGCCTCAAATCTTACTTAAATCATTGTTGGTATTTAGGGAATGATTTAGAAATGTATAGGTTTTTTTCGAGCAAGTTTAACAACAACTTATAATTTCAAGGGTTCTTACGGTTCTTTGTAGGTATTACTGCATTCAATTTCGCTTTTGTGCACGCTTCCTTTCGTTCTTGGCAATAAGGTTTTCCCATCCAATTTCGCAAATTGTTCATTCAATCCGACAGAATACATATTTAAAATTAGCATAAAAATACGAGTGCCGTTTCACACATAGTCCAGTTAAGTGAAAGTTCAAAACACTTCAGGTTATCTTTGTAAGCATGTGGTCTAAGGAATGGGAATGCGCACAGGCTATTTTATTTCGCTGTCCATTCTTTTAATCAGTCATTTTTGGAAAAGTTGATAGCACCCTCATGTGTCGGATGGAGATGTGACAGTGCGTAAACAGTGCGTAAGTTTTTCATTTAAATTAAGCCTAAGCTTTGCATTTCATCTCAGGAATCCATAAAAAACACAACATTATCTGCAAGATGTTAATATCAAAGTGGAGGGAGTAAGTGAGGATTTTGGATTGTTCTTGTAATTTGGAAAGATCGCGATCGCCAGCGCAACTCACTTGTCTTTACAACAGCCTTATAATATCGCTCTGAGTAAGAAACGCATGCCACGAAGTTCCTGAACTGAACACAAAACCAACGAATGCTTTCTTCAACAAGTAGGAAAGCAGATTTGTCTCAGTGAAAGGATCAATTCAAGCAAGCATTTTTACTTTGGCCACACTTGCCGAAGACAGTTTTGAGAAAATAATTTTGCAAGGTGCCATGCCTTGCAAGAGAAAGAGGGGACAACATAAAATACGTTGGTTATTATCGTCACCGACACCACGTACTGACACCTAGTTGCGCGTTAGTGCGCGGCACGCGCGCGTATTTTACCGAACCGGGTTATTTTCATTTTCACGAATTCACAGTGCGGCATTTCTGGCGCCCAGTTCGTTTTCACGAACTGACACCGATATAAATTTACCAGTTAAAATTATGTTTAATTACGTTTTTGTGTTAGCCCACAAGTTTACGGATGGATTAAATTCATGTCAAAACTTTCAAAACTTTTTGAAACGATTTATGTTGGTGGGTTTACCTATAACTTTTTATAAAATTTTTCACCCAGACCACCCCTAAAACGAAAGATGTTTCCCAAACTGAAAAGGTAGCCATTTTGGAAATGTATCCCTCCACAAGATGGCTAAATAGAGCCACGTTCGAACCAAATTGCCAGAGGGTCAGTGCCGTATGTCTTCAATTCCCCAATTCCAAGGTTCTCAGGACTCTCTGTAATATAGAAGAATTTGAGTGTACAACTTGTAATCATGAGCTGGGCGGATAGATTTTTGGCCTATTTACATGGTTTCACCCATACATAAGATCTGTTTCACGAACAGTGCCCCCTAGTGTCCGGGCAATAGTTTGATTTTAGTAATCTCCTTCCCCCCACCCCATTCCCCGGAACATAGTTACGCCACTGTTTGGCACAAATTGTTGTCCACCAATTTTTCAAAAATGTTTACAGAAGGTGCTTGGTGCCTTGAGTAGAGGCAATTGATACATCCCCACAAAATCAGTTTCGTCTTTCATCATTCAATTTCATAGTTTGATCAACCTCTCTAAGACATAGGTGATGAAAATTCATCAATACACATCGAAATTGTTTCAAGTGTTGCCAATTGGTAGCATTCAGAGTTCGAATTCGGCCTATTCTTCACTTTAATATATGCTTTGTCGTATGACATGAATTTACACGTAATCCCCATCCTGGAAGAGGTTCTGGGAAAAAATTGTTGGTGCACAAGTGTTCTCCTTACTGGATGCAAAGCACGGGTTTGGGCAGATACCCCTTGCTAGTGACAGTCATAAATTGACAACCTTCATCATAACTCCAATTGAGCGTTACTGTTTCACACGCTTTCCTTTCGGCATTACATCTGCGCCTGAGTTGTATCAGCGTATTATGTGTGACCTTCTCGTGAATCTGGATGGAGTAGTTGTCTACATGGATGATATTCTCATCACCGGCCAAACACAGGCAGAGCACGATCTTCGTGTGCATCGTGTCATACAAATGCTACCGAAGGCTGGCTTGCGGCTAAACAAAGAGAAATCGACGTTTTCTCAAGAGGAGGTTACCTTTCTTGGTCTACTGCTAGACAAGGATGGTATACGTGCTGATCCTTTTCAAAGATCACAGCAAATTTTCATAAGTCAAGAGACTCATGGGCATGGTCAATTTGTTGTCCCGCTTCATCCCGAATGCAACATCAGTAGCAGCCAAAAATCACCGATCTAACGTTGAATGGATGTGGGGAGCACAACAGAAGTCTGCATTCCGACAACTCGAGACACTCCTCACTAGATCGCCCACATTGGCCTTCTATGATCCCGCTAAACCTACCCATGGTCAGCACAGACGCCAGTAGCTATGGGCTGGAAGGATGCTTGCTACAGCAGCCAGAAGATGAGACATGGAAGCCAGTCGTTTACTGTTCCCGTACCCTGTTTTCTGCTGAGAGGAAGTATGCCCAATCGAGAAGGAGTTGTTGACCAGCGTATGGGCATGCGAGCGATTTTATGTCTACATCAGAGGACTTCACGTGACACTACAAACCGACCACAAACCACTGGTGTCTTTGATCAATTCAAAGGACCTCTGTGACGCACCACTGAGATGCCAGCGCTTACCGATGCGCCTCATGAATTTCCACTGTACTGCTGTCAACTCACCAGGCAAGACCCTAGTCGTTGCAGATACCCTGTCTAGAGCTCCAGTGCATACAGACCTGACAGCTGATGACAGTGATGATCTTGCAGCAGAAGTTGAAGTAGACATGAGGGTCACCAGGGGGTCACCAAGAGCCGACTCCGTGCAAATCAAGCCATATGGTGGCCTGAAATCGGTACTGACACCGCGCAGCACATTCAACAATGCAAGTTTTACACAGAAAAGCAACCAGCACTTAAGGCGGAACCCCAGGTGTCAACACCTTTACCCCGAATATCGCAACGAATCGCGTGCGATCTTGCGGCAGAGCTGAAAGGGAAGGTGTACTTGGTGATCGTTGACTACTACTCGAGATGGTTTGAGATTCATCACCTCGTGAAGACAACAGCCTTAACAGTCATCAACTTCATGAAAACTACCTTTGCACGATATGGGATCCCTGAAGTTGTTGTATCAGATAACGGCCCACAATTCCTGGAAGAGTTTCAACAGTTTGCAAGAGAGTTCACACTATCGCCAAGCAAATGGGCAAGCCGAAAAAGCTGTCCACGTGGCCAAGAGTATCCTGCGTCAACCAAATCCCATACGAGCTCTCACGACATACCGCGCAAGCCCACTTCCAAGTCTTGGTGTCAGTCCGGCAAGTCTGATGGTGTCAGTCCGGCAAGTCTGGGACTAGAATGCGCACTACCCTACCGATGTTGCCCAAGAACCTCCTTCAGAAAACAATCAACAAGACAAAGTTGCAACAAGCAGACGCTGCTTCCAAGTCCAAGGGAGAAGTCTACTTCAACCAGACACATGGTGCCAAGGCATTGGATCAACTGGAGATAGGAGCCCGGGTGAAGATCAGAACAAAGAGAAAACTTGGTCCAGTCGGAGAGGTCCTACGTAAAGCAAAAAAACACACCGTTCTTACATAGTGAGAGTAAATGGCGCAGAATATCGTCGGAACAGGCGGCATATTGTCCGGATGCCACAACCACCACCTGAGCCATACTTCGAGATCCAACTGGAGGATCCAGTCCAGCAAAACCCAGATGTTCAGCAACAAGGAATGAGACAGTCTCAGCGAATGATGAAACCACCAGCATGGCAGCAGGATTACATCATGGACTAGAACTCTTAACTGTCACCACTCAATCACTCAATCACTCAATCACTCATACTCTGTTAAATCAATCAATCTTGCATTATCTCACACTCATCTCTGAATTCATATTCATTCTGATTTAATTCAAGAAATCTGCTTGAACCAAGAACATTGGAATCTAGGAGCTGATTTGGAACACAACATATAGCAGACTCTTTCTAACATTGAACACTCAGACTCAATCTTGTGCATTGTAAATGTGTTTTCTTAACCAGTTTATTTCTGATCTAGAAAAGGGGGAGATGTCGTATGACTATGTCGTATTACGTAATCGTAATAAAAGAGGGTTCCAAGATGGCATCCCGCTATGAACGAGTTTGACAGATAAATGCAGTGAGTCCGCTCCAGTTATTTCCCTATTTAACGCTACCCAAGATATAACATACTTTTGTAAAGTAAATTAGTCTGGTGTGTGCTTAAAGAGGTTGTGGAATGCTTAAAGACATCTCCGTCGGGTATATGTAGCCTAAGATGTGATGAAATAAAAACGATTATTGTTTCTGTCATGAAATGAATACAAAAGGTACGTTGAGAGCTGTTTTTCGGGTTCTGTTTCGGGCCGAACGTGCAATTTGTGTGAAAGTCGTCATTTGGGGCATCAAACCAAACATAGCAAAATAGTGACGTAAGAAACAGGACTCCCGATACAGCGTAGTTCCAGCAAAACTTTTTGCAAATCACTTGACGTTTTAGTAGTGTCTATTGATTATTCAGTGTTTTAATGTTTACACAGCATTTTATTTATAGATTGTGGAACATTCTTTTGTGTGTGTTACTAACGGCCAACCATTATAAGAAACGTCTATTACAGCAACATCGTTCACGCACGCTATGTTTTTAGCATGTAAGGCAAGCTGGAGATTCCGGATGTACTTGTGCCGCCGGCCCGGCCGCGGGGATCGTAGATTTTGACGCCGGTAAAGTTTGGGATTTCAAAATAAATTCGTTGTTGATACGTGTACGGGTAGCGAACGCACTATGCCAAAGCAAACCTATATGCCTATAATTTTGTCAGTGGCCGGCTGTAATCACACCACATTCTGTTCTGCAATAAATTTCCAATTTTCCCGGCCGGGTGCCAGCATGGAGGAATAAGAATCCTCCGTAAAGTGCCATGCAGTTTGTCCAAAAAGATGAGATCGGATTTCAGCCAAACGGATAGAGCGCTGATACATGCACTGTACATTTTTCACGGCAAGAGTCTTCTTCGCTCAAGAGATAATTTGGAATTGCTACACGACTGTACAGAAAACAATGGTGGTGCTGTACTGACACGTACGCCCGATCGCGACAGTATAAGGCGACCACGTGATGAGCCATTATCCCCGGCCGGCCCCGGCCTCCCCAGCCCGGCCCCATCCACAGAACGGGGCGCAGACGGGACCACACACCATTTTTTCAATGTAAGAGAGCTATGTTTTGTACAGCTTCAAAGTTCAGGTAATTCTGTCAGAATTTTTAAAAACGGACCAGAAATAACTGAGATATGATTTGTAGAGTGGCAGAAAATGTGTAAAGCTTAGAGCCAAGTTAATTGTGACGTCATATAATGGCACTAACGCTTAATCACTTTGTGTTAGTGACTGGGCAGAGCTTAGGAGCTCCGTGCGTTGCTGCATGCACGCGATTGGTTAGCCAAGTGCCATAGGTATAGCGCGCTATAGGTTTAGTGCATGTACATGTATGCGCGTATCCGTGCACGTGAGGGCACTACTCACGTGACGGGGAGTTGATGTTGCGGACAGCGAGCGAGCAAGAGGTGAATTACCTGTGCTCTACGTTTTTGGGAATGCTTATGCGCAAATTGTACATAGTCGTTACGCTGGCATGTATGGCTGAGTGTATAGCTGTACGTTGCTGACTGGCCTGCATGGTTGATGCGTAGCAGGTGTGCATTGCTTGTGCTACTGTACATTGTTTATGCTGTTGTACATTGCCTGTGGGGTTGTACATTGCTGTTGCTGGGGCGCATTGTAGACGTTGTGATGTATTGGTGACATTGCGGTGCATTGTTGTGCATTCCAGATGCTGTTACATTGCTGCTGCGTGCAGTAGACTTGGCTCATCTCTCCAATAATTCAAGGACCCAGATAATAGAGCAACCACGCCTATTAATTCAAATTACTGTACATTTAATGATTATTGATGAATTAATTATGGTCATTGTTGATTGAGGTTACCGACAATTCTGTTTCAGATGTCTCTGTTACAGGTTTATTGTGCAATTAACAGGGTTATTAACTATCATTCACAATCGGGCGGTAGATTTCCACCAAAACGGACCTGCACCCTTAGCCTTGAAGGTCGCTCTGAGTGATCTCTCGTCTAGGAAAGAGCCTTGGTTTGGGAAGACTATCTCATGGAGGTATCTTCACCCCACTAGGAGTCAGATTTTTCCTAACAAACTTGGGTTGGCCCGGGGGTTCCTGCCACGAATGGTGTCAGAAGTGGGATGATTGTGAATGATTAAGTTGATTTCTCTGTTGAATAATTGAATATCACATTTTGTTGTGATTAATTCTGTGGTGATATCAGTGGTGGTTTTGAGTATGACCGAAGGCTCGAAGGATCCAGTGGGTGCCTTAAGTGCAGAGGCCCTGGTGCTACAACTGCAAATGGCAACCCAATTTCTGCAGTGGGAAAATGAACTCATTGCGCAGAAATTGGAGGCTGCCATGGAGTTGCAGTCGGGTGTTTCCCCTACGGGAGGAAACATGGGCACGCCAGCTGTGAGCCGGCGTGTGCTCCATCGAGTTGATTCCGATGTTGAGTTTCGGTTGCCCAAAGAGACTTCTGGGTATGTCTCTGGAGCAACGGGGAGAGTGTCAGGCGCAGGTGTGGTGCCTGAGTTAGCCCCTAAAGTGGTGAGGGAGGTTATCCCAGAGCACAGTCGATGCCTATTGCGAGGGAGGCAGACGGTCCAAATGAGGATCTGTTGGTTATCCCCGAGGGTGGCGTGGAACAGGGTAAGGCGAATACCAATTCGTTCGTTGGTGATATGACGACGGTAACCCCTACACCTCTACATGGCGATCTGTTAAGTTTCGCAACTCGACCAGTCGAGGTGGAAGGCAACAGTTCAGCTAGAGTGGACAACTCGTCAGTGGGTCGTGTCCACTGAAACGAGAGTCATGTGTCCATAAGGATTTGAGTCAGACGGTCGAGCAGCAAACGTTACTAGCCCGAGAGCCTGCCAATTGCAAGGTGGTGAGGGCTGATGAATCTGAAACAGAGAAGAGGTTTTTGACTTTAGAAGAAAGTCTGAAGTCTGTGGCCATGCTGGTAAAGTCGTTGTCGAGTCAGATTGAGGGTAAGGGCATGTCGTCTCCCAAAACGCACAAGCCTTGTATCTTGAGGTGTTTCAAGTGTCGAGAGAAAGGGCACTTCGCCCGGGAGTGTAAGAAAACTCCGAGGAAGGATGGCACTCGGAAACAACAGTCAGCCCCGCATAGGATGCGCTGAAAGGCTAAATGGTCAGGGTCCAGAGGGTCCGGAGGGCGACTCAGTGACAGCGATGTTGGTGGAAAAAAGATGTACAAAAAGGGGGACGGGCATCTAGTTATAACTCTGCCCGATCCAAACATTGGTCCTCAATCTGGTGTGTTTGTGGATGGGATGGTGAGAGAGGCCTAGTGTCGATTTTTGATTGACACAGGTTCTACCGACACTTTGATAAGTAGTGCGGTGTACTACCAGATTCCCAAAGAGAAAAGGCCCGTCTTGGAGACGGAAGATGTTAAAGTGAAGCAGGTTGACGGTAGTCAATTAACTGTTCTTGGCATAGCATGGGTAGAGGTGCAAGTTGGTCGGACCACGCACCAAGTCAGGGCAGACTTCGCTGTCAGAAATGAAGTACTTTCTGGTGCCCGCAAGTGGAAATTCAGATTTCCAGTTGAGAGAGTGGAGGCTCATTGGTGAGCGAGTCAAGTGCACGAATGGTGCAGGCAAGCCCTTTGAGGTTTGTGGTGTAGTTTCTAACACTATAGTCATTGCATCGAGTCATGAGGCCGAGGTCCCGGGAATTATTGCCCGGAAAAGTGCCGACTGGTCGGGCCAGCCATGGTTGAACCGATTGAAGGTGATAGCGATTCAGCCAAGGAAGATTTGGTGTTGGCCAGATCTCTAGTTTTGTCTGAATCCGACGTTCCGGTACGGGTCTTCAACCCTGGAAGGGTGAAAAGAGTTGCCCGTGAGGGGACAGCCGCGGGAGTGATCTCCCAGGTTGAAGCCGGTTCAATTCAGGCTGAGTTGAACGTGGCGGCAAATACGAGGAAGGAGTTGCCCGGGTATTTGCAAGATCTCGTTGAGAGGGGTACAGCCAATGTTGAGGCTGTGTGTAACCGTGGTGATATCCGGAAGTCTTTAGAAGACCTCCAGTACGTATCGTCTAAGGTTGACCATGACAATGGGCACACGGATGTGGTCAAACATCAAAGAAGGCATGGTAAATGCTGGTTGGTCGTCGAGACGGCAATGCACACGGTGCGGCCGTGATGAGTCGGTCAGCGAGGATGAGGCAACTGGTGAGGTGTCGGAGGGGCAACCTCACAGTGGTGAGTTTTTGGCTGGGGGTGTAGCCGCCCATCCAATCTTGTCTCGAAGTGCTTTAAATGAAGCACAGTTCCGCAATAGCACCATGAGTTGGCTCATTAGGTTGAAGAAGGAAGGTGATTGTCGTCCTGAGTGCTAGACAGTTTCCCACTTGTCTGCAATCCGCAAGACCTATTGGTCGCAGTGGGACCAATTTGAGGTCCGGGGAGGAGTTCTGCATAGGAGGTGGGACTCCAATAACGGGAGGTCAGTCCGTTGGCTAGTGGTGGTGCCATCAAAGTTCTGTAAGGGAATTTTGTCTGAGTTGCACGGTGGACAATTTGGTAGTCACTTGGGGGTCAGTAAAACTCTGGCCAAAGTGAAAGCCACGTACCTCTGGCCAGGTATGTCTGCGGACGTACGGTCATTCCTGCGGGGGTGTGATGTCCGTGCCAGGAGGAGTTCGGCTGCTAAGAAAAGGCTTAAACCTTAGAGAAGTATCGAGTCGCTTGTCGGTAGAGCGAGTAGCGACAGACTTGCTCGGGCCATTGCCCATCATGGACAATGGTAATTGCTAGGTGTTGTGCTTTTTTCTGGTTGGTGTGCATGTTTTATTCTGTTTGAGTTCGGGAGTCCTGCATCTCGTCATCCTATGGTGAATGGGCTTCCGCCGATGCGCTAAACTTGGCATCGGTATGGTTATCCCGGCGGAACTAGGCTGGGGTTATCAGCTTGTCTTAGGAGGGACGAACCGGCCCAGAGTGAGAACGCAGCAGAGACCCAAACCGAAGGAGTCGACCCAACCCATGAGACGGTGGCCGTGAGTGAGTGTACCTAGACCCAGACGTAGCTGGATGGCAACAAAGTCGCCTCCCTTGAGCACGACAGGGTGTACTTCAAGCCGGTCCAGTCTTGGTGGACGAACGAGGACGAACCCAGCGTGCACTTTATTTAAAAAAATTATAAAGTTTCATTCAGTTTACTTTATAATTCTCAAAATTATCTTAAAATTCCTGCATTTGATCATAAAAAAGTTATTTCTAAAGGGGTTTATATTTTAATCTTTGTAAAATCAGTGCAAATTATCTGCAAAATTCTAGTGAATGTTTATTGAGCAAACATTGAGTCAAATCCTGTACGATCATTCCCTGTTAAATGTTTATTTAGGCAAAATTTAGTGTTCTTGGACAGGTACATTTGCAAGTAAAGTCGCCTAATGCTGTGCACAAAAATCTTATGAATATTTAGAGAACTGAAATTTGGTGTTCTTGTACATGTAATTTACTTGCACATGTAAAGGAAATGTAAGGCAAGCCCCCCCCCTTAAGTTTTATATTATAATTCAAAGAAAAAGTTCAGCATTAAAATTTATGTTGTAATTTAAAGAAGAAGTAAAGATTAAGTCACACTTTCCTTTTAGTTTTGTAAAATGGCTTAGAGATGGGGACAATGCTCTGCCACTGTCCTCTGACATGTGGCGGAATGTGTGTGTGAGCTTAGAGCCAAGTTAATTGTGACGTAATACCACAGCAATAACGCTTAATCACTGTGTGTTAGTGACTGGGCGGAGCTTAGGAGCTCCGTGCGTTGCTGCATGCACGCGATTGGTTAGCCCAGCGCCATAGGTTTAGCGCGCCACAGGTTTAGTGAATGTGGATGTATGCGCGTATCCGTGCACGTGAGGGCACTACTCACGTGACGGGGAGTTGATGTTGCGGACAGCGAGCGAGCAAGAGGTGAATTACCTGTGCTCTACGTTTTAGGGAATGCTTATGCGCGAATTGTACATAGTCGTTACGCTGGCATGTATGGCTGAGTGTATAGCTGTACGTTGCTGACTGACCTGCATGGTTGATGCGTAGCGGGTGTGCATTGCTTGTGCTACTGTACGTTCTGTTGGGCATTGCTGCTGTGTGCAGTAGACTTGGCTCATCCCTCCATTAAATCAAGGACCCAGATAATAGAGCAACCACGCCTATTGATTCAATTACTGGTAATTTATTGATTATTGATGAATAAATTATGATCATTGTTGATTGAGGTTACCGACAATTATGTTTCAGATGTCTCTGTTACAGGTTTATTGTGCAATTAATGGGGTAATTAACAATCATTCACAATCGGGCCGTAGATTCCACCAAAACGGACCTGCACCCTTAGCCTTGAAGGTCGCTCTGAGTGATCTCTCGTCTAGGGAAGAGCCTTGGTTTGGGAAGATTGTCTTCACCCCACTAGGAGTCAGACTTATCCTAACAGACTTAGGTTGACCCGGGGGGGTTCCCGCCACAATAGGGAAGACTGTTTTGGACAAATTTCTCTCTCCAAGATTGGTCATTTTGGAGAGAGAAATTGCCATTTTTTTGCCATTAATTTTTCAAGACCTCCTCAGCTCAGCAGAGTGAGTACCTGTCTATATTTGAAGAAACGATATCGCCATTTATTGATTAAGTTTATAGTGGATAGAGGTCATAAAAATTGGGAGTTTTTGTCACAAATATTTTCAGAGGTGCGTTCGTTTAGCTCACCATCGTCGACACGGGTCAGCCCCGTGCCGTTCGATTAGCTCTGACGTCATTCTCGGGGCTCACCCGGATCAGTCACCACAGACCCTATTCGTGGAGGAGAGTCACTGGTGGAAGACCGTCAGGCATGCGTTGTTCATTCCCTAGAAACGAACAAAATGGCAGCCGGACAGCAGAAGTCTCAAGTGGACTTACAAGTTGACTTCATTTGAAGACTAAAGGTAATCATTTATTGAGTTCATTGCGATCTTTGAGGCTATAATTTCAGCCCAACCTATTTGAGTTTGGCAATTGATTAAAAAGCAGTCAATCTCAACCTAAGGCCTAAAACGAAATGGGCGTTTTGTCAGTGGCTACGGCTAATGGCGTCACGTGAGGATCGTGGTGGCCCGCGGTTGAGCGTTCGATTAGCCCGGCTGTCGTGGCTAACCCTAACCCTTTACCGCGTCCACTCGGGTGAGCTAAACGAACGCCCCCCGTGTGGTTAGGACATTTCGCCTCTTTAGTGAATGAGGGCGCTGTTCATGTAGTTCATGTGGCTCATTTATGGCATTTTTAGATAAGTTTTTTGGAGTTAAAATTATATAAGAGTGTCCATGGGAAGAGATATATGGATAGCTGTGTAGTAGGACAGGGTGCACACAGACATAGGATTTTGATACATTATTTAGTAATTGTATTATTATTCTCTGTATTTATTTAGTCGAACCACTCAGTTGTTTTCAACACGTCAAAAGTTGTTTACAACACGTCAAAAGTTGTTTACAACACGTCACCACGTCAAATTATTTACACCAAGTTCAGTCACCAAGTTATTTACACCAAGCTTGTTACGGTAATTCATTTTCACCGTCATCACATGTCACCATGAACTAACTCCAATTTATTTCAAGTCACCGAACTTTGTCACCAATTTGTTCTTTCTCCACCAAGCCACAGTATTATTGATTGTAGCCACCAAATTGTCATCTGGACTGTCACCCCATTATTGAAGTTTGCCACTCCTGACATTAAGTCATCGTTCGAGTTAAACTGACATCTTAAATTAGTCGTCGGTGCGTCTCATTGCTGAGTAACATTTTCATTTTTTGACGATCTGTAGCGCGGAGGCTACATGAAAGTCTTCTCAGAAAAAAACATTCTTATCAGTGGGCTATGTGCCTTTTACCGAGGATGTCATAATGACGTTTGACAAAACAAAGAAATTATGATTAAATAGTATGGCATAAGACGAATTTCTTTGCTGAATTACACGGTTCGGCGTAGACGAGACGGAATCGAATATTCCTTGGCGAATATGTGTGCTCGTGGTTTGAATTTGCTCCCACAAAAATTGAAATTTTACAATAAAGAACGAAATTATATACTGAAATGTACTATATTATTTTTGCTGGACGAATTTGAATATTAAAATCGGTGAATTTGAATGATAAATATTTACCGGGAAAACCAAGACTATACCGGGTAGACCAATGGTGACTGTAATTTTAAGAAATTAACCTCACCGTAATTTATTGTTGTATTTGGAGCAGACAAAATCACGGGACCAGTAGGTTGGTTTACAGTTGTTTGTCTTATGTAAATGCCTTCACTGCCAGAGATGGTTGGTGCATATTGATCGCGTGGAGAATGAGGGTTGTATGGCGTCGTGGGAGTGCCACCAGGATCCCTCTCTGTTATTAAAGGGTTAATCAGAATATAGTTATCATGAGTTTTGACGTGAAAAACCTGCAAGAAGAGAGGGGGTAAAATAACAAAAATCCCGCAAGGGTAAAAGCATAACAAGCAGTATTTGCATTCTTAAATACTGCGGAATAAGTTACCAGTTATCCATGTCAAATTTGAAGATCAATATTTTTTCAAAAAGCTTAAGGCCTCCTCTACATGAAGTACAATGACCATAGGGTTAGGTTTTATATAAAAGTAGACACACACTAAAACAGGCTGTAATATTACTACAGACTTGCATCTAAGGGCGCTTAATTGTTATTACACTTTAACGTGTCCATGACGAAAAGACTAACCTGCCATGGCCACAGCTTGGGAGGTTTGCAACCAGAATTCAGAAAAATTTGTTTACCTGCAAAATAAAACAATATAAATAACTGATATGTTACTAACAGCGACAACAGTTGAAAAATCCTAGCGCCTTTCTCATGTAGTGACTTTAAAACAGTTTTAATATTAGCAGTTGCAGGTGGCAGATCCAGCACTGGGTGGGGGGGGGGGGCGGAGGACGCAAGGGGCAACTTATCCTACGGTGACATTTTGCCCAGTTTACCCCCGCCCTTCCGCTTTTAAGCATTATTACGAACAGAAAAGCCATACCCTATCGTTATTGGCTTAGTACCCAGAACATTGGACTTGCTACCCAACTTAGTACCCAACATATTGGACTTGCTACCAGATTTGGACTAACGGAGCAGTGTGAATGGTTATTAATCAAGAGAATGGAATATTTATATTTCTACCTTTATATTAGTGTACGCCTATAGTATAAGCACACACACGTACACACGCTTTGTAAATAAGCATTTTCATTTTCGAGAGGCTACAGCTTATTTTAATCCGTTCATTCGAAAGATACATAAACATTTAAATTGTTCTAATATACTAATTATTTAAGTTTCTTCATTTGTACAAATGAGCTACAATTGACCATATCTATGCGCTGAATTTATATGTAAATATCCGTCCAAATTGACTCGGTCATTTAATGTGATGCACAGCGTGATTTAATGTGATGCACAGCGCCGCGCCAGCAGATATTGGCGGACCGACGGACAAAATACGACTGTCTTTCGACTTGTCCTCAAGTCTACCTTTTATCTTATTTGTGTGTTTACAATTAGTTACGCTCGTGTAGGTTACACAGTTCAGTGGTTGCGAAGGGCGATTTCTAAAGGTATACGTAACACTTTATTTTGTGATATATTCATTACTTTTCGTTGAAATTGGAAAAATTAGGCATGGCTACGTGCATTTTTAAAAGATGTAACAATGACGTTTGCAATATCTGTCAATCTTTTCAAGCCTCACGAATATAAATAGGGTTCCCATAATGGTGAGCAGTAAAACATTTGAGAAAAGCCTCCTTCACGAGTTATTAATTGATAATTATCACCGTTTCTGCCGGCTTCCATTGGTCGATACCGAGACCTACGCCAAAACACGCTGAGTGACGCTATTAATATGCTAATCTACAATACGTAATTGTGTGGCTTGACCGAAATCTGTCAACCGTAGCGCCCAAGGCGCTTTGCTAAACAGTGCACTTAGGTTTGGTAGGCAGAAATTCTTGTGGACATTTTCCATGGAGATGGTTCAAAGTGTAACACTAGCGTTTGCAAGAACATAAGCTGAAATTCGGAATATACTACCTTGAAATTGATATAAATACAAAGATTTTGGAAAATTTTCGCACAATTTCTTCCAGACTTTAAGGTCAGCTATACCAGTTACCAGTATAAACGTTTGGGCATCGATGACGGCGATTTTTTTCGCTGACATGAAGTTTAGAATTTGTTATTCCGTTATAATTTAACATTCAATCATGCTGTGTATATTTTCTGAAAAACACAACGTTCAAAAGGCCATGATTGTTGTGGTGCATGAAAATTTCACTGCTCTGCTCTAGCGTGTAAGTATGTTATCGGATTAGTTTGCCTAACAACGACAGACGCTTTGCCTTAGCAACCACATGACTGTACACGTGTAAGTAACACTTACAAGAGAGCGTTCGATTAGCCATTACTATAGTAGTCTCCTAGTGGTGTTATTCATCCATCCTTTTTTAAACAGACACCCCGCCCACAAAAAGGTCAGGCAAAATCGGTATTCAGTAGGACGTCTTCATAAGTTCGGCTAAAAACAAATGCCCCAAATAAACGTTTTTTTAGCGGTTGAGAAAAGTGTACCAACCCCATTGAGAACAATGAATGGACAGGCAATACCCGCCTCGATGTTGGATCGTCTACTGCTACGGTTTCTTTCCCCCACCAGAACCCAATTTCTGAATTGTTCTCCAAATAGAGAAGACAGTGCAATTTTTTACACAAAGTTTTATCTTTGTTTAAATGTCAGAAAAGGAAAAATGCCTTTTTACTCTTTGAAAAGTTCTTGAAAAAAATAGAGTTCACATTAATTAACTTTGGTAGTATTTGCTGTTCATATGGCTTTGACATAGGCCTCAACTGGCCCGACTGCATGCAGTACAGACACCAGTGTATTTCTCTGTCCTGCTCTGCTTTTATCGTGATAACTTATTTAGTATCCGAAGCTATTCAGGGTGAGTCAGAAAAGGGGACCAAATCAGAAAAGAAATATCTAACAAAAACTAAATAGGGATAAAGTACAAAAATCAACTAAAAATTGTGAAACATTCACGTAATTTGCATACTCTATTCCCAAAATATCCACCACTGACCATTTACCGTTCTACGAACTGTTGAATATCCATTAAATACAATGAAACATTAACGTTATTTTCACACCACCGTGTACGAGCGAACACTTGTAAAGGAACAGCCAAAAATTACCATCAATATTTCAGGGGAAAACAGAGTTGGCTTGTTCCTAATATTCAAAACACAAATCTGAAAATAACAAATTGAAATAACATTTCAGTTTTGATTAAACTAATCAAAGTCTCTCATTTCAGTCTATTTGAATGTCTGTGTGTACTCTGTAATTTTCAGTGAGCTCAGTAGCTTCCAATAGCATTCAATGGACGGCTATACAAAAACAATCGTTATTTTAGTAAAAATTGCATTTTTTGCGTTATTGTGAAAGTCTATCCGGCCTAAATGCGAAGCACTGTAACTTCACGACAAAGCACTTCCCGGTACGCACTCTAACAAAAGAATTGTAAATGTTTGCTGTGTCAAACTGTTGGTTACAAAAATTGTGTAATTTCTGCTTAATATTGAGCAAAATCTAAATTTCGCTTGTACCTCCAAGTTGTGTCAAATATGTTACACAGGAAAAGTGTGAAATAGCACCTAACATTGAGTACAAGTCCCAGCAGCACAGGCAAAAAGTTAAAATCATGGTATTATTACCCATGTTATTCGTTAAGGAATAAAATGGATTTACCCCACAACTGTGTAACAATTCTTTCATTGTACACGTCGAAGGGTTCAGTTTACCACGAGATAAGTAAAAATGTTACCACTGTATACGGGGTAAACTGAAGCATGTGACAACGTTTACCCAATATTGTGTCACTCATGTACCAGATTGCCGCCGCTTGTGAGACCTTAACAAGTAAGGGATTTTGAAGACGTAATTCCTTTGTTTTAGGTAAGTCAGTGAAATGAATTTCAGTGTTGTTTCCTCCAAATGGGATGCTGATGTGTAAGGATTAATATCGGGGAGATTTGAGTAGTGGCATGCATATTATTCAGACATTATTTGCAATATCGACTTCACGCTTTTCCATGCACAATTATATGCATGTACTATTTGTAGTGAGTTTTCTCATATCAAGGGCGGATCCAGAACGCAATTTTTGGGGGGGGCCAAAGAAATTTTTGGTCCCCCCAAAAAGTGTGTCAAAAAAATTACGGCGTGGGGTTCGGGGCCCGCTTAAGGGCCCCGAAAAAATTTTGGATTCTAGATGCTCTGTGGTGCGATCTGAGGCAATTTCTGACCACTTTAACCAATGTTTTTTTGAGGAAAAGATGGTGGTGTACTCATTGCCTGCCTTTATTGCGATGTCACTTAAAAAAAAAAAATTGGTTTCGTTTTTTTTTGGGGGGGGGGGCCATGGCCCCCTTTGCCCCCCCCCCCCTCCCCTGGATCCGCCCTTGTCTCATATATAGAAACACACAGTCGAGTTACCGAAATTTGGGGAAACAAATTTTAATGAGTTGCTTGACGGAAATTCTAACACCCCTGCCCATCTGGTATTATTTAGCCCACGTTCCTCGTAATAATCCTCATGCATCAGCACCATATTTGGGGAAGTATCATCTTATTTATTTTACTGACTATCAATCCCAGGACTCAGTTATTGAAATTCCTCGCTTGTCAAGGCCCTGCTATTGCTGTATTTGGCAATTCACATGGCAGAGTTCAAAGTTGAATAAAACCGCAAGGGTCAATATACAAAGGTGCACAATAACTGATTTAAAAACAACCCAAGCGATGGGTAAAGTTAGAAAACATTAGTGCAGGGTAAAAATAAGAAACCAATATCTGGGTAAGAAAGTGATACAACACTTGGGTAAAATGACGCTTTTGTACAGTTTACCAAATAAAAGAGTTAAGAGAGATTATGCATAGTTTCCACATGGATAAACTTTCTTTACGCAACTTCGTTGTGCAAACATGTATTATGGGTAAAAAGTTACACCGAAATGAGGTTTTTTGTTTACACTCCAGTAGCTGTTGTGTGAAAAACTACACACGTTGACAACCATGTTCCCCTTTTAATCTCGAAAGGGTAGTAATTTTACCCAATATAGAGCAACTATTTTTTTAGAGTACCATTTCAAGATAAAATAATATACATTTTTCATTAACTAAATCTTACCGGATCAATTATTTCACTCCGGCAAAGTATAGAAATTGACAACTATACACACATTGCGGACAACTTAAGCTATTAGATAAAGATCCTAAAATTGTATGTTTTTCTCATGGACATATGAACAACTAACCCCCTATCGTGTGGAGAAAGAAAATGTATAAAAATGTAAACGGGCTCATGTTGCAAAATACCTAATATGGGAAGCTGGACAATATTAGGACCTGGACATTTGGCGCTACTCTTGCGAGCGCCTGGTAATCCCTTCCTTTGTCTCGATGTTATAAATATGCCGGTGGGGTGGGTTACCATGAGGATATGGAAACAAACACAGACAACATTATCAAGTTGCTAGGGAACAACACCAGTGGAAGGACAATTAACCTAGACACTGGGCGTTTGTTTGCTCGCCTGCGTGTCCTCCCCCCCCCCTTGTGTTACCGAACAGCAAAACAAATGAAAAATAAATGTGTTCTATTAAAAAAATAGCTAGATACTCCGTGAAAGTTTACTCAGCCAGGTCGAAAAGGGGACTATGGCTTTGGCATAAACAGGCTCGACTGTATGCAGTACAGACACCAGGAAAACTGTATTTCTGTGTCCTCCTCTGTTTTTTTCATTACTTATTTAGTCTCCGAAGCTATACAGGATTAGTAAAACAAAGTGACCGAATTAAAAAAGTAGATGTTGTAAACTAAAAATTGTGAACATTTCACGTGATTTGCATACTTTATTCCAAAGTTTTTTTCTATTTTCATAAAAAACAAACAAATCCAGCTGTCCACCACTGATCATTTACCGTTCTACGAACTGTTAAATATCCATTAATTTAAAAATACAATGAAGCATGGACGTTATTTTCCAAACTCCATGTATGAACGAAACCTTGCAAAGGAAACGGCCAAAGTTACCATCAATATTTCAGGGAAACAAAATCACTTGTTCCTCATATTAAAAACACAAAATCTGACAGTAATAAATGACATTTCAGTCTTTACTCAAATAATCAAAATCTCATTTGTATTTGAATGCCTGTGTGTAACCTGTAATTCTCAGTCAGCTCACAATAGCTTTTAATAGCATTTCATGGACAGCTATACAAAAAAAGGTTATTTTAGTAAAACATGCATAACGTTCGATAGCATGGATAAATTCAAGAAATTCTTCCTTTTTTTCAGATGAGTGGAAGAATACGTTCTTTTAAGACATTCATCATTGATGAATTTGGTTGCTTTTAAGAAAAAATTCTTTAATCCACGTCACTTTATTTTTGTCTCACCCTGTATTCCTCAAGCAACTGGTGTCTTGTGCTGTCAAAAATTTGGCTGCAATGAGAAATGTTTTGTTGAGTGTCTAACTCACTGCTCTTTTTCTTTCACAACTATTGCAGAGTGACATGTGCACAAAACATTCATTCCGAAAAAAGGTTGTTTCTTGTTGAATTGTCTTAATTGTCTTGTTTGTGGATGTTTCTGAATTGAAATCCAGAGAAGACGGTGTGACGTGTCCCCAATCCCACTTGATTTTTTTTTCCATTATTATTATTATTATGTTTTATTTAATTGTTTTCTCCGGTGGAGTTGCAGGACTCCATTTATTTCCGTTTTATAATTGTCTACATATACACACTATTGACAAAAGCATTAACAAAAAACTGTAGACAAAGGTATAAAAAAAAATTTAAAAAAAACATTTTGTTGATCATTAAAAGGAAGATTTCCGGTTATTATTATACTTATTATTATCATTATAATAATGATTATTAATATTATAATTAGTTGAGGGGTTTTTTTTTTTGGGGGGGGGGGGTTGAGGGGGTGGGATTTTTTTTTTTTTTCATTGGGAAAGGAAGCATATGGCGAAGTCCCCCATCTAATATAACCACGTTTGAACAGTTTTAAACCCTGTCAGAATGGGCTATTTGGAGTCTCTATAATTGTCTATGACATATTGTTGGTTCCACTTCTGCCACTACTAGAGGAAATTTTTCTATTGTTTATGCAAATGTCTGGTAAAGAAAACCTCGGCGTCATTTCTACATTTGGGTTTCAAATTTGGCACAAAGTGCGATACCACTAAAGGGAGTATACATACTGTTTTAACAAAACCATAATTTCTGGTTATTTATTCTAAAGATTTGTGGGTGTGGTTTTTTTTCAACCTAGTTTGACACAACTGAAGAATATTAAAGGAATAATTAAGGTGATTGTTGTTACATACTGTGCAACTGTTTCACACAATAACTATAAGAAAATTACGAACAAACAAAAAGTAGGTACAGAAAGGATGCAAATTCCATGGGGATTTTCGCGCCCCGTATCAGCTAGTAAATGCAAATGTAAACAAATACATTTACAATAAGTTAATGAATATATCACTAAATGTTAAAAAATGCACTAAATTAAATGTCCAAGATCTTTCTCGAAAACAAACAGACAGGATAACTGTAACGAAATGACTGGCCTTTTTAGAACATTTTCGTCAGAATTGAAATTCTAAAAGTACATGAACATCTTGTGTCTAATTAGTTTTTCCTCACCATCAAAACTCACTGGTTAGTTGAGGTGTGGAGGGATTTTGATCCAGACGGTGTGTGATCCTAACACCCCATCCGTTGACTGTGTAGTCTGCACCCAATTTCATCAAACTCTTCGTAACGATGCATCGCAGCAATGCGACGCGTCGTATCTCTACGATGCGTCACAGCTGCGACGCGTCCTGCGATCCATTTCACAAAACACGTCGTAAGTGCGACGCGTCGTAGGTGCATTTATGCACAACTCGGTGACTGTTTTATGTCTTTAGTCAGCGTACTGTAAATAAACGTCTGATATTCAACAAAGAGTGCTTGAAATTTGTTAAAACGTGAAACAAAATGGCGGCAGTGCGATGCAATTTTGAAGGAAAACAAGCTCTCATTGGATTTTGAAATTTCAACTCTAATATTCCGGTCTAATTCATAATTAGTCAATGAATTTTCTATTTACAACTTTACACACATTGCCTCGGTATTATAATCTCTTTTATGTAATTTTTATGGCATAAAACTGGCTTAGAAAATGACTCTTCTTATTTTGCAATGACCACTAGACACGTCGTAACTTGCGACGTCGTAACTTGCGACGTGTTTTACGCCGTTGTCAAGGAACTTACGACGCGTTCAACACATCGCAACTTTTGTGAAATGGATGATACGACGCGTCGCGAGTTGCGACGTGTTACACGTCGTAACTCGAGTTCCGACGCGTCGCAGCGCTTCGTGAAATCGGGTGCTGTATTGACAACGTTGTTGCGCGCGGCTGGAAATCCCCTGCACATTTTATAATAAATGGGTTCATCTTGCAGCGTCTGACATGTAGGTTACCATCGAGGTATTTTCAAGTAGTCAGGTACTGGTACAGCGTGGGACCTAATGAGTGCGTTCGATTACTTCCTCCAACTTACTCGCGCCTGGCTCCTCGCGTAATGACAGACATGCGCAGTGGAGCCAAATAAACGAACGGTTTTGGGTAAAGTTTCGTGCAAAAGCTGAAAATCATGGGCGTCGCCATGATTTTTTTCTAGAGAAGGGCAACACATAGTTTCCAAAAAAGAAAATCCTGTTTTTCTCAATGTATTCTCAATTTATCAGTTTAAGAGGAGGGTAGGGACATTTTGCCCCCCCCCCCTTTAAATTTACACCAATATGACTTCTTGCCTCTTTTCTTTTCTTTTTTTCTTGTTTTTTTTTTCTTTCTTTTTTAGCTTTTCCGGGGGCGATGTTGCAACCTGACGCCACTTTTTTCTTCATCTATCATCTCAATGAAGGTCATTCATTGCAAAAATGATGATAAGACATGAATCGGACTGAGAAATATTTCCAAATTTGTTAGGAAAAATTTTGACTGTCCATAGACTTTGTACACAATGCGGAAGTGGCGTCAGGTTGCAACATTTTTCCCAGGCTGCATCCGAATCAATCATTCGTAGCCGTAGCTTGGTGTATAGAGCTACAAAGGGTTTGTAGCTCTATGCTCCGCGGAAGCCAGTTTCGGACACGGCCTGAGGCGCCCGCCGAACGTTGCATGGCCTTATGGGATACCTACCCAAGTAACCGGCTCTGCGAGTCGCATGGGCCAGGTTCACCTGCGCTTACACGAGTAAGCGCAGGTGAAGTAATCGAACGCACTGAATTCGAAAGAGGCAGCTGGTGTTGTGCGTGCCTGGAAATCCCCTGCTTTTGCTTCGAGGCGCACCTGCGCAAACAAATGTTTGGCAAGAATACCTGATGATATCTGGGGAAAGGTAAATGTGAACCACTTCAGGGGGTCTACCCGATGTTCCCCCATACCTATGTTCCCCAGTACCGATGTTCCCCGAAATCCTTTCTATTAGGGTTAGGGTTTGGGTTAGCGTAAGGGTTAGAGACTTAGGGTAAGGATTTCTGGGAACATCGGTATTGGGTAACATAGGTATTGGGTAACATAGGTATGCACCCCTTCGGGGTATGGTATCAATTTTCCAGTCACTAATATACTTTAATAAATGTTATTTAAGTAATGCTGTGTAAGTATGATCCCCAAAATATACTTTGCAAGATTACAAAATATGTTTAAATACAGCACACGGCGGCCACTTACGATTTATGCAAATTAGGCACCCTTCCCAAAAATCCAGTTTTCAATAAAGCAAAATTTTGAGAAGGAAATTTATTTTATTTATTTAAAAAATACGTTTAACTGGTTAACGTATTTCACTACTAGTATTGAAATTTGAGAACTATGTAATACGGACAACATTCTTACAAAGCTATTAGATCAGAATTTGTGTATTTATCTCATGGGCATCTAATCCAGTTTTGGTTTCCAAGGCTGTTCTGTATTCATGTAAATATAAACATTTCATTTCCTATTGTGTGGAGAAAGAAAGAAAAAATGTGAACGAGCTCACGTTGCAAAATACCTCATTCACACGAGGACAATGTGGGAACCTGGAAATTGTGTGCGCCTGGTAACTCCCTCATTTGTATCGATTAATATGTCTGTGTGCTGAGTTACCATGGAGATAGGCAAACAAACCCAGACACGATTATCAAGTTGCTATCTGACTCGAATGAAGATTAACCTAGACACAGGGCATTTGTTTACGCGTTCAAAAATAACCTTTGTAGAAAAAAATGTGTAGGTATAAAACAAAATTTACTTTATATATCTGGTCAACTGCCATGGTAACGAGCCATTAGGCGAATTTGACTTTGTGGACAAATTATGGAGCAGCAATAAACATTTGTTGCGTGATTTTGACAGTTTATTCGGCCAAAATGCGAAGCACTGTAACTATATCAGGACAATTACTTTACCCTTACACAACAAAATAATTATTTTGTTTTCACTTTAACTTCATTTCATTTTAACAGGATAAATCATTTCACTAAATTGACAATATACACACATTGCGGACAACTTGCTTAAAAAGCTTTAGATAAAGATCCTAAAATTGTATATTATGCTCATGGACATATTAACACCTAACTCCCTATCGTTTGGAGAAAGAAAATGTTTAAAAATGTAAACGGGCTCATGTGGCAAAATGCCTAATAGGGGAACCTGGACAGTATTGGAACCTGGACATTCTGTGTTGCTCCTGCGTGCGCCTGGTAATTACCTCATTTGTCTCGATATTATAATTATGTCGGTGTGGTGCCTTGGGGGGTTACCATGAGGATATGAAAGCAAACACAGACAAGATTATCAAGTTGCTAGGGAACAACGTCAGTGGGGAGGACATTTAACCTAGACACTGGGTCTTTGTTTATGCGTCCGCGTGCCCCCCCCCCCCCAACCGTGTTACCGAACCGAAAAACAAATATCAAATGTGTGTTCTATTAAAAAAAAACATACCTGGATACTTTACGTGGAATGTTACTCAGCCAGGTCGAAAAAGAGTTCACTTGGTCCTCATATTCAAAAACACACAATTCGACAGATGTCCTTTGTTGAGGTTTCTTGTTGAAGTGTCTTAATTGTTATTGTTTCTAAATTGAAAACCAGGGAAGATGGTGTGATGTGTCCCCAACCCTACTTGATTGTTTTATTATTTTTTTTAATTTATTATTTTTTTGGGGGGGGTGTTTTGTCTTCTTTGGGGACGGAACGCATATGGCGAGGTCCCCTATCTAATTCCAAGTTCCAACAAATTACTGTCAGAATGCGGTATTTGGAGTTTATAATTGTCTATAATATATTGTTGGACTCACTTCTGCTCCTACTACGAGAGGGCATTTTTCGTATGCACATTTCTGTTAAAAAAAAAAACATTTTTGGCGTAATTCTACATTTCGGTTACAAATTTTGTACAACATTCTTGCAATACATCTAGAGGGAGTATACATTGTGTTTTTAACGATACCATAACTTCTGTTTATTTTTTTTAAGATTGGTGGGTTCTTTTTATAACCCAAACTGACACAACTGAAGTTCATATGCATAATTATAGTGATTGTTTTTAAATTCTGTGCAATTGTTTCATACAATAACTATCAGAAAAGTACAAATGAACAAAATTGGTACAGAAGGGTGTAAATTACATGAGGCTTTTCGCACCCCGTATCAGTAAATGTAAATAAATCAATTTACATCCAGTAAATTATTGTATCAGTAAATGTTAATAAATGCCCTAAATTAAATGTCCAAGATATTTGTCGAAAGCAAACGGATAGGATAACTTTAAGGGAATGACTGGCCTTTTCAAAAAATTTACGTCAGGATTGAAATTCTAAAAGTAGTTGACAGTTTGTGTCTAATTAGTTCTTCCTCACCATCAAAACTCACTGGTTTAGTTGAGGTACGGGGGGAAGTAACATTTAACCCTTAATTATCCAACCCTCAATTTTACAAATGAATTTGATCCAGACGGTGTGTGATCCTAACACCCCATCCGTTGACTGTGTAGTATGCATTGACAACATTGTTGCGCGCGGCTGGAAATCCCCTGCACATTTTATAATTAATGGGCTCATCTTTTAGCGCGCCTGACATGTTGGTTACCATGGTTAAAATGTGTGAGTATAAACCAAAATATACTTTATATATCTGGTCAACTGCCATGGTAACGGGCCAATTGGACTTTGTGGACAAATGTTGTGGCAGCAATAAACATTTGTTGCGTGATTTTGACACTCTATCCAGCCAAAATGCGAAGCACTGTAACTATATCAAGACAATTACTTTACCCTTACACGACAAAATAATTAATTATTTTCACTTAACTTCATTTCATTTTAACAGGATAAATCATTTAACTAAATTGACAATATACACACATTGCAGACAGCTTGCTTACAAAGCTATTAGATAAAGATCCTAAAATTGAATATTATGCTCATGGACATATAAACACCTAACTCCCTATCGTTTGGAGAAAGAAAATGTTTAAAAATGTAAACGGGCTCTGTTGCAAAATGCCTAAAAGGGGAAACTGGACAGTATTGGAACCTGGACATTCTGTGTTGCTCCTGCGTGCGCCTGGTAATTACTTCCTTTGTCTCGGTATTATAATTATGTCGGTGTGGTGGGTTACCATGAGGATATGGAAACAAACACAGACAAGATTATCAAGTTGCTAGGGAACAACGTCAGTGGGGAGGACAGTTAACCTAGACACTGGGTCTTTGTTTATGCGTCCGCCCCCCCCCCTCCCACCGTGTTACCGAACCGAAAACAAATGAAAAATATTAAATGTGTGTTCTATTAAAAAACATACCTGGATACTTTACGTGAAATGTTACTCAGCCAGGTCGAAAAAGGGACTATGGCTTTGGCATAAACTGGCCCGACTGCATACAGTACAGACACCACTCACTCTATTTCTCTGTCCTCCTCTGCTTTTACCATTACCAAGTTAGTCTCCAAAGCTATATAGTGTGAGTAGAAAATCGTTCCCGAATTTTAAAAAACAAGTACATGTTGTAAACTAAAAACTATGATTTCACGTAATTTGCAGCTCTATTCCCAAGTTATTTCTATTTTCATAAAAGAATCGAATCCTGCTGTCCACCACTGATCATTTACCGGTCTACGCACTGTTGAATACCCATTAAATACACTGAAACATGGACGTTATTTTCCCACCTCCATGAACTAAAACTTGCAAAGGAAACGGGTAAAACTTACCATCAATATTAAATAGGAAAAAAAAGAGTTCACTTGGACCTCATATTCAAAACACACAATTTGACAGCTGTTTTTTGTTGAAGTTTCTTGTTGAAGTGTCTTAATTGTTATTGTTTTGGAATTGATAGGAAGATGGTGTGATGTGTCCCCAACCCTACTTGATTGTTTTATTATTATTATTTTTTTTGGGGGGGGGGGTTGTTTTGTCTTCTTTGGGGATGGAACGCATATGGCGAATTCCCCTATCTAATTCCAAGTTCCAAGTTCCAACAAATTACTGTCAGAATGCGGTATTTGGAGTATATAATTGTCTATAATATATTGTTGGACTAACTTCTGCTCCTACTACGAGAGGGCACTTTTCGTATGCACATTTCTGTTAAAAAAAACACAGCATTTTTGGCGTAATTCTACATTTCGGTTACAAATTGTGTACAACATTCTTGCAATACATCTAGAGGGAGTATACATTGTGTTTTAACGATACCATAACTTCTGTTTATTTTTGTTAAAGATTGGTGGGTTCTTTTTATAACCCAAACTGACACAACGGAAGTTTATATGCATAATTATAGTGATTGTTTTTAAATACTGTGCGATATTGTTTCATACAATAACTATCAGAAAAGTACAAACGAACAAAATGGTACAGAAAGGGTGTAAATTACATGGGGCTTTTCGCGCCCCGTATCAGTAAATGTAAATAAATCAATTTACATCCAGTAAATTATTGTATCAGTAAATGTTAATAAATGCCCTAAATTAAATGTCCAAGATATTTGTCGAAAGCAAACGGATAGGATAACTTTAGGGGAATGACTGGCCTTTTCAAAAAATTTACGTCAGGATTGAAATTCTAAAAGTAGTTGACAGTTTGTGTCTAATTAGTTCTTCCTCACCATCAAAACTCACTGGTTTAGTTGAGGTACGGGAGGAAGTAACATTTAACCCTTAATTATCCAACCCTCAATTTTACAAATGAATTTGATCCAGACGGTGTGTGATCGTAACACCCCATCTGTTGACTGTGTAGTATGCATTGACAACATTGTTGCGCGCGGCTGGAAATCCCCTGCACATTTTATAATCAATGGGCTCATCTTTTAGCGCGCCTGACATGTTGGTTACCATGGGGGTATTTCCAAGTAGCCAGGTACTGGTACAGCGTGGAACATATTCGAATGAGGCAGCTGCTATTGCGGGTGCCTGGAAATCCCCTGCTTTTGTTTCGAGCTCCGGCTGCGCAAACAAATGTTTGGCAAGAACACTTGATAATATCTGGGGAAAGGTAAATGCGCACCACTTCAGGGTTTAATGGTATCAATTCTCCAGTCACTAATATGCCGTCAAAAATGTTATTTAATTTAAGTATAATCCCAGAAATACACTTTGCAAGAAAACAAAACACGTAAATTATCTATGCAAATTAGTCACCCTTCCCAAAAGAATTTCAGGTGTCTCCCCATCTAAATTATGTTTTCTGAGGCTATAAGATTATCTATCTGCCACGTTTGGTGCTATGGAACAGTCAGTCACGATCGTATTAACATCCCAACCACCTGGCTATAGTTTGTAGACCCGACTTAAGTCGTACAATTTTCCGTGCTCGACTCAATCCCAGTCTTAACAGGCAATGACTCAACCCGACTTGAGTCCTTCAAAATGACTCTACTCCACTCAGGCAACACACTTTAATCTTGGGATTGAAACTGAAATAGTAATACAAACTCTTGAGAACATTTTCGTCAGGTTTGAAATTCTAAAAGAAATATAACTTTTTTTTTATCAGTTCTTCATATTTAACGGGTAGTAAAAACGACAAAGTGAAATATCTTACTTACTCGTTCAGATGTCGATGTTAATGGTCAGCTGATTGTTCTCCGATTAACAGTCAGCTATTACACCGGCACGCATCAAGGCCTCCATTGTACAGTGAATTTAATCAAGATAGTGTATGATCCTCAACCTAACGTGTTGCCTGTTTTGACAGCGTTATTACATACGACTGGAAACCCCCTGCCCATTTTATGCTAATTCACTCCTTATATAGCCCAACATATGGAGATGTCAAATGTCGACTTCGTTTCGTCGCATGCACTGTGAACGTATTCACTGGATGTTAATGGGTGTTTGATAGTTCTTCAGTGAATAGTCAGCTAAAAAAAAATTATCATCTGTACATAGCAAGGCCTCGACTTCGCACAATGACTTTGGCGAATAGATGAAGTTATTATTGTCCGAATTTTTTTGCACCTTAATTGCTCTTCTTCGTCGAATTCTCACGGCATATTTTATGATGCACCCCTGTGCATGGTGGATCCTGGAGTTAGTCAGGTCCAGTATGTACAGATGTTTGACTTCGTTCAAATTTTGTGGGGATTTGCAAGACCATACATATTTGGAAAGTGTATAGTATACCCAGTCAGAAAACCAACGTTTCCATTTGTCCAAAACATTTTGGCTGCCATCTTGGATTTGTTTCAAAATGGCCACCAAAAACCAGTACATGTATTTTACCATATGTCGGCTTCTAGACATTCTGTGATCTATATTTTAACAACTAAACCCACATTTTTGGGGGCAATGAATTCAATAGTATCAAGTTCAATTAGCTTAAGTAACCAGATGGCAGCCAACTTGGATTTATTCCCAAAATGGCCGCCAAAAAAACCGGTATTTTACAATATCTCGGCTTCTAGACAACCTGTGATCTCTATTTAAACGACTAAACCCACATTTTTTGAGGCAAGGAATCCAAAAGTATCAATTTCAAATTGGCTCCAGTAACCACAGAAGTAAATACCATCACCTAAATTTCTTTACATGAACTTAATTACCTATTTTTTGTTTCTAGAAATAAGTGACTTTGTGAGACCTTTGAGAAATTCTCAAGTCGGTAAGAGAAAAATATATGATCATGCAGAATCATTTATCATTTGACTCAACAAATGAACATCCATGAACTTGATGTCTGAAGGAGTACCTAGCACTTTGGCATATTGTCAAACAAGAAGGGAGGCTGATGCTGACATCCACAGCAGACCACGAAGGCGTTTGGGATACTGAATAATGTGTAGAGGTCATCACAGTACATCACCCACATACACCAAGTAAAAGCTGTACCAGAGTTACGTCTATCTCCACTACTCTAGAGTTTAGAGTGTTTGAGAAAGGAGATCGGAAGTCTTCGCATCTTTCGGCCAAGAACCACTTCAAGTCAAGAACTTTGGTTACACATCATCATCGCTTTCATCTGTGAAAATGCACCCTTGGAATTTGCATCATTCTGACACTGGGTGGTGCTACAGGTTCGTGCATGTTAGTTTCTTTGATATGCAAGAACATCTTCCCGATGAGCAGTCAGTTTTGCACTGGCATCTGATCGTCTCGATGATGGCCTCAGGTGCTGGGAGGGTTTCACTTGTGATGGGTTTCATCCCGCCTTCCTTGTCCTTGTAGCAGCCATCATTTTGTTGGATCTAGAAACACCTGCTGGGATTTTACTAGCCTGAAGCAATACTCTAGCCTGAATTTCGGCCCTTCAAATGTGATGCTTTAGAGCACCAAGGGTTGGGGGTAGCTTGTCACTTTCAGTCATGTGTTTGCAAAAAAGATGCCATCGCAGCTTATGGATGCTGGCGATATGAATTCACTTCGGTGAGTATGCAGCAGAAACGAATGTAGCTAATGTTGATATCAGATCTTCGGTCACTTCAGTTGCACCTGAAAGTATCTGCAGAGCCTTAATGACATCATCGCCTGCTTTGAGGAAAACTTTCAGCCAGGTTGCCTTGCCTATACGAGAAAACTTCCAAGTGCTGTCTACTCTAGTGAATGCATGAAGGCCGACAAAGTCTTGGCACGTTTAGCACCTAGAGCTGTCCAGATCGGATGTACTTGTAATACTTCAGAGCAGTGGCTCAAGACCGAGACCGAGACCAGCCCCCTTGAAGGCGGACCGAGACCGATATGGTCCGAGACCGAGACCGAGACCGCGGATATTAAAAAGCAAAATAATAATAGGTCTTAACTTCTACCAAGACTTTTAAACCTGATTTAAAAAAAAACACGGCAAGGGAAACTTGTACGATCCCCCTGGCATGCTAGCAATGATTATGCAGTCAGTTAGTACGGATACTTAATAGTGTCCCTAGCCAAAATGGAAGATTTCTATTGTTTTAGCAAAAGTGACCTTGGCCTTTGACCTGTCGGCCCAAAAGCAATAGGCTTCTTAAGACTATCAAGAACAACCCACAAACCAAATGTCAAGTTCCTATGTAAAGTTTTTCTTAAGTTATCGTGCTGACAAGAGTTAACGTAACCAAAACATAACACACACAGACACTAGCACTTACGTTACAAACCTAGTGTAAACATTCTTTTGTTTTCGGGTATTTAAGGAAAAAAACGTGAAAAAAATCGTTTTATTCACACAGTGAAAACTCTTTCAACCCATTTCTTTTCTATGATTCCCTTTAGTGTTTTGTCTTCATTTTGCCACGGAAGAACCTAACCTCAAAATGCCTCTAAACCTGTTTTCCAGAGAGGGCAAAACATTGTGTTGCCGTGCTGGGCAAGTCCACACAACGCCGCTGATGCTACCTGGTTTATGTGGACATCTTTTTTTCGGAAGTCCACATAGTGAATGTAATGCTTGTATATGGGTGCACACACACATCACAATACCCCAAACCAGCTTACAGCCAAGCCAGGCGCTTGTGACGACACCTGGCAGTACGACCCGTAAATAATGTGCTCACTAAAATGAAACTTTGCGGTACCGCATAAACCCGCACGTATACCGGGCGGTTCAACCTCCCAGAACCGCCTATTTAATTGTGCATATCTGTTCCTTATAAATATCGATCCCGCCCCACACAACACAGCAACACGGAACATGCGTGCACGCTATGCCATCATGTGTCTGGTTGCAATGGCGTCTCGCCGTTGTACAAAATTCTCTCGTTTCTCCTCTGTACCCCGACATTTAAAAATGCTGTGCGGCAAGATGCGGCAAGCTTTTAATCATTTCTTTTTATACCACTGTTTTAATAAAAGTCTGAACTTTCAGGGTACGAGTGTACCAGTCCGTATTGTTTTTATTTATAAAGTTATGATAAAAACAGGTACGATTTATAGAGTAAATGTGATTTTACACGGTGGTTTCAATGAAAGTGCCGGCTCACGCGGTAATGTTTGGTGCATCTGTCGATCTGGAAAGCGCGAGTTGAGAATTTTGTGGGGTTTTTTTGTACAAATGAATGTAAAGTTATGAATAAATGATTTTAATAATAGGAGTCAGTAGTCCTCTAGCTATCGGCATACTTTTTGTAATTTAAGAGTCATGTTGATACTTATTAGCTCGGTTTGAAATTGACTAATTTGCGTGGTTACAGATATACGGCCCCAAACCGCTGGACTCCTTACTTAATGGGAACACTGCCAGGAACAGCAAGCTCAAAATTTATAGGACTGCTCTCTACCGTCAGCCAAACCAAAGGGCGCACAACAAAAATGCATGCAATCCCTCAAACATATTTCTGCCTCACAGCCCTCCCCAATCAACATGTTCACCTCTCACGCCCACTCATGTCTTACATTAATCTACAATCCCGGCCAAAATGGTTGGGACACTTGGACATAACCTTAGCATTTCACGGTTACCACTCCCCCGCTCCCCGGTCAATGTTGTTCTCTCCAGCTGATGGAGCACACACCGCGCAATGAGAGACAACATTGACAGGGGGCCGGGGGTTGGGGCCCAGCGAGATTTGGCCAGGATTGTAGACCCGGTGCATTTGAACAACCTGATACTGCACACGTACTCACCAGTCGCACCAGAGCGTACGCGAGTTCTCCTCTTAGACCGCACTGCAACTTCTCTGCAACCGCACAAGAGTCGTCAACTGCATCAGAACTTGTCTCGGTGTTCCTTCTGCAAAGGAGCTGTCTTGTGAACTCGGCGACGGCACCAGAACCTTATTTCTTCAACATCGACGCCATCTTTAAAAGTGCCCCGGCACCACGCCACAAGCACCCAGATCCAAAGGAATGCGCGGTTCTTATTGGTCCACGCTTGCATGTATAATTAATCTATTAGACTCACATACAAGTCTACACCTTTTAATTTTATCGTCACACAAGCCCCAAATAAGCCTTGTCCGTACCGGACTAAAAAAGTTACTTTAATCTATTCGAAACAGGACCCAAAATGTCCCTAGCAGATTGTTTTAGTCGCGCATTTTGTTTTTTTAAAATGGCAATTGTCTGCTAGCAGAAATGAAATTTTACCTTGGCGACTCGCGTGGCGCCCTGAAATGGGACAACTCGTTTAATAAATTCACAGTTTACCGTTAAAGAGTTGGGTCCTTATGTACTTGATCATGATGAACGGAGATAACATTTAAGATTTGTAGAGTCATAGCCAGCCAAGTCCATGTCATAAAGTCATAAGAAACAATTAATTCAAATTCGGATTCTGTCCAATTCTGTTACGCCGAGAAAACACAGTTAAAGCATATTATACAGTGTGTCCCAGAAAAATCGGGCCCGGAAAATCAGCGGCCATATCTAAACAAATATTCATGTGAGACTAAAAAGTTTGTGCGTGTTTTATCATGCTGTTGTTGATGTTTATTGCCTGTGAAAAAAATGAACGGAATTGACTGAAAACTGTGAAAGCAATGACTTGAAACGTAAGCTTTCCATCAATTGATCGAAATTTACACTTTTGGCGACATTAGCTTGTGCTGGTAAATTAGTGGAGAGAGGGAGATCACGAACCTGTATCACGAAAGAACACATTTCACATGCTAACAAGAGGAGTAAAGCAGTACCAGCGGCTCACAAAAATTTATTTGATTGATTCTGAATGTCTTTTTGCAGGGGGTCTTTTTTGCATGTGGTGTACATAATTGGACAATTAAGCCCATAATGTGGTATTCCGATACATAATGTACTTTAAATGTACAAGTGAATAAGGCAATTTCAGGGCGAAGGTGAAGTAAAGAATACAGAACCATTATTATTATTGTATTATCACATTTGACACCATGCCCTGATAAATGACCTCATTTTAATCATAGAGAAACAAAGACAACCCTCACATTCTCAGGTGGAAGTCAATTATTTATATTAGTTAAAAAAAAATCAAAGATTAAAGTTGTCCTGAAGTCAAATGTTATCATGAAAATGATCCCATCATTCCGCTACCATGTCATCCTAACTTCCCCTCTTTGCAAGCTCTCGGTGAGAACTGACACTCTTTCCAACTGTGTGGTAAAATCAACAAAAAAAACTTTCTTTAAAGATATTGGTGAGCATGTTGGCAAGTTAGGGCTAACCCATTGTTCGACAACCGTAAACCTGCATTGCTATTTTTAGCTGCACTTCCAGTACAAAATACACGTAACAAATGACATTTGACATCTACAAGTATTGTAAACATTTAATGTACGCATTTCACACAAGGCAAGGGGATTTCCACGTTTATACAGCGCCAACAATTGCCCAATGCCTGGATTCAAACTGTCCGTGTGGATTGTTAAATAAAAAATGTTACACTCATCAACCATTTTCGCCTGATCTGAAATATTGAGTACGATGTACGTGTTTATCTAAATGAATGTGCTCCTTTGAAAAGTACACTATCATCTGTAACCAAGACGTCAAACATTGCGGCTACTTCTACTTAGAGACTTCGTTCACATTCTATTCGCTAATTTGATCTGACTACAGAGAAGGGAATTTGTAAATATGTTCTCCTGATATTATCAGCACTCTGTAAAATACATGTTTTTATTTTACTTTTACTAAAAATGTCCGTCTGAAAAAAACGTTTCTACTTTAATGTCAAAATAAAACACTCATAAACATCGCACAGTTAGTAATAATAATTCCTACGTGACGTTCTCATATTCCCTTACTCGTTTTGATATTCGATAAAATTGTTTAGCTTTGTTATGAAATAATTATTATATTGAATTGAATTCCCTCACTCCTCATTCATTATACACTTGCAAATAGACTCAAGTTTCTTAACAATTTTGCATTAGCAAGCTTATACCTAATATTAAGTAACCGTGTTACATTCTTCTAATAACCCGTTTAGCATGTTCTGAGCCGAATAATTTTGTAGCGTATTGTCAAGTCGCAAGACGTTCCTGGATAGCTAACTTGTAATACTACAAGTGTTTTTGGATGCACGACAGTTCCACATTATGGCGAAATCGTTGTTGGAATGTAGGCCACTAAGACAACAAATAAGTCACCATCGACTCCGATAACAAATAACGTCATTAAAAATTGCAACGGAACAAATATAATCCCGAATGGTGTTCACTTCATAAAAAGTGATACCACTACAGCTCTGTCGCCTTTCACTTCATGTTCAGTTTATTTGGGGGAATGGAAGTTTATGAATGACTTCTTGGACCTCTTGATGGTTTTCCCTTCAAATCGATTTTTCATAGTGCCGCCATTTTGGGCATAAACTAGGCCCTCCATTCGATTGTAAAATGATCGATTTTTAGGGTAACTTTTTATCAACAACACGAACAAAGGCTGAAAGTTCGGTTCCATGCTTTAAATCCTCAGTTGCAAAGGCAACAAAACTATTCATTTAAATAGAAATTGATAGTATACGAATGGACCTGTGATCGACACAGGCAATTTCGACTTATTTACTAGCCTGTCACGTTAATGTCTGGAGCATCACCACTGCATGTACGTTTCAATCAAAAGTTCATATGACATTTGACATCTGTACAATAACAAAGATTTTATTTGTGCATTCACACAAAGTACGGGGATTTCCACACGCACACGCAATAACAGAGTCAACAATTACTGCCCAATGTCTGCATTCACAAAGCGCTCTGGTTCATTTAATATGTACGCTTTGACGGCACCCAGTTAGCTAAGAAATTGATTGTTCATCTCAGAAAAAAAACTCAACATGATCACCGATCTGAATGAGTAAATACGTTGAGAATTGTTGTTTCTGGATTACAGAAAATATCAAACCGATCATAAATGGTAACAACGTTATTTTAAAGTCGTTTTCATAGAGTATAACGTTTTCCATGAATTATGAACATCACCATGGTTAAAACCATCGGTCACACACAGGGGCGGCGGAACGGGGGGGTGGATTTGCCCCCCAGATTTTCCCTGGCAAACAAAAGTTCCCCTTACGCGGTTATAAACGTGCCCCCTCAAAGTCAAACGCACATGTATGACAGCATATGATCGCGCTACAAATACAATTGTCTCCTCTCTTTTAATGCATAACTGCCCCTCAAAAACATATCAAGTGCCCCTTTCGCAATAATGAAATTGTGCCCCTATCGAGATGGAAAATTTGTCATCAAAAACAATAGTGCATCTCACCTTGACTTCTCGAGATGGAATACTGCCCCTCGAAAGCACAGTTTTTGTTAGTGCCCCGCTCGCAACATTAAAATTGTGCCCCTCTCGTGGAAAACTGGCAATCAAAAGAAAAAGTGCCCCTCTCGCGAAAAAGAAAAAATGGTCTCTCTACATAACTCAAATACATTAGCGGACCCAGAGGGGTAACTGCCGGGGGCGGAGGTTGTGCGGTGTAATGAAGGCCCAAGGGCGGATCTAAGGGAGGCAAAAGGGCAATGCCTCCCCCCCCCCAAAAAAAAAAAAAAAACGCACCCAAATTGCTTTTTTTAGTGACTTCACAAAAAAGACAGCCACTACTTACACCACCATCGCTTCACCACAATTGGTTAAAGTGGTCAGCAATTGCCTGAGATCGCACCACAGAGTATCTAAAACCATTTTTTCGGGGCCCTTAAGCGGGCCCCGAACCCCCTCGCCTTGAAATTGTGAACCCACTTTTTGGGGACCAAATTCGGTCCCCCCCCTCCCCCTAAAACAAAAAAAATAGGCCCTGAATCCGCCATTGCGGGGGCCGAAAGGCTCTCACTTTCACACCGACGGAAGGTGCCCTTTTTTCTGGATAAGTGCCCCTTTTTTGGTGTTGCCCCCAGATTGAAAACCGTTCCGCCGCCCCTGGTCACACATCTGGGGCACAAAGAAAACTATGCTCAAATTCCAAACTCAATTCCATGTATTTATTTATTTATTATTCATTTACTTTACACTAGGTACATCTGGGCCTCAACAGCTAGAAACATTATTGATTAATGGAGACTGCTGATGGCTTGTCGCCCAGATAGCGATTCACTTCCCTCATGAAGCTGGCCAGATTCCTGATAGTGGGTATGTGGGCAGGAAGAGAGTTCCAAATTTGGGCCGTTGATGGTAAAAATGACCTAGGATGGCTGACCATCTTGGTACCTCAACTGCCAGGTTGCGTCACAATGGTCGGATAGACTGCCGTAGCCTTGGATCTGGAATATACCTGTTTGGCATCAGCTGGCACTGGAGTTCTGGAGCCTCCTGAAAAACAAATACGATGGAATAGGGTTGTTGCGCCTACTGCTCTGCGGTGACTCAAAGGATGGATACGGGATACGATGGTCTAGGTATCATCTCTAGAGAGTCCGATGATACGCTTAGCTCTGTTCTAAATGGAATCAAGTTGAGCAAGGGAAGTGGGTGTTGCATTGAGCCAGGCAGTAATCGCATACTCCATCTTAGAGCGTATCGTAGCTTTGGCTCTCTGGGCTGGCAAGATATAAGGAGAGACTCTTCTCAGGAGTCCCAGCTGCTGACCAGCAGACTTCACCATTTTGGTAATCACTGGGTTCCAGGACAGGTTGTTGCTCAGGGTGAGGCCCTGGAGATCCACTCTATTAACTTCCTCAAGTGTTGTGCCGAAGAAACTAAGGGGAGGATGAGTAACTGCTGCATGCCTACGATTTGAGATGGTGATCGTTTTACACTTAGCAGTTTGTAGGGAAGGAAGTTTCTTAATATTATAGAACTTTCTCTTGTGACGTTTGAGGTCTTTACTCTGTAACCTAAAATAATTCAGCCTCTTACATTTTTTCAAAAGCCTCCATTTGGGAAAACGTTTTCCACGGAGCATACCACATAAATAACGCAAGCGACTCTCGGCGCAACCGCAGTCCCGCAACCGCCAGCTCTCTGTCAGAACTGAGACTCTTCATTCAACCCTAAAGTGAAAAGGGACTAAACTCTCATTAAGAGACAAATGGGAACTGTTTTATCATAATTTGATCGTCGTGTGCGGTGTTTACAAGCTATAAGGTGTGCTAGTTGTTATTGCATCACTATTGAGCTGCAGTTCAAAGTACAAATAACAAAAAGACATTTGACCTCTATGGTCATGTAAACATGTTGTTGTGTATTTCACACAAAGCAAGGGGATTCCTGTTCACGCAGCGTCGACAATATCATTACTGCCATATTTGATGTTTCCGCTATGTTTAGGAGCGTTGCATTCTGAAACCGAACTGCTCCTAGCTAGACGGAAATTGTTCATCAAAGAACAAATCTGCAATAGCCGCCTGATCTTGATTCGTAAGTACGTTTTACATTTCTCCGTCTTTGTACGATCCTAATAGATAACAAACGTCTGCATACAGGAAACATTATAGTGCAAAATGCTCGCTTTCGAGAAAAAAAAATTATATATCTCCATAGAAATAACCGTGACCATTTCATTATAACTCTGTAAGTTAACATTTGTTGATATATCATTGTGTGCCTTTTTTTTCAACACGCTTGCCTTCTTCCAGTGTTGACAATGTCCAGTTTCTACAAAAAGTCGAGGATTTAACAACAAAGCACTAGCAATTAATATGCACTCTAAAATACAAAAGCGCCAAATGTACAGTTGTGGTTGAAATTGTACATACAATTGAAATAAATGTACTTAATTTTACCTTTTCCTGGCAACCATTTTTATGCAGCTTTTTGTGCAGCTGATCAATAACAACAGCTTCTTTGCTCATATAAAACATGTGTTCAAAATCATTGCTAATGGGCAGATTTAAAGTGCAGTATTTCATTGTTAATAAATTCACCAGTTAATTTAATTTACAGGCACTAGCCTGGCTCTAGAGTGTGATATAACCACTTGTAATGATAGCCTTCTACTTTCTATTGTTTGTAACTCTGATCTAATGGTTTCAGAAGTTTTCCTGTGACTATACCAGTGTTGTTGTCGAGTCACCAACGTCGAGTCCGAGTCCGAGTCTCGACTCACAAGCCTCGAGTCCGAGTCCGAGTCTCGAGTCACAAGCCTCGAGTCCGAGTCCGGGTCTCGAGTCACAAGCCTCAAGTTCGAGTCTCAAGTCACAAGCCTCGAGTACGAGTCCGAGTTACGAGTCACTTGTTCTTAGTTGTTCACCAAACTAATCATTTTTTTAAAATTATTTTCCAATCATCCATTCTGTCTTTTAATTAAATCCCAGTATATATAGTTTACCTTCTGTATGTTGTTTAGTGTTTTCCTATTAATACCGGACACTGTTTGGCATGACACCGGGCCCTGGTGCTCATCGTGCGGGCGCTAGGCGTGCGCACGCGGCCCCTGGATATGATTTTTGTCTATGGAGTAAAAAAAGAATGCTACGTTCGTCGCACAAATACGTAACGTTATGTTTTTTATTTTTTATATGAAAATACGTGACTCAAGTCACGAATCACCAAGCTTGAGTCCGAGTCATCATGGTCGAGTCCGAGTCCGAGTCCGAGTCATTTTTCAATGTGGCTCGAGTCGAGTCCGAGTCACGAAAAATGTGACTCGAGTCCCGAGTCCTGGACTCGAGCCTCACAACACTGCTACATAAAATATGTCCCTGGCTATCAGTCATCATGGCAAGTCCTGAGTTTAATGTGCAAGGGCAAATGATGAGTGACAGCCAGGCAAAAGATTCCAATCCCCAACCGCAGCACTTTTTCACAACATGAAGGATTTTACACAGCTTACAATTAAACAAAGCACTGAAAATGATTAAAGCAAGGAACTTGGCCACAGTGTCCAAACATGTTGTTGTTATCAAATAACCAAATTAAATACAAGTCATAGGGGTTTAGGCTAAGGATAAGGAGCATCTGCACAATTACAACATTAAAAAATGTACTTCGTGGTCCTTTTGTTATTTCAAAAATATTTAGACGGACACTTTTTAGGGACATTCTGTACTCTAATTCACCAGTACTACTACTTTTAGCCTCAATGGGAAAGTCCAAGGGGTACAGTCAGGACCCCAGGAAGTGAGTCGTCAACTTACGCGAATCTGGATTGCCATTAGGAACACTCCGGATACCACACCCTGTCACATTGTGTCAGAGACATGACGCGATGATGTGAGTTGTGCATTAACAGCATTGCCGGTCATGTTGAGGGCACCGGCCTTACATTTATCCTGTAACTACTAAAAACATGAATTAAAAGATTGATTGAAATTATCATTATTGTCTCAATTTATTCCTTCAATGAAGCACCTTATCATTGTCCCTTTCATCAACATCATTTGATAGAAGACAACATTCAGTGCATTTCGGTTAATTTACGTTAAACATATGGGTATACTTTATCTTGAGACACCTTCTAGTTCATACGAACAACAGGCCCACCGACATTAAATATTCCATTGTAAGAATTTTTTTTTGAATTTCACACAAAGAAATGAAATATCCACGCGAACGAATACCAACGTCAACAATTATTGCGTAGTTGTCTGATTCACATATACATTTGTCGATAATTTTTATTAGCCTATTCGAGGTTTGGCAGACACAATAGGAGGGCGCTGTTTGATTTGGGTAAGGTCATTTGTAGTTTAAATAGCGCCCTCCTATCGTGTCGGTCATATTACAAATAGGCTAATGACAATTCCTATGAATACAAAAGGTGACGAAGAGTGTCGTAACGAGTTTTTCTGCCTTGTCACGGTACCAAGAAGCAAACCAGAATGATCCAATTGTAAACTACAAAACACTCAGAGAGCGCAAACCTCCGCCAAAAACTCCCCGCCGTATTGTCAGTTCACCAATTAGAAATACTCGCATATTCACTGGACTTCCATATATTTTAATGCACATTTAACATATCAACAGGATTGCTCATAATTATTTTCAATTTATTGAAAAATAGCTATATTGGCCGCTTTACAACGTGTAAGACAGTGTTAGTTATTCAATAAACAAATCCTTAAATATGTTGTAGTCTGCTTGTATATGCATGTGTCTACCTCTCCACTCCCTTATTGTATAATGGTCTAGCCCATTGACCTGTGTGGTTAGATTATATGGGTGGTGAGGCATACAGGGTCACTGGGTCAGTGCACGCACACGAAGCTGCTCAGTTGTACGCAGCCATTCGCACATACAAAATAGTGAAGAATCTTTTTAAAAAATCCTCAATCAAGATCCGGATCCGAATCACTTCCAAAATCTAATCAATTTGTACTTGTACCAAGGTCCACCCCCAAAACGAATTTTATGAAAATCGGTCCAAAAATTTGTTCAGTTATCCTGTTCAGAGACAAACCAACCAACCAACAAACAAACCAACGCCGATGAAAAATACCTCATTGGTGGAGGTAATTAGTATGTAGTGTTCATGTACAATGGTTCCTTTTGTGTTTACTTAACAGTAAATACAATACATGTAGAACAAACCCCATAAGGAAGTCTTTAGAACTATATCTTCCTCATGAGGGAAATGCTATGTAATTTGACATTTGTCAATAGGAACAGAGGAGAACAAAGGCAGGGAACAAAGGTCTTCCCCACAAGAACACAACAGATGTGAGCTTGTGTGTGCTCCAGTGTGTGGTTCAATCTGCAATTAATATCACACGCAAAAAGTGTTCTCATGTTAACCTTTTTGTCTTTTCAGGATTTCCTGCGAAATTCGTCGTCAAGTTTGCCGAATAATATGGCTGGTATGTATGACCTGTATTTTTGTTTAGTTTCATAATTAGAACTTAATAATATAAAATTGACTACAAACTGTCCAAATATATACATAGAAATCAAAACAATCAGAAAATGTATCCACAGAGATTGCTATTTAACTAATGGACCAAAATTACGGCCGTCCCTAGGAGATTCATTGGGTTCAAGGAATAATTAACCAAGATAATATACAAGAATTTTTGTGTCATCAAATCTAGTCCGAAATTCAAAACCTGTAACGTCCGGAAATTGGGCTCAAACTCTGCCGAGTGTTCCCTAACGAAACGCACTTGAAAAAAATCTCAGAAAATTCCACGTGAACATTAAAAAGCTTCTTTGAAGTTCACACATTTCGATAAAACATTATTGCCCCCGGCCCCATCTAGTATTCGACATTTTCGTTAGAAAATCATTTTTGTATTTCAATTTTGGCGAATTTTGGAAGGGTTCACTTCGCAGTTTAAAATATGACCGGAAATCGCGCCAAAGTAAAATTTCTCTCTGGCTTTGCATAGGGTTAATAAACTCAAGGTTTACGAACGGTAATGTTTACAGCTTGATCAAATGTCACTTACAGTGAAGTTTTGAGGTAAACTGTTTTTAACAGTAAGACACTAGAGACGAAAAATAACACAATACTTTTGTTTACAAATTTCACCCTGGGTGTTCATTTTGGCCCTAATTAAATGTAGTCCGTCATTGCATTTTTTGTCAATTGCGCTCATGCTATTTTGACATTTTTTTGATTGAAAGGGGTATGGTTGCTGAAAACAGTGTTGTCTGATCTGTTAATTTGTAAGCATGTGATCTTCAGAATACGTTGAAATTTAGATTAAAAAATTGTGACATTTCTCCGGGGGAGTTAACAGATTCTGAGGTATTTAATATCTTTCCACAGCGATTCCAGTATTGAATCATTATGTGGCCTGTGTTTTACAACACAACAGACACAAAATGGTTAAAAAGCATGGGGATAGAACTGAAATGAGAACTTAATGATTTCCAAGAACTAAGTGCTTCTCCATACTAAGTACTTTAGGCAAAATTCACACAATATTGCCAATGATTGGCAAGTCGCTCATGTTCAGGTTTGGGTACACTGCCCTTTCTTTTGATACCAAATTTGTCTCAAAATATACCTAAATCTAAATTTTATTCCGCAGTGCCTAAATCACCGACAAAGCCTTCACAGTTCCCGGTCCTTTAATGTGGAACAATATGCCCTCCGATACCATATCCCTGGAAACTCTTTCGTCATTCTAGAAGCAGCTAAAAACACACCTATTCACTGAATAATTGTTGGTTTCTTCCCTTTATCATTGGTGTTTGTTGCGCAATGATCAAAATGGAATCGCGCTATAGAAATCCCGTTTATTATTATTGTTTTACGTGGAAAGGTACCACTAAGGAGACACGTTATCGTAATTTCTTCGCACGATGGGAGACATCGGTCATTAGGGAGACAGTTTATGTCTCCCTAATGTCATTGCCCCCCTTTAGAGGCACAATTTTGGTGTCGCAATTAATTTGTTATTGTTGCTCGTAATCTGATTAGTGAACATACCGAAATTCGTGGAAAAAGGACAAGGGAATATTGGGTTAGAGCACATTTAAGTTTGCAAAAAAATTGTGCACAAGTTTATAGGGCTGTCTCCCAAATATCCAATACAGGGTAATGTATATTATTATAGTTATTATCATTATTATTATTAATTCCCTCCGTTAAAAACCCATTGGTTATCCTTAACATTTATCTCTCAGAACCCCCGGACCTTTACCTTTTTGTTGTATTGTTGATTTACCAACAGATGCTAGTGCATGCCCGTGTTTTCAAAGTGATGAGGAACTGTGGAAGAGCATTACCATTGGTCTCCTTGCTGCAGCAGTCTCCATCCTAAGTTTTGCTGTGATTGTGTTGGTCATCATTGTCATCTGTCAGTGCCGGCAAATAAAAGCTAACCCTCAGAGACGCCCAGATCCAGAAAATGCCCCTTGTAACCGCCAAGGTATAAACACACAAGACTTTCCTCGTGATGACGACTACTAATAGTGGAGAGGTATCGGGAGAGAAATGTGAATAATGTGATAAAAGCATGATACGTACTTGGCATGTCAGGTCTTCATGCCATGACGAAAATGTTCAAATATGGAGGCATTTTATATCTGAGCCCTGGTGACCTTTGAGGGTTCAATGACCTTTACGTACTCTATTTACACCTATTGTTCTTGAAAACACCACCTTTCTATGAGCAAAGTCTATGTCATAGGTCTTCATACAATGCAAATAATGACCAAATGTGGGAAAATTTCATATTTGAGGCCAATGACATTTGTATTAACTGTCATAACTCCATTACAGTTATGAAGATTTACTCTTTAAATCCCAACATTTTTTCAAGACCCAAGTCTAAACGTTCAGTGCTCATGCTGTGAAAAGAATTTCATATGTAGGGACTTTCATATCTGACCTCTGATGGCCATTGAGAGGTCAATGAACTTTGTATATCCTATTTATAGATAAGTAGAAGATTTACTATTCAAAACCCCACTTTTCCATGACCCATATCTAAAATTTGGGTGTTCTTGCCATGATATGAATTTTCAGATATGTGAACCTTTCATATCTGACCTCTGGTGACCTTTGCGAGGTCAATGAACTTTGTATACCCTAATTGCCGTTATTATCATATTTAATCTTCTAAATGCCACTTTTTCACGACCCCAGTGTAAAAAGTGCAAAAGAAGTGTAGTTTAATAATTATTTTACAGCATGTCCTGAATTCAGACCCCAAAGACTATTTTGTCATGACCTATTTCCATTTCCCTATTTGTAAGGCCAAGCAGATGCAAGCGCAATAGATTATAAGACTGATATCGAACCAGCATCACACTCTAACAGTGACCAGTGGGCTTGGTAAAAAGGTTGAAAATGTGGTTAGCCAAGTGCATCTGCATAAAATGGAGTGTAAAAAGTTAACGAGAGTACATAATATTTGACAGACTTCTATTCCAATCGCATCATGTTGCATCTGCCAATATGAAAAGGAAATGGAGGTCAGAGGTCACCTCAAAATTGTTTTTTGGGGGTCTGATTTCACAACATGAATTATAGGTGCAACACCTTTCTTTGGCACTATTGAGGCTTGGGTCACGAAAAAAGGCGTTTTGACGAATAAATATGATAAATAGCTACAAAGAAGGTGCACAAAGTTCATTGACCTCTCCAAGGGTATCAGACGTCAGATATGATGTCCCCGATTTGAAAATTCTTTTCATGGCACAAAGAGTAAACTTTTAGACTTGGGTCATGAAAAAAGTGGCATTTGTAAGAGTAAATCTTATAAATATCCTTAGCTTTGACAAAGGTCATGACCTCTCGCAAGGTCACCAGACGTTAAATATGAAATGTCCTATATATGGAAATTCTTTTCATAGCATGAACACCTATCATTTAGATTTGAATAGTGAAAAAGTTGGGGTTCAAAGAGTAAATCTTACAAATAGCTATAAAAAAAGGTTTACAAAGGTCAATGACCTCTTAAAGGTCACCAGAGGTCAGATATGAATTGTATGAGGACATATAACGTAGACCTGGGTCATAGGAAAGTGAAGTTTTGAAGAATAATTGTCATAAATAGAGTGAGTAAAGATCGTTGACCTATCAAAGGTCAGCAGAGGTCAAATATGAAATGCCTCCATATCTGAAAATTTTTTCATGGCATGAAGAACCAACATGCGACGTTTCATGCTTTTATCACAACGTACACAGTTCTTAGAACTAATGGGGCCATGCCGCTCCACTATAACAGACTAGAGTGGCTACAAGAAAAATCAGAATTTTAAAATGTGTGTGGGGTTTTATTTTTCCGATGTTTTCATCTCACTGCTGTATAGCTGCTTATTTATTGCACGTTGCGTTTTGAGGATGGAGTTTCAATTGATCAATGTTCTGTTAACATTATAAGATGTGTTGTCGACAAATTTGGACGTGTCATGCCTAAAGTTATGTCTTGCTTTATAGTTTATTCAAAAGCCAAAAATCGCATGACAGACTTTCGAATCCTAATGCTGTATCGAGGCATTCTAAAACAATGATTATTGGCCAATTAACTACCTTTCTCTCCCTCTCTCCATCATTGACTTTGTCCTTTTTGTTCCCCACCTCTTGTGGTCAACCATCCCCTTCCCCCAATCCCCCTCCCTTTTGTTACCCTCCTTTCTGTTCAGCCGCCTGCTTTCTCTGTGTATTTTCCTCTGCATCATCTATTTCCACTTGACTGCATTTGTTACATCAGTAATGTATACATGTACCTGTTTATGTTTATAGTCTTGTCATTTAGCCTTCGAGAAAGACTCTGCTAGGGTCGAAACGTCAGGCCACTAACTATTTTTTTGCATTTAATTAACCAAAATAAACTTTTGAATGGGGATAATAGTTGAATGGGAATAATAGTTGAATAGGGCAGATATGATGTTAAAAATCGTTTAGGGGCTTGGTCACCGATAATATGCCCTCGCCTTCGGCCAGGACCATAGCAGTCTGGTTTAAACTACTATTCTCCCCTAATTGATTGATAAAGCATAAAATGGAAAGGCAGTGTGGCGAAAGTCAATAATTTAATTGGACTTCCTTCATTATCCTTATCTTGTAGACGGAGTTCATTACGACAATGTCAGCGGCGAGGTATCTGTTAGAAGGTTTGGGATGGGATCCAGTGTTGGAAGTAGCCTAGAGTGTGAAGGTGATCCCCACGGCTTAAAGATGAGCACCAAACCGTTGGTGAAGAGGAATTACGATGTCAGTGGAGGCACGCCAAGTACCCAGCCCTTGCTGGCCACCAGCACACTGCCTGGGGCCACTGTGGCAAGTGACACGGTGACGAGCATTTCTGGTCACATTGGAGACAATGTCGAGTCCTTGCAAAACACCCCGCCAAGCAGCACTCCACTACACGAGGCACCTACTGCACCATACAGGGAAAGTCCACCAACTTCACCTTCCTACAGTGCATTTGAGAAAGCCGAAGGCCAGTGTGGTAAGTACATAGTGAAGAAGGATATTGACTTAATATTCAGTACCGGTATTAAAAGTCAAATGACAACAACAAAAAATTAATGGTTAAGTAAAACTGCCTGGCAGCACTGTAAGAGAAAATTAGACACATCTCTATGGAAATGCCACCCAAAATGTGTTGTAACAAAATAGGTCTGCTACTTATTTTCTTTAAGTTTTGGTAAGTTTGATTGATACTGAACAGTTGAAAGTGATTTTTTTTCCAATTAAACATACAGAATGCCTGTTAGCAACGTCTTGTTAGGTTTTTTATTAACACTACTCTCTAAATTTCCAAAAAGTGAAATAAGGAACCAGACTTTTTGGGGTGAAAATCACTCCATTGGAGTGAAAATCACTCTCATTTTCGATTGAAATAGTCTGAAAAAAAAACCACTTCAGGCGAAGCTCGAGTAAAAACTCGATCTTTACGACTGAAGGAATTTCACTCTAAAACGTCTAGTCCCTAGTTTCCGACTGTGGGAGTGAATCTTCTTTCAAATGGAGTGAATTTTCACTCATTGGCATTTAGAGAGTATGGAGCAATTTGAGCAACAAACTTTGGTTAATGTTGCTCCAAAAAGTACCATTAGCCCTATCAGTTTATAAAGATGACATTTTACGCAAGTAATAAAACCACGTCAACCCATATTATTAAAGTAACATCACTCTCATTCATCATTGGCCGCTTATATTTTTTTCAGTTATTTGAGTTGGGAAATTTTTTAAAATATCAACAATATATAGGTTTTCCCGGATATTTTAACACTTTTATTACACGAATTCCCTATAGCTATACTTTAATTTCGTCCCCGAAAATCGCAAAAGACAATTCTCAATTTGAATTTCAAAATGCTAGCACTAGATTTCATTTAAGGTTTAGTATAATACACATTGTTAGCATACCGATTCGTCCGAAATTTGTAAAATTTGTCTCGTGTAGGAATCAGTGATGAATTGAAAAAGCAATTTCGTTTTTTTGTCATTCGTTTTAATGTTGTTGTCACTACATTTCTATTCTGGTGACTTCAGACGTTTCGATTATAAAATGTGCCAAATCTTGGGACTTATTTAAAGAATTGTGCGCATTTACAAAACTATAAGTTCAACACATATTTCCATATGTATAAATAACAGTAGTTAGCTATGAGTTGTGAATTTCCTTTTCTGTGTTTCACAATTAACATCACATCAGGAATAGACCTTTAACAATATTCTCGTTACTTATAACATGGAAATTAAGCATCAAGATCAAGCACCTTCGTAATATTGCAGACCTAAGTTCTCTGGTTTTATTCATCAAATAACACATTATTACGAAGGTGTTTGATATAAATGCTTAATTTCCATGTTATAGGTAAAGAACATATTTTGAAAGGTCTATTACTGATTCTAAAGAAATTTGTGCAACACAGAAAAGGAGATGAAACCTTGCAGCTAACTACTTTAATTTATACGTAGGCCTATATAAGGATATTAATGTTGAAATTAACATTTTATTAATGCGCACAATTCTCTAAATAAGTCTAAAAATTTAGCACATTTTTCAATCGTAAAGTCTTAAGTCACCAGAAACGAAATGTAATGACAACAACATTAAAACGAATGACAAAAACGAATTTTTTTTTTAATTCAACGCTGATTGCTACACGAGACGAATTTCACAAATTTAGGACGAATAGGTATGTTACGAAAGTAAAATATCGAAGTAGGGAGTTCGTGTAATCAAAGTGTTAAAATAACCAGGAAAACCTTTAAATATTCGGTATATTTGGCACAGCTTAACAATTGTTTTCTTTGTTTGTTTGTTTGTTTTTTCTTTGTGCTTGTAGGAACGTCAACCCAATGTACAGAATGGCATGCTGACTTTGTGAAGGACAATATCGACGTCAGGACCTACAAGGACTTCTTTGGAAAGCTTGGTTTGAGCAAAAAGGACTATAGTCCTACGATGTACGACCACATTCATGAGGGAATACAGGGTCAGATCAGGCACGTTCTCATTGATGATTTCATCGGAAAAGAGGACAACCCGTCCATCTACAGGCTGCTTTCTGCATTAGATGCAAGTGGTAATAAATATGTTTCTAGGCAGTTCCGGGGAAAATTCCACGTCACCAGCAGCTGGATAGGCTCCAGTGTTGGAAGTAACCCAGAGTATGAAGGTGATCCCCAAGGCTTAAAGGTGAGCATCAAACCGTTGGTGAAGAGGAATTACGATGTTAGTGAAGGCACGCCAAGTACCCAGCCCTTGCTGGCCACCAGCCCACTGCCTGGGGCCACTGTGGCAAGTGACACGGTGACGAGCATTTCTGGTCACATTGGAGACAATGTCGAGTCCTTGCAAAACACCCCGCCAAGCAGCACTCCACTACACGAGGCACCTACTGCACCATACAGGGAAAGTCCACCAACTTCACCTTCCTACAGTGCATTTGAGAAAGCCGAAGGCCAGTGTGGTAAGTACATAGTGAAGAAGGATATTGACTTAATATTCAGTACCAGTATTAAAAGTCAAAATGACAGTGTCGTAACGGTTAAGTAAAACTGCCTGACAGCACTGTAAGAGAAAATTAGACACATCTCTATGGAAATGCCACCAAAAATGTGTTGTCACAAAATAGGTCTCTACTTATTTTCTTTAAGTTTTGAAAAGTTTGATTGATACTGAACAGTTCAAAGTGATTTTTTTTCAATTAAACATACAGAAGGCCTGTTAGCAACGTCTTGTTAGGTTTTTTTTCATTAACACTACTCTCTAAATTTCCAAAAAGTGAAATTAGGAACTAGACTTTTTGGAGTGAAAATCACTCTCATTTTCGATTGAAATAGTCTGAAAAAAGAACCACTTCAGGCGAAGCTCGAGTAAAAACTCGATCTTTACGACTGAGGGAATTTCACTCTAAAACGTCTAGTCCCTAGTTTCCGACTGTGGGACTGAATCTTCTTTCAAATGGAGTGAATTTTCACTCATTGGCATTTAGAGAGTATGGATAAATTTGAGCAACAAACTTTGGTTAATGTTGCTCCAAAAAGTACCATAAGCCCTATCAGTTTATAAAGATGACATTTTACACAAGTAATAAAACCACGTCAATCTATATTATTAAAGTAACATCACTCTCATTCATCATTGGCCGCTTACATTTTTTTGAGTTATTTGAGGTGGGAAAAATATTTAAATATCAACAATACATAGTTTTTCTCGGTTATTTTAACACGTTTATTGCACGAATTCCCTATAGCTATACTTAAATTTCGTCCCCGAAAATCGCAAAAGTCAGTTCTCAATTTGAATTTCAAAATGCCAGTGAAAAGTTATTCGCTGACGAGCAGCCACAAATGTATAGTTAAACTAGAGTAACTTCACACAAGACACGATCATTTCAGAACAAGCTGGTGAACCCCGAAAGGTCAACTTTAATGTAACCAACAGAGGGCGGTGTTCAGTCTTAGAAATACATCACATCTCCCCCATACAAATTAAGTAAACATTAAACAAGTTTAACTTTGGGAACTTACATGTACATGTAGGAAACAAACAATAAGCTTGAGCAAAGTGTTACTGAACTTTATAAGGGAATACTGCAAAATGTGATTTACAAAAGGGAGGATTAGAGAACAATGGAAGGTGTTTGAATCAAGCAAATTTGAAAAAAGCACAAGCGTTTGTACATGAATTTAGACCATCTTGAAAAAGCCACAAATCTGTTATTTACTGTCCATGCAATTTGGTGTACAACTTCAGCTGACAGGTCAAGTTTTTGAGTTGGTCTTACTACCCTGCCACTTCTAGTAGTAGTAGTCTGACCTACAGTCACGCTATCATATTTTACACTATGTTGTTTTGTCTCACTTGGTTCTTCAGGTTCTGCAGTCTGATGGATATTTTCATTCTGTGTGCTAGGAGAGACTAGGTTGGGCTGAGACAATGAATTCCCTTCAATGTCAGCATGTTCTTTGGAGTGAACAATGTGACGCCTATTTCTTCTATACACCTGTCCAGTTGGTGTCGCAATCATATAGCTTCTAGGGTTATCATGTTTTTCTGTCACTTTCCCTAACACCCATTGGCTGTGCGGATTTTGAAATCTAACTTGTTCCCCAGTATGTAGTGTGCGCTTTGGCTTACTACATTTTGCGTCATAGTAGTGTTTTTGCACAGTCTGTCTCTCTTTGAGTTTGGCTTTCATGGGTGGGACTACTTGTGGTTGAAGAAGAGTCGATGAAGTGGGAAGTCGGCTTTTGAGCAAGCGACTATTGAGTAATTGTGCTGGTGCATAACCCTCTGTGCCATCGAGGGGCGTGTCGCGATATTCCAGCAGTGCCATATAAGGGTCCCTGCCAGACACCTTAGCCTTTTTCATGAGTGTTTTCACTGTTTGAATACAGCGCTCGGCTTGCCCGTTGCTTTGTGGGTACCTGGGGCTAGACGTGACATGCCTGAACTCCCACATGTTTTGGAAAGTTCTGAAGTCTTCGCATACAAATTGGCTTGCATTATCAGTAATCAACAGATCTGGTGTACCGGAGCGGGCAAATATAATTTTCAATTCATGTATGACCGAATGGGCTGTGAGATCTTGCAAGGCCTGTACTTCTGGAAATTTGGAGTAGTAGTCAACTACAAGCAGATAGTTCACTCCTCCTAAGTGGAACACATCTGCACCTAGTTTAGACCATGGTCTGTCAGGTATGTCATATTGTATCATTGGTTCAGCAGGTTGAGTTTTCCTACTTGACTGACAGATAGCACACTTGGCTACCGTGTCTTCAATTTGCGAATTCATGCCCGGCCAGTATAAGATAGCTCGTGCTCTCTGTTTGAGTTTCACTATCCCTATGTGAGACTCATGGATTTTCTTAAGCATGTCCTTCTGCATGCTTCGCGGAACTAAAACCCGGTTGCCAAGAAAAAGAATGCCATCACAGAACACTAGTTCATTGTGGACTGCATAGTATGGGCCAACATCACTTGTCAAGTCGTGTTTATCAACAGGCCAGCCATTCATAATGTGACCTTTGACCTTCGCAAGTGTGGGGTCCGCGGCTGTTTCTTCACGGAATTGCTGCAATCGTAACTCAGTAATTGGGAGTTGTCTTAAAATCATGTTGATTTCCCGCGAGTCATCAAACTCTGAGATGTTGTCGCCTCTGCTATTTATTATGCGGCTTAACGCATCTGGCACAAACATTGTGTTACCTGGTTGCCATTGTACACTGAGGTCATATCTCAGTAGGTGCATGCGCATACGCTGCAATCGTGGGCTCAACTTATGCAATGGCTTTTGGAACACTCCTACCAATGGCTTATGATCTGTGATCACTGTTGTCTGTTTTCCAAAGATATAGTCATGGAATTTGTGGCACGCAAAGAGAATGGCGCACATCTCCTTTTCAATAGTCGCGTAATTTTTTTCAGCAGGACTAGTACTACGCGATGCATATGCCACTGGTCTGTTATTATCTTGCATCAATACAGATCCAAACCCATGCTTGGATGCATCAGTGGCCAAGCTGACCGGCTTATTCACATCATATAACATCAGTACTGGTGATGATGTTATAATATGCTTGAGTGTTTCCACGGCTTTAATTTGTGTGTTTTTCATCCCAGTGCCAAGCTATTTGCTTTTCGGTAAGCTGTCGCAACGGCGCAGTGATTTCAGAAAGATTGGGAATGAACTTACTAACGTATGTGATCATGCCGAGAAAGGTTTCAAGCTCATGTTTGTTAGTTGGGATTGGCATTTCCACTACAGACTGGATACGCGCTGGACTTGGTGAGAGTCCTTCTGCAGAAATCACATGACCCACATATTCAAGTTTGTCTGTGCCAATGACAGACTTTTTCCTATTGAGTTTAAGTCCTGATTCTCTGACTTTTTCCAGGAACTTAGCTACTCGCTCATCATGCTCAGTTGTGTTTTCCCCCCAAACTAGGATATCATCGACAACAATTTCAACCCCTTCAAGTGCCCCAAATTCAGTGACCATGGCGCGCTGCCAAATTTCACTTGCCGACGAAATGCCGAATGGTAGAACCATATATCGAAATCTTCCAAAGGGTGTGTTAAATGTTGTCAAGTACGAGCTTCTTTGTGTGAGAGGAAGTTGCCAATAACCACTTGTAGCGTCAAACTTTGAAAACACCTTATAGCCTGTGGCATGCGCGCTGCAACATCTCGGAGGGTGGGCATAGGGTAATGGGCTCTCTTTATGGCATTATTGAGCTCTCGCGGGTCAAGACAAATGCGCACACTGCCCTCCGGTTTACCAACTATTGACATGGAACTGACCCAGTCTGTGGGCTCTTCCACACGCGCAATGACCCCAAGTTTTTCCATACGCTCTAATTCAGCCTTCACTTTGTCGCGCAATGTGTAAGGAATAGTGCGTGGAGGGTTCTGAACTGGTGTGGCATCTACATTCAATTCAATCTCATATTCATGGTTTTGCAGTTTCCCTAGCCCTTCATACAAATCATTGTGTTCTGTGAACGTGATGTTGCTATGCACTAGCACATTTTGCGCACTACCACTAACCACTTCATCTACTCTTACTCTCTTAATCAATCCTAGCCTTTGACATGTTTTCAGACCTAAGATAGGTTTTACATTTCCGCTTACCACTTGAAAAACAACTTGTTGTGTGGTGCAACCGGTACCTGTACCAACCTTCAAATTGGCTATGGTCTTTCCTAATGCCTTAATCTTGTGCCCTGAATAGGATTTGAGAGATGCATTACAAAATGTACTGGGAAGCAATGCCAGTCCAGTGTTTTTGAAACAGTCTTCTGGTAGAATGTCCGCTTGAGATCCTGAATCAAGCTTGAAGTCCACCTTGTTTCTCCCAATTTGACAGGTTTCAGTCCAGTCGCCTGATTCTTGTCCAGCGATGTAGCCTATCATCAGGTCCTCGAGTTGTTTTCTTGGTTCCTGTATGTTGACACCGGCAACATCATACTGCGTGTTGTCCTCAACGTCATCACTGCTTTCGTTGACTTCCCTGACCATCTTTGGTCGCGACTTGTGTTGGGCTTTGCATATTCTCGATTTGCTGAAATGTCCAACTTTATGGCACGAGTTGCGCTGCTCATACTTTGCAGGACAGCGGTTTGTGAAGTGTGCGTAAGCACAGAAGTCACACCGTGACTTTGCTCCATTTTCTGCGTTGTTATTTGACATTTCCTTGCGACTTGCAGCTCTGGTCTGAAGTCTGGCTTTAGTGGACGTCACCCGGTTAACCTCCTGTTTTTGCTGGGTCAAATCCAGTTCAGCCTGTAGGGCTTTCACATGTGTGGCGCTCATTTCACTGACCTGGCAGATATTGATGCACTTTTCCAGGGTCAAATTATCTTCCTGAAGCAGTTTTCTCGTGTTTTTGTGTCCTTTACACCACACACAACTCTGTCTCGAAGGAGGGAATTCTCAATGTCACCAAATTCACATTCCCTCACCAGGCATTTCACGTTTGTCAAGTATGTGTCGAACGGCTCATCCACTTTCTGGTCGCTCGAGTTGAACATGTATCGCAGTACTGACAGGTTTCTCTTGGGTTCACAGTATTGTTTGAACTTGGCTTTAAGTACTTGCAGTTTGTCCTTCTCATCGTCCGCGAACGTCAGTGTCGCATATACACGCTGTGCCGCTGGGCCCGCCACGTGCAGAAACGTTGCACACTGCACTGGTTCCGGTTTCTTCTGCAGTTCCGTTGCCATAGCGTACAGTTCAAATGAACGCACCCATTCCTTCCAGTTTTTCGCCAAGTTCCCTTCCAGCTGCAACTGTCCCGGTGGTTTCAGGCCTGACATTGCGACTTTTATGATCCGTTTTCTGACACCATGTAAAGTTATTCGCTGACGAGCAGCCACAAATGTATAGTTAAACTAGAGTAACTTCACACAAGAAACGATCATTTCAGAACAAGCTGGTGAACCCCGAAAGGTCAACTTTAATGTAACCAACAGAGGGCGGTGTTCAGTCTTAGAAATACATCACAGCCAGCACTAGATTTCATTTAAGGTTTAGTATAATACACGTTGTTAGCATACCGATTCGTCCTAAATTTGTAAAATTCGTCTCGTGTAGGAATCGGCGATGAATTGAAAAAGCAAATTCGGGGTTTTTTTGTCATTCGTTTTAATGTTTTTGTCACTACATTCCGTTTCTGGTCACTTCAAACGTTTCGATTAAAAAACCTGCCAAATCTTGGGATTTATTTAAAGAATTGTGCGCATTTACAAAACTATAAGTTCAACATATATTTCCAGATGTATAAATAACAGTAGTTAGCTATGAGTTGTGAATCTCCTTTGCTGTGTTTCACAATTAACATCACATCAGGAATAGACCTTTGACAATATTCTCGTTACTTATAACATGGAAATTAAGCATCAAGATCAAACACCTTCGTAATAATGCAGACCTAAGTTCTCTGGTTTTATTCATCAAATAACACATTATTACGAAGGTGTTTGATATTAATGCTTAATGTCCATGTTAAAGGTAAAGAACATATTTTGAAAAGTCTTATACTGATTCTAAAGAAATTTGTGCAACACAGAAAAGGAGATTCAAACCTTGCAGCTAACTACTTTTATTTATACGTAGGCCTATATAAGGACATTTATGTTGAAATTAACATTTTATTAATGCGCACAATTCTCTAATTAAGTCTAAAAATTTGGCACATTTTTCAATCGTAAAGTTTTAAGTCACCAGAAACGAAATGTAATGACAACAACATTAAAACGAATGACAAAAACGAATTTGCTTTTTTAATTCAACGCTGATTGCTACACGAGACGAATTTCACAAATTTAGGACGAATAGGTATGTTACGAAATTAAAATATCGAAGTAGGGAGTTCGTGTAATAAAAGTGTTAAAATTACCAGGAAAACCTTTAAATATTCGGTATATTTGGCACAGCCCCAACAATTGCTTTCTTTGTGTTTTTGTTTCTTTGTGATCGTAGGAACGTCAACCCAATGTACTGAATGGCATGCTGACTTTGTGAAGGACAGTATCAACGTCGTAACCCACATAGACTTCTTTAACAAGCTTGGCTTGAGCAAAATAGACTATGGTCCTACGATGTACGACCACTGGCATGAGGGAATACAGGATCAGATCAGGCACGTTATCATTGATGTTTTCATTAAAAAAAAGGATGATCCGTCCATCGACAGACTGCTTTATGCATTAGAAGCAAGTGGTAATAAATATGTTTCTAGGCAGTTCCGGGAAAAATTCCACGTCACCAGCAGCGCAGGGCATAAAACATAACCTTGTAAGGGTTAATAAACCCTTACAAGGTTATGTTTTATGCATATAAGCCATTTGCGAGTGACCTATCCTTTGTGATTTACATTTGAAAAACCTCAGGCGCACTGACTTGCTCAGAATGCTTGGCACATTTAACTTTAAATTCTCCAGACCAAAGACACTGTTGCTAATCACATGATTCGGGGCAAGCTCTTGCATAGTTACGTAAGAGACGCTCAGCACCAATACATTGTTCACAATGGGTGAGAATGGCACAAAGACACCAGACCATGCCGGAGCTGGGAGTTGCAAGCGTAAAGGCTTGCCCTGAATCACGTGATATAGTATCAGTCTCTTTGGTCGGGAGAATGTAAAGTTAAAACGTGCAAAGCATTGGATTAAGTCAGCGTTCCAGATTTTATTCGAATTTAACTCGCAAAGAGCTTATTGTATAGCACGTGCCAATTAACACGATTTCCCACTAACATACCCCAAGCATTAAGCACACACACACACAAGCACACACCCACTTGTTTCACATGACTAGTGTGGACTTTCCATTGCTTTTGTGTAGTTAAGAAAAACCAGTGAAAAAACTCATTTTTCTCAAACTGTGAAAACTCTTTCAACCCAATTTTTTTTCTATGATTCCCTTTAGTGTTTCTCTTCATTCTGCTACAGATAAACCTAACCCAAAAATGCCTCTAAACCTGTTTTCCAGAAATGCGGAAACACTGTGTGGACGTGGGGTAAGTCCACACAACGTCGGTGCTACCTACATTATGTGGACGTCTTTTGTTCGGAAGTCCACACTGCGTATGTAAGACAAACTCGTGTGTAAATGCCGGCAATCGTGGACGTCCCATTGTCCCTAATCCTCTTTCCTTTGTTTGTACTCTTAACTTTTAAGCGACAGCTCTCATTGGTTTTGTACACGATTTGAGATTGTGGATGTTCTGTCAATCGTGGACGTATTGTTTGCGCCCAATTCTTTTGTCCTACGTCCACGATTGCCGGTGTTTACATACTCATACTCACCCTTACATTTACCTCAGAATGGCCAATGGTGTGAAACACAAGATATCCATGCGCCTGCAATCGTTTGCACATCCACGCTTCGAAATTGTGCTTACGTTTAGTACAATCTTCTGCAATACTAGTTAGCACGTCTTATCTGCTAATGCTGTTAACCTGTGCCATGATATTGGTACCTAAAATGCACAGCAGCAAGATATATAACTCTAAACAAAGTATTATTTTGGTTGACTCATAAGCCTGTCTTTAGAAAAGGATGAAATTAATTTCCAGAATTGATCAAGAAATGATTTTTGCCAATGCTTTGTGAATTAGTTGTAAATAATTTAACAGACAAATTTGAGTTTGTTCAAATAAATTGAACACTAGGCCCCCTTTTTCATGTTGGTTTTATTTGGTTGGGAAAATGTGTGAAGTAGTTATGAAAGTGTTCTGAGCGTAAAAAGTGTAAACGTCGCATCTGGAATACTTAACTTTCGTGTTTGTGTTTTGTGCAAAATTTATGTCTTGAGCTTTTCATTAAAAAGAGATATCCTTTTATGTGGAATTGCCACTTTCTGAATTAAAAATGTTCACCCACTGTTAATAACGCGCAAGTCTATTGGCGTAGTGTGTGAAATCATTTTATTCAGAATGTGCTAAAAGCAAACCAACTGCTCTTTGTGTTGGTTAGAGGAACGTACCCGAGCGTTTGGGCTAGCTAGTAAATCAAGATTTGTTTTTCTGTTAATATTTTGTTGTTTGCATTTTGTAGAGTGTAAGGAATGATATATACATGTATTTACTCAGAAAATGAAACAAACAAACGTAGCCTAGAACAAAGTAGCCTTGTTACATGTAAATTATAGTTTAAAATACTGTTGAAATGGTCCTAAAGACACGTGCTACACTAAAGGAAAAGTGGATAGGATGGGTTGCCATGGTGATGACAATGACTTCATAAAGTGTCCCCTCCTCATTTTTCTGCATAACGCTGCCAACGTGTGCCTGAAATGGATTGATTGTCCAGATCCAATATTCTTGAGTTGCATATTGACTTCCTTGCAGTTAGTTTCTTTGAAGGTCATATTTGCACCTTTTCTGCTAAAGATTGAATGCAGGGCCGTAACAGTACCATGTTTTTTTATCCCTAGCCCCAAGGGTTCAGTTGAATTTTTGGTACGACACATACGAAGATAATTACTGTACGATTTTATTACGATTTCCATCACAGTTTGCAATAGTGGCACTTATTGGCGTTTGGCATGTCTTAATTCATTTTAAAACTTTCCAATGCTGCTCAGTGATCAATTAGATTTTATGGGTTGGATTCTATTTTTTTTCTGATCTTTGCAACCAATCGCAGCTGTTATAGCCAACTGTTTGTTGACAACTCATTTACATTTTCAAATAGTAAAAGGTGCAAGAAGTGCTACCTGTATTCTCAAATTTTAAAAATAAGAATGCAACATAATAGAGAATGTACTTTCATAGCAGCGAGTATGCACGACCAACACAGTTTATGGTTCCACCTTTGAAATAAAATTCGTCACTAAAAGGATCCCTTTCATGCCCATATTGTTTATTGACTTGGCTCTCCCCAGGACCACATTGTTTGCTCAGTCATGCGGAAATCACTAGAGCGTGAACAAAATGAGCACGAGTCAAAAACTCACTTTTTTCAACCCAGATTTTAACTGCCAAGGAGTGATTAAAGTCATAGGTGTTGTGTGTAAAGTTTGTTCCTTGAACCTTACTCTTTTATGTGATGTAAAAATAAAGTCCATACGTGCAAATATAAGAAAGTTATGCCTTTTTGTTCATCTGGTCCCAATTATCAAACTGCAAGCCATTTCAACACATGACCAAATGGCACTCCATACCTCAAATTGTGCGTGGATACTTCTGAAGCACTTTTCTCGTATTTTTGTAATCGTAACACTATGAATAAACCACACCAATAAAAAGATCCGAAAATACTCTTTCAGCTAGTGTATGGTTGATGTATGGGCGGCCAAACATATCAACATGCCGCCTTTCTGAAAAGTAGTGAATATATCTGTGTTGAGGGTGTTTTGTGTGTGGTTTCCTGGTCGACTAAAGTCGCCCATGGGAACCAGCAGGGGGTACTTCTTGTCGACAAAAGTCGCCCATGGTAAGGAAAGGGTCTATTCATGCACTCAAGTCACACCATGTCTGTGAGTCACACGTACTGTACGAAGTGCGAACAGCGACCTCTCGCGGCTGGTCTACAATGTGCAAATCAGTTGGTGATGGTCGAACGCCTTGTCACTATTCGGTATCGTTGGACTATCTGATAGTAAGATAGCTTACGTTGTATATATATTTTTTCTTTCACATTGTGTTTTGGTTCGTTCCATTCCATTTGCCCTTAGCTTCATTCATTTTCATCTCGCTACACTTTTGAATGTCTTTTTTTTTCCAGTTTCAGTTGATTTATATTATTTTTTACCTATATTTTGCCAAATGATTTTATTCATGATACTTCGTGAATAAAAGAATAGTTTGTCTTTTGTCTTAAATTGTCTTTTAATATTAGAACTTGCGCCGTTAAGGTGGATAGTATACACCATTTTTGAATTGAATTGAATTGAATTGATCTAATTGGGACAATTCGTGCTATTTTTGGCTGAAATTATATCCTGTTATATTTGGTTTGCAGACTCCAAACTTGAGAATGTAGCCACAGCATCCATCTCTCTATGTCAAATATGAGTATCCACGACCATTGAGCATCAGAATATCCATTCAGTCTGAAGATCATGGATTGTAAAAATATGTTGTTTGGACCCCAATGCACGGTCCACCCTCAAAAGAGAGTTTGAAACCCGAACTTAAAGCCGAGATTCCTTAACTCCCAAATAAAAATAAAATACTGACGGTGATCTGTAAGACGTCAGAAAGAAAAAAAAAATTTGCTTTTTCTATCTCACAAATAATGAACATTAGTTTTAAAATACAAGTGTAACAGTTTAATATAATTAAATAGATTGCTTTGTGATCTTATCTTTCTTTTGTTTTTCAATCGAATTGTCTATGATTTCGATTTCGTGCTTTCTTTGTAGCCACTACCTGAAGTGATATTTTACCCTGTATGTTTGGCTAATTCCATAAAAAAAACACTAAAACCTTGCATGATTTGTGGTCTTGGTTGTGTTTTTCGGGCGGTTGAATGTGTGTACCACGTTCGAAGTTCTCGGGGCCAAAAATAATAAATGAAAAGCTGAAACCCCCCCCCCCCCCCTCCTCATCAGACTCAACCCCCCCCCCCCCCCTATCATATTACCCCGCCCACCCCCTCCCCCCCCGTTTCCTGAAAGTTAGATCAGTCCCTGCTGCGACTTGGCTGCAGAATTAATTATTTTGAACAAATATTCGGAGGGAAACAGATTGTACAAAATGTAAAATAGCTCAACATTATACATGATGACAGAGCTTACCTACAAAATAGTTGGAACGGTTGAACGTATTACACTGTTGATGCATTCCACCCCCCAAAAAAAAAAAAAAAAATCCGCCCATAATTACCGGGAATTTTTGTCGGAGGGGTTTATTTTGCAAGAGTGGGGATAACAGTAAGCTTCCGTACCATAAACTGCTGCTAGCAGTAATCATAAGCCAATTTGAGGGAAATATTGCGCCGAAATCCGAATCTCTTGTCTAGGGCTATTGGTCCTCGTCCATTGCAACTACGTTGGAAGAAGTTGACAATAGCCGTAGCCGTAGTTCTAGAAGCCCGGTTCAGGAAACGGCCTTAACCATAACCTATTCCGATCCCCCCCCCCCCCCGCCCGACCTCCTCACCTTAAAGATTTGCAGGTATTGTTTCTTGACATTGGAAAGTAAGGGATAAGTGTTTTTCCTTGTCAATGGAAATGTATTTACTACTATGGAACGCACAAGTAGTATGGTGAAACTTCTGAAGGACTCCCACACGCCCTCTATTGATCTCAAATGCCAAAATATCCGGTAACACATCGACGTCGTATGGCATCGTGTGCGTCCATTTGTCAGGCACCAGGCCATTTTTGTTCGCGCTCTGCTTACGTGCGGCTGTCACAAATAGCGCACACAACTGTACATCACATTCGCAAAGACCTCCGTTCGCTGACTCCAGAATTAGATATCCACGGTACAGCGCGCCCAGCAATCAACTGCCTACGTAGCCATGGCAACGGGAGGACACTGCTCATAAGTCTGGGTAATCGACGTTGGGAAAGGAACAGCCCGTGTACGTGCTGCGAACGTAAGTGCGGCTCCACCATTCGCCTCTGCGTGTTTGTACGTGGATATGTGAAGTGCCCTTGCAACATCGTCCATAACACCATTCTCAATAACGGTAAGTCGCCCACGAAATCCTCTCGTTTAGTGTCTGCATTGACACAAATTCGTAACATTAAACCTGGTGTTACTGATTACAAAGCGTGTTATAATCACAAACAACCTTTTGAATTGTAAGAATGCTCATCAGAATAGTCATGTTGTCAAAGTGTATTTATAGAATGTCATTTATATTTTTGGACTACACTACCCGGCGTCATATTACTCGGAGCGTATAAATGGACTTAACGCACGCACAAAATACCTAGTTGTGAGAAAATAATTGCCACAAAGGACAGAAATATGGTGAGTTTCTCATGATATTTTTGAGGAGATTTCTTCATTACATCAAACAAGTCTAATGTATAATTATCTTGGTTTAACCTCGATCAAGGAACATACTTCTTTTCAACCACCAGTACTTTATTCCATTTGGCACACGTACTAGTAGTAATAAGAAAAAATGTCAAGTGAAATATAACGATAAGATTTAATGGACCATGAATTGGTTTTGTATACAATATTTGGCACAATGAACCCCAGTGACATATTCAAGGCAATATCATAATGAATTGCCAAGTCTAAACCATTGACCTTTTTTTTCTTCTTCTTCTTAGTTTTCTTTTCTATTTATGGGGGTGATTTTTCATGATTAAGAAATGTTTACATGATATCGTTGTTGGAAAGGTGTGTGTGCTCGGATGCCTGAAAACAATTGTTTTTAATGGGCGTTGATATGACGTACGATGCTTTGTAAATACAATTTAATTTGATAGTCTTAGAAATCAAAATGTCAATGGCCAACATTTAATCCTTGTGTATACGCCATGTTTCAATTAATGGTTTAAGACACAGTTTTCTATAAAGGAAAACATAGTGTGACCTTATATAATGATCGAAGATGTGCGCATGCGGGGCTGTGATGTTTTCCTTGCTAGCGAGATTGCGTGCAGGATAAGTGCATTGGTGCGTACAGACTGTCCATCAAGTCCAAATAAACGCCCGTGGTTTCATGGGCAATTTCAGCTGCATCATTAAATTGTCTCGGATCTCTATCAGTATCAGTTGTGCACGCGATAGCATCACTCGGTATTCATCGCAGTGGACTGTAAGACTAGTGGAATTGTTATGGCTTCTTAATTTTATTTTCAGTATAGTATTATTTCAAAGAAGGAGACTTCTGATGAGCATTCTTCAAAGACGAATAATTATATCAAGTTGTTCTTCATTTTTAGTGGGCTTTATTCACGAGTCGGCCATATTAAATTAAAGGCGAGGTAAAAGCTCCATTTTTGGAACTAGCGAACAGAAATGAAAGCAGTGACTTAAATTAAATTACAAATTAATACCAGTCTGCTCTAATGAATATCTTAATATTTGTGATTAACATACCATACTGTTTTAAGCAACATTTTTAAAAAAAAAAAATTGAGAGTGAGGCTAGAATGCAGAAATAGTTTGGCACCATCACATTCAACAATTCACAATTTGACAAATACATTCAGGGAACACGACCAAAATGGCTTCCTCGGGAATAGGGTCCACTGCTTATCTTCTGGCAGATGTATTTTGTTGGTAGCATACACGAAGTAAAAGATACAGGCTTCCAGTAAGCTCGGTGTACATAGTTTTGTCAGAATATAATTACCGATCCCAAGAGAGGCTGTATCCGTTCTTCAATCATTCCCTCACTCAGTTATGTAAAATAAATACACCGTAAAACATTAAAGAAATTGCAAAACCTTAATCTTAAACTTCAAAAAGAAAACACTGCAAAAACTGAGTTAAGCAATTGAATACTTTTCAAATTACTTTCGAGCTATCAGTTTGTAAACATGTTTAAATACTAAACATGTTTAGAGTGATTGATGTTGAGGAATGAACACATAATGTTTAGCTTCTAAACATGTGTACAAAGTGATAGCAAGATTGTGTTTAATTGCTATAAACACATTTTTAGAGTATGTTATTATACGCTACCAAAGAGTAACTGTTTTGGCGACAGACAAGTATTGCGGTAAGACCGTTTGAAACCAATTGGTAAATCACAGTTTAATTATTTTGCTGTTTTGTGGTTCGGTATAATAGAGGGGGAATTAGGACACTTCACTGAATTGTACGCTAGAGTATGTTGCAAAAAACTAAACACTTACATAATATTAACCAATTACCAAATAATACAAAACACAGACAAGAGGTCTTTCCGTACGCCGTCTGCAAACTAAAATTCCAGTGTCGTTTGATTGGGTCGTTCTGCCTTTGCACTTCGAATCCCAAGCACGTTTTATTTGCACTAGGGATCATATGTGCACTTAGGGATGTTGCTCATTAAATATTGACATTTTTGGTCAACAATCGCAGCCGGATGTCAAATTTGCCTTTGGTGGGGATGATTGTCGAAAATGTCTCACCCCGAATTACGCATCTGAAGCAGCTCATAATATTTGAAGAGTTTATTTTAAAAAACGCCATACATCCATTTGGAAAAAGTGAACAATTTGCACGGAAATGAAACTTTAAAGCGTTAGCATAATAACATACAGTATAACAGCTGTTTCTCAACTTCATTTTTAGGTATATGGTATTCTTAAGTCCTGTTTAAGTATAAAACAGCTGTCGAAATTGCTTTTTGGCAGCCAGGAGAGAGTAGGATTCTAAAAGGGAACAAAATGGCGTATATCGCGTTTTGGAAATAAACTCTTCATTTTGTGTGATCAATATCGGTTTGGAAAATGGTGATGAGAAAGCCTTGCCTTTTGTTGGCCTATTTTGTTTGAAAGGGGTTTTTTTTGGTACAAATTGCTTCAACTTATTGAATATAATTGCTTTAAATTGATAGAAACAAAACAAGTGAATGGTATCGTCCACATGCATGCGTTATAAAAAAGTAAGGTTGAAATGCACTATCGATAAGTGATGAACGACTCACCTGAGGAATGCACTGCTCTCTATTCATTTAAGTGTAAATTCCAAACAAAAATAGCGAAGTTGTTTTCTATATCCCCGTAAAAGTGTGGATGAATTTCTTTTTAACAATTGAATGTACGCAACTTTGTTTGATGTATTTCACTCATGTCGCTTTTGCCAGCACTGTCGACAACCGGTCGACCGCAATAGAGTTTCATTCCATGCCCATTTTTTGTTTTAATCGTTTGGATGATAAGAGTTGTTTTTGGTAATTGTTTTAGTATATATTTCTATCGGTTTCATGGGTGAAATGTATTTATTAACAAACTTAATGTAAATCCAAAAAACTTTGGTTTAACCTCGAATTATCTTTTGGGGGGAAAAAGGAGAAAGATTGAAATTGAATTGAAATGCACTTCATGCCGATCGCATGTATATGATAGCAACATAATTGTTTTTCGTCGTGGCCTGCTATCAACCAATCAGATCGTTTTGCTCCAGGATCAAACCAATTATTCTTGGTTGAGCAGACGTAGACGTACCATTATTGACAGTCCAGCATCGCAGAGTCACCAAAAATGAGCAGGTGTTTTTATCTATTGTGAACATCGCAATACAACTTCCTTTTCAAGCTCTCAATAATTTGTTTCTGTTGGACGTGATGTTTTTGACTCTTTACTGATCGAAGGGATCGTTTAAAGTCCTCTGTACATCTGCTCGGTCAGGTGTTAATAAGAACTCTTTGAAAGGTTCTGCTTTATGGACTGAAAAGGCTTTGCAATATTTTGTGAGAGGAGTAAAAGATGTACCGTAAGGATAGACCTTCGCACAGTAATAGTTAACTAATATTCTGAAATATAAGATGTTGCCCGTCATCTAACAAAGCTGCCCGGCACTAAACATAGTTGGTGAAGTACGAATTCATTATTAAAGTGGTGGAGATCATGTACGGCTTAGTAGCTTTAAGAATGACTCCATAATTAGGATGAGATGGAGATAGTGTAAAGTATAAGTGATACGGCTGAGATGAGATGTTTCATGTGAGATGTGAGAACGTTTGCCGTGTAAGAAATGTGTACGCAGGTGTAGACGAGTCCAAGGTTACAAAATGCCTTTCACCAAGTGTTTTATTACGTGGAAGCTTCTATATTTTTCCCACAGGGAGTCAGGTTGGTGTAGCGGTACTTTCCTCGCCTTCCACCGCTGTGATCTGGGTTCGAATCCCGCGTAGGCAAATAAATGTGGTTTGGGTTTTCAGTCGCTACCTGATTCCGTGGCTTTTTGTCAGAATATTCGTCCTCCCACGTTTAAAACGGAAACTTCTTCAAATTGTCTTCTCTTAACTGGACCAAATGGTAGACCAGTGGATTATACTGAATGGGCTACCGTGGCGCACATATGCGAACCTACCGACAACAACTTTCTGATGACCTGCATGAGGATGGTTGGTATTCGCTCGAACCAGCTACACCAAACCATACAAACTGCCAAACAATGGGAAAAAAAATTAACACATTATTATTGTAGTTACTGAGCAACCCCTGTGAGATGCACGCGCACAGACGTCACCAAGATGATGGTCAAATTAAAATAAGAATATCCAAATACAAATTGTCAAAATCGTTTCAAACTTTCGTCGAATTGATTGTTTTATTTCTCTCCCTCAAACACTATATACTTTTACTGTGCCAAACTATTTTTGTATCTAACCACCTTGCTTGTGCAACCTGCTTATCCAAACCCGCATTTGTTCGCTGATGGTCAAGTGTGTGTGTGCAGGTAATGCTTATACGCTCAAGCATTGATCCAGAGTGTTTTCTAAGAATTGATGACTCCTGCGTAGGAGTTTAGGGATGTGCAGGATTGCGTGTGTTGGAGGCTGATCTAATCAGGACTCTAGACATCACAAGGGTGGTACAGATGACTCTCATGTAAACATTTTGACACGTAGGCAAAGCCAGAGTGAGTGTTTCCTAATAAAACAGTTGCCAGTACATGTGAAACCAAGAAAAACAAAGTATAGGAGAAAACTGCCGGAAATTAAAGTACAGCGGCAATTTTAGGAATTGACCGCAGCATAGGCCTATTTATAGGTGTGTGTATGACTTTTAACCATGTACCTGTGATGTAATGATGATAGAGACGTCATGCTTGACGTCAACAGACACCCGGAAATAATGAAAACGAAGCTATCTTAAATACTCATGGTGTAAATTTGCAATTTGGGGAAAAATCTGCTGTCAAGCTTTGGGTTTATGCCAACTACTAGCCCCGCTATGAAGAAATAACGCGAAATGACGCGGAACGTTTTGAGTCACGTTCAAACACTTCAACATAAACCTAAGTAAAACGGGTTTTTTTGGACAGTACTGCTCGTTAGAGTTCTGCGAATATCAGGAATTGTTCACCGTTTCGCCCGCAATTCAGCATTGAAATACCGGCCACCACGCCTTTCCGCGCATTACCATGCCCTGCTAGCGCATCGTGTCGTCACGCGTACTATAGCGTTGGGCAATTTATTAGAGGACGACGATAATTTGTATTGGGGGCCACGCTTTCCCCCTCCCCACGTTTCCCGACAAGTGACACATTCCATTAACCCTGCACCTGGGACTTGTTTGGACAAGAAAATGTTACACACACATTGCCGACCGTTCGCTCATCCATTTCATTAAAAAAATTAAGTGACACCTGTTTCGGGCTGTTAAACCAACTTGATAAATGTGTATTGAGAATGATTAACTTTGGGGAAAATCCTTTGCGTTAGTACTATAATTGCCTCTCAACCCATATCAGCCCAATTGAGAGAGTGTTCAGCCCAATAAAAGATGAGGGATGTTGCGTTTTCGCTTGCCTCTGCCCTTTCATCAGATATACTTTATACGATAAGTTTTACATTTAGTGTAAGTGTAGACACGAATCAAATGTAGACAGGGCAAACACTGTTGTTATTAAAAGACTTCATCTATCCCATCATTTTGTTTTAGTGACACATTCAGTAATTGCCCAACTTTAACTTCTGAGAACTTGTTCCATATTTGGAATGCAAACACATCTTGGGGGACGGAGGGGCCATGAAACGCACTTGTTTTTTATATCTTTGAGAGTATAAAGATATTTGTGTCTGCCTACGCGTTTTTCAAAGCTTTTAGTTGATTGCATCTTAATACACGTCCTTGACTTACACAAGGCAGTCTTCTGTAATGGGCACGTATTGGCATATACATCGATTACTTCTTGCCGCCTTTTGTTCAAGACGGACTGCACAATCTTCGCCTTTGTGGCTTAAAAACCGCGGGAAATATTTCCCAGAAGAAAAGCAACTGCCCGCATTGTCTTCATTTATTCAGTTGCAAGAGCTGTAACTGTTTAAAGGTATTTGTGATACGATCGTTGTCATGGCAGCAGGCAAGAGAGAAGTGCTTCGTCGGTCGTTTACCTTTCTTAATTGTTGGAAAATAGTGGACGAGTGAAAAAACCGGAGAAATGCTTTTACGCGAAGTGGTTTTGAGGAATCAGACATCCACCAAAAATGTCTCGACGAGATTGTGTTTGAAGAGTACTACACCCGATCGATGTGTTCCTTTAGCTGAGGTTCGATTATGTAAAGGGTGTGTATTGCACGGTGCCTGTGCAGCATTGGTTCGTTGGGCTTGATGTGAGTTGGTTTTGTCTTGTTGGAAGGTTTTGGTTGATTTTGGTAGCACATGGCATGTTGAGCTGCGTTTTAATTTTTACTGTGTTGAGTCAGCTAACTACTTGGAAGGCGATTGCATGAATTTTAGACATTGTTTGTTTTTCTTATTCGAAAAACGTAGGCTAACAGGCCAAAATTCCATGTGATTCATATAGCTTGTTACTGGTCCTTAGCTGACTAAACAAGTTCCCTATGCATTTTTTTTTATTCTAAGAGGATGTATGAACTTGGGCCTCTTGGCTTGAACTGGACTTATCTGAGATGGGCTGACGTACTAAGTTTGGCCGAACTGAGCCTGAGCTGGGCTGTAAGCTGGGTTTAAGGCATGGGCTGGGTTGAGCTATCTAGACTAGGTTTGACCGAGCTGAAGTTACAGCGGGCTTATTGACTAGGTTGGGTTGAGCTGGACTTAGCTGGGCTCTTAGGTTCGGCGTTGGCAGGGTTAAGCTTGCAATGCCTTGGTTTGACTGGGTTGCAAATAAAGCGGAAGGTTATACGAGGTTGGGTTCAACTGGGCTGACCTGGGTTACAAGCCGGGTTAGATTGGTATTTGCAGGGTAGGTCCGGGTAAAGTTGACGCAGCCTGGGTTAGACTGGGCTAAGCATGTTTGCTTTGGCCTAGGCCGCGATTGCTGAAAAAGTGTTAGATTGGTCATCCTTTTCTCCTGTTCAAGTTTCCTTATCAACAACCCATTTATAGTTGGCAGTTATATAGTTTGACTTACCACCGCCGTGTTCAACTCAAAATGCAATGCGTTATTAAGGTTAGCTATCATATCCACATGGTTTAGTGACGTCAACGTGAATCTGTATTAGAAACGCAGTTGTCATTCTGAGGCGAGGAATGACATAAAAAATTAAATTCTCATCAGCGACAAATCAGAGGCCACAGCCCGCACACCCTTTTGACTTTCATCCGCCGAAATGTCAAGCAAGCATCGAGCCATATTTTGCCGATCTACTGCTTGCTTTACAATTTTTGAAATTTCAACCGTCAATTATAAATAAACATGTTGCGGCTAAATCCGTCGGTTGCCATCGCATCAATTTGTCCAAGACCTATTATGAATTCATCCCACAGACGTCTGTCCAACTTCCGATGTTATGATTGCCTCGGCACACCTTCGCAATCACGTCATTTGATATTGCACCACTGGACAAACATTTCATTCACTGTGTTGACTTCCGAACATAAGATGTCCCATAGGCCTAAACCAGGTAGCAGCGACACTGTGAGGACTCACCCACGTCCACACAAGGTTCCCCCTCTCTGGAAAACAGGTTTAGAGGCATTTAGGGTTAGGTTTATCCGTGGCATAATGAAGAGAAACTCTAAAGGGAATCATAGAAACAAAATTGGGTTGAAAGAGTTTTCACAGTTTGAGAAAAGTGAGTTTTTTCACTGGTTTTTCTTAACCACACACAAAAAAAAGGAATGTTCACACTAGGTATGTAAAACAAACATGTGTGTCCTTTTGTGTGTAAGGGTAATCCTTTACTTATGAGGACTTGTAATAAAGGTTTACCACAGAAAGCAGAAACACCAAAGAGCTGGGCCCGATGCAGTTCTCGGTAGGTTTCGGGCACACACCGTGTGGGGGAAATTTCAAGAGAAGAATGTCCAAAGAATGGGAACAAAAGAAGTGGACAATAAGGGTCATCAGCAGTATAGCATGACCCGATATTATTTGTATCTATACAGTGTAGTTATGTTTAGGTATTGAGTTTAGTATTATTTGAATAATACCAGACATCGACAATAGGGTCCACATTTGGTTGGAGGTCCACAGTTGAAAATTCATTACAAAACCAGTTGGATTTTCTTCTCAAAAGCATAAATAAGAGGACAACAGCAGGTTCACAATTGAAGGGTTTTACTCAAGACTATGTCTTATTGAACTTGAAAGAGAAGGGAGCTATTGGGGTTTTTTCCAAACATCAGCTTCGTCTTCGACTTCAGGCAGGTCCCAGTTTAATGATGCAAGGTCGGAGATGGGAGTCACAGGGACAGAATCTGGTTCTCTTTTATATACTGCTTAGCATCACTTATTAGTAATTACATTGGTTAGGATGTTACAGAATGTCCATTGTGTTCGAGCACCAAAGGGATCTTGATTAGTCTGGAGACGGAGATAGAGCCCAGGTCGGAGATGAAGCTGCGTTTTGGGGAAATGGCCCTTGTTTGTCTATTTCCCAGGTCACTCACACAAGACGGAGACTATTTTGTCATGCACTTCGGGCGAATTCAACACGCACTCGTACCGCAATCAAAACATAGGAAATTTACATCCGCTTCTTCACGATCGGTGCCCGGGTAAACTTATTCAACGCGCACTAACTCAAGAGAACGTGAATCCAATATCCAATACGGAGCAGTCTACAGACTCTTGATTTTCTAACGAGTATGTCATGTTGGCACAGGTTGGCACAGGACATTCCCCTTTCCCTAAACCAATATCGAAAATAGAAAGGTGGATTCCTATTGACATGCGTAGCTTTTAAACCACATTATTCCATCATTCTGGTAATGAAACCGAAGTTTTTCAAAGTTGCCTAAAGCACTGTAAGAGAGAAAGCCTGAAAAAAGAGAAGTCAGTTAAGAAATATTAGAGATAGGATGAAAAATCCTGAGTGAAACTCCTTGGGAAACCCATTCACGGAGACAGGGGGACTAACAACCCATTCAGTTGTTGGCTTGAATCAAAACAAGTTGAATAGGGTTGAAATGGCACGGCGTTTAGATCAGTGCCGTGCATAGAGCTATATTAATTTAATATAGGCCTATGGTGCCGTGCCACTGTCATTCGGAACTACGATAGAGCAGCAGCCTTGTCGCCCTATGTATGGCGTTGCCGTGCCGAACTCAGTTTGCCGAGCCAACCATTTTTGGTTCTAAACGCCATGCTACCGCCAAGCTGAATTCAACAAAGTCAAATTAATTGAGTTCGGCGCAGCAGTAGCACGGCGTCTAGAACGGGCCACGGTAGGTGGCTAATGGAGAGACAATATTGTACATGATTACCCTGTAATGGGATATTATCCGATCCACTGTGTACACAATGTACCTCGTGTCAAAGAAAACATGTCCTATAATTATTTGACCCGAAATAATTATGTTGTCTACCAGTGGATCCACACCAAAATTTCAGATCATGTAAACAAGGCGTGAAAAATTATGGAGCGAGTTTCATCAACTTTGTGCAAGAGGGTGAGATTTAAACGCCATACGAAAAAAAAAATACTCACTTTCAGAATCTGCCACTTTCGACTTGGCGTCCTTCAATTTTGATACAGCGCTGGAGACGGTGGCGGAAGGCGCATGCTGCGGCTGAAAGCTTCTGAAGGAATGCAGGATCACCCCTGATGTCATTGCACACCTTGTCGATCGTGTGTTGCGCCAAACGATCGAGGAGCTGTTCAGTGTTATTTAGGATCTAAAGTAGGGTTTTTTTTGTTTACACGTAGAAATCATGAAAAGACTTCTAGTGAAAAGCCATTAGGAATCAATTGTATACAGTTTGTGTGCTTTGGGACCAGCTATACTAGGCTGTTCTTGCCTTGTAAAAGCTGTTGATGGTGGAGATTAGTCGTGTATATTTACATTTTAACATAACATTTTTTTATGTGATTAAAAGTGCAGTATACGGTAGTGTTTGCCAAAGAGGAAATTTCCTCCAACGTCATGAAAAAAATATACGACGGTCTCTTAAAATGGCCCCTTTGAATTCTCACTTTTGCCTCTCAGTCATAGAAATAGGGGCCATGTCACGTAAAATTCTCTGAGATACGTGACGTTTACTGTTTTTGTGTAAATCAAACCCATTCCATTTTTAGCGAGTACTACCCTCGATATTCCACTTCATGTCTTGTCGTTCGAATCGAACGTGTCAAGTACCCTTGGGACATCTCATACCCATCAACAACCAAAGACACCGTGTCGACATTAATTTAGTCTTTGATTCAAGTAAAAAGCAGCAGGGGCAAAAGCTTGCCCACTCCGAAACAAATTTAAACCGACATCACAAATCAGGATCTTCACGCCCGGCCCGCAGTTTCATTAAAGTCCTGTCACGACAGCGTATCAGAAGTTCACTGATTTTATCTCGAAGTTTGTGACACGTACCAGAAAATTCTACCCAGCAAAGAAACTTTATCCACCAGGTGCGCATGCGCAGTGGTACATTTCACTGGTTTTAATATTCACTTTTATTACGCGCATATCGTCACCGACACCACAAAGTGACCTTAACCCCCGCGAAGTGGAAAATGTGTGTTTCGAGATACAAGCGATTTAAGTTGGCGATGTTTTGAAACATAGCCTCAAAATTCATATTTTTTACATTGTCTGAAAGCTGGGATCTTGAATGTCACGTTAATGTATGATTTTTAATGTAAACAAATAATATTAATGAGTTATCAAACTAATTAACCATAAGATCACTTCGTAAAAACTCAAAATTCAGATTACGCTGTGTTCGAGTTTTCACGAAGTGACGCTAACCATGTGTATTAGCTAATGGGTTAGCGCTACTTCGTGATAACGCCAGAAGTGAGTCGCGCGTATCACGTGACATTTGTGTCACTTCGTGAAAACGCAAAACCCGTTTTGACGCGTAGTGTGCAGGCACTCTACACGCGAAAGAATGGTATAGTACACTTCGTGAAAACGCATTTTCCGGTTTTGACCCATTAAACGTCAATTAATGTTAATTAATGTTTTCACAAAACTAATTAACTATGTGTTTAGTAACTACTTGAGGTGATAGATTATGTGTAATTAATCACAAATCAGAAATCGAAATCGTAAAATATCGATTTTTCGATGTTAGTGTCACTTCGTGGTGACGGTGACAATATGTACGACACATTTAGGTTTAGCTCAACTTCTTGTTAGGAAATATTCAATAAGGAATACTAACGATAGACACTCAAAAATTTCTATTATTGTGTGATGCTCAGTTGAATACTTCTTTCACGACTTTGTTAAATAGACCTTTATCATGCTGCCACCATTTCAGTCACGTTCCCTGTATCCAATAACAGTACCGAATGATTTTTTTTTGGCTAAAAGTAACTAGAATATTTGTCCTGCCAGCCTTGTTTTGGTTACGTTGATTTAAATAGGCCGCAACATGATAATGATCTTTACCCTTGATTAGAAATTGTAACATCACGAGTAGGATCGCAACTATGTTTGGGTTACATAATGTTACATCACATTATTCATGGTATGTGATATTACTATAAATGTCACAGTCATGTAAATAATCAATCAATCAACATTTATTTCCGTAATGCCAAAAAGAAAACAAGACAATGTAACAAAATAAATTAATAAGTAATATAATTAAATTAATATAATTCTAAATATACATGGAAATATCTAAGCAAGAAAGGACAATAAAAAGTGCAATTATGGGGGCATCTTCCGAAGCCGGGGACTTATATGGCGATGCCTTGACAAAACAAAACCGAAATGACAACTCGACAAATACAGAGACATACAATCAATCGGACAAACGCAAATATAATACACATGGGATTAAAACATTCTGGATATAATTATATATGGATGCAACAAAAACGATAATGCCATAATCACATTTTCGTGCAACTACATGCAGTCAAAATCAAAACTATACAAAAACGTTCAGGTAAACACAAGAAAGTGAACAAAAACGAATTGATAACCAAACAAAAAGAACAAACAAGTAGGCAGCCAAATCAAAATGTTCTTACGAAAGATAAACAAGATGAACAATCAAATGGCAAAAAAGAATTACACACAAAAAATAATGTCATAACAAGGAGTGTTGTACGGTTTATTTATTATGGTTTTAACTATAGACCAAAGGATCTTAATGTTTTCAAGAAATTTACACAGAGCCAATTAAGAAAGGCGAGGTTTTCAAGGGATATGTCTGGGATTATTTTTTATTCTCAGTGTTAATGCGGAGTTTTCATGTAATTTTTTTATTCAAAGCAATTCTATTTTTGTTGTACTGATTTATGTGATCTGAATACATTTAATGAACTACGTATACACTTTTATTTATTCTTTTTTACCATATCGGGCCAACTTATTTTCCTGGTTGCATTGAGTTCCCCATTGGTTTCTACATGTACATATATAATGGCTGGACAACTTAGATTGGTGTCTTAATTGAGGGTAATATATACAACTTTTGCTTTTGCTGTTAGTTTCAGAAATGGATGGATTTGAGGGTTAGTAATGTATTGGCAAATATTGTTACACTGACCTGTTCAAAGTTTAGTGTTCGTAGATGCTGGAAAAACCAAGACAAAAAAGATGATGTTGTTGTAGTCTGGTTCCCTGATGAAACAGAGCAATTTATGGACGTCAGGGAATTGTCATGTCAGGGAGCCAGACTAGCTGGCTTGCATCCGTTCACAGATGTGTAATCGATTGAAAAAAGTAGACTAAATTTAAAATATTTTGGGCAGTATTCGAAAAAAAAAGGCAGTTGTTTTCCAACGATGGTTGGCTAACCATCGTTAGAAATGGATACAAAAATGCCACTTCCTTGAAAATTTCAGCACACCAGTTGCCATGATATTAGGGGATGCTTGAGACTATTATTCACTTACAGTCAAGTCAGGTATTTCATAATAATTTGGTAGTTTTGTTTGTTGATGTTTGCAAATCTATATCACCTTTAATACGAATGTGTGTTGGGGTTGAAAAAAATCGAATGTGTGAGGGCTTTGCGGTATAAAAAAATATATGATAAACGAGTGCTCAATTGGGGTAAAGATGTTTTTTCCGGCTGTTCCCTACAAATTGCAAACTTTCTGGGGCAATAAATTATTTAAAGCCGTATGGGCCGCAAATGAATTATTTTGTTTTCTAGTTTTTATTGTTTTGCGGGTAATCCCCCAGGAGAACAGTTCATTAAAAACTGATGTGGCTGCCCTGGTAAAATAATATGAAATAAATGAATGAGTGGATGCATAAATAATCAAATGTCATGCAAACTAACTGACGGTTCCGTGTGTGAAGCGAGTTGACTTGGTGGTGATCCCATGTGTTTTATTCAGAACAAAATGATACAATTATGGAAAACACTTAATGTAACAAAGTGATACAGAAGAAAAGTGAGAACATTTATAAACAATTAAATAGAAATATATAAATGAATATAACAATAGGTATCGAATGAAATATACAAGATAAAGGTATATGGAGGCACTTTCAAGAAGCCGAGAAGGTTATACTGAAATGCATTTGAATGAAATATTATTACAAGTATTTAGGATAAACTGTACAACAGATAAGACGCAAAACATTATGACGAGGACCGGACAAAACATTGCACACAAAACTAGGACTGACAATTAAATCACTGAAACAAATGAAGTCTGAAAATGTAAATAGCAAAACTCCAGATAAAACAATTAAATCAGGACTAAGGAATAAAGGAAGAAGATAAGAATAAAGAAGAGAAGGAAACTATGTCACATAATGGGAGATAAGAACTCGTTTATAAAGTCGTTTAAAACGACCCACGGATGGCTTGGCTTTTTCGCCGATGCTGCTTGAACTGTTTGAAAGGAGATTGCACGAGTGATGCACGTTCACCCGATGTGCTTGCCAAGGGCAAACCGCCCGGTCAATTTAATACAAAACCTCACCGACGGAGACAATGTGGCAACAACAATTAGGGTTCTGAGGCAGCCTTGAAAAATTATAATGTTTTCGGTATTCTAACGTAATACTTTGTAACTTATTCAAATGTATTGAAATCGCGTGTTGATGTGACTGCATTGTTTGAAATGCAGTCACATCAGTATGCGATTTTTAGCGTGTGCTCTTTGTTAGCGCTTTTCTTCTGAAGGGTACAATGGATATACATGAAACTTTCACCACAATTATGTCCAAAACACCAGCCTACCACATCTCCCATTTGCCTTTGTTTTGATAATTACTACATATTTTTAATTTTTTCTTTAATTTGGGTCCAGATCATTCTGACTCACCCTGTACTTTAAGTTACAGACACAATTATTCCGCTGCAGAAAACAATAGTGTTATTTTAACACGGTTCGCTACCTATAGTTAACTATTTTAACACTACGTTTGGTATAGATACCGTTCATTGTAAATTGTACAATATATTTACTTGTTACACACTTTTCCTTTCCAGTTTGGGAATACTCTTGTGAGTTATTTCTTTTGTTCTGCACTTCACGTAGAGACAATCTTTGGAATACGAGCCAGCCATAAAAATTCACGTTTGTTCTGTATTTCTTTATATTTTAATTTGCAAGGCAATTCAGAATATCGGTATCAAATTTTGATCTGATCCCTAATTTTAAAAAAAAAGCCGACTTAGCTACCTGTTCATTATCAACAACAAACGTTAATAACACATTTTTGATATTGCCCACTTTGTTTTCCGGGAACGGCATTCAAATTATTCATAAGATAGAATTTGCGTCTGGGTGATGTAAATTCAATGTTAGGTTTTGCCCTTCACCGACGTGTAAACAATTGTCTACTCCTGTGATACCCCCGAGTGAAAGTGAGAAAAAAATCTCAAATCTCATTCAACTAAAAACAGAATGGAAAGAAGATTTTCAGTTGGGAGATAGGAAAACAAAACAAAAACAGGTTCGTGTTGTTAAGACCTTTTAAAGTGTGTGACATTTTCTCTTTGTGTCAGTCTCAGTTCTACTGGGTAAATAGTTGCATTGCCTCGGTACAATTCGTAGGACAAGGCGTGTATTCGGGTTTTTTTTAGTTTTTTCTTCTTTTACAGTTTATCGTTTGCTTGTCTTCTTACTCTCTTTTCTATTGATCTTTTGGGTCTCTGTGGCCTATGTTTGATGTCTGTCTTATTCGTATCAATATATAAACCAAACTGTTCTCTATAATTTAGGCTTACTAGAACAGCCCATACCTTTTTTTCGACTTATACAGTGAACTGAGTTTACATTAATGTAAGGTTTTCAGTCCTGTTCCCTAATGTTGTATATGCTGTGTATTTTTTCAAATGGACGTATGAAAATACATGTGATTTTGAATTGAATTGAACAATTCCTTAAGGCTAAAAACAGATTACGGTCACCATAGGTTAACTCGTTTGCGGTCGGTGCAGCTCGGCAGGTGTTTTACATTGGTTTGCGTACACTTGATGTCATTGTGGTCAGTATTATGCCCTGCAAAGTTGTATTTAAAAAAGTATTGTTTTCATGTGTGTATGGATCCACTTTTCAACAAAATATTTTGTGAGCTCCCTATTCAAGTCTTTAAGCAAAGGAGAAACTGGTAAATGTTGGCATTTCAGGAAGAATTGCTAGGATCGAAATGCCAGGCCCTGTAACGTTTATATTTTCGATAAATATTTATGATAGGTTTCATGTAGTCAGTTATTTCTAACAACTGATAAAAAAAGTTCCTGTTGAACAAGACAGGTAGTTCTCTTGGAAAATAGGTTAAGCGTATAACAACCCCTCCATCATTTTGATTGCGGCTAGAATGATATAATCAGACACACTGGTCGATAATTTTTAACAAACGTGTTCGTCATTTGAATCTGGTCAGACAACCTGCAAAAAATGGGCAATTTGTTCTTCATGCCTATTGTTTGTCAAAATATCAACTGCGTACACGAAATTTTGATGAATGTTTACCCAAATTAACCAACAGTTTGAGGTTTGAGGTTCATACCAATTGAAACAGATCAACACTTTTTTAACAGTAGACGTGCATATACAGGGTGAGTAAAAAAAAAAAAAAAAAAAAAGTGTTGGGACCATTGTTTTAGTGAAGTTCTGCATGTAGCACTTCAAAATCTAGGATATGAAAGCCCAATTTATATGCTTTCTTTTAGTACAAAGAATCATTCAAATCACTCAAGTACTTTTCAAGTTAAAGAATTTTAAACACAACCACCGTTTTAAGGTTCTGTCCACGGATCACAAAAAAGTTCAGTGTTTTTTCAGCAAAACGAAAAAAAGTCAGATAGGGATGTGTGTGAACTGTTTTCGTTTTGATGAAAGAACGCAAACCTATTTTGTGATGGTGGTGTGTTAAAAATTCCGTAACTTGAAAAGTGCATTTGAATGATTTTTGTACCAAAAGAAAGCTTTCATATCCTAGACTTTGAAAGTGTTACATGTAGAACTTCAATAAAACAATAGTGCCGACATTTGGGTTTCGGGTTTACTCACCCTGTAGTGCGTTCGAGATTGTGTTTTTGAACAGAGGCCTTAGGTGTGCTATGCGTCAACCTATTAAATATATGTTTTTCTACCATACATCTTGATTTGTAAATCAAGATTGAAAAGGCCTATACTTTGTTTTGCTAAAAGCTTTATGTGGGAGTTATGATCATATTGTTGTGATTTTTTTTCGTTCTGCCCCTTGCATTTTCAATTTTAGTTCCAATTATTCATTCTAAATGGTACGGGAGTCAAATTCAGTAGCCATCAAGAAAACACTTCTTGCGCTCCAAAACTGACGTTGATCCGCCGTGATCTTGCTGGGGATATGGAAGCCTTGGCGTGTAGCGGGTAAACAAGCTCTCTCGCCCCCGTCTACCACCGGAGTATCGTATTACGGTTAAGTCCTATCGACAAGAGGATTTCAAAAAAAATCACTCAGATGACGGTCATCGTCATATCAAAAATAAAGAAAGAGTTCTCCAGTGCATCGACTGTTTATTTGGATGTCGCGGGACGTCCGTGCACGTCCGCACACTGGACAGAATAAAATTCAAACGGAAAGCAGCGAAGTGGTACCTGTTTTTGCACTTTTCCATGAATTCGATTTTAGCAAGCTCGTACGTATACCCATCAGATTACGTGATGATAATACTGACATTTTAGACAATAATTTATGACCACTTCGCTTGAAGGGTTTTTTCTCCATTTAGGGGCCTAGGCCTATAGGTCTTTTAACAATAATATACACTCTTGTCGTATATAAACATAATACAAAAAGACTTTCGTTTTCCCACGAATGGTAAACTTTTTTTAAATTATAATATTTGAAATAATATTTCATAAAAGGAATGATCTTTTGCGAATGAAACATTATACGTTGTACCGCTTAAGAAGCCTGCACATTTTTTGAAGAAGTTTATTTTATGAAACAGACAGTTTTCTAGTCAAAACTCATGAGCAATTGACTTCTCATGCAGCAAACAAATGGTTCTTTTTCTCTCTGATTTGCTCTCTCTTTGTGTTTCGACGTGAATTCGAGTCGAAGCTGACTTAATTAACAGACTCCCCTTTCTTACTCTTCTGGGCATTTTTTTTCAAATTTAAACAAAAGAAAAATTAATTTGCTTGTAGATATTGTTCATAAAATTCAAGTCACCATTGTAAACATTAAGCATTTAATTAATCTTATCTCTAACTTTGAAAGAGTGTAAGTAATTGCACGTAAAATAGAGTGAAAATCCCTCTAATGTTAGATATAAATACGTGGGGAAAAATAGTAATTCAGTTGAAACTCGTACTTTAATCTAAACGATTGAATGGATTTTTTTCTTTAAATTGATGGGAGTGAATCTTTACTCGAGAAGAATGATTTTTTTTTTCTTTTAAAAAAAAAAGAGCAGTCTTTGAAGGTAACGTGTTGTAGTTCTGTCTGTCACATATGCAGATAAAGTGTTTACACATCCGAGATGTTTTCCATATTACGGCAGTTTTCATTCCCTTGTGCATATTACGCACGAGTAAGTCGTAATATGCAGATGAGACCGATGTGAATTTATGGTGCGTGTAGATATGGAGGTGGGTCGCCCTATCAACTTTGATATCTACTTCATCAGCACACCGATTTTCTCTATGCGTTACCTGTCTCTGCTTCCAGTCGTAAATGCACCACGCGTTACTGATTCTGTAAGTCCCTAGCGAAACGAAGCGATTCACTCTTGTCAGTGGACATCAGCACTCGAGAAAAAAAGCTCATCAAAACAGAGTCACAGTGACAGAGACACATTGAGCCTCGATGATGTTCAATTTATAATAATGGATCCTATATTTTCTGCATTTTCTCGGCGTACACAATGCTGCTCCGTTAGCGGGGACTACACTTTTGCAGCGCAGTGACGTCAGACTGCGTCACCTTGGAAACCTTTTACAAATGCGCCGGGTCTGTGTTTTGTTCGCAGCTCGTGTGAAAAGTGTGATTTCGATATTCTGCTGAGGGTGGCTGACACAATTTTGTCGTCACGTCAAAGACTCGAGGCTGGAGGCTGAGCGATGTTGGGTTGTTATCGCACTGGTGCTTGTTTTGTAATCGTTGTGAGCGGTTGATGCAAGGTGATCAGATTCAGGCAAAATGTCATCTTGTTTGGTTTCTCGCATCGGCTTAGAGAACAACAATCCCCCGTTACGGTTCGTTTAATAATTGTGGAGAAAATATCTAGGAATTATATTTGGCAAACACTTATTTGGATTTGTGTCAACGAATTGTGACATTTGAGAGAGCCCCAATGGGATTTTTTGAGTGTGTTTTTTTTTTTCCAACTGATGTTTCATTCTTGTTTCAAATTAAATTGCAGAGGTACTCCAGATCATCACTCATCATGCATCAGGACATCCGGTAATGAACTTCTTTGTTGTAAACAAGCCGCCCAGAGTATCCATGAGGAATAATGGGGGAGAGCAGAGAGGAGTACAACCAAATTCTGTACGGTAACTCCATAGTGTGGATCATTGTGATTCCCGCTATCGCCTTTGAGAATGTGGTCTGCCTTCTGGCCATCTCAACGCGCAAGCGCTGGAAGAGTCCCGATGTCTTGCTCTTCTCGTTGATTTTGGCGCATTTCTTGACCCTGGTGCTGCCCATGCTGCTGTACGCCGCCGTGCTCATCAGTAAGTCCGAGTGGGTAGAGAGTGCCTGCAAGTTCCTGGTCTGGTGCTTCATGAGCTTCACGATCGTCAACTCGCTTCAGATCAGCTTCCTGTCCATGGACCGCGTCTGGACGCTCAAATGGCCCAGCTCCTACCGGATACACAACACGGCCAAACAGAGCATGCGCACTGTGTCCTTCATTTGGATCTTTGGCCTGTCCATCGGCTGCATCCCCCTCCTGGGCTGGCCGGATGACCCCAGTGTGACATCGCTCTGCAGTGTCATTCTCAACATTGGCGGATACGGCTACGCGCTGTGCATTGTGGTTATCATTCTGGGCAGCTTCGTCGTCAGCTCCGCCTGTGTGGCCACCATCCTCCTCCACCTCACCTTCCAGAAGCAGACGGTTGAGGGCGCCCCAGCCCCGGAATTCAAACAGCCGATTCCTGAGATCGTCATCGAGAGCGAGACCGGTGAAAGGACGTCAGCAGTTCAAGGGTCACGCGAGACGCAAAACCGGCAAATCTGCCTGCTGGTATCCGCCTTGGTGGTCGTGGAATTTTTCACAAACGGCATTCCATTCGTGGTAAGTAGTTAGTATTAAATTCAATACCACCAGAAGAACTCATCTATATTTCATTTTAGGAAAAGCGTTTAAAAAAAAGCATGATCACATTTGTCAGAGTGGCTGAATGGTACGTGCTTATAGCTGATTAAAGATGTTCTGTCTGTGTTGCTTCAACAAAGCCGGTAATTTTCCCTGACGAATTTTCAACTGGTTTGTTTTCTTAACGAACACATGTTTTGTCTATTGTTGGTGTCTACAACTTTTATTCCGTGTTGCTTTCGCGTACAAACAGATCCGCCGTGTCAGTAGCCTGGTTCTCAATCCCATGTTCTCAAATCCTAAATCCTAAATCTTTTAAATCCTACAATGTCAATTCTGATTGTGGAGCGGAAACTAGTCTGTCCTACGGGGGAAAATAACTGGCGGTCAGCAAATAATTTGAAATGTTTACAGTAAAGCAAATGTACTTTTCTGGTAAAAATCGAAAATAGTTGCAAGTTGCATCTTACTCCATATTTCAGCATAATGTATATCGATTTTCGCACGTACTCCACGTAGTCTATACTTTAAAGAGGTTGTGGAATGCTCGAAGACATTTCCGTCATTTTTGGGGTATATGAAGCATAAGGTGTGATGAAATAAAAACGAATATTGTTTCTGTCATGAAATGAGTACAAAGGGTACTTTTGAGAGCTATTTTTCAGGTCCTGTTTCGACCCGAACGTGCAATTTTTGTAAAAGTCGTCGTTGCGGGCAGCAAAAAAAACACAGTAAATCGTGACGTAATAAACAGGACTCGTTAATGCTACTCTGCATCGGGAGTCCTGTTTATTACGTCACGATTTACTGTGTTTTGTTTGCTGACCGCAACGACGACTTTTACACAAATCGCACGTTTGGGTCGAAACAGGCATGACAGGACTTGAAAAACAGCTCTCAAACGAACCTTTTGTACTCATTTCATGACAGAAACAATAGTCGTTTTTATTTCATCACACTTTAAGCTACATATACCCAAAAATGACGGAAATGTCTTCGAGCATTCCACAAACTCTTAAAGTATAGACTACGTGGAGTACGTGCGGAAATCGATATACATTATGCTGAAATATGGAATAAGATGCAACTTGCAACTATTTTCGATTTTCACCAGAAAAGTACATTTGCTTTACTGTAAACATTTCAAATTATTTGCTGACCGCCAGTTATTTTCCCCCGTAGGGCAGACTAGTTTCCGCTCCACAATCAGAATGGACATTGAAGGATTTAAAGGATTTATTTTAAATCTATTGTTTCTGTCATTTTATGACAGAAACAATAGTCGTTTTTATTTCATCACACCTTATGCTACATATACCCGAAAATGACGGAAATGTCTTCGAGCATTCCACAACCTCTTTAAAAAGGTACAGTTATATATGTTATTAGTTGTAAACTTAGTTTTCTTCATTAAGTTGCCAGCAGCTGGCACAATTACTTGTCATACACACACGTGATTCTTGTTCCGTAGTTGTGGGGACATACACTCATCTGTACGAGGTATTTGTGGGATTGAAAATGCGGTGGGGACAGCAGAAAGTCTTCATAACTCGGTCCTAATTTGCCTAACAAACTGTGGACATTCCTTTTCATTCGCGCAGTTAAAAAAAAAAACGGAGAAAAACTCATTTTACTCCCAAGTCCGACACTCTTTCAACCCAATGTATTATCAGGATTTCCTTGAGTGTACCTCTTCATTTGCAACAGAGAAACCTAATCCAAAACTGCCTCTAAACTTGATTTCCGGAGAGGGGTAACCTAGTGTGGACACATAAGTGTGTAAACGCCTTCAATCGTGGTCCCATATTGTCCCTCTTTTGTAAGTACTTAGGAAGACCTCCCATGTTTTGTACACGATCATCAATTGTGGACCTTATGGAATTGTGGACCCTTTTGTCCTCTATTGTTTAAAGTCCCCTACTGAATGCAAAAAACAAACCCACCGTGACACACAAATCAGCAGAACAAAAATCAGCAGGAACTCGGCGTCAAAGCATTATGTTGGATACCTGAATTGTCCTCTATCTAAAATCAATAGATAATTCCGCTTGACCTTGAGTCGTTGTCTCGACATCGACCGCCCGTGCCGCGAATGGGGTCGTAATGATTTACGGCCCTTAACAACACAGAAAAACAATATTTTAGAGCACAAACCATTAAAAGGTACGGGTCAGTGAGTGCTTGAGAGGCGTGGTATAAAGATACGGGTATTTCAGCCTGCCCTCAACCTCGCCCCTATCCGTGCCTTTCCCCTGTAGAGCACGACAAAGTTTGGAATTTTATTTCGAAAACCAATTTTAGTTCAGGTCCATAACTAGGTCAAATGTAATGAGCAGGGATGGGCACAGGAAGGGACAAAGGGTAGTTTATTAAAAAGCCGGTTCGGTATTCCGACTGCGTGTCCGCACATCAAGATTGATTTTGAAGAATGCCTGCCAAAAATAATAATCGAGAATACCAACAAAATTTGACATTATTATGGTTGTTTTGAAGTAATTGTAAAAATGTGAAAAACATTGTAATGCCCCACCTTAAAATACCGCCTTCTTTTTGATAGCATTGAAAATGCCAACAAAGAGGGCAACCTTCGCTGGTTGACGCGCACCGTTCCTTATGTGTGACGCACGTACACCACCTGGGGCTTTGTACTATGTTCACGCAGTGGCCCCGCTTCTCTGCAAAATTGCAGTCAGGCAAGATGGCGTCGGTCGGTCACCCCCAACTGTACTTTCTTTGCCGGTGAGGGGGTACTTGTGAACGGAGCGGATAGACGATGTGACATTTGTTTACGAATGGTGTGGTCACGCGGTGCCAACATGCACCAAACAGTTCTCTTTGCACTGCATGTGTATCTCTTGAAATATGAATGGGTTAAAAGTGTTGACATAATACTGTTTAATATATCTTCAAATTGTAACATGCAGAAGATGCTTAAATGTTTGGGTTGCCCGGCGGTTCCCTGCATGACGTCACAGGGCACATGGTCGATTCGGTTGCCTTTCCCCTCCCCTTCCGTAGAAATGTTGTACATGCCTACGTGAGGATTGTGAACGTTCAACCAATGAAACGGTAAAAAGCAACTGATTTCAAAGGAGTCAAAATTTCATGTGACACTGGAAAAGTGTTTAGGACCTTTGTAAACCGTTTAAAACCGGCCACGTGACGGGCTCTCCAACAATAGGAATGGGTAAACTGTCTTACGTATAGGCCTATTCCAATAATGATTGTGTTTTCCCCTCAGCATTTTCAGGCTGATATAACCATTGAAACCTTGATTGAAACCCTTCCCTTAACAAATGATTTGTTCCTGTCTTTCTGTATTTCCTCGCATGACATTGTGTTCAAAATGTTTCTTATTTCTATCAGTAGGTCTACTGTTTTGGTCGATTTTTCAACTTCGGCTTTAACGTATTATGCCGCCCTTGCCACCACTTTGTGACCTTCTAGAATTCAGTTAGATCGATTGCTATTTTTGGACGATTTCCAAGTCGTTTGGGCAACCCAGCTGGAACCCTTCCCACCACGGTCAAAGAAATTACACCTGAATAACAAAGGTCAAAGCAATCATACTTTATATAACCATCTAAAATTACCTCATCAGCAAAGTTAGCCCGTTCTAAACAAAAAAGCGTTTGTAGGATCAAGATAGGGCGCGTATTCACGAGATGGCTTTTATACGTCGAGTTCCCCATGTCCATTTATTTAAATATCAATGATCATTGCTTTTAACAGTTTGAAGTTAGATGCATTTGATTGAAGTGCTTGCTCCGCATTAAAAAAAAAAAACAATTTCCACGTTTGGGCCTATTAATCACGAAAGGGTTATTCAACCACAAGTTCAAATTATTCCACAGACTACACCAACACCAGTCCGTCGGCATAATCCTCCAATCCAGCGATAAGGTTTTAGTAAAATTCCTGCAATGATGATCTCTATTTCGAATCGTCATTAACTATTTTAAGCCAGCCTCTAAGCATTTTCTGGTTTCTTCTGGTTTACGCCTATGTTCCGAATTCTCGTTTGTTTGTTTGTTTGTTTTTTGCAGGAGGCTGTGCCTCAGTCATTCAAGTTCAAATGCATATGCGGAGTTCAATTTATCCCTCCCAGCGACCGTATTTTCATCCAGTCAATCCGTGATAGCGAATGGGGGGATTACCAGGCCGTGGACATTCGAAAAGAAGGGGGATACCAGGTGACACTAGGGGGCGCTGTTCGTGATACAAAATGTACATGTAAATTTGCGCGCATTCAAAGCTTTGGTTCTGTTTGTTCTCCATTTTTCAAACTACTGAGGGGCCTGATAAATTTGGACCGTTGAACAGTTACGAGCTATAACCTCAAAATAGTCAATTGTTTGGTTTATCCAGTGGCCCATCCCCTCGGTCAAAAAATGGAGGGGATCATTATCTTCCCCGTCCCCCTGGGAATCTACGCCCATGTTTTCCAACAAGCAATGACCACACAAAAACGGTAATCCCAAATTGAATTAAATGTTGCATCTGTATTAAGATGCTTCATATCAGCTTCATGTCTACAGTGTCTCCCAGAAAAAGCGGGCCCGGACAAATTAGCGGCCATATCTAAACAAATATTCATGTCAGACTAAATTGTGTTTCATGCTGTTGGTGTTGTTTATTGCCTGTAGAAAATGAACTGAATTGATTGCAAACGTTTAAAGACATGACTTGAAACGTAAGCGCTCCGTAAAATCGAAATGAACACTTTGTTGTGGTATTAGCTCGTGCTGGTAAATTACTGGAGAGAGAGGGAGACCACGAACCTGTATCACACACGAACACATTTCACATGCAAACACAAACAAGAAGAGACTTTCTATATTTCATAAAAAAAAAAATTTCTAATGCTCGTTAATACAATGTGGTTCTGGTAAAACTAAATATTGCCCCTTAATAAATATAATATTTCAAAAAAACAAATTAAAAAGCCGCGACATTCTGCGAGACGAGAGTTCGATTGTTGACGTGAAATTATGTAAATTTCGATTTTTAAGAGCTCTTACGTTTCTAGTCATAGTTAAAAGTGTTATATAAACCAAGTTTATTGCTTTACAGACAATAAACAACATCAACAGCATAAAATAACAAAAACAAAATTTACTCTGACGTGAATATTTTTTTTTAGATATTGCCATTGATTTGTCCGTGCCCGGTGTTTTTTTCTGGGACACACTTGTATGCGTTACTTGCACCCCCATGGTTCAAGTCGATTAAGTAACACTGATTTCGAAACGAAAGAACAAAATTATCTTTTGCCTGATTCAAAGGCGTGATTGGCTATTCATTTAACAACTCAATCAGATGAACTTGGCAAATTAAGGTATTTGGCATTTGTTTTAAATAGTGGTACCAAGTCAACCATGATCACAAGGATGCTAGTCGGTAGACCACCCTTTCAGATGCACCCTCAATGAAACTGCACCATCAAATGAAATGTTAAGAATTAAAAATACTAATCCATTATAACTTACTAATTATCTTTTGTTGCAAAAACTTGTATAGCAAGTTATAACATGCCACTTAAAGTAGGCAGCAACTGGTGAATATTCAGTGGATTGAAAATTAACCTCATCCTTTATAGAAATAATGACACAGAAATACAGAGTAGCTAGCCGTAAACGCATATTACATGTAGTTGTATTACGATAAGTGATACCTAAGTAGCACAGAAGTATTGTGGTTTGTTTTGCCTCCAAACTTATACATGGACATCCAATTACGCGTTTTCAAAACAATGCAGCCAATGTTTAAAAAAAAATAGAACCACGCCAACGTGATACGGCCGAAAGTGCGCCAAAACTCAACATCGGTTTTGCGTCGCCGTGATGGCTCCGTCCGCACTGCTGAAACAAATGCATGCAGTGCAGAGGAAATATCAGGGAAATTAAATCCGAAACAAGACAGTAAATCTCGAAGGCTACAAGAAAGGACGTAGCCCAAGGCGTGTCTTTTCATCTCACCCACGTATTTATCTGTTTCCGTGTCGTGTTGATTATTTATGGGTTTCTATTGGCCCCGGGCAAACTGCATTATTAACGCATTACTAAACAGCACTGTTCGAGTGAGTTCCAGAGGTGTTTTGTACACGAGCATAGTCTATACACAGTCTTAGACCTCGAAATACATGTAAAACATTCGTTTGTCAATTATAATCATTCTAATAATGTGTATTTTTTTATTTATTTATTTATTTCATTTTCCGGGATATTACAAACAGTGAATCATAGACAAAACAATTACATGTACAAATAGCACTGAGTAGTAAACATAACAGAAAACAACCCCCAAAAAGCTCCCGCAGGATTACCCACAAGAAACAAGTTTCTGTCGAGGGGCTCTCCAAACAAAGTACTCGAGCTGAGAAGGACTGTCTTTTGCTCATTGATCAATTTTATATCAAAACGCAAATCACATTCCATCGAGGTCGAGAAACGTATTTTATTGTGTCTGAGAAAAATTCTGAGGAAAAAACTAATAATAATAAAGTAAGTTAAAAAAAACTCGAATTTTGTTCGTCAATCAGTTCCATCGACGTTGAAGAACGTAGGTAATTTAGTCCGAGAAACCTTCTGAAGGAGAAAAAAAATAATAATATAGTGAATTAACATTGTATTATGGGAGTCGGGTTGGTGTACAGGTACTTTCCTCACCTTCCACGGCTGTGACCCGGGTTCGAATCCCGCCTGGGCCAATATGTGGATTCGATTTTTAGTCCCTGTCCGATTCCGTGGGTTTTTTTCCAGAATATACTTCTGGGAAAACCTCCCACCACTAAAACTTTAATTTTTCCTCATTGTTTTCTCTCTACAGGTTTCTTCAGGCTTGCGAGCTACAGTGCCTATAGGTTTCATTGCTAATTTAAATAAATAATTAATAATTTAAGTTAAATTTTTAAAGTATGATTAGCGTCCATCTTTGTGGATGTGCATTTTGTGTACCTATTTCTTCAGCTATATTATGCTGGTGATATAATACAATACAAAAAAGGTACTGTTGCTTTGCCTTGCTTAAAAACTATTCCCTTAAATAGTTGTGTTGGTTTATAAGATATCTGTCATATAATAATGCAGAAATGTGTGTAGGATAGAAATATTTATTTATATATTCGATATCAGACATTGCAAAAGCCCTTATAATGGTAAAACCGTACCCGGCCATGCTACTGTCACTTACTTGTTTTAATGACTAACTTGAATTGAATTGCGTGTCAAGACAATTGAATTTGGTGAGACCGTGAATGATCGATGCAGAGAGAAACTGGACGGTCGAATAGTACATGTTCATGTTGCACATTTACAACCAAGTCAGACATAACGTATTAACAGATCGTAGATTGGCGCCATTTCCCTAAACTGAATAACCATGTTGACTTCGCGAGGAATTCGTCATCCTACATAGGGCCTACACTCTAAAAACTCCTCAGTGAGATTGACGAAGAGTCTGAGTCTATATTGTAATGTTCTGATGTAATCTAAGTGGTTTTCCCTGTGTCTCACGAGCCATAAGAAGTACCGGTAATTATATTTAGAAGCTATATGTATTCAATGTTTACACGCTCCCTCGAAGTGCACCAATGAGATCAAGGACTTTGCAGGATCTCAACTCCCCACAATCGTTCCTTGTTCGACTGGTTTTGAATGATTAAGTATTGGCGCCATTACTATAACTTCTCCATTTTATTAGGTACAATATAATCTTTGAGGCTCATAAATAATACAAGAGACTAAGGTTGACGAACAGGACAAGACTGACAATAGTAAGAAGTTTTGATCACGGGGCCATGTTTATTCGATAGAGATACTTTCATATGCCCATGCCATTTGTAAAGCGGACATGAAAGGTCATGACCAGCGAAATGCGTGCGGTTTATTATCAACGTGGCCTCTTCGCAATCACCGTCGCTGAATAATTACTGTCATTGTGAGTGACTACGTTTTCCGCACGAGTAATTTTCTTTCTAATTATAAATTTTTGGATAAAAAAAGGTGCAAATTGCATTGAAATAAAAAATAAAAAAAGAGGAGACTATAGTTAGCGGATGGTGTTCTGCTGATATGTTTTATTATTCATAAGTCGCTACCAGTATTTCCCACAATGTCCATTAGCGTGGGTTAAATAATTCAACAGTCTTAGCATATGTGCTTACAGTTCCATACAGGTGTATGCATATTAGCAGTGCCGACAGAAGTAACGAACTCGATCTCAGGGTCGAATGACCTTGAATCGTCAGACAGACAGCGAGAGGGCATACATAGCAGTAGCATTATAATGCCAAGTCACTGAGGTTATATTCTCAATGGGAAAATAACCAACTTGTGACGTTAGGTCATGAGTGTGTTGTTACTATGGTCTCTTTAGTATAGAAGGCGCACTCGTTGTATTGCTCGCGTCATGCGAGCAGTATGCATGTATTATCAGATAAAAACAGATTGGTTAAAATAACCAATATCGGTAGATACGTGTCCCACCAATCCGATTGAATAATAAAAAATAAATAGGCAAACGATTGAACACAAACACAAGTGGTTTTGCCTTCTTCGAAAATGGCGCATCGTTAGTGTTGATATGTTCGTCCGTCATCGTTTACGATGTTACTCAATGATCAAACTCTACTACGTTTACGATGTTACTCAATGATCAAACTCTACAAAACACACAGTAAACTATAGCTTGATTTACAATAATTGTTCACTTTCTGTTGTTTTCTATGCATGGTTATCCGTTCCGGCACTGCTGGTTGAATTTTCCCTCTAAAAATGGCCCCCTCCAAAAGAAAAGAATGACCACCACCAAAACCAAACTAGAGCTTATTAATGGGTTTAAGAGGACTAGACATAATCTCATTTTCTGAGTAAGCACATATTCCCAAACTTCGTCTATTGCTATGTGCCTGATTATTCTGTCTTTCCCGTTGTCCGATTGGCCGAATTCTCCAATGCGCATAACCTCGCGATGCGCTGTAATGCATGCGCATGTAAATATGTAAATCATTTGACCTCAGCTCAAAGGTCTTTTTTGTGTGATACATTTGGAGATTTGTTCAGACTTGCTCGGTCGTGCTCACCACATCATATTCAAGGGCATTGCTGACCCAACCTCGTCCCCAATGTCGAGCAGTACGCGCCCACCACTACCTGCTCTCTCACCCTGGCATTTGATCATTTGCATGCGCAAGATTTTTGAACACGTATGCAAATGAGGAATAGTCTGATGCCTGCCTGTACGTTACATTAGTGATTGTTTTCGTATGCGGTGTCTGGGGTAAAAATAGCATCAATTCGTGGGGGGAGGAAGTTAAAATGTTACAATCTGGCCCGCCAGTATGCAGTATCACATTTCATATCAATACGAGGAAACTGGAAAGGAAAGGAGTATTTTTGAGAAGGCGTGGACGTAATTACAATTAACGTGAAAAAAACGCAATGCACGTTGTAAATAACACCACCAACTACACGATATAAATCCGTTACTAGCGAAATTGTGGTATCGAATCAGGATACAGGAAGAAAGTGTCCTATCCAGGGCTTACTATTGGAAACGAGGTTGGAAATAAAGTAAGCACTGGAGACGAGGTTGTTGGTGACCGCCACTCTCAGAAAAGTTTCTAAAGGAAACACAATCGCTGCAAAGCATTGTGGGTAGCTAACTGCCATGATCCAGTGCACGTGTATCCCATACGCGAGGGGAACTGTGTTGACTTCGGGTCAAATAGAAGGTCAACAACGCGTTTTGAAATGGTGGTGGATACCAGCGAATCGGATCATTGTGAACACTGTCACTTAAAAAGGTCATCTTTCCGACGAGTAGAAGGCAATATTGTCTGCAATGCCATTCATACTTTCTTTCGATTGTGAGGTAAACAGAGATAGGTTTTCATTCGATTTTTTTATATGAATCAACATCATGCATCATTGAGTTAACGTCGCCAGCTCGGGCTATTTTCTAATTAGCTTTTTGATAATGTGACACCCAGCACTGCACCTGATGCCACGTACGTGTTTAATTGTATGCGTTGGTGTTGGTAAGCGTTCAAGTTAAATGGAAACAAAGCCTAAGAAAGCAGAACAAGCTCAGTTGCATGAATGTGTGTGCAAATGGTAACCCAGGCATTCCACGTGATTATTTACTGACTTTACGCTAAAAGCCGTACTTGAACAGGGGAATCAGCCCCGCTAATTTTACAACGAATTTGGATGCGAACTTTGAAAATGAGTTTCGTAAATATCATGGATTGATAATAAAAAATGGTAAATTGCTTCACCATTAAAGATAAATGGGATCATGTGCTTTTCATGCATTTTGTTTGTCTCCAAAACAACACCACTCAAAATCTAAAGACGACTGACAAAAACCTATTACCTGTTCAATTTTCAGTTCAGTCGGTATTACTCTTTTCGAGAAAACAGTGAAAACCATGCACAACCTTTTGATCACGAAACACGATTTTGTCAGCATAACTCTTTATTTCCAACAAATGGACTGATCGTTGGAAATCACCTACATTTCTTGATCTCTTCTAAATGACAGCAAGCCAGACGGAATAAGTTCACTAGGTGTTAAGTACCAAAAATAAACCAAAATTAGATTTTTGATAATAATTTGCTAGGTGAATTTTCGGCCCAATATGCCAATGATCCTGTTGGGTTTAGGATTCAATACCTGCTTTCTTGTTTCTTAACAACAGTGCACGTTTAACAAACTGGCTGAGGACGAAAACCTCAGTAAATGTCGGAACATCACTGAATGCCGTAATGTGCTGCTCTTTAAGAGTTAATGGCTTCCTAAAACGCCATGCCCAATAATTACACGAGAGTGATTATACATTGGCCGCGTCAATCATCGCCACTTCCGATGATCAATTAACCATGAAATGGTTTGAAAATGTAATCGGATCCCCTGAAGTAATATCTCTAGTATTTTCTCCTGTTGGTGTTCGTTGCTTTTGTTGTTGTTGCTGCTGCTGCTGCTGCTGCTGCTCTGCTGCTCTGCTGCTCTGCTGCTCTGCTACTCTGTTGCCGTGCTGCTGCTGCTGCTGCACTGCTGCTGCTCTGCTGCTCTGCTGCTCAGCTGCTGCTCTGCTGCTCTGCTGCCCTGCTGCTCTGCTGCCCTGCTGCTCTGCTGCTCTGCTGCTCTGCTGCTGCTGCATGCTCTGCTGCTGCTCTGCTGCTGCTGCTCTGCTGCTGCTGCTCTGCTGCTGCTGCTCTGCTGCTGCTGCTCTGCTGCTGCTGCTCTGCTGCTCTGCTGCTGCTGCTGTGCTGCCCTGCTGCTGCTCTGCTGCTGCTGCTCTGCTGCTGCTGTTGTAGTTCTTGTTTTCTACTGTGCACATTATTGGTATAAAGACCTATTCTTTAGAGGTAGCTTGAGTGAATTATGACTGGAGTTTTAAAAAGTTTGGTTAGGTCAAGATCAAATTTGATTTCCATTGTAATAATAATGAAACGAGATATATTTGAGGAACTTTACTTTTTCTTCTTGATGGTCTTGATCTGTCCTTCATTTTATAACAGGTGATTAACATAATGGCCCTGCAGAACAACTCCCAAATGGCATGGATGCCAGCCACTGTTGTGTGGAGCGCCCTCTGTGTCACGCTGATCAATCCGGTCCTACTGTGCGTCATCTGCCAGAGATATAGGCGGAGTTACGTGAAACTTGGCATGTGTCTCGGCGAGGCCTGCGGCTGCGCGGACAGCAGTGTCCAAGACACTACAGTCGGTAAGACAGTAGGCTTGAAAGGAGTCCAGGTTTTTTATCATGCTGGCTTGAACTGTCTATCGTTAAAGACACTCCCCTTCAAGTGAAATTGCTTGGAAAATGTTACAGAAACTGAATACAGGCTGTCCTACCAAAAATAACAATTAATAAAGGTATATTGCATGTGGGTTTGGGATATTTTCAAATTACCTCTTAAAGTCAGATAACCAATTTATCAAACAACGTTTATTTCATTCGAATCGATGCATTGAAACAAACGCTATGCTTCATCGAACTCAAGTTGAAAATCGTCTCGGGCCACTTTCCTTGAAAGTGAGAAAGCGCAGTTGAAGAAACACACAAAGTATTTATTTCTTTTGTTCAGGAGTAACTTGTGACTTATTTTACCCGCTTCGATCTGTAAACTTGATAAATAAAAAGTGGCCCAAGGGTTTTTTTAAGTCCCGTATTGTGATTGCTGTAACTTTGAACAAAACATTCTAATGAAACCAACTAAAAGCATTTGGAAGACCAATATTCTACTCAGCAATACATTAGACACGATTTTGAATACTAACCCCACTTTTCTGAAAACATGCCCGATTAGACTTTTTTGTGCAGTACAATAAACTTCGCATTTCCTTGATGGTCGATCGCCCGTTCGCTCGTATCCTAACCCACGGCCCTATCAAAGGCCACCACTGATCTTTATTATACTGACTGGATAGCGCATCAACCAATGCGCGTACACAAGACCGTGACGCCCTCGCACACACGCGGCGGCCATTTTGAAACTCCCTCAAAGCCCGACAACGTACGGATCCGTATATAAAAAGCACAGAATGACGATAGTTTAGGAAGCAATTTTGGATCATCGAACACGTTTTTATTTATTGATTGTTCCTACAGTGTTGTTTTACTCATGTTAATATTTGTTCAAATATATGATTTATTTCGTGACTTTGAATATATAAGGGAGTGTCAAAATGGCGTCCAGTGACTTCACCCTCACGGCCCGAAGCGCTATCCAGTCAGTATAATAGAGATCAGTGAAGGCCACTGGTGACCGCAATTCTCTTACACAAAATTTTGTTCACGGAAAAGCAGACGTCGCAAAGCACTGTGGGTAAAGCAGTGATCATTGGTACGTCGCTCTGGCCTCAATGCACGTACATTCCGTTCGCATGTCGTGCGCTTGTCGCGCGCACGCGTAGGCGTAACTGTTGACCGCGAGTTTGCCTATTCAACAAAAATCAGTCCAGTGAAATCTCAAAGAAATTAGAGGTCACCAACAGCTTTTATTTGGGCTGTGGGTTTTCAAAACTAAAATCAATTTTGGGCAGCTGGGATTTGTGTCGAATACTAAATTTGTTTAGAGTTTATTTCCTCTACAGCAATTTAGACTTGTTAGCTTTTTAGCTGACGTTTTATATAGTTGCATGACGATTGATTATTTAATTGCGTCATTTAATGTCGGGAATACGATAAAAGGGAATTGGGTCTTTTTACTGCATCAATTATGTAGTAGGCCTAAACCAGTCGAGAGCGAAACTCACTTACAACTGAAGCTTTCCTAGGATGAAATCGTTTTGGAAAGCAATTTAAGGGGTTTTTTTCAAAAAGAATTGAAAATTCGGACTGGGCCACGTTTCGCAATACCTTTCATGCTCCGACTTAATCTGTGCAGTATACATTTCTCTCATCCTTTGATTGCCTGAAACAATTTGCTGATTGAACATGCGCTTTACCTCACCCCCACAGACTTGTGCCCAATAAATTCACAGCCGTTATCTCTATATCGTCCAAATTGATCAGCCCATCTAAAATGTCATTGAAATGCAAGATGACCACTTGTCTGTTTACGAGTACGTATGGTTGTCCCGGTGATACGCGATTGCCGAAGACACAATTCCTCGCTACTGGACAGTTATGAACAATCTCATTAAACGTGGATTGTCTCGTCGCTTGCTAATTTTTGTAACCGAGCCAGAATCAACCGATTAAAATATGAAATCGGATAAAGTACACTTACACGAGCTGTGCGCCGGTTGCCAGGTTACCGCGCGTGTGCACCGTCATTCATCTGCGATGTCCCCTTGACATTCTTTGGTCACCATCGTCGGCCGTTGATTGCTGGCCCCGTTTTAGCGCAAGATGTTGGTTAATATTTTATTAATTTGTATTTTGTTGTTCTCTGGCCGGACGCATTTCTGACTTTGCCTCCAGGCAAAGAGTCACCGCTCCAGCGATAATTGGCACGTTTATAAGATACGGTCGACTTAATGGAAACAGATGTGATAAATGTTGTATCTTGAGACTGTCTGAATGAAGACTTGGCACGCGCCGAATCGGGTTAAGGGTCGAGCTCAATACGGATAGGTTGTTTCGATATCGACCGACGGAGATGATTATTTCAGCTTTGCAACCAGTGGCAAAACCAACAGATTGAATAAAGAACATAGGGCAAGTTCAATCAATAACGACGGTTCCTGCGACAAAAATGGCAGGTTTCGGGATGACGTAAATTTGAATAGAGACCGTTTGCACTTTGCGATTAATGCGCAGGCGCTAGGTAGGCATGCAGCATAGTTAGATAGTACTTGATCGAATATACTCACACCTTGTCGTATAACATGCTTTTTTGGAATGTAACAAGTTCTTGAGGGGAATGTATACAATACGTGTGACAATATGCACAGTTTACAGTACATTAATATTTTTGGTATTACGCCCAAAGTCACAATACAAGCGATTCTACACGCCTGGAAAGTAACAATCGATGGGCACTCGGAGAGGATGCGGCTGGATAGTCGGCACAGGTGTTCCGTGTCCCAAGGTCACAGATTTAAATCCCGCTATAGAAAATTTCTTTGTTCAATTTATTATTTATTAAAAGTGAAGCACTTCAATTTTCCTCTGTGTTTCTTCGAAAAACTTTGGTTGATTCAAATTTGATTGACTGTTGCAGGCGGTATTCAACGGCAAGAGACCATCGATTCCTTGGACAACTTCTCGGACGCCGATGACGAACTGGGCAAAGCGGCCTCCTCCAATTTTGGCGACTTGTCCTTCTCCATTGACATGGACGACGAGCAGGCCTTGGAATACGGCATCACGGCCTCTATGGAACAGGACATCCGAAGTCTGGAGATGGCCGGAATTCTCTGCCAGGACTCCATTGACTTCGACAACGAGGCCTACATCCAGGACGAAAGCATAAAAAAGGCGTTGTCGTCCAAAGAGAGACGGGCCCTGTGGCTGGCCCAGAAGGCTTGCCGACGGAACAACCCGGACGCCCACCCTCAGGGAAACTCCGAAGATGCCCTTCCAAAGGAGAACCCTCAGTTCCTGTCCGTAGACAGGGCCGACAGCCTCAGGAACCACCACCGGAAACTGGAACGGAACTTCAGGCCAAGGGATTCAGGACAAGGTGGTGCGGCGCGAACCGGCAAACCATCGAACGGCGAGGACACAGGACAGACCATGCACACGGTAAAAGTTGAGATAGAAAATGGTGGATTGAATGTCACCAAAGCGGACGGGGGCAAAGGAGACGGGGCCAAAAAGACCACTGAGAGGTCGAAGCGCTCTAGCAAAAAGCAGAAATCGGTTGAGGTGAGAGAGAAAGATGAGGCGAGGGAGAAGCGCCTGAGGAACGGTGGTCTTCTTGGGTCGAAGAGCTGCGATGTTGCCCTCTCGACAGGCACTCGAAAGACAAAGAAGAAACGTCGCAGCTCAGTTCCACAGGAAAAGGAAGAGACCGCGTATAGCGTGAAGCTGTCACCGGTGAAAGGTCTAGGCGAGGGTCCCAGCCTGCGATCGAACCGATTTGATATCGTCAGGGAAAGGATGTTGTCTGAAATGTCGAGTCTTCACGGCTCGGGGGAGCTCTACGACATTCCGGAAGAGGACGGAGAAGATGTCCAGGAGACCAGTTTCGCTCCAGAGCATGGCAAGCCGACGGATCAACTCCCAGAGGAGCTCATTCCGGACAATACCTTCGAACAAAGCTCTTTCACGCCCACCAAGACCCCGAAGTCCAGCAAGAAACACAAGAAGAAGTCAAAGGACAAGCGATACTCCAGGAAAAGCTTTGAGAAGAGCACCAGCATCGATCTTGAGGACAATCCTCTGACTCAGGAAGAGGAGTGGCTGAAGAAAGCGATTGAGAGGGAGGAGTCATCCGGCCGCTTTGCCTTTGAGAATCTGTCAAGTGATACGGACACGACAGATGGTGCAAACTCGGAGTACAGTGGTTACATCTCCTCTCGCACCAGCAGCGTAGTGTCCAAAATGTCTACCTTTCCGTCTATTGACGCCTCGGTGGAATATGACATGGACATGATTGTCATCGAGCAGGTCAACCCCGACCGAGAAGCTCCTTGCACGGATGAGGACGATCAACCCTGCGCTTGCAAGGCGAGGGTGGACGTCGCTGAAGACGAAGTCACGCAGGATGACGAGCCTCTTGCGAGTACCGAAGGAGCTACCATGCAATGCGAGACTCTGCCCATGCACGAGACCTCGCAAGACCATGCGAGCCCTGATGACGGCACAGGAAAGGGCTCGTCGCCGATCTCGCAAGATTCGAAGGACAGTGGTGAAACCGAAAGCATGACAAAAAAAGACGCAGTGGACCTTATCAAGACAGGTTTGACCGGTCACCTTAGCGGGGAGAGTGACCCATGGGCGAACCACACCGGGCGGCCCCGGGCCTACTCAGCAGGCGCCGGCCGGGCATCCACCGCAAAGGACATGCGAGAGAAATACAAGAGGTCCCGGTCGGAGCGAATCATGCTGGAGCCCATCAACTCAGACTCGTCGCAGGAGGTTTTATACTTGTAACATTAAGCCTTTAAAAATGAAACTCTTGAAATATTTTTATAATGCACTTTATCGCGATTTGCAACAAAATTGATATGAACAAATATTCATCCAGGCATTTTTCTTGATTAAGCATACTTTTTATAAATGCGTAAAATTGACCAATTTAAATTTCTTTTTGTTCTGACATTTTTGTACGAGATATATCACGATTTAAATAATTATTATTCTAATATGAGGGTAATATAAACATTTAAGAGGCGTCTTTTGGGACAATTTTATTGGCGACGTGCGGAACCCATTCACTCCGCAACGCAGAATGACGGATTTTATCGAAATATTTGTGAGGTATTGTTCTGTAATCATCTTACGTTTTGCACGATTGTTCAGAAATCTCCAACTTTTTGAAATGATGTGATGAAAAAGGCTTTACTATACTGTTTACTCGATCTTGCGATCGCCAAATTTCTACAGGCTGTTGATGTCAAAATGTGCGCAAGATATGTGAGCCCATTAAGATATTCATGTTTGACTAAAAACAAATATGAAATTATATACGGTCTTTCCCACTGTAGGACATTTACAGATATTTTTAACATTAAAAAAGTCGACAAGTGTCGCGCGAGGTGAGTATCTCTCCTGTCGTGATGAAATGAAAATCAACAAATTATCAAAGCGATCTGTCGACTACTGTCAGTTTAAAAAAACAGTAATACACCGGTGCGTCAACTACTAAAGTGTAAACATGATGTTTAAAATGTTACTGAATTGTGTGCGTTTATGTATGGCTAGAAAGCTGCGCTGATATTTGCTCAAATAGCACAAGCTAGTGTGTCAAATGCTTGAACTATTTATACGATTACACTCGGGGCTTTAAAAATAAATACATTTTACTTCTATGAGAAAACAGCTCATTGCAGCGCCACCTTCATGTTTTCCCCCTTTTGAACGTAAAACAAAAATACATATTCGATGATTACATTGTAAAATTCATTGCCTTTTCGCCCAGTCTTGCCTACGTCTCCGTGCAATATGTTTTCGAAAACAAGTTCTGTATGTTTTCTTCTTTTTATTTACTTTCCCATTTTTCCATTTTAATCTAAATGTATGCCTTCTCCAGTTTTCTCTTTTGTCGAGCCGATTCTTTCTGATCTTTTAAAAATGGAAATTCTAAAATTGGTTTTTCTGTGGAGAATATGCCCGGTTGCAGAAGCAAACGCACCGAGTACATTTGTGTGTGTTTTCTATCAATTTAAACTTTGCATGGGAGATTGCCTATTTATGACTTTACCGAATTGTTATGCAGGCCATAGAGATCAATACCAAAAGCATACTATGTTGGTCCAACGTCGTTCCCTTGGTGTTGAGCAGTACGCTCCCACCACTACCTGCCTCTTCACCCTGGTATTGGATCGTTTGCATATCCGTTCTTAAGCTCTTGCATTAGCTTCTACATGTCACTTAGTGGTCGGTCGGTCGGTCGGTCGGTCTGTCTGTCCAAAAAAATTGACCAAAAATATTTAACTAAATATTGACCAAATGCCATGACGTGGTCTAAAATGCACTCTTGCCGAAAGTTTTCGGAAGACTAGCTTTGTTTCAGTCGATGCGCATGCGCGTCTATTTTGCATATGAAGTGAAACATTCCCAAACCGGGCCAGAGCTAACTGTGCACTTGCGCTTGCTTTTATACCAGCGTTTGCTTTTGTATGCGTTGTCTGGGGTAAAACAAAATTAATTCGTCGTAACATGAGTTACAAAAACACTGGATTATTTTCCAAATTGAATAGTTTACAATCTAATTTCACATTTCATATAAATATAAGCGAAATGGGGGAACAAATTAATGATTGTTAGTGAAAAGGTTGAGTGGATGTAATAACTCACAACAAAATTGTGTTAAAATACGCAATAAACGTTGACCAAGAAAACAAGTACACGGGATAAATCCACTACTGTATCAAATCAGGATACAGGAAGCTTCCCCTCCAGAGGCTGTTGGAAACGAGGTTGAATATAGCGTAACCCCTGGGGACGGGGTTGTACGTTGGTCAGTTTGATTGTAATCATCGTTGTCACAATACTTTTAGACTGATCCAACTCGAGTACCCTGCACACTCCAAGCTATAAATCAACAACTATACCCTCACGGGAAATGCAGGATTTCAGCTTGAACAAACAAGCCTTGGACTTGGAATTGGATGCGGGATCCACTGTGGTGATTTCTTTTGTGTCCGCAATCCCTGAGGTGCTTAACAGTACAGAGCTATGGGGAAACGGAGTTGACAAATGCCTTTTTCTGTTTGTACGGCAGAGCCTATTAATATGAAATCAGCAGATCACGGTCGTCGACATGCATGTAGTTCAATTTTTGAACAACGTTTCCCGGTCTAATATGCTACATCTTATTATTGTTCCCGTTAAAAAAACTGGAAAATAGTAACTATAAAGGTAAACACCTGCATAAAAATACTTACGATTGTTTGATTCCCTGGCCGTGTATGTAGGACGGATAGAGGACCCAAAAACCCATGACTCCGTCTTATGTTTAATTAAAGGTAATATACAACATTTGCAAAACAAAACTATCAAAGTAGTATGAAATGTTTTAATACTGAATAGTGATTATCAAGCATCCTGTGAAATCATGGCACCTAGTGTGCTGTCATTTTCAAGAAAAGTGGCATTTCAATTTCCTACGATGGTTGGCCGCCCATCGTTGCTCCGTTTCGTGTGAGGTAGGGTCAGGGAACCAGAGTACAAGAACAGCATTTAGGTTTCTTGTGTTTTTTTCCAGCATCTATGAACACAAAACTTTCAACAGGTCAGTGTAACAATATTTGCTGTAACAATATTTGCTGTAAAATACTAAACCCCAAATCCATTCATTTCTGAATATTACAGCAAAAGCAAATGTTGTATATTACCTCTAAATTTTAATCAACGTGCATTTCTGGTACAGACAAAAGCATGAGCTAGTTGTTTTTAAAGTGTTTTTTTTTTACTTTCAATTTCTCCTGTTTTTGCAATGAAATCACAAAGGGAATTTAATAAAATGGTTTCTATGAGATAAAGGTTTAAGCTCCTTTTGTCTCACTGTGCGACTTTTTATCTTAAAATGTTCTCAAACTCCAGGTGAACTGTTGTGCTTTTATAATACAGGGTACTTTTAATGTGTTGAACATTAAGTGTTTGGTGCCTCGAACTCGATTTTATTCTCGTATCCGTTTAAAAATTTTGAATTCAAAATAAATCTTTTAGGACTACGTGTTGGGCACCAGTACTATAACAGCCTTCTTTGTCGTATGCCCTTACTATATCCAAAGAGTCGGATGCCTTTTGTTGTATTGTCATCGGTGCCAGACTACTCATAAAGCCTCCTTTGCTGTTGTGATTTTGTATAAAAACTTCACAATGTATTGGTATTTTGTCGATGGTATTTTATTATTACAGCTATTATCTGTATTCGGTTAATTTTAGGTATTTAATCATAATTCTCTTGATTTAATTTGCAGCTTATTTTGTAAGAGACCGTGACACTATTGGCCTATCGCCTATTGCGAGTTAGCCACGCCCCTTATTAGACAACCCTATGGAATTTTGTAACTAAAGTTTTGCTTGTCTCAGATTTTGCGCGATTCCGCGTCTATTTGTATATCATGTAATTGGACAATATTTCACAAGCTGCGTTGACGCAATGCTACCGCGATAGGTTAATTGTTGACTAAAATACACTTTTCTTGGTATACATAGATCTAAAAGCAAGCGCTCCTTCTGTTAATTCGTGTTCATGCACGCGTGGGCAACAAAACGTGCTGCGCCTCTCCAATGACACACTACATGTTCCAGCTGCGCGCGCCATACGCACATGCACGCATGTCGTACATTAACAACGACTGTGATTGGTCAAAGCACCACTGGGCGGGGCTTGATACATCGGTCTCTTGGTCGCTAGTAAGTGATCATCAGTCTGTAGTAGGCGGCCCAGATCACGCGCAACGTGCGTGATGGTAATGGCGATCGATGTCACAAGTAAGAATCGCGTCAACGCAGCTTGTGAAATATTGTACAATGACATGAGACACAAATTGACGCGGAACGCGCACAATCTGAGACAAACAAAATTTAACGTACATAAAATGGCGATGGGTCAATCGAGCATGACCTTCCCTGCCTTTTTCAAAAGAATGATAGTAACAGCATGTGTTGACACGTGTAGTACATTTCAGCAAATGTCTTTTCTACTAACGAACGTCAATCTTTAAAACAATAAGCTGGATTTCAGTAACGATCTATTGCAAACGGTTGGCTGCCCAGTCATTTGGAAGGAGATTGGTTCAGCAATGATATCACGTATGTGATGTCTGCGAATGTCACCCATGTATGCACCATGTCAACTTCGTTTCCTTGGTACAATCTTGCTGCGCCATGTTGGTACCCATCATGCCTTGCGCGATCTTAACGGTAGTGAAGGAACGCGCACGCGCCCATGGAGTCGAGTTTGGCACCATGTCACTTTAACGCTATAGGTATCTTCTCACAAATTCAAACGTCATTAACTCAAAAAGAAAACCAATCGTTAACTTTTAAACATCGTACGTTTCGGCTAAGGGAAAATCTACAGCAATTATATCGAACACAAATTCATTAATCTGCAGTAAACAACAGCAGAGGAATGTGCGTGATCATTGTGTTCATTTTCAATTATATCTTTTGTCATATTTTAATTTTAAAACAAATTGTATTGATATCGGTTATTATTTTAAGTAATTTGAAAATAACAGTATTACAAAATCACTTTCTATTGACGCATGACATTATTATATAATATTGAAATTTAGTAGAGAAAAATGTTACCCGATATATGTTAATTCGGGTAGGCCTAATTATCTGTTTTTTGTATTGCATTAAACTTATGCGCCTGCAATGAAATAAATACCTTGCCACCTAAATAAAAAAAAGTGTGTGTTGCTTTTGTTGTAAAATATATGCAAAGATGGAAAGATTACAGTTTAAGTTCTAAATTTCGCTTTAGATCAATTTTAAAAAAAATATGGAGGTTTTTGTATAGGTTGTCATGTGCCATGTGCATCCTGTCCTCTTGTCCATTTGGCTGAGCTCGTTAAATTCGATGAGTGTAAACACGGTACAGGGTAGCTGCATCTACGCGGGTACAGTTCGATTAAAGTTGACCGGGGAGTCATATCCAAGCAGAAATGTGTCCTGACACGCTTGCTATTCTCTGACAACCAACCTTCATGTTGAAAGCAGTGATTGAACCGTCCTTAATGGAGAAATTGCAAAGTTTGCATTGATTAAAATATGGGGGATTCAAATAAAATTGATGTCCGGGTCTTTGCATAAAATACAAAGCCCACACCTCTCAACGAAATTTGATCCATTCTAATCTTTCACGTATCACTTCCCACCCGTGAAAAATGCATGACTCGTTCCCATAGCAACGCATCCCGATAAAGGGCACAATTAAGTACGAAAGATGATGTGTCTGATAAGTGACGTCAACGCCGACCTTCGCGACGGTTTTAAAGAATGCCCGTGAGACTTCAGTATCGAAGATTTGATATGGCTGTTTTCTGGGATGTGGAGACTAAAAATGTGTTCGCATAGTAAAAATAGTTTCGGTTTATGTAAAGCAGAATGGAGAGAATAAGCCAGTTCGGTATCTCGATGGAGTAGTCCAGGTCAAAGGTCATTCGGAATATTGCTGACTTGATTTCAGTACTGTGTTGTAAGCTGTGTAAAATCCTTCATGTTGTGAAAAGGGCTGCATTTGGGATTGGAATCATTTTGTCTGGCTATCAGCCATCGAGACAAGACCTCAGTGTAATGCTCAAGGGCAAATTATTGCAATCCGAAACCACATCAGGATTTTTTTTCACAACGTGCAGGATTTTACACAGCTTACATAAAACAACATTGGAATTGATTAAGGCATGGAACTTGGTCACAGTGTCCAAAAATGTTATTGTGATCAATTGACAATTGTGCAGTGATGCGTGACTGAAAATAAATGACACTCATAGGGGTTGAGGCCAAAGCTTATAGGAGTATCTGCACTATCAAACTTCTTCAAAATTGACCTCATGGTTTTGTAGTTAATTAAGAAAAAACTGTCAGACGGACACTTTTTGGGGTACATACTGTATAGGCCTGCGACAATCAGTAAAACTGCAAACACCTCAAAGAATATTCAAGTCCAATTCTAGGCCCAGACTTGATCAAAAGGACCACATGTGGCAGAACACGCATTTACCATTATCCTCGCGTTTTGGCTCTTGCGGCATTCAGAGTGCCTGTTGTTTATAAAGGATTTTCGAGACTTCAAATATGGGGACAGGTAGCTATTCACAGTGAATCATGCATACATAAGGAGGCTTCTCTCCTAATGTATGCATTTATCAGAGAGAGAGAGAGACGTTATCATCAGGGGCGCCTTCGCAGCAATGAGAACCAAGGCCGAGATTTGCATTGAAAGGAATGGGGGCATGTTGAAGGACAGTGGGCATAAAGGGGACAGTGATAAACCTTGATATGTTTTAGCAATTGAATACATGACTGCGATAATGTACGTCCTGGATTTGGTTATTTTCAACATGCTGAAAACTGTCGATTGGTCTTATGGTGCATGTGGAACAAGGCCATTTTTGGTATGTCATCAGTTACATCACTTGGTGCTCAGTCATCCGTGACGGTAAAATGGAGTTCGTGGTGTCAAGAAAATGAAGACATGGTTATGTAACAGATGGTGGTTACCATTTTCCTAAATAATAAGTCATACCCGAGAAATTAACAAAATAAGCTCGGTTTCCTTTTTTTTAAACACCCTGTAGAACACTGACGATTTTGCGTAAAGAGAAGGGTCAGTTTTTTGATAACCGTGTGCTCAAATGCACAAAGCTAAATAGTATAATTCAAAAATAAACAATGGGCGAAATATTGAATACCAGCTAAACTTTCACTTACATTGTACGTATTGGTAATGACTGGTTCTCGGCCGAGTTTTGCTTGACACGTTACTATGCTTAGTAAGAATGGGATACTTTTGAGACGATTGGTGGCAGTAAACGCGCCGGTCCTTTTCAATTGTTTGCGTCATGTTAAAAGATAATGTGCGCATGCTCAAAATGGCGCAAACAATAGAAACGGACAGTTGTGTTTGCTGCCATCAACGTCTCAAAAATCTCCCATCTACGCCGAGTACATAAAATAAGCCCGTATTTTAGGGCAAGGCATGTGGAAAGATATAACTTATTATATACACCTCTTCATCAAACCTCACGTAAGAGATCTGGGCGGCGTTTTGGCGGCCCTTGAGCGGGAACATGTTTCTGACGTCACATCCATGACGTGAAACATGTTGCCAGTGCACCGCGAAAACGCCCGACCAAAAAATATGTTCGTGACGTCACTTTGTAACGAATGTTTTGGTTAATTTTACACGATTTACTAAAGTCGGGCGGTTGCTTTTCCAGTGTTTTCCCTAGACAGAGTAATAATTGTCATGTCTCAACTTTACCCAACCGACTACAGACCCACTGTTTAAATCACGTTTGTGGCAACAAAGTAACGTCATCTGCTAAAACTTGCTTCCGTCTTGAAACGTAAGTGAATCAATCGTAACTCTTGGTTCATCTTTTGGTCGGAACAATTAAGACGTCATTAAACAGTGTAACCGAAGCGCCAAAACGGTCCTGAACCAAAAACATGTTTACGGTCCGCGCCAAAACGCGGCCCTGGTATCGTTGGTTCCTGTCATTTCTGACATGTTGCCCATCGGAAATTTATAATAGTATAAATTATATGTAATTCATTCTCATAAATGTAATCAAGCTTACTTGGGGATTTTTTGGTCATTTCATTTCAAAGTCAGCTTATCCATTGTCCTTTGTGGAAAATGAGAAAAAAAATGGAGGCAGTATTTGTACAATGTCTGATGCCCCAACATTTTTATGAAACTTCCAACATCAAGCCACTGAAATAAAAGCCGATGTGAATATTAACTGCTTCGCAGTCATTTATTTCAAGCATCAGTAAAAGTATCAAAATTGAATTGAAAGGCAACTAATCTATGAACTGAACTTGCAAAATTCCTGAACAAAGATCATTTACCAAAATACCAAAACGAACTAATAAAACACTCTTTTTAATGACATTTTCGTAGCCGCAGCCTGTTTGTGCGGGGCAATAATCTTAAAATTAAATTTCAAATTACCGATGCAACAATGTGTGAAAAGATGATCACTAAATTCTTGATATGTAGTGAGGAGGAATCAAATGAAAGTTTTAACTGGTTCACGGTCACATTGGTTTGTTCACAAATTGCCTGGTTTGTTTGTCATCCTTACCCAAGATGCATTGCGAATACCGAAAAGGTTACATGACTCCACAAGCCAGGGAGGGAATTTCAAATTGAGACCAAAATAAACTTTTCACAACAGACAATACGTTGGCATAAAAGGATACCACATAAACGCTCTGGCAAGGAAACTTTCACATTTTCTTAGGGGGTAGTTCTGTGACACAGTCTGCATCACAAAATCACTAGAACTTATTTCGATTTATATACATCTAATAATTGATCATGTATGACAATTGTTTTCCATACATATTCAGATTGGAGAGACGCTATTATACCCAAACAAAATCAACATCTACATCTGCGTCAACAATAACATCAAAACACAGCTAAACATAAAATAACATATGCGTGAACTGTATATATAAAACTGTTATCAAAATGGAATGTTTCTTCTTTTTTATAAACGTACTTATTTATAATTATAAACACTTTAAGTAAATTAAGGATAAAGAAAATTTACCCAACAACAAATTTGAGAATATTAAAGTTATTTTTACAGTAGTGATTTGAACCAAAATTCTGTATTCATAACTGACGTCATAACACAAAGTTCAAAGTCCAAAGTTCAAAGGTCAATGTGGTCCGTTACTATCATGTGTGACCTATCTGGAACTAAAAGTGACTCCATCGACCCAGTTTTCGGGGTCTCCTGTTTTCCCGTCGTTTTGTCGGCCTTTTGTTTTCGCATCATCATTTCACTATAGCGAACGATGTCGTCATCGTAGCGGGCGCTCTCCCTGAGCGCACGGCTGGCCCTCATGCGGCGACTTTTGAACCCTTTGGCAGGTGGCTCATCGCTGAGTTGGTTTTCGTCCAAGTCACCGTTGGTCGCCATGATCTCGTTGTCAATGTCGCCCTCTGGCGGCTCACGATATTTTGAGCTATCGTCTGCGTCGGGTAAGTTGAGCCGTGGAGTTGGCACAATGTCTTTCGACATTTCCACATCCTGTCCGTCGATACCAAACGAGTACGATTCCGTCTCCTCGAAACTCGACGTGCAGGGGACAAATCGATTCTTCTGCATGCTGAACTTGAGGGAGGGTTTCTGATTGGCCGATTTGATGCGGCACTGCTTGGTGCTGCTCTGCAGTGTACACGTGTCGTGAGCCAGGGGAGGTGAATCTGGTCTGAGTTCCACCACCTCCACGTGTATCCGAACCAAACCTGGACTTTGGTCCCCGGCCGAGCATGGCTCAACTCTTAGCACACTATTCCTTCCCGGCAATGTCTCCTTGATACTGTAGCCTTTGGAGAGGGTCTCCAACATTTCTGTATTCACAGTTGCATTCTTTGCTGTCAGGTCATCAATTTCTATTGCGTCGTCATTTTGAACTATGACGTCACGTTGCCCTGCTTTCGCGTCATCATGTTCTGTTCTCGCGTTAGCTGTGTTAATGTGTTGCGCATTGCGGTCTGATGTAACGCGATCCTTTGCCACGGATTGAAGTCTCGTGTAGATGTGTCCACAGACACCGTCGGGTGTACCCGTTTGAGGCCGACCCTGCGGTAGGCTGGAGCCCTCTTGACCGCTGGTTTGTATAAAACTTGTCTCATTGCAGTGAGAGTCATCTGCACGTGTCAAATGTTCCGTTGCATCCGACACAGAGGTCGACGATTCAGACTCGACTGTTTGCAACCGAATGACGGCCGGGCTGTTGCTGCCGCTGGGGGCGCTGTCCAGGTGGATGGAATCGACATCAACGCCGCTGTCCGATGTCTGGTTCTCAAGCGGCCGCCTTGGGGCGCACGAGCCCTGCTTTTTGTCCTCGCGCCTGCGCGGTCTGTGGGATAAAGGCGGGGTGTCGGCATGGGCGACCCGATGCACGCTCACAGAAGGCGTGGGGTTGTTTGCTGGAGCCTCGACGGGCGCCCTCTCGTGGACGATCTCCACCGTGATGTGTCCATCAAGTTCCGCTGTCTGATCCGAGCTCGTCATCTCGTTTCCCTCGAAGGCAGGATTATCCCGACCTGCGTCACCCTCGGCGTTGGGGGTGTCCTTCAGGCTATCCGTGGTGGACCGTTTGAGGTAGGGTCGCTTGCTGTACAGCCGTCGATTCAGGCCGGGGCTTTCCCATTCCTCCAATGCCATCTGGTGTGAGATGCGGTGCATTTCACTCACTGGAAAACAAAACGGTGAGGAAGAAAAAAGAATTTACTTATTTTTAGTTCGTGTGCCACCTTTATGTAACTCAGTATCAAATACGAAAATTAAGCAGATTAAGCCTGCAATAATCCATCGTGAGTCTTTTTACACACTTTTTTTCCTGAGGGGGGAGAGATCTCAAGCCAAAAACAAATAAGAAATTCTTCGAACCTTTCAGAATCAATTACCGGTAGACGTACAGATCTGTCCAAAATGTTGTTTCTTTTTTTTTCCTTGACAAAAACGTCCAAGAGATTAGGTGATGTGAAGGATATGTATGCCAAACGCGCGTGTCTCCAATCAAGCTCAGTTTCTCGCCTGTGGCAGATATTACTGGTAAATTTTTGTGGAGAAAAACATCTAAACCTCCAGTTAACAGAACGGCCGCCACACATCTGGTCAGTGACCACTGCTGGTTAGAAAGCTACGACTACTCGAGTCCTGATTTCCTGTACCCAGATGATTTGAAAAAATTCTGGATCTGAAATTAGCAGCACTAATGTGCCCCTTTGGACAACTTTTTTGAACATTTAATATTGACAAAGTTAGCCCAAAGCACTTTTTTTTATTAAAAGGGAGCATGACATGAATTTTACATGGGAACTTATTTTGTGCAACTTTCCATCCTCTTAAAATGTACGAAAACTATATGACATCTCGGTTCGTTGTTTTTTTAAGTCCACCTTTTTAAACAATTACTGTGCCATCCTTTCCCTTACAATTGAGGGCGCTCTTGCTTTGATGTCATTTTAGGAACACACTCTATAGTTTCGGTTTTTTGTGTTCAACTTGTGAACCCAAATATTTTGTCATTCAAAATATTTGCGATAAAGGTTTGATCACTGACATACTATCATATTTTGAAACAACGAATCATAACATTCAGAAAATTTACTACAGCAATATATCCAAAATTCTGGTAACTTGTGGAGCAGAAATAGCTGCAATAACGAGGTTTCTGCCTGGAATGATATCACACTTTTGCTCATGGAAATCTGCATCAGCATAAAAACCAAAAAAAGGCACCAAAATACCCTTGGAAATGGCAAAATGAACATTGAAAATAAAATTGAATAGGACTCACTTGTGCATTTTTAAGGATTACACTTAAAAATTATATTACATGGCCCTTTACAAGATGAGTTCATTGGTAGTGATTCGGTGGGCAATTGATTCGAGTATAAACGCAAATTTAGTTTACATTTTTCAAGCTTGTGGTTTTTAACACGCATGCGCATTGAATGAGCGTGTAGTGGTATTCATCATCACAGTATCATAGGCTGCCCACAATTCTTTGCGTTTCCTTAAAGAAATCATGACAGAGCGTCATTGGCCTTTTGCTCGTCCTCTTCGCCCTATACAATGGCGCCGGTGACTTATGAGTGCATCCAGTATAAAAATCCCATAGACACTAGTGATAAATCCCCATACTTCAAAATCTTTTTAAAATACTCAAAAGTCTCACAGGCGTTCAGGCTGCACAGAACAACATGATCAACATGTCATCTAAATTTTTCTTTTCAATTATTGGTGGGTTGACGATTTACTTTTCGAGAAAATTCTCACCCAAAGAAGTCCACCCCTAAAACGAATGACGTTTCCCAAACTTGAAAAGTAGCCATTTTGAAAAAGGATCTCTCCACTACAAAGCTAAATAGCGCCACTTTCGGACCCAATTGCATCCGAAATGCTCAGAATTGGAAGCCCCAAGTCCGGATCAGAGGTACATTGCCATGTCTTCAATTTCCCAGTTCCATGGCTCTCAGAACTCTCTTATATAGAATGATTTGAGTGTATACCTTTTATTCATGAGCTCGGCGGTCAGATTTTTGGCCTATTTACTGGGTTGTACACTTTAATTATCATGGGAGCGCTCAGATACATTTTGTACATCCAGTGACCAGGGTTTAGCACCTCTGAATTGTGTGCGCATGACCCATGCGCACAAAATTCCCGCAAATCACAAAGTAACCCACCAGTGTCTGCTTTTCCTTCAGAAGTTCCTGTGAAAGGGGTTAGCTGTCTCCAGCAGCTGGCAGCTCCTTGGATATAGGGCGGAGGGAACCAGCGAAAAAAAATCTACGAATTGAGCGAGCTTTTAAGGTCTTACCTGAGATACCCAATGGAGGGCGTTCGTGCCACTCTAGCCCGCACGGATGGAATGGCAGACTGAGCGCCCACTTGTAGGCCTGCCGGTAGTTACCGCAGAGTGTGGCGTAGACCATCGGGTAAAGGATGGAGTGCGCCATCATGAGGCGGACCGTGATAAGGCTTAGTGTCGAGCTGTAGTTGTCGACTCTGGTAATTAGCTCAATCGTCATGGTGATCTGAAAATAGAAAAAAAAGTATCGGTATAATTCAACATAGCAAACCATCATCTTTAGATTCCTTGTTGCTTTAAGGAATTTGACTTAATGGTGAAAATGCTTGTCATTCAGAGAAATTGACTTTCAGAGCGTATTTTGCGACGATTGTGAAAAAATTAAAAAGGGACATGTTTTTTGTTGAAGAAACTGTGACAGTTTTAAATCGGCTCGTGAGGTTATATAAATGAATTTCTTAACGACAAAACGAACTTTCGAGTTAGAGCAAGTGTTATTATGATTTTTTCTTTTATTTATTATGTGATAAATCAAAATTTGTTGATTTTACATTGCCCCTTATTCAAACGTAAAAACCGACTTTCGCATCTTGCAAAACGAATAAAAAAATTAAAATTTCAAGGAGAATTGCAGGAATGATCTGATTAAATTGCCCTAAAAGGAAGGCTGCGTTTTCATCAGAACTCGCGTGTATTCTATCCCTCAGGCAAACTTCACATCCGGACTGACACAATGCTGTTTGTGCTTAATGCATAATGACCAAGCAGCAAGCGTGATTACGGATCGCTCAAGGATTCCTCTTAGGGGGACGGGCAATTTCGGGAAACTTAATCTTAGACTTTGGGCAAGGACACGAAATAAATTGATTAGTGCGTAAATTATATTAGGTTTTTGCTGTTCGTAGAAGTTAGCCAGAAATAACACAAACTTTTCACTGGAGTTCAGATGTACATAGACTGGTTCCCGGTCCCTCCATTGTCCTTCAGACTTGGAATGTAGGGACAGGTAGTTATAGCAATGCTTCCCGAATAAATTAGGAGGTTTTCCTCCTAATTTATGCAAATTTTATGCAGGACTAGCCTAGCCCTGAATACAAAATCGCAACGGTAATTTCAGCGCAGAACCAACCTATTGCAAAATGCCAACAAGTAAGTAAAAGCAAAGGCTGTCACGAGCCAATGTGGCCCATCAGGCCGGCGTTTATCTCCGGTTTCAGTTGCATGAAACGACGGAAATGGATGGGATGTCAGCCCATCGCAGGTTACTCCCCAGCTGATGCCTGTACCCATTTATACTCCTTGGTGGAGAGAGGCAAGTTGGGTGAGGTGGCTTGCCCAATTCACAATACATACAACCAGCAGCTGGATTTGAACCCCTGACTCTCTGATCATGAGTCACGAACCCTAACCACTAGGCCACACAAAGTTTACCACTAATGTGCAGTTTGAGTGGTGATGAGCTTCTATTTTCACTGAATTCGAAAGTGTCTACGGCAACTATCAATGAAGAGAAGAGCACTACTTTTCATTTGAAATCCGTGCAGTTGAAATGCTTGAGAGTTGCCTATAATAATTCTGCGCACGCGCAAATGTGATCCTATCAACGGCTTTAAATGGGAACTAGCTACCAGCCCCATATTTTAGTGGGTGGCGGCACCAGTCTAAGATCTACCTTTGATTAAACAGTCGGTTAGTCTGGTTCCGTGACCTGAGGGGGAGAACCCAATCTTACTCTAGGTGCGCTGTTCAAACAAGCATGTCATATATGGCTCTGATGCTCCGTGTATAACGCCCATTTTCCGCAGATACTATTCCGCAGACACTTAAAAAGGTGATAATTGTTGGTAAATTTTAGGGAAAATGAAGTGTAGATTACGTAAATTATGTTAACATTTCTATGCACTGGAGTCACTTATTTGGGGAAGTGATATCACCATTAGCATCTCCCGTTAAAAATATAAATGGGAAGACCTGTCTTGCCCCCCCCCCCCCCTAGAATATCGATATAGAATTATTTCATAGTTCTATATCGATACCCATGACAATCTTGCCTGTTGCTTGAACTGTGAAACAAAAGAAGCTCTATTGGTTAGGAAATGTGGTTTCATTGGTGAATCTAGGAGCAGGGGTTTGGGTTGCAAACACCCCCCCCCCCCCCACCCCCGTCCGTTGACTAAATTGGGGCCCAACGAAGAAACGAAATGCTAAAGTTCCTAAATGTATTCTCATGTGGCCTAAGAATACAGGATGCCGAATGAAAGCATCGTAGAGATCACAATTGTCCGACCGGCATGCCCTCGGACTCTCCTAGCAGGGCGTGCCATCGCCTCCCCCCTTCATATCAACCCCGCCCTTCGTTTCCTGATAGTTAGATCCACCTGGATTTGATGGGAAAAGGCGGACAAGTTGTACGTGTGCAAAGATATGTAGGCAGACACAGTGCACCGGACAGCACTTACGACTGGACTAAGCATCGACTGTGCACTTAGAACAGCGTTGCACACAGTTAAGGCGGACAGAGGTACAGACCGAGTTTGTGCCTCGAACGCCATAAACATGTGTGTTTGTGGCTGTACGACCCAGACAGAAAGATATCACGTGACTTGAATTTATATTTAAGTCATGTGATAGAGCTTCATTTTTTTTTCGGTGAGAGCATCAGTACGACAAACTGACATCCCCCGCGACAAAAAAAATTGCACAGCATTAGCATAAAAACTACTATCCCCACCAGTGACTTCTTCACGCACCATTTAACCGGTCAAGCATTGGTGCGTCCGTTGTCATGGAAACACACGCTGACACATGGCCGCGCTGTCTTGATGACTTTTTGTTAATTAAACAAGATGTGTACGGAATGGGATGTGGCGCCTGACGGTGTTGGTCGGAACGATACACAATGCCGATCAAAAAAAATAGGTTTCACAACGGTCGTTAAAAAATATCTACAACTGTTGAGCCAAAAACGCTAATGGAAATATGCTTCTAGTGCATTTTTTTGTCCGTATTTAATTACACTTATCGTTTTCAATTTCACTTTCTCTTCAAAGATGCGGGTACACGAATAATTATATTTTGAGTTCAATTTTGAAATGTGGGTCACTCAACAGTACGGTCAAAATCCAGTAATTACTGCGAATTTTCTGAATAAAGGAGTATTTTCGGAAGGGATGAAAATCTGGTGCAACAGTTCACACTTCACCTCTGCTTTTCCCCGATATTTTTCATAGTCGGCGGATAGCAAGATGTTTTCCCAGTAATCCATCCTATAAATATATCTCGCCACGCTACTTTTTTCCATGAATCAGTAGGATGTTTCATTTTCCCATTGGCGCAATTTTTTTCTTGAGAAATTGCCTTCAACAGCATTGGTTTTCAAGTAAAACAACCCCTATTAGGTGAGTCAAAAAAAGAAACCCAAAATGGCAGGACCAATTTTTGAATGAAGTTTTGCCTGAATCACTTTCAAAATCTAGCATACGAAAGCCCAGTCATGCAGCTTTCTTCTAGTACAAGAATCATTCGAATCACAAATGTACTGTTCAAGTTACGGAATTTTGAACACAAACACCATTTTAAAGTTCTGTTCACGGATCTCAAAAAAAAATTAAGTGTTCTTTCAGCAAACCGAAAACAATTCTCGTAAGGATGCATGTGAATTGTTTTCGTTTTGCTGAAAGAACACTTACCTTTTTTGTGATCCGTGAACAGAACTTTAAAACGGTGTTTGCGTTCAAAATTCCGTGACTTGCCAAGTACATGAGTGATTTGAATGATTCTTCTCCTAAAACTTGCTCCTTGATTTGGCTTTTATAATCCTGGATTTTGAAAGTGCTTCAGGCAAAACTTCATTCCAAACTTGGTCCTGCCATTTGGGTTTCGTTGGGTTTCTTTTCTCACCATGCATTGGCATTTCTCGAGCGCGGCAGCTGAATTGCGAAATCCACATCATTTCTAGTTTTGAATTAAAAAGGTTGTCCAACCAAGCGTGCAATCAGATGGTGCAGCACACGCGATCCAGCATTCAGCATAATGGTCCAGCATTCGACAGCATTCAGTATATGCGTGAAAAAAAAACACTCGTTTTTAGCCAAGACAACATATCCGAGTCAACATAACCAGGCATGGTCGTCTGGGAGATGGCTGGTTAACGTTAACGTGCGTTGTATTATTACTTTATGAATTAAGGATTTTTTTTAATCTGAAAAGGCGCCAAAGTCATTAGAGTATCTTGTTTTTAGATCGAACGTCCCCGCACGCTTCCTTTTTGGAGGCCGCCTCCTTTTTTTCCTTTTTTTTTTTCTTCTTTTTTTTACCGAAACAATTTCAACAGTGACATAATTTTGGCCTCTTTATCTGTTGGATCTAGCCCATATAAAGCTGTTATGTCATTTCCTGAGTCCAATGGCGGCCATTTAGAAAAAACTGACAGCCATCTTGAAAAATAGCCCGGTCAGGCGGTCATTATGGGTGCACTGAACCAATTCAAGCCCTATTGAAAACAGTGTCAAATTAACAAAGTTCAGGGCCAAATAACATGCAAGCCAACATCACTGGCGTTTCTCAAATAAAAATTAAATTATTGTCTTGTCCTTCATCTTTTTATTTCTTTTCAATTTTCACCTCCCGAAAAGTGATAGTTCCTAAAGCCTTCATGTAGCCATTTTACAAGTGGCATCCTTCCACTTTCTCAGGCAAATAGGACCCATTTTTCAACCGTAATTTATCAAGTCTGCCCTCAGACAGAAGCCCCCCAAACCAGGGAGTTGATCCTTGGCCATGTTTACACAATTCCACGTTTTTAAAGCCAAACGGTCACCGTTTTCAAAAGAAATTGTGGGGTGGGACTTACTATGCTAATGAGCTCGCGTAAAAATTCTCACTTGAATTAGTTCCCTGCACCCTTATGGAGGAGGGGAAAAGGGCCTCCTGCTGCCTTTTTTTTTTCAAAAAGGCAGGACGCTAAACATGTTTTTTTCGCCTTAAGTGTATATCAAAAAGTAGGCCTACTCGAAGCGTTTTGCTCATAATATTATTGTCCCTGTCTTATAAGTTATTATTTTTGTCCATAATGCAGTCAGCATGATTACAGTAACAGATTTATTCCCAACGACAATCCGTGTTTTTTAAGCGAAATGGTGTCGAGTTTCACCACCGAGACTTTGGGAGGAAGCTCCTGGGCAATCTCGCACCTAATACTACGGCAACAACACAACTAATATCCTACTCCTGTTGTGAATCCCGAGCTATAACCATACAGCTAGAAATTTCCTCTGGGAAAAAGTCTGAAACTAAAACCTTCCAACGCGCGCACACTGCCCTCGATCTGCCTTTTAAAAGAAGGTCATTTGAAATCATCGACTCCCAAGAAAGCTTTCAAGATGTCGCTCTTTTGGGAAACGTGATGCATTTTGGCTGGAACATCAGTCCTTTTGGGGGGTCTACTCCGGAGCAACTGAGTGCTTGTCTGCCCGTTTGCCTATTACTTTAACCGGTGAAGCGTGCACGCGCAGAACGTGTCCCAATATGAGATGACTTCTTTTTTGGGCTTAACCAGTTTCGAGCGCTGTGCGCTGAGCTTGCCGCAAGCCAGTGCACGGCCACGATTTAAAAGGCATGTTAAAACCCGGGAAGGTTTGGGGAATTGGGATGAAATAGTATAGATAATTTTGTCTGGATGTCCAGATGCTTTATTATCTACGCCACAGCCGTATTTTTATTTATTTATTTTTTTTGCCAAACAGTTGATAAATTAAGTAACCCCCTTAGTGACAATACATGCACTTGAGAGCTGAAAGGTGAAAAGACTTGAAGCTTGTGAAAGACATTGTGAAAGACTTAAAGCTTTGACACAAGAGTGCTCGTACTGAGGGTAAAAGGCCCTCGACCGGCCTTTCCGGATATATTTCACTCACAAGGTTGGATTTAAAAGCATGGAATGACAGGTACAAATATCGAGCATTAAGTATTTCAGTATATTTTACAAGATGGAATATGCGTCGGAGAGATGTAAATCGTATAATGGATTCTGCCCTTCGCCGACGGTTTTTAAGCTCTGGCAGAAGCTTCTGCATGTCACTCTGTGGTCGGTCGGTCTGTCGGTCTGTCTGTCCCTGGGGAAATTGACCAGACGTATGGTGTTCCATATGTGCCATCGGCGTCGCATTTTTCAGCGGATCATTTTGATCAATTTTATGCAAGACTGTCATGCAAGACGTCTTGCAAAACGGCTAGAGCTTATTGTGCACTCGCACTTTTTCTATCCTTCTGAGGGAGTACCGATTGCTTTTTCTATCCTTCTGAGGGAGTACCGATTGCCACTACCTGTTTTCTACCAGCTTAGGGGTTCCTAGTAACTATTTTCTTTCTTCCTAAGGGGTTTTATGATGCCTATTTTTATTCTCCTAGGGAGTTCTTCTCAACAGAAGATTTCAGGGGTTTCTCTAACCACTTCCTGTTTTTAAGCTCCGTCAGGAGGTTCTACGTACTACATGTCACTTTGGTGGTCGGTCGATCGGTCCCGAAAATTGACCAAACGTATGGTGTTCCATAATTATGCGCCATCGGCGTCGCATTCTTAAGCTCTGGCAGGGATCATTTTGATTGATTTCATGCAAGATTTTCATGCAAGACTTCTAGCAACACGGCCAGAGTTTACTGTGCACTTGCACTCGTTTTTTTTTTTTAATATACACTGTATACTCTATTATCGAGCGCTTGCGAGAAAAAGATGATAAGTTTACTCGGGTTTACACAAGGATTCTGTTGTCAATATTCTCTTCGGGGATATTACAGTTCACTGCCGTATATACGAAGTAGTTTAAATCGAAATTAACCCCAATTTATTCCTTTACTTCAAATGCATTTATTCAAACGAACGCATTTATTCAAACGACTCCATTATTCATTAGTATTTTCGATCTCTCTATTACAATGACTGCATATATTCGTATGCTGATTTGCATCTGTTTGGCTGTGAGTACGGGTCCCATCCCTTATTGTTGGTAATACAATTCACCGTGAAAATACAGATTAGGCCGTGTGTTTGTGGTCTAAAAAGAGTGACCTTTTTATGCAAGCTGCACAGAAACAAAAATTTTCCTTCTGAAATTCATGAATTGCCCCAGAGGCTTGAGGAATTGAACTACATGCAAGAAAAATTCCATACCGCACGAATGTTTTACATGCAGGGAAAACAAGTGTTATGAATTCGATACTGAAAACAGGTCTCTTTCAAAGGTGATTGTAGTGTCCCTTTTGTGGGTATTTTGCTGCTATTTATAAACTGTTTTAGTAGCCTACTAATAATATAACTATTAATGTATATTCTGGTATGGTTTTACTTTCGTTGTAATTGTGTACAAGGCCGGATCCAGAACACAATTTTTTTTGGGGGGGGAGGCACAAAAATAATGTTTCTAGAAAAAGTGGGTCCAAACATTTTCCAACTCAAATTTAATATGAATAGGAAGAGGGCACTTTGTATTGTTTTTTGTTGAGTTTCGTGGTGGCTGCCTTTTTTTTGCGACTTCACAGGAAAAAAAACATGGCGCCTGTTGTAATCTTCCACCTGGTTGCGTTGTAGTTGTTATTTGATGTCGGACAACTTAGAAATATCTACCTTAATAAGTCGGATTTTTTGTGTGACTCACCAAAGCAACAGTGCTGACGTCATGAACACATTAGTCCCTAGTAGTGGACGTTGCCATGGATACTATTGGGAATCCGACGACGTAATGCACTTTAGGCTCCCAAGTGTAACGAATCAAGGCTTCTCTGGTTCGCAGTGCTCAGTTTTTTTAAGCTTCAACATAAAAAAATAAGCCGTCGTTCAGTCGTCGCATATACTTCACTTCGTACTGTTTCCAAATGGTTTCTTTTATGGGGCTCCAAAGTAAAGCCAACGAAAACATATTAAGCTCCCTGTATGCCTTGAATTAGCACTGTAGGCCTTGAGTCCCGACTAGACGCCAATATGACGTTATAATGCTACGTGTCTACCCACGTGTACAAATAAAGCGTTTATGGATAAAGGAACAAATAACAGAGTTTATTTCCAAAACGCAATATAACCATTTGAAAAAAGGTGGAGAATCTGCACGGTTATGACCTTTTACGAATAAATAAACATTATAACAGCTGTTTTTTAACTTCATGTTTCGCTTAACTGTATTCTCAATTTGTGTTTAACTATATACAAGCCATGGAAACTGACCTCGGGCAGCCAGGAGAAAGTGGGATTATAAAAGAGAACAACTGAATGGCGTATATCGTGTTTTGAAAATAAACTCTTCAAAAATCTGCCCTCGGGCGTGACGTCAGATGCGATGGGTCTGTTGCAAATAAAATAAAAGTCATTTTGTGAACAGATGCCCTGCCATAAAATGGCACTCGAAGTTTGTAAACAAACATGTGTGCAGCGTCACCGTTTATCGCAATAGTGTTGATGGTTTGTATTGTTGAAAACAAATTACAGTTTGTTTTTGACTGCATGGTCGGTATGGAGATAGAGACGTGTCTTACAATGTCATGAAGTAAGTTGCATGCCACACAAAGTTGTGTGAATACACAAGCCGTAAATAATGGGTCATCCTTTGTCGATTTATGTACTTTAAAAACAAAAAGGTGCCTTTTTTGTTAAAAGTCCATGCCAAATTGTGGCACCTGTGGGTGCTTTAGCTGTGACTTCAACGGTTAATATTTGATATACAAATGATGAACCTGAAATGTCGTTGACTGTGTACATCAAGTTTGCCAAGTCAAATTCCCTTCATATATCAAATAACAACGAAACACAAACAGGGAATACAGGACAGCTAAAATATTCGTCAAATTTTTGTGATATATATCCTCGGCCCCCGTTGTCTCCTGCTGCGACTTTATCGTAAAGATCTTATATGCGTCAAGGCGGGGTCAAGAGGCAAGGATTTGCGATACTAGTCTATTCATGAGATGGAATATGCGTCGGGATGATATCAATTCAAGATTGGATTTTGCCCTTTACTGATAATTATCTGATTAGCGCTGCATACTCATGCAGTATTGTCCCAAGTGACTGTGAGAACAATTCACAGACAACTCTGATTGGACTCGAACCCACGACCTCCTGCTAGTAGTGCAGACGTCTTACCACTCGACCACCGAGCTTGCCGGGGGTCGGCTGGCAGGGTGCATATCTATATTCCCCAATACCTATGTAGTAGTAGTAACATTTATTTCAATGATGCCTATAATAACAATTATGTACAATCATGTATGAATTAGAAAAAGTCAGTAGTATAATATTTGATAGTTATGTACACAGTGATTAATAAAGTGTGTAATTAAATACCAACATTTAGGTATAAGGTTAAGCAGAACGCTTTTGTGCCCTTACCTATAGACAAACATACAACCAAAGAACTGTAATATGGGACAAACAAAACACTACGTGAGACACAAAGGACAAGTGTGTGAGACAAGGCCTAAATAATGCACACAATAATGACATTTCAATTTATGAATATGATTCGAGAAAGTGAATTTCTTTAATTTTTGACAAAGGCAGATAGCGAGGGTAATGACTTAAGAGAATCATCTAAACAATGGAGCAGAATGATCACGACAGCCAGCATTCAAAATTACACGAACTGCTCGTTTCTGTAAAGTAAGTAATTTGTTACACTTAGATGGCAAACTACCCCGGGTCAAGATTGAGTGATTAATTATGAATCATACAATGTTAATAAAATCTTACTAGGAAGATTAATGTACCCAATACCCATGTTCCCCAACCCTAACTCTAACCCTTACCCTAACCCTAAGGATTTCGGGGAACATCGGTAGTGGGGAACACAGGTATTGGGGAACATCGGGTAGATCCCGGCTGGCTGGTTTGAATCCATTTTGTTGTGTACCCGCCGGTTATTTTTATACTAGATTAAAATTACACGGGACACACTCTGAGAAACCCACAGCACATCAGGTATATTGTGAAATGAAAATAATAAAAGTCCTATGTCTTAAATAGTCTGGTTCCCTGACCCCATCGTCCTTTAGACTTCGAAAATAAGGGTCCGGTAACTAGCGGTGAACCTGGCATACATTTCCCTGGATTCCGGGTAATGTTTGTTAAAATAATTATATGCATGACGTGCGTAGGTCTGAAACCCGCCTCGCCTTCTGGATTCTAAATCCCAACGGTATTTTTTGCGCGCAACCTTATCTATGGCAAATATCAATACAGAGAGAAATATTGCTGTTCAATATTTACAACATATATGTAGGTGAAATGCTAGTCCGAGAATCACCCGTTATCCATTGAACCAAGTCTCCTGTATAACGTCTGATATGTCAAAGCATAACCCGTTTCGCGGATACCGCCATCTTGCTTGAAATCGTGATTGCGCAATAGCTCGGGGGGGGGGGCACACGTGACCAAGACTGAAAATCCTTACCGTAAAAAGGCATGGGGAAGTCAGCTATAGCTGCTCTGCAAAATCTCTCTTTTTTATTGAAAAGAACACAATTTTGGATACAGAGTTTTAAAAACTGATAAATGGGACATTGAGCTGTCCATGGGTGATAAAAATAATTTAGAAATATCTCACATGCAACGGCACCAAAGTCGAAAAGGGAAAACTGATCGCGAAAAAAGTAGTCACATGACCGCGTATGTAATGAACGCTGCGGAAAATTTGGTATCGCACTTACGACCCGGACATGAGGAGTGTCCGGATCGTAAGTGCGTAGTTAATTTGTTCAATTATCCGAAATTCCATCCAAAGATAATCACCCCGTAAAGTAGTCATTTTGCAAAGTGATGCATTGCAAAATAGAGCGCCCATTTCATGCTAATTTCACAGAAATACGAGCTCACTCTTGTGCAAGGCTTCCGCTCATCTTTTTTTACAAACCTTCAATGTCATGGCCCACGAAATGCTTTAATAGCAAAGAATTTGAGGAAATACAAATTGTGATTTGGCCCACGTAGAGAATTCTGGACCTTTTTACAGGTCTACGCCCCTAAACACTGTCTTTAGAGTGATAACCTTCAAAGATGAGACGGATGGCAAAAAAGCGTTGCCAACACCCAGTGCTATAGGGGCACGATTATGACAACCGTACACAGTTATTTTAAGTGAAAATAAGCCCTGCTGTCTAGTTTACAACGCACGACGTGGTTGTCAACCAAACGCTTGCCTACTGCAATGGTGGTCGATCACTGGGACACCGGATGATCACGTGGTACTTTGACGTCATTCGGTCAGATCCTATTGTACAAAATTCGATTTTGCCATTGAATTATTGGATGTTACTTTTAACAACTTCATTTTCATGCGAGGGCGGATCCAGACCAATTTTTTTTTTTGGAGGGGGCACAAAATTACGGCGTGGGTTTCGGGCCCGCTTAAGGGCCCCGAAAAAAAAATGGGATTCCAGATGCTCTGTGGTGCGATTTGAGGCAATTTCTGACCACTTTGACAATTTTTTTTGAGGAACTGTGGTGTATGAAGTGCCTGCCTTTATTGCGGCGTCACTTCAAAAAAAAATGATCCGTTTTCGGGAGGGGGGGCATAGCCCCCGTTGCCCCCCGAATCCGCCCTTGTTTTCATGACGCACATTTCTACGTCAAAGTTCGTCCACTTTTTTTACAATGATGATTTGCTGTAGTCATCGATTATTAATATCCGTTTCACTATCACTATCAATAGGTTATTTTTTTCGATCCCTTTCTTGCTAACCCTGAACTCGATTGTGTTAGAAGCACTCGTGAAAGGGCCTATAAATTATAGTTTCATTGAATTATTTCATAGAAATCAAGAGCCTCGGTCAAGCTCCATGTTTTTCGCAGAAATTGTCCAGCAAACAATAAAGTGTTCAAGAATAAGGTTAATTTGTACGGCGTGTAATTATTTGAATGATTCTGTATTTTTCCCCTGAAAGCATTCATAACATGCAGTAACGCTATATGGACTGAAAGTCTTGAGTATACAGGGTGTCCTGAAAAAAATGGTGCGTGTAAACCCCGCCATTTTCGCCAATTTACAACCGGAATTTACTTCAAATGTTTACACGATCTTCACGGTTACAGATTCAGCTTGAGAATACCGTTTGTTTAATTAAGATTGCTTTTGTAAATTCAGAGATATGTTTGAATAACCGCAAAAAAAAACATTTTGTGCCACTAATAGGAAGCGAGTGCTTCAAAGATCAGACAATGCAGCTCTTTCCCTATGGGTGTAAGACAAACATTCCATTCACACGACAATTATATGGTTTTGTTCTTATGTTGAAACAATTTAATAGTACAGACAGGTTCACTTCTTTAAAACTTCAATGAAAGAGTTCAATTTAATATAAATAAATATTGCACACTCTGCTTAAAAATATTAAAATCACTAACAGTAAAGTGATTTGGTTTTAGACTAGGACTATACTGATTTTGACTGCTTCACAGAAAGTGGCACAAAATGGGTTTCTTGGCTTTGCCGTTATTCAAACATATCTTCGGATTTACAAACGCAATCTCAATGAAACAAACGGTATTCTGATTCTCAAGCTAAATCTATTACTTAGAAGATGGTGTAAACATCCGCAGATGGTTGTAAATTAGCAAAGATGGAGGGGTTTACATGCACCATTTGTTTTTCAGGACGCCCTGTATGAGCAACCAATTGAATTAAATGATCGGATAATTACTAGGCAAATAAACTTCAGTTTGGTTAAAAAAAAAAAACACACACACACACAATCAGTCCGATAAATCTATTAATTTATTTACTTCAACCTCGTGCCGGAACTCACGAAGCGAGACTAATTTGTCAGAGACGTCATTGTTGAGGTTCGTATTTTTGCCAGTAGCTAGGATATTTTGACCTTTCGAATTCGCCGGTGATACATGGTACAGGCAATTCAAAAATACAATAGGATTTCAGTATGCACAATCGTAATACGCAAATACACTAGCTGATAATCAATTTTCTTTAATGTTGTTCCGTGTTGATTGTAATTCTCGGCTTTCGATGTATTTTCATGTTTTTTGCATCACATGTATCACAATTTGCACACAAATCTTGAAGGGGCATTACGGTCTGAAATCCCAAAAATATCATGCTTTTGATTGTTTACTTATACTATGTTAAAGGTCTAGTTGAAAGGAAACTAACCTGTTTCTTAACGTTCCCGAGAAAAGAAGGGGGAACGGTTGTTTACATCGGACACGACGGAGTACGCATACGTATTTCCTGTCGTATACGTTCAATAAAACGATACACGTCATGTGTGTCACATAAGTAACACACAGCATCAATACACTACACATGTTGTTTCTTACACGTCTGCAGTGAATTTGTATTCTTGTGGAGACATTTCTTTGTTCTCGTGTAGTAAAGTTTATTTACGTGAAAACCCTGTGGATACGCACACAATCTTTTGTTCCCTATTGTGTGCAGAGAGTATCAGTGAGTATTGTGTGACACACACAATGTGTATCGTGCATTGAATGGACACGGCTGGAAATACGTATGCGCATGCCACAACATGTCTGCCGCCTCCGATGTTTACAAACAACCTGGGTTTTGTTTTCGTCTTTTCTCGGGAACGGTATAAGACATATAGCCTAGTTTCCTTTCATCTAGACCCTTGAAAAAGACTATCCAAACGTTTTCGGGGATTTCAGGCCGTAATATCCCTTTAATCCAAGTAAGCTTTTTGATAATCTTTCGGTAGGTTACGTTTGGGATAAACGAAACTAATGCTATAACTGCATCAGTTTTTTTCCCTTCCTTGAGGAGACATGGCATTCGTCTGCTTCGCCCGGCGTGCGAAGACGCCATGTCTTCAATTACAGTAGTTGATAAATGGCGTGGATACTTTGACCCACTCCAACCTATCACCGCGCCAAGCTTGATAAATATAACGTATCGAGAATATAACGTAACGAGAACATCCATAGCAGAGTTTCAAGGCAGGAATTTCTATACGAGTCATCGGATTGATAGTTTCAATCAAATCCATGTTTTATTCTTTTCGAAATCCTCGGGTTTGTCTCCAACTTAGGGTTTATCAATGATCGTCAGGTCAAGGCACCAGACTAGCTGACACGCAGGTCGTATACCTCGTTACGGCCGTCGGTTGTCCGTCTCATTAATGGCTACTGGTGTTCAAGGACCACAACAGATGAAAGCCTATAATTTCTACCACTTTGCCTCTCCTTCAGTCGAGCATTCAGCAATTGAGCAAGCCTGATTCGAAGGGAAACTAGACACAAACGGGTATTCCTTCTGATGGGAAACCAACCAAACAAAAACACATTTGCCTATTACAAGTGGGTTATTGTTTGCCTTCACGGGGCTGTATATAATTCAATCAATACAAAAGCAAATTGTCTGTCGATCCTGTGCCGTATGGGAGCTACAACCTCAAGAACAAATCGCTTCTGTATACTCAAACTCCATGCAACAGTGGAGTGAGAAAACGTGCTTTGCAACAGTGAAGTGAGAAAACGTGCTTTGCATGTTAAAAATACGATCATTTGCCCGTCCCGACCCGGGGTAAGAAATGACATTTATCTTAATTGAAAACAAAGTGTATCAATTTTGTCATTTCTTGAACCTTTAAACCTTTAAGCGATCATAGCTGCTAAGGCGTTTTGAGGCAGCCCATATGCTCCGTAAAAATTGTATTAATTTATCACTACAATTCCTTTAACGGGAAAATTTTTCCAGAAAGTTAAATCGTTGTGGAAGTTTAGAAAGACAAGAATTGACATTCTAAATTGATTGTCAAAGTCGTATGTTTGTTTCTTAGAACTCTTTTCAACCCTTAACGTGAAATTACATTACAGTTTCGAAATAAACCCCTACAAAATTCCGTCAAACGATTCCGCTATCTAGAGACATTTTTGAAACTTCATGTGACGTGTATTATTGACAGCATATTCCTCGAAAATATGATAGCTATTGCTCCGATGGCTCAATCAGTTAAGTGGGCTCGAAATGAAGGGGAGAAATCGATGTGTTTCCATGGCAACCTCAGCAACGGACGCTACCAATGAGGCCAGACGAGCAGAATTTGTAATTGTATATAATATATAGATGACACTGAGAAACGTATACCGAAGCAGGTGGAATTCCTGAGCGAGGAAACGGAGTGCACTTAATACAACATGAAGTATGCATGATTGTTGTGTATCATCTCGCTGTTTTTTTTCTGTTGTATTTTATATTGCTGTTGTACGGTCATGTTATTCCTTACGATCAAGGACGTGGGGTAAAAAGCAGTGGCGTTTCTAGGGGGGGGGTGGTGCTACCCCCCCAAAAAAAAAATTTGTCTAGCCCACCCCCCCCAAAAAAAAAAAAAATCCATACAAAAAAAATGCACTAGCAAAATGTAAGAATGTGACGTGCATGCGAACGGTCTCCCCCTAAATTAAATAAATCGTCGTGAGAAGGGTGCAGTTGTACACTTTTAGTTAATATAGTGTGCCTGATTGTAGGATTTTATCAGCGCTCCCCATTCCATTGAAAATATGGCACGAGCCCCCCCCCCCCCTCCCCCTATTGATTTTCGGAGGTCTAAGTGTCCGGAGAAAATAACCGGTCTTCATTTCAGCATGCCTACCTGAAAAAATGTATGGATCCACCCTGCTAGCCCCCCCCCCCCCAAAAAAAAAAAAAAAAATATTGGCTCTAGAACCGCGCCTGGTAAAAAGTAAAGTAACGTCCGTCACGAGCCAATGTGGCCCATCAGGCCGGCGTTTATCTCCGGTTTCAGTAGCATGAAACGACTAAGAATATTTCTATAACGGTGTTCAACATGTATTCTAAACTGTCATAATTATAGGTCAACATCTTTTTACCTATTATTTACTATTATTTATTTATTTATTGTTAAGAAACCCATGTTATTCCTGTACTTTAACAAATCGTTTTATTATGTTTACTCATTTACTGTATACATAGCAATTTAAGACACAATGCAGTGTTTTGTTTTATTCATAGTTTTATTCATTATTAATATCGTTTTATTTCTTTTAAGGTTTTACATGGTTATAATTCATTAACATTGTTTTTAGTGTGTCCTATTTAATCGGTTGGAGAGCCCCTCGACAGAAACCAAGTTTCTTTTGGGTAATCGAGCTGGTTAAATATTGTATTGTGTATGTTTTTGTTTGAAATGTTCATGAGTATTTTTATGTATTAAATGCCATTGTTTGTTGTAACAAGTGTACACGTATCCCAATAAACAAAAATGAAATAAATGTATATGTAATTGTAAATATTTATATCTTCCTAGATGGGATGCCAGTCCATCGCAGGTTACTCCTCAGCAGGCCGGGACCTATTTATATTCCTGGGTGGAGAGAGGGAAGTGGGGTGAAGTGACAAGCCCAAGGACACAACATATGACTAGCAGCTAGATTCGAACCCCTGACCCTCTGATCGTGAGTCACAAACCCTAACCGTTACACTACCCAACACTATCAAGGGTTGGAACAGATGGTTATCTGAGACATCAGTAACCCGAGGACCTGAGCGAAAGTACTCGGTAGTTTCTATGTACATTATTTGTGGGACATGCCCAGGAAAAAAAACAAGTCTAAATATAACAGGAACAAAAGATAGGAACAGTACGAGTCCTCGGTAGTAAACTCAGACTGTCTGTACACACAAGCCGGTTGTTATGTCTTTTCTCGCATAGTTCCTGTCCTGGTAGAATGTGCCGCGTGAAATGGCATATAGGGATTGACAGGGCTTTTGTTGAACGGGGAAATATTCCAAAATTAACATTATTTTACTTTCCACCGATACAAATTAGGTAAATTCACTCGAGGCTACATGGTTATAGGTTCATCGCAACAAAAGTACTCGAATTATTCCTCAACTTAAGTTCTAACACATCAGCACCTTACTTTTGTGGTGTGAGTTTGGAATGTTTGCTGTATGGCGGGAAACTGTGGAGTTAGTTTCGGACCCACGACATCCTGCTTACAAATGCACATCGCTCGCACTATGCTCCCTCTAATATTATTCCTCTGACAACAGGTTAAGTGTTTCGGTGAGTGCTATTCGACACGCTGGAGAGACCATTTGAGGGCCGTGAAATGAATAAAATGAATGATATTCGCATATTATTGGCTATGACAAACGAACAGGGCAATAGGCCAGTCAAAAGTTCAATTTCGTTCCTCGCTGTTAAAAACAATGTTATATTTTGTACATGTATATTGACTCACGTTCAACCAAAGTGGTGAAAGGCACCGGATTTCACAGGAGTCCAAATTCCATGTGACACTGGAAAAGTGTTCAAGACGTGCCAGCCGGTTTTTATCAACCGTTTAAAACCGGCCACGTGACGGGCTCTCGACCAATAGGAATGGGCAAACTGTCTTAGGTATTTATGAATATTTTTAATCAAACCGAACAGCTCTAACAGAGGAATTTGAAATTGGCAACGAAGCCGAAGGCCTCCTTGTTGTCTGTTGTTGAGAGGATACAAAAAGTCCTCGATTCATACAACGGCTCAGCACTGACAGCATCGGTTTCAATGCTAACTTGAAAGCGTCTTTATAGGAGACAATCTAATAAAACTGGCCAAATCCTTGAACTCAATTAAGTCAATTCAGTTTGGACCGGTCTGTATCTAATTCACAACCGTAATAATAATGTAGGCGCAGCGAGCGTAATGCAATAACGTTTTCTACAAGATGTTGACATCCTGTGCTACGTGTATATAGGCCCAGGGTGTAAGTGGACACGACGTTCGTTATTAAAGGTAAACAAATAAATGCACTGAACCTGTAAGCTGAAGGCCTAAGGTTGGGAACATACCCCACAAAACCCCAGTACCTAACCTACATAACTGTCTCTACAGGGTGAGTCAAACAGAACGTGACCAAATCAAAAAAATATATTCTAAGTTTATGTTATCGACTATTATAACCATGAACAATTCACGTAATTTGCATTTTCTCTTCCCAAGTTATGTCTGTTTTAATTTAAATGATCACAAAATTGCTGCCCACCATTGATCAGTTACCGTTCTATGAACTGACGAATCGCCATTAAATACAACGAAACGTGGACGTTTTCCCACCTCCACGAATGAACGAAAACCTTTCAAAGGAAATCAGACAAAAATCGTAATCAATATTTCAGATGATAAAAAAGGTTGACTTGTTCCTCATATTCAAAACACAAAATCGGACAGTTAAATAAAGTTTCAGTCTTGAATCAAATGATTTAAATTTCATTTGTGTTTGAATGCATGTGTGTAATCTGTAATTCTCAATCAGCTCAATAGCTTCCAATGGCATTCCATGGACAGCTATAAAAAAAAAAGAGGTTATTTTAGTAAACGGTACATAACTGCTGATAGCATGGATCAATTTCAGTAGATCTTTTCTTCAGATGAGTGGAAGATCATGCTCTTTTATTAACGACATACTTCAGTGGTCTATCAAGTTTGATTGCTTTTAAAGAAAACAAGCTCGATCGGATCTCGGAAGCTGCGGGCCAACGAATTCGTGTTCATGCATGAGTCACGTGATTGTATTAAATTTTGGAAGTAGCATTTTTCGTTTTAAAACATCAGTTTTTTTTAAACCTGTGATCCCATGATGACCGTTGACCCCAGTTTGGTCATGTGACATGTTGGGGCTGGGCTACTGATACTTTTTATGTACGGGCAATAGACAATGTCCACATTTCTGTTACTAACTAACTAACTAACTAACTAACTGATTAACTAACTAACTAACTAATAGAGAGACGTGATGATTTGTTGAGCTGCTACCCGCAGCTAAAAATCATTAATCCAGGTCTCTTTCTTTTTTACTCCACCCTTTGGGGTGCAGACCAGTAAGTAGGCCCAAAATGTAAACGCCAGCCAAATTCCTGGTTTGTATACTGTCAATTGTTCTCATAAAGGAGAGTTTTGTATAACAGTCTTTAAACATGTATTTCTGTAAAATTTGGGGTGAAATTGGACACGAAAATCGCTCATTTTGTAATGAAGCTGAGCTGTCATTTTTTTTCAAAATGGGGATGGGCTTCAGGACTGCTTTTAGGGGTGATCATCTTTGGAGGAAAACAACCTTAATTGATGAAGCAGGGTCAATAAAGCTTTAATCTTACCTGTTAGATTTTTGAGTATTTTTTCCTATTTTTTGAAGTGGGTGTATTCATCATTCGTGCATGAATGTCTATGGTGAGGCATCGCCATTCGGTGTAAGGAGTCACTTTTTTTCAACAGAAAGTTCTGATATTTTATGTCAGTCCGTGTATGAGTATGCAGTGTGTCCTTTGGAGTACGAGGTTGACGAATTTCCAATCGTGTTTGTCGTGACGTGACCACTTATTCAATATTGGGATGAGAACTTTATCAGGGGTTAGTTTTTGCAACACAAGCTGAACCATGACGTTGATGTCAGGCAAAAAAATGCATCAATCATTCATCGACTTTAAAGGGTTCATGAAATGAATATTTTCTTCGAAACATACATTGTGGAACTTTCTTTTCCTCTTAAATGTATGAAAACTATTTAACGTCCCTTTTGGTTAATTTTATGGAAAAGTATACGTCTCTAAACATTTCAAGGTTTCCATGCTTTTCCTGACAACTGAGGGCGTTTGTACTGTGATGTCGTTTCAGGAAGACACTGTTCAGTTTGGGGTTTTCTGTTCAAAATGTGTACCCCAAAACATGCTCACTGAAAAGATCTTCGAGAAAAATTTGCTCACTGGCTTACAGCCATGTACTGACACAACAAGGAATCACCTAAGAACAGAACATTTCCGACAGCAAGATATCAAACGTTTTGGCAATTTTTGGTGCTGAAATAGTAACATTGAGGATTCTGCCTGGATGATTCTTGCATAAAAACCAAAAAGGTACCAAATTACCCTTGAAAAATGGCAAAACAAAAATTGTAAATAAGGTAAAATGGGATACAAAGGTGCATTCTAGGACTGCATTAAAATATACATTGCAGATGCCCTTTAAAGACAGAGCTACCTATTTTGTAATCCATAGGTCTACGGCTCATGCCCTGTTTCTCTCCACATTCTTCTTCATAATTAGAAGAGGGGTAAAATGATGCGACATAGAATCTCTTCAATCGCGAACCCTATAACCACAATGTAGTCATAATGGCTTTAAAACCACAAGAAGACTGTACTCGCGCCGTTGCTCCGATATATTACATGAAAATGAAGCTTGTATATAGCAATTTCCTGTATTCCTGGAGACGCTACGTCAGTCGACAGAAAGTGACGCATTTCTCTAAATAATACCACGTGGAACGGTGTAATAATTCACTGAGGTAAAAGAACCTAGCTGAACGATTATTGCGAGAACACAACATGAAATTCTGGCTTGGATTTCGGGCGGTAAAACTCGTGCACAGGTATAGATGCACCTAGCTAAGTGCGCCTAAAATGGCGGATGAGTGCGTGCTGATAAACACAAGGAGGTTTTATACAAATGAACGTGAAAACTCTTCTACCCGTCACTCAGTGACGATATGAAATTAATTTAAAAACTCCAAAGCTGACGATCTTTTTTTCGGATATGAAGATTGGTTGTCAGAACGAGTTGATTCAGTTAGTATAAACAAATTGACTGGAACGGCATATGAACCCGTGACCTAACCAATACGGCACCGGCGCTCCATCAACTGAGCTACTGAGCTTTATGTTGGCGATTTGCCAAATAGTGAGAGAGTACTTCGGCTGGTTTAAACTTCGCTCCCGTATCACGTATCCGTAATTCCGTATTGATTTCGCGTATGACGTCATCACTATGTGCGTTCTTCTCATACGTGATGCGGGAAAGTGCTAGGAAAACTACCTATGGAAGCCGGCTGATATGGGAGCAGGACGTATGAATGTTCGCCATTTTACACCAAATTTGTGCCAAAATGATTCTTCTAATAACTTCCCCTTCTTAATTTCATGACGTGGGCGATATCTCAGGTTGCAGTGGGAGTGCTTTTAAGGGTGAAGTTATCGAGACTTATTTGGTGATTTTTTTTTGTGACATCAAAGTCGTGACTGGTTCATGTATATCGTATGTACTATATACAATGTAAAGGGCAAGTGAGGTGTAACATTATGTAGTAGGCCTAAAGTCCTAGAACAGCTTGTGTTCTTTACGGTACGTCATTGTTTTAGAAACACATTCTAATTTAACCTGTCTGTTAAAAAAAACAGACTTGTCTAGGACTAGAACAATGAAGTACAGAGTGTTCCAGAACAGTGCAACATTCAGTAACAAACAATTAAAACTGTTTAATGGGTTTTTTTCTTCAATAAAATTATATATTACATTAAATTTTAAATATTTCTAAATCCACACCTTTGCACTCCATTCCATTTGGGTCCCTTGATCCAGAAATACAATCAAATAAGTGAAAGGGTGTTAATTTTTACCTCGGCCACTCTCACCGTGATGTCACCAACTTCAACGCCTATTCAATGCTTAACTCGGATTCAGCATGTCCAGGTGAGAGTGGCCCAAGTAAAATTTTAAGTTTTAATTATTTGTTTTCAGAATGTTGGACTTTTTGGCACCCTCTGTCTAATTTTGGTTCATTTTCTGTTGCATTTTCTGTAGCCACCTACCGGATTGACAACAATGCGTGTACGTAGCTGCGAGATGACGAAACTGAAGTTTGAATGTCTCATCACGTATGTGTGCACGTGCGATGCGATTCGGGTACGTGTACGGATGCCTAAACTCTCTCATGTCTTTATTAGGATTGCTTATAAGCCATTAATTCGTGTGATCCATTTGGCATTTGATGCTTAAAACATTAGAAATGCTGCAAGTATGGGAAAGAGGCAACCAGAAATCAGTCAGAGAGCATGCGGCTTTTTGATACATAATCAAAGGGCAACCGACATTGTTGCGTGAAAAAAATATTTGATCTTCTTTAAATTTTTACAAAACAAACCAGGAACTAAGCAAGTGTTGTTTTTGTGCAACTCACCAGAGTCAAGAGCCAAGGAATGTAGTAAATGACGACCACGAGTGCCACGGTCTTGGACATCCTGGTACACCTCTTCAAGTTCAGGTTCTTCATCATCGTCTGTGTCCGCTCCACCATCTCCTCCCGGGATGCAGGCTTGGTCTGCTTTGCCCGGCAAACACTGCAGCAGCAACAGCAGCAGTAGATGCGGCAGCGGGCCTCCCAGGCCTCCCAGCGGTCAGCCACGGTAGGGCCCGGCGGGCTAGCTGTGTGGTTCCTCCGTCCCAACTCCGACGATGACACGCTGCTGCTAGCCGGACTGGGCACTGGCCCGGACTGCCGCCGCTTGATGAATTTCCGGATGGACACCAAGAAGCCATAATAGCAATACAACAAGAGCGGGATCTGGGGTAGGCTCAACGCCAGAATCACAAAGGTGAAGTCGCTGGAGTATTGGAACGTGCAGTAGCCGTGACGATTTGTCACAGTGGTCCAGGTTGTGGAGCTGAGGGCGGCCGGTAGGCAACCGATCACGGCAGAGATGACCACCATGATGATAACTAGACGTTTGAGTTGCGGGCTTCCCAAACGGGTCCGGTACAAGATGGGTCGCCGTATCGCAAGGAAACGGTCCACCGTCATCAGGGACACCACGGCGGTAGAGGCAAGCTGGATGGTCGTGGTCAAGGCTCCGTAAACCAGGCACAGCTCAGTGGGATAAGCCACGGTCTTGAGGTACCAAAACGCGGCCAAGGGGAACACGGTGAAAGACGAGATGAAGTCAATGATGGCCAGGGCTAGGATGAGAATATCGGGGTTGCTGACCGACCGGAACTTGTGCACAGCTAGAATGGTCAGGAAACTACAGAAGCTGACCAGGATTCCAATGAGGATGACGACCGTCGCATGGGCGATATCCCCCGGTGATGTATCGCCGGTCGAGTTGAAGGATGCCTCGGCATCCATAGCGGTCTTCTAACCTTATAATCCCTGTCTCCATACAGCGTGGGCACACCGTCAACTTGGTATTCCACAAACGTCATTCGAATAATTGTTAGTAAAATAAGATTTCAACCAAATTATGTTGTCCAAGTCCGCAGTCATTACATTAAAAAAAAATGCTTTACATATTGTGACTTGACATCAAAAGAGATGTGTCTTAAAAATTATGTTATATCAGCCTGTTCGTTAAGGAGCACTGCAGCGTTATCAGCCGAGGTCGATTTCACAATATGCGGACATGAATCAGAAGTGTCGCTGGTACTCGGCCGCACGGCAAGTGACTGCGACATTGAAACGACAAAGAGGTTTTCAAGACGATGTATCTATCCTTGTAATACGCAAAGCAAACTACATGTGAAGCCATGGACTTGCCTGTTTACATTACCCAATTATCTCTGTCTGCGTAAACAATGGAGCATACACAGTAGCATCATGACGTACCTGTTGCCTGCCGTGGCGCATCTATGTAATGTATGCGGAGGATTCTCTGTCTTAATAAATGCCGTGCACTCGGTCTCAATCGTTTCGACTCGTGGCAATAAACTCCGATCGATGTGGCTTCGCGCCAGAATGATGATTAGGGCTACCGTTCCAAGGTTAACATGACCGACATTTTGCCGCTTGATTCTGCACCAATTATTGTCTCTTCCACAATAAGTTGTTTGTACAACTGAAGGAATTTTACTGGCAGAATTATAGTCAACGTCAGTTTTGTATGAAGAGCAATCTGATGTATAAGTGATTGTAAGTTACATTTCACATGGACAGTGGTTTTTAAGCCTCGAGAGCATATCCTGAATTCCAAGAAGTTCTACTCCTGCAAGTCATGCTGTCTAACCAAATAATCGTCTATAAGGGATGAGCCACACTCTGGAGTTCCTTCGGTTAATTTGTATTCTCCGGACACGTCTTGTCGCCGGTTGTATCTGGGTCTCGAACGGGGGGGACGCGAGGTTTTACTCCGGGCGGCACAGACCCGACGCGTCCACTCGAAGCGTTTCCATTCCGGAGTCACGAAGACACGCGTGTTGACTTAGAAATCTCCGCACGTGATCCCTATACGATACGTGCTCTTCCACAGAATCTCGAAGATTTTATCCAGCACATGAGTTGTTGATTGCAGGTATGGGAGCCGACCGCTTATCACGACGATCCAAATGACTGCAGAGCGAGTTCTCTTGCAAGTCAGCAAACGTGGCCCTTAATTGGGCAAATAAATCAGTACATCGCATATCACGCCTCTGAAATCCCGTAGAAACTGAAGATTTAATTTCCTGTATACGTCATTCAAAACAATACCCGTGAGGATGCGACCACTCGTACATTGACAGCGACGTCATCACGAGTGTTGCGTTCATACCGATCTGGTTATCAGGCAAACTAATTCTAATCATTCCATCAAAGATATTGCCGCCACATCGATGTATAGTGTCCACGTACACGAGACCCTCGATTTAATGGGTGATTGTCCAGTGAAATCGAATGACAATATACGATTGGTTCGCCAGTTCATAATCTTTCCATCTGCTCTACAATGTCATGTACACACCACACGCACCCCATAGTGCAGAACATATCTGGTTGCATGCAATAATACACGATCGTTCACTGACACAGTCAGTCCGCGTATGTTTTTTCATCCCACGTTGCTATGCTGACACAGAAGATGAGCTCCTGCGAGGTTTCGGCGAATTTGTTATGCGCAAATGGCATGCGTAGTGTCATCTTGTGCGGCGCCGGTGCGCGTGCGAGATGATCGGGGATTTTACCCTCGAGGCCCTGCAAGTAGAAGACTTTGTTTGCGCGGTTTTGTCTGTAGGGTTTCCAAAAATAAAAAGGAGTTCTTTAAGAACTCCTTTAGTACTTCATCTATTGGTTTCTTTCCGGAGTATTTTGTAGCTAGAGCTTTGGTGAATGTAGCCTACTTGCTGTGGGTCTTCCAATTACATTTTACGTGGTTAATAATACGGCGCAGTCTTCTGAAAAATATTGATGCTCAGGGACCTTTTGCGTTTATTTTTTTGGCAAAATGCAGTTTTGGAAATTACATATTTGGGGAGATATTTGTTTGACCGTAGTCCGTGTTTTATGGTCTCAATTAATCTGTCAGAGGGCGCTATTTCATGACCAAGGGCCGTGGGCGTTGAATAAGTTCACTCACTGACATAAATTATGGTCTACTATATATGGAGCCTGATAGTGCGCCATTTTGTTTTTGAGTTTCCAGACCCCTCCGCGACCCTTCCATGGGCATTTTACACGAGGATGCCCTTTCTCTTGCTATACTTTTTTGACAGAATGATTTCAAACTGTGATCCCCCAAGAAACATTTATGTTTTATCTTGGCATTCCACAAGAGAAAATGATGAGAAATCAGTTGGAGATGGGTAAAAACGCATTTTACTAACGACCTTTCACATCCTTTCACGTACGTAGGTCTCCTTGTTCAATCACATTTGTTTTCACATCGCGTACTTGCGTGAGAACGAAAATGATAACAAAGATTTACCTGTACATCCGATGGATTCTAGATTTAGTCGGGATCGCTTGAATACAGTTCTTATCAACTGTCATTTTAGATTGTTTGTAAAAAGAGCAGGTCGCCCATGGAAACAAGCTGACAGTAGCTGTACAGTTCTGGAAGCCCCGGCGTTTCAGATACAGCCTAACTATAGTCTGGCTGACAATGCTCATCACGCATTGAAGCTACTGTCCGCCATCTTGGATCCCCCACGATGTACGCACAGTACGCGAGTTTTTATCTACGGTAGTAAAACAAACCTTCTAAGAAAAAAGTAAGAAAGAAAATTCCAACCACAACAATGTAATTGCATCCTGTACCAACATTCGTGTTTAGTCATGGGCGTCGCCAGGATTTTTTTCTAGAGGGGGGCAAAACATATTTTTGCCAAAAAATGCCTGTATTTCTGAACACATTCTCGATTTATCAGTTTTAGAGGGGGGCAGGGACATTTTGCCCCCCCCCCCCCCACCCATTAAATTTACACCATTATGCCACGACTTTGCGCCTCTTTTTCTTTTCTTTTTTCTCTTTTTTTTTTCTTCCTTTTTTTTTTTTTTTTTTTTTGCTTTTCCGGGGGGGGGGCAAGTGCCCCCTTGCCCTCCCCTCGCGACGCCCATGTGTTTAGTGCATGATTTTGTTTCTCTTGTTTGTACCATAAACTGTTTTTCCAGTGTCCATGGCCTCACAGACTTCTCTTGTCTCAACCGTTTTACTACCAGCTAATCATTATGTTGACTGCATGCATAAACCATCGGCACTACGCTTTGGGGAGTTCATTAGCCAACGAACACAAGAGGAAGAAGGCAAAAAAAAATGCCGTTTAAAACAAACACAAAACCATTTTAATGAGACGCATCTACCTGTTTGGTCACGCGTGCGTTGCGAGCCTATCCATCATTATCGTATTCTCCATACTCGCGTGAGTATGAATATAATGAACCCTCGTATCATGAGTTGTTGCATCTGTAGCAACTGAGGATATGTTATGGTGAAAGGCGTATGTTGTCATGTTTTCGGCAAACATACAATGACTTACGTGTCCAATCATTTCAACGCCATCTGCTTGGTTTTGAAATGCACTTTTTATTATTCATATCTTGTGTAATATAAGTAACTTAGTATTGTTGATGTTGCACTTATAAAATGAATGGCACTTATTCTGACAGATATGGACAAACAAATATTTGTTTTTAAAATTTGTACCGGTACCGGAGTCTTTTTTTTTGCTTTTCTTTAAACGTTATGAAACTCCGGCCTCGTCTCCGGTTCGGCTTCGGAAAAGGTTGGGGCATCTGACTTTGAGGACTCGGGCTAAGGACCGGACAATAACAAGGAAGAAAGCAAGTCGAAGTCGCTGACGAAGACGAAGTTTCGAAAAGAAAATTGTCGATTGATCCATTGTGTTATCTTAATTAACAAGATTAATTATTGTTGGGATAGACCCATATACGGTATTTTTTTTAAAGCATCGACAGGCTTATAAGAAGTTTAATAAGAATATAGTCTCAAACTATGCAATAGGATATTTGTCCTTTCCAAATAGATCACAAAATGGCGAATTGAACAGAAATGTTGTGTCGCGACAGCATGCTCAATAATGCCGTATCAGAAAATGAAGAGTCCATTCCTTGCTTACTACGTGGAATTTTTTGGGGGAAACAAACAAACAAACACCCGACAAACTAACAAACAAACACATAAACAAAAGCAACCCAATGAAGTACCAACAACAAGCACGACATGAAAATGAATCGCACTAGATTATGTGGTTATTTGGTTTCGTGTCTGTAAAAAAAACACGGGTAAAAGCAAAAATCTGTGTTGGTAGTGATGTTTAACCTTTACAAAGGGCGATTTGTTCGATTAATTTCTTGTGACATTAATATCCCTTAAAAGCCCGCGGCATTCGACGCAAGAAAACCACCATTCAAAGGTTAGGTGTCATGGGCTGTAGAAGCAGCCGGGGAAAATCACCTCGCCTAATTAATTGATCATATACGGCCGGCTGTCACAACAGAACATGTTTGTCACAAACTCGTTCCATTTACGTTGTCGTGCAGCCCACCCGCCCCACAGTGAATCAATTGCTGGACTGCAAGGATTGTTTACAGAATAGTCCTGGGAATTGTGGACAATGACGCAGTAATTTGGATGGGAGGAAACGTAAATATTTTCTCAAGGAAATCGAAAAGGAGATTGTTTTCTTTTATCTGTATAGGGTAAATCATCATTGGGTAAAACCTTGGAAATGCAGCGTGTCGCCTGCTATGTATCGATTTCTCTGGGTACCATCGGTATATGTCGTCAGGTTCCCTGTAGTCTTTATGCAATTCTACCACATATTGGGACAAGTACGTCACAAACCCCAGACTGTTGATGTTCAAAGAGACTATCTGGATTACAGTAAAGCCGGCGTCGCCAAACCAATGTAAATTTGGGTGTGATGGCAAAATTGTCGACCGGCAACCACGTGCAGATTGTATTGTTTTTTAATTAAAAGTGATTTGAAAAGCAAAGGGGAGATCTGCATCTTCGGACAATGGGGACGCTATTGATGACGGCGGGGCTGGACACCATCTGACAGTAGGGGGTGCTGTTGCTGTGTAGTTTACGAAAACGATGATCTTTTTCCCAACAAAGAAACCCCCAAATAGTTTGTCAACCCAACCCGTCTCATCAGGCCATAGATGTAAGCCTGGTTGTGCCGACAATAACAACATCAACGTGCAGGTCTACATCTGCTGTACGGTAGAATTTTTTCACAGCAAATCAACGTGTTATACAAGACGGATGCTAGAATGCTACCCACAATGCTTTACGAATCCTCCGGCTCCTGAACCACATTCTGTGAAAGAGATTGATGGTCACTCGGACCATATTAATGGCGTTTGGTATACGAGTGGATGGAGAGTGTGCAGTTCGCTTGTCTCGGTACCCCCTGACTGTACACTACATGTACCAAGTTTTACACACAAAATGAAACATGTGTGAGGTCACTTCCATAATATGTAGGCTTATAGCCTGCGTGTATTCCGAGCGCGCTGGTCGTGTCAGGCTCTGATCCAGAGGGGGGTGAACCCCCCCCCCCCTTCTGCTCCGACACAAAAATATACATTCATGACAATTTTAGTAATAATGATTACCTATTATGTCCGCCTGTCAACAACAGTCGGTCTGACGGGTCTGAACCCCCCCCCCCGCCCCGCCCCCCCCAAAAAAAATCAGGCAGAATAGTATGCAGGTACAGCTTTTGGTTCCCTAGGAGAGGGAGGGGCGTGGTGGGACTAGTCTGAAAAGGGGGAGGTATTGAGTGTTTGCCAGTCAGCGGGCAGCCGCAAAAGTAAAAAGCGGGGGGGGGGGGCTGGATACCGTCTGACTATTTAAGGCGGTGTTCAAAGTCGATGGTTTTGAATATATAATTATCTCACAATATCATGCAATTGAAATATTTATGCGGGTCCCCCCGTACGGAAGTGCTGAACCAAGGTCCCTGAATATACGAAATGTATTGCATAAGAGCTCAAAGAAATAAGAGGTCACCTGCGAACGAGTGAAGGTGTACTGGAGTATGAAATGCGCCCCCTAAGTCCAACTTACCCCCTTTCACTGTGCCCGCCTACTTTTTTGACATCCTGCAATGACCACAGTCTATTAAATTAATAAACTAAAAAGGTCACTTTTGTCAAACAATTCATTATCAACAGAATTTCATCAAAATTAAGAAAATATTAACTCGAATATACCGACCTGCAAGTCCAAAGTTCGCTTCGTCAGCAAAATCTACCACTGCGTCGCATGTATTTAAGCGAAGCGTTGTTGACGAACGATAAATATAGGCTTGTCGTTCGTGCAGCAAGACACCATGGCGGTAGGTTGACGTTTTTGTATATTTCCTAAGAAATGGGCAGCTGAATTTTGTAGTTAATCTGCGATGAAGCTAGGAATATTCCTGTTCTGTCTATAATTTCGAAGGCTATAAATCTGCATGATATTCGAATTTGTTTGAGGCATTTCGAATTATGAATTGGGTAACTGGTACACTTTACGATTTGCCAATATACCATCACACATAGGCCTACAGGGCTCAAAATTGTGTCGACCCCAAGAGCACGAAAAATAAGAAATCACACCTCCAGCATGTTTTGGCTCACAAAAAAAACATGTGTTTTCTACATGTTAAGAAAATAGTTATTGTATGGTTCACTGATGGTGAAGTAGTTACAAAGAAGAAATCATCAGTTCTAACAAGAATTGTATGACTCAAGTCTCGGACATGGACTCGGGTTCAACTCGAGTCCCATTTTCCGTTACTCGGACTCGGACTGGAGTCACGATGACAAATGACTCGGACTCGAGCTGCGGACTCGGCTCGGACTCGACCAGCGTGACTTGGAACTCGACCAACATTACCACAAATGAATTATTTTTTCAACAATTTAACTACAAATTATTTTGTAGACGATCCTTTCCTGATCAAGCCATACAGTCATTGCGGTGCTGAAGAACCGCATCTACAGCGCGGGCGGCTGGCTTGATTTGCGAAATCAATGTATCGAAACATCTTTATTTGACATGATGTATTTCCAGTTCATTAAATTAGAGAAAAGCTGTGGAAACAAACGGAAACATTTAGTGGGTTTTAGCAGTTCCTCAAAATTTATGTCCAATAATATCTGCTTAAAGGTGACTTGGACTTGGACTCCACGTTTGTAACTCGTGGCTCGAATTCGGACTCGACCTGCATGACTCGGGACTCGGACTCGGACTCGACCTTTGTGACTCTTGACTCGAACTCGCACTCGGCCTGGCCTGCATGACTCGAGACTCTGACTCAACCTTTGTGACTCGTGACTCGAATTCGCACTCGGCCTGCATGACTCGAACTCGCACTCGGCTTGCATGACTCGTGACTTGAACTTGGACTCGACCTGCATGACTCGGAACTCGGACTCAGACTGGAGCTTTGTGACTCGTGACTCGAACTCGCACTCGACCTGCATGACTCGGGACTAGGACTCGGGAGAAGTGACTCGGACTCGCTGTTTGGTGACTTGAGTACACGTCTGGAACTTGGGAAGGCTCAAATATAAAAAAATAATAATAATGAACAAGTATGTTATTTTAAACAGGTCCGATACTTCAAAACAATTGTGAATATAATTTCCTAACTATGACAGTTTCAAGTTTTGTGGGGAGCTTTTCAGAAGCGATTAACATAAGGCCTACTCGAAGGGAGACACTATTTTTTGAAGCCCACACATTTGTAGTGCAACGATTATAAATAGATGGTTCCAATGCACTAATATAATAAATGAAATATCAAAGATTATCATATTGATTACGCTTGAAAGGTCAGCCTTCTTAATTGATTGTAAGATCAGGTGACGTAGGTTAAGAAATAATCAGATTTAACAATTAAGTCCGTGCACAGAGACAACTAATGTAAAGGTCACGTTTCTATATTATTTTTTCATTGCGGATTTATTTTCATTCATTTACTGACCTTTAATTTTCACTTGTTTCCTCCCTTTCGTTTACACATGATTGATTTGTTTATGCCGGCAATATTTTACTAATTGGTTGATGTTTGACATACATTTACAAAATAATCGAGTGACGAGTTGTTCTATTCAGCATGAAATGAGCTATGGATTTCCAATGGAACAGTTCATTAGAAAATCGGCTGAGTAGCACATGGAATAAAATTCAAATTGTGAGTCGAGCGTTCGGCGCCAAATTCTACCACAGTCAGGGCTGTAAATATCAAACATCAATCCTCGCAAGTTAAAAGTCAATCGCAAGTCATCCACTCTGAAGTGTGAAGCTCGTCCAATGTTTTGTGGCAAAAGTGTCCGGTCGTTGTTAATCCTCTTTTATGTAGTGCATTGTGAATGGACTTCGACTTGACTTGTAATTTCTTGTGATTGACTTGTTATTGACTTTGGACTCGAGAGTGGCGTGTGAATGGGTTTTGATTGACTAGTGTTTGATTTTTGATAGCCTTATTATTGACTTGCGATTGACTTGTGATAAGATTCGACTCGTGATTTGACGAGTGAGTACTACTTGTAAGTGACTGTCTTGTACTTCAGTCAAAGTTGTCTTGTGATGGTTTTGTGATTGCCGTGGGATTCACTTGTGATTGATTTGTGATTGCCTTGCAATTGTATTCGTTTTTCACGCAGGGACGAAGGTTTACACGAATATCAAAAAAGATTTTTTTTTTTATTCAGTTTCGAGTTTTGTGAGTGCTTTTTTGTTTTAAAGCTTCGCTTTAGACAATTCTGACTTGCTTCCGGAAGCAAAACTTGCGTAAAAATAACGTGAATTTTGTAAGGGCAGACATCTCCATAATTGCATTTGCGTTTTCTCGAACAGACGCTAACATACTGTGGACAAAGCGAATTGATCAAAAGGGCGTTATTAAGTAGGATCAGTGCACGAAATTTCCGTTTTCACGAAGGGACGCGAGGGGCGCGATTTCAGACGCACCGGCGCTCAAACATGCGCGCCCTCTCCCTATGGCGAAACGCATGCACCCTTTGTGAAAACCAGTGACGAATTGCCGTGTGATTGACTTGCTTTTATCTCTGTGGTGTTTTCAACCTTTGTCCGTAAATACAAGTTCTTTTGAAGACCCACATGGAGTGTGAACTTTTGCAAGGTTTCGTCAGCAGGGGAAATCCATTCGAGTGATGCTTTTTCCGAGCTTGAGCAGGGACTTGTTGAAGTACTGGTACTACTTGAGTACTTCTTTTTTTTTTTTTAGAGTACTCGTACTCGTACTCGAAATGAAGGTACTCGTACTCGGGCAGCAAAATACTCGTACTCGACATGTCGAAATTGTACTCGATCATCAAAGTACTCGTACTCGAATAGCAATACTCGAAAAAAATGGTATAGCTTGACTTGCCATCAAGTCCTTATTTTATTATCGATACTTTCAGTTGGAAATGGTTAATTGGCTTGCAGAGAAATCAAAGTTTGCTGATTTTTTACTGTGCACGTCCGGACAAACACATTTAACAGCTAGCCGTGAGTGGGTCTGTATATCGGTCTGACGGAGGACTGGGCCAATTACGCACAATGAACCATTTGCCGTATGGCCGTATTCGGAAATAAAAGTACTCGTACTTGTACTCGGAATACAAGTACTCGTACTCGTACTCGGAAGTACAAGTAGTCGTTCCCGGAGACAAGACCTGAACTGATACTCGGAAGTACAAGTATTCGTACTCGTACTTGTACTCGGTAACCTAGGTACTTGGCAGTACTCGGTACTCGGAAAACAGTACTCGACTACAACACTGGGACTTAAGAAATTTCAATCCTTGTTTTCAGACAACTCATCAGCCGGGGTCCTCAATGAAGGACCTGGGGTGGATGGAATCCCCAGGCAAAATCTCCGGGTTGCCCAGCGGACTGGAGTATCTGGCCGAGATAGACCAACTCCTGATCCACCAGCAGATTGAGATCTTCGAGGCGCTGACCAACATAGACACCAAGAACCGCTACGCCGTCCGCAACACCATGGGACAGCAGGTGTACTTCGTGCACGAGGGTGAGGCTAATTCTGACCGTCAGACTTGACCAGCTGTTGGGTATATGTTTTTTATAACACAAATATCAGAGACCTTTTAATGGGACGAGTAAACAAGGGCCTCCTGACGCGACGGTGACATGACGGAAGCTGAAACGCCAGCTCCCACGCAATGTAGTCCGGGGAGCTGGAGGGGCTTGTCAACCAATAAAGTAGAACAAGGGGGAGGAATGAGAGAAAGGGGAAGAAAAGACTATGGTTTAAGTTGTACTGATGTATAATTGTCGTGGTTTTTTTTAATAGAGACAGTCAGAATGGACCTTGATGGCGCTGCTCTGTATTATGCACCTACATCGTATGTTTTTTAATAGCATCCCAAGGCTAGCGTCACATGATGTCCAGCATCAATCATACAGCAAGGAAATGGTATCAGCAGACGCGGATCCAGGGTGGGGGTCACCCCCCCCCCCAGCTCTGTCAAAAAAATAGAAATTCATAGAAATTCCTTTAAAATAATTTGAATACCCCCCCCCCCCCCCGCTGACACCCCAAAAATATACTGGTAATATTGTCCGCCTGTGCACAAAGTACGGACAGAGGCAGCTTGGTCACGGGGTATTTGTAAACTATTTTGTAATTTAGTGTTAATAATCGTCAAATTTGAACAGCGCCCCCATTGAAAGAATGGTACCAGCCCTCCCCCCCCCCCCCGCCCCATTTATTTTTCAGAGGCCAAGTGTCTGGAGAAAAAAAAAATTGTCTACATTTCAAAAAAAAATCAGTGATAAAACACCCCCCTCCCGCCCAAATTCCTGGATCCGCCCCTGATAAGCGAGAACTGTATGTGTCATGTTTCTTTCACAGAATCCGATTTCTGGATGAGGATTTGCTGTCAGAGTGAGAGAGGCTATCTCCTGCACATCGTCGACAACTTTGGTCAGGTCAGTGATGGTCACAGTCTGTTCAAGTCGTGACGTCATTCAGAGCTCAATTTGGGCAGCCATTTTTATGCTGAATAACACTCACAGGGGTTTAGGCCAAGGATTATAGTAGTACCTGCACAATTAAACAATTTCAAGATTTACTTCGTGGTTTTACTGTTATTTCAAAAATATGTAGACGGACATTTTGAGGGACACGCTGTAGTTAAAATCAACCCATGCTCATCAATGCAACATTAGGCCAAATAAAAAAATAAGTCGGTCTCTGGTCAGCGCGCGCGTCGATTTTAATCGTGCGCGTCAATCGTCTTTTTTTTTCCAAAATGTTCCGCGGTAGCTCCAACAGCGCCCTCTATTGCCGCACCTCCTCAATTTTTTTTTTAACAAAGAGCACCAAGGAATGGGAAATTGCACCAAGGCAAATGATCGAGAGCACCAAGGCAAATTATGGAGGACACCAATGTACATGAGGACACCAAAAAGCAAAAAAAATGCCCCACCTTGTCTGTACAATCCAAGCTTGAAGAAAGAAAAAAAGCCGCGTCCCCGCGTCAATTCCGGAACTTTGGTCTGACCAGAGACCGATTTTTTTTTTTTTGGCTTTATGGTAGTTGATTCTGTTACACTAACCATCCTGCTCTTTGAGTAATAATTCGAATGGCCGGTTCCGAGAAGACAAATGTTGGGTTTTCAAGTTCAAGTTGATCATTTTTGTGTCTCCACCAGGAGGTGATTCGGGTTGAGCGTCCGTTCAAGTGGTGCGCTGGCTGTTGTTGGTTCGCTAATGCTGACTGCTGCGCGTGGGAGGTGAACGTGGAGTCCCCGCCCGGAAACATCATAGGTCGCGTCAGACAGAAGTGAGCGCAAACTGGCTAGTCTGGTTCCCAGACCAAAAGATTCTGACTATTTCTGATGAATTTTAGGTCAGCTAACCGCCACGGCACGTGACTAAAACGGGAGAAATGCCTCCTGTTTCCGAAAATGTCCGAAGTTTGCCGAATTCATTCCGTCGACACTCTCGGATAGCGCCCGGTAGTTCCAGTTATAAAGTAGGTTTTATTTACCAGCCATGACTATTATCAATTTTAAATATGAGTTGAACATTAATGTTCATTGCTTGCATTTTAAAATGTTGAAACTTAATGAAGAGTTTCTGCACAAGTCTGCATTCGGATCGTACGAGGGGCGAGCTTTGCTGCGTCATGTAAATCTGACGGTGGTTACGTATTACAAAATTCGGCGTCGTCTCCATTTCGGCTTTGCCTGCTATTTGGGTCCCTAACTCTGAAGATTGCAACTCAACATTAGTCAATGCTTTATTACAGAAATATAAAACTGTATGACATGAAGCAAGTGAGTTTTTTATGTGATCGAAAGTTAGGGACATTAAAAGCTTTTAATGATAAAACCACGGCTGAAACAAAACCGAGCTTTGAAAACGGGGTCTCATGTTTTATTTTTAGCAGTGGTGGCTGCCTGACCTAAGATTTGTCACTTATAATAGTCATAATCTTTTGGTCAGGAATACGGACTAAGAAACTGGCAAACTAGTCTCCATTCAAGGTCTTGATTAATATTGTTCTTCCCGATCCTAAGCACCATCATTTATACACAAGTATATTAAGCAGGTTTTTGCTGCAAGCAAGACTAGTCACTGACTATGAAATGCATGCGTGCAGTTGTCATTGGAATGGTTGTCTGACTTCACTTACCCTTTCAAAATACCGGTACTTTTGCCCCACGACGATTTCGACAGAGAAGGTGAAATATTTTCATTGTAAAGTAGGAATTGAACACGACACCAAAAAGAAAAGACAATTGAAATAACGTTTCAGCATTTTTTGAAATTATGTATTTCAAAAAATTGTAAAATTTAACCAAGGATTGACTAGCACCCTTGAACGAAGAAATAGACAAACTGGGGAACCGCCAACATAGGGATGGATATAGCTCAGTTGGTAGAGCGCTGGAACAGCAATCCAGAGTTCATATGCTCAGACCCGCTCCAGTCCCATTTCTTTGTTCAATAAATTGTCCCTTTCTAGTATGTTAGACAAGATACATTTCGTTTAGCAATCAACAATTAAACTGTGCGTGGTAGTAATGGACGCGCTACAATTTATTCAACATTGAATTTTCGTTGACAATAGAAGTAGGCCCCTAATGAAAAACACAAACCTTTACTTTTGTGGCCAACAAAGAAGGTAATTTTCTGGTAATTGATGTTATTGTCCCCCATTAGTCAGTCGCCATGGAAACCGTACTTTGACATCATTGACGCAAGCGGCAACAGCGTGCTGAAGATCCGTGGGCCGTGCTGCGCATGTCAAGAAATCTGCTGCCGTTCGGATGTGGAATTCAACGTGAGTGGGTTTTTCTTTTAAAGTCATAATAATGATTAGGCCTAAACAAATTATGTGTTTACGGTAACCCAACCTACCTGGATTATTGGCCAACTCATGCAGACCTCGAACTGTTTATTGCCACAATTGGCCAAACATTCAAAATAAAGTATATGAGTAAAAAAACACCCAAATGTCGGGACTATTGTGTTAGTAAAGTTCTGAATGTAGCACTTTTAAATCTCGGATATGAAAGCCCAATTCATAAGCTTTCTTTTAGCTTAAGAATCATTCAAATCTCTCGTGTACTTTTCAAGTTACGGCATTTTAAACACAACCACCGTTTTTAAGTTCTGTCCACGGATCACAAACAAGGTGTGCGATCTTTCAGCAAAACGAAAAATCACACACATTCCTATGTGATTTGTTTTCGTTTTGCTGAAAGAACACTTACCTCTTTTGTGATCAGTGGACAGAACTTCAAAATGGTGGTTGTATTTAAAATTCCGTAACTTAAAAAGTACATGAGTGATTTTGAATGATTCTTGAACTAAAAGAAAGCTTCTGAATGTTTTGAGACTTTAATCGTGCTACATGCGGAACTTCACTAAAACAATGGTCCACACATTTGAGTTGTATTTTCTTAACACACCCTGTACTTTGATAATTAAAAAGCCTTCATATGCGAGTTTTTGTGTGTGTTATTGGTTAACTAAGCAATATAACATCATATTTAACCGAATAATGTTCAAGGAACCCTAACATAAATAAGTATAAAAGACTGACAGACAAGCATTTAAATTAAAAAAAAAATTATATTTTCCTACCTAACTACCTGAATAGCTTTGGGTTACCGTAAACACATAATATTTTTTTTTCGGCCTTGGGGAAGTATTATTTGGCAGTCTCCATCTCTCGAGCAATTAATTGCTTGACTTCACTGCAGTGCTCCGCAGTAACTTGAATTAACGAAGTAATGCATTATTCGTAAAGGATAACCACATAAGCCACATTTCGAAATATACAACCAGACATTAGCAAGGGCATGATAATCATCGTGATGAATTGACACCAAGGCCCAATGAGAACACATTTTCCTATAGACTCTCTGAATGTAAAAGTTAAATATTTCAGTACTATTTGCAATTTCCCGGAAACGGACAAACCGATTTCACTAGAAAATATTTGCTCAAAGTGAGTCTTGATCAATACCCTGTGAAATCATTCTTCCTGAAATGGTATCATTCCGTAGAAACCTATCAATGAAGGTGTTTAGAAAAATCCTCGAAAACAGCTTTTATTACTACGTGCGTCAACGGAATGCAGTTAAGAGACCCCCCCCCCCCAAAAAAAATGCATACGTTTTCTCTGTTTTGTCAAACTGTATAGTATCCACTGATTAATAGTTGTTAGGCCATGCACCCTTCTGTTGTTGTAATACAACAACAGCCGGGCGTATTTACATGATACAGAGCGCGTGATATAGGTTTGTTTATCCATTGTCTATGACGCGCAACGGGTGAATGACCGAAGACCCGATGTAGAAAGCGCCCGATGATTGGTCAAAATCTACAGGTCAAGAGACGGTTGTCTGGCCTAATTAATCAGCGAATCTGCTCACATATCATAGACCATGGCTTACCTAGACTAGTTTTGTTCTGGCCTCAACAGGTGCTTTCGGCTGACGAAGGGAGCGAGGTCGGCAAGATCAGCAAGCAGTGGGGTGGACTGGTCAGAGAATGGATGACAGCGGCAGACAACTTCGGCGTCTCCTGTAAGAAACTTAAGCCCCTCCCCCTGGTGTTTTGACCAATCACGTGTATTCACTTGCGTAGACGCGCGAGTCTAGAACATGCAATGTGGCATTTGAGTGGCTGGGCCAGTGGTAGGCGGGCCGCAATGTATCGGTCTATTGTTTAATTTGACATTGATTATAGCTAGGACAATTATGTGATCATTGAAATATACCTCTGTGTCCAATTTGCGTCTTTTCAGCTTTGTCAATTTTAAGCGTGATTTAGGCACTTTGGTTTTTATTATTATGCTTGTACTAATTAACGTCAATGCACGATAAATAGTGATGCCAGTGTTGCAAGATTTCGAGGGGCTATGAATATGCATCACTTCTCTCAACTGTTGCGTCTGTTGCTTTGTTGGTTTAGTAGATGACGCAGTTCAAATTTGCTCAGAAATCTCAAACTAGTGAGTGTGTTATGTCACAGCCTTCTCAATTGTGTCAGAAAAAGCATAAATTACACTCAGTAAAACCACAAGCTGGTGTCTCTTTCCTTGAAGTTGAGTTCAGAGGAATAACATTTTGTACGAAATACATTTGAGGCCCCTCATGTTATGAAATTCATGTGTCGAGGTCGAAGAGAAATTCCGGAATTTGTTTTCATTTTGTACATGCAGTTCCAAGAGATATGGATGCGAAGGTCAAGGCATTGATGCTTGCCGCTGCGTTTTTGGTTGTAAGTATGAAAATGAGGTGTTACACTCATTGAAAACTCGTCGAAAAACTGTGGCACAACTGCCGGTTTTTAAGGTCAACTTCATCAATGACTAAGACAAAAGATCGAGCTTTGATGGACATCTCCGGATTTTACGTTGCATTGTCCTGCTTGTTGGACGGCTAATTACCAATTTGTTTGATCGATTTTAAAACACCCCCCCCCCCCCCATAAGTTTAGAACTGCCGTTGTTGACTTTTGGGATTCATCGAATCATCACCGTATCATTTTACTGCTTTGTAATTGTTCACTGTAGTATCATTCCTGGGTGGGTTTTAATTGTTTTCCTTTTTTTGTGTTGGCAGGACTACATGTACTTCGAGATGGATTACCACGTAAGCTAGATGCCTCCATTGAAGACCGAAGTGTGACCTATGTCACTATCGACTCCTGCACTTTCATGGGTTGGACTAAACATATTTAGTATGTTTCCTGTATACCGAACATATTACAAGTCATGAGCCATACCATTAATCAAATGGCTGACAGTTGTCACTTGGCAGTGAGTCTCAAACCCAAATAAATTTGATGTCAATTCTTACGTTCTTTTGATTTATGCGAATCGAATACCTAGAAAGAAGCCCAAAGACATACTGGATACATGAATTTGGTCAATTTTATGTCAACACGGTGTAATGTATACAGCAAACAGAATGGGGCCCACTGTTTTAAAATGCAAAACGTGTACTTCCAATGTACCTTTGTGTCCCATTCAACTTTATTTTCAATCTTCATATTGTCATTTCAAAGGGAGCGCCTTTTTGTTTGGTGCCTGGTTTGTTTTTATGCTAATCAAAGTTTCATATTCATGAGCAAAACTCTGACGTCATTCAAGGCAGAAACTTCAGTGTCACATCTGCTTCTTCTTTTTTGGGGGGGGGGGGTGCTTCAGCATAGATCAGTGATTCATTATTAGACAATGATAATAATTTCTGTACAAATTAATTAAGCAAAATGTTCGGTTTACAATTTGGAGAGAAAAACCCTAATCCAAAGAGTGTGCTCCTGAAGTGACATCACATCAACAGCGCCCTCAGTTGTCACGAAAAGCACGAAAAGCAGTTGTCAGGAAAAACATCAAATCTTGAAAATCAAACCACGAAAATTGTATAAGTTGTGCACACCAGCTAACTATGCATTCTTTCCGGCAAATGTACCCCCAAAACAAGTCAATTTTCTCACATGAAAAAAAGTCAAGAAACAAATTCTTTGAAGTCGTGTCATCACACCCCACCCCTAGATCTGCCACTAAAATCGGTGTAAACTTTAGATGTTTGGATAAGCTTTACGATTTGATAGTTCAAAGCTTAGTAACGATGTGCATTTTTATCTTGATGCACTTAAAAATAAAACGGGTAGATTTATGTTGGAGGCCTTTATAGTGTGTGATGAAATATCAAATAAGCGTGTTTCTTTTTAAGCCTTGGGAAGTTGTAATTCAATATGGTTATCTTTTAGTGACCAATCAAATGTCTGAACTTTTTGGCACATTCGCTAATTACGTGTAAATCAATAATTTCGGCAATTGGAACGGTTGTAAGAAATTTGTAGGCTGTGTCTTTTCAATAATCATTGAAATTGAAGAAGTTAAGAATTGATCTGTCTGGGCTCCTGCACCTTGCATGACTTTTCTGTGACTTTTCCATGACCGAATTATGAAAATCCATGACCAGGCTCATCAAAATGCAGAGAAAAGATTTAAGACTCGTTGCGTGAGAAATGCTTAACAAAACAAAGCGGTAAATGCATCTTGAAATCAAAATACTTATATCAGCGCAATTTGTCGCATTTTGTTTAAAATTCAAAATAAATTGGTCCCCACAAAATGCCATGCCTTTTCCATGACTGTTGTCATTTGCACAAATTCCCATGACTCTTCCAGGTCTGGAACACCTAAAAAAAAAATCATGCTTTTCCAGATTTTTTTCCAAGCCGCAGGTACCTCTTTTCAGACACTAGCACGTCGTATATTCTAGCAGTAGTAGCATAATTCAAGGCACTGAAATTGTATGATAAGGACAGGGTAGTGATAATGTGAATAACAAAAACACGGGTATAGTGGGTTTTTTCCCTTCCTTTTTATCAACTTTTCATAGCACAATTTGTAACTAAGTAGTTAATGAAATAATGTAAACTGCACACTTCAATATTATTTTATGAATGAATTTACAAATGAAACACTTTTCTTGCAACCTTGGGCATATGTAAATTGTGTAGCTTTTATTTAACTTTTTGTGAAGCTTTGAATACAAAATATACAATAAATATTGCAATCAAGAATGAAACGTCTGTACAGTTCTGCAAAGTTTGTCATTTAGGATTCAAACTCAACGGCAATCTGTGTAACTTTCCCCATTAAGCAGAGAGAATTTAAACAATGCAAAATTAACACCGAGCACAAATTATCTGTTCGAGTTCCAGAACTCAAAACCATCTTAATCTTGTGACTTTACATGTACAAGGCGAGTCAAAACAAAAGGAAACCCAAATGGCGCCCGCTATTATTTAAAAATAAAAATAGACGTTCTGCATGTAGCGCTTTCCATATGTAGGATGTAAAAACCCAATTAATAAGCTTTCTAAAACAAATCATTCAATCACTCATGTACTTTTTCACAGTTATGGACTTTTAAACACAAACACAGATTTATCATTTTGTTCACCGATCACAATAAGGGTAAGTGATATTTCAGCAAAACGAAAACAATTCACGTATCAAAAAAAAAAAACACATCAGAACACTTTGACAACCATGATACCTGGCACTTATCATAACATTTATTTAAAAACCTTCTGCTTCCAATGTTAAAACAACATGGTTTATGATGTCAATAGTGTATAGTCTTGCCCTGCCTTGTAAGTTGTACTTGGCTACTAGGAGAATATGGGATTATTCTGATATCGTTTTCACGGCACGTAATGATTTCATTTTACTTGTGATCCGTTTTCAACATTTTAAAACTGTATTTGCGTTCAAAATTACATAACTCAAAAAAGTACAGGAGTGGTTTGAATGATTCTTGTACTAAAAGAAAACTTATTAACTTGGCTTTCACATCCTAGATCTGGAAAGCGCTACATGCAGAACCTTTTTACAAAATAGGGGGCGCCATTTGGGTTTCCTTTTTTTTTTTACTCACCTTGTACATTGTCATATCTGGCTGATTGTACGAGCAAAAACGATAACAACACAAAATCATTTAGCAGCAAATCTTTCATGCAGAAACCAGGGCAAAAAATCAACTTGCAAACAAAATGTAAGAGTCACTGCAAATTCACACTCCAAATTACATACGAGCAAATTTTGATCGATGAATATGAACAACATGGAATGTTCTGATACAAATACGTTTTCCGACTTTTTTGTTAATTATTAATTAAAAATATGAATACTGTTGGTTGTGTTTCAAAGAGTATTGAAATGTATTCCAGCTATGAGATTGTGACCCAATTTCATGGCTCCGCTTGAGATACGGCGAATGATACCCAAATAAGTTTGGCTAACTACAGGGCGAGTCAAAAAAGAAAGTGACCTAATGAGAAAATAAATATTTAGAAAATATGTGGCTCACTCCATTAAAGGGAATGTACATCATTGACTTTTGCTGTAATTTTCAGAAAAGAACTATTTGGGGGGTTAATATAATAGATCAAATATTGTTACACTGACATGTTTGAAGTTTTGTGTTTGAAAATGCTGGAAAAACCAAGAAAAACAAAAATGTTCAAGTAGTCTGGTTCCCTGACTCCACTTAAGATGAAATGGATCAATGTATTGATGCCGGAAAATTGTAAGGTAAGGGAACCAGTCTAGCTGGCCTGCAGGCTGCACCCGTTCATGAAACATGTAACCAATAGCAAACAAAATTTGGACTGAAAAAAAATGGTAAATTTGGAGCAGTAGTTAAAAATAGTTAGGTTTCTCCAACGGTGGTTGGCCGACCACCGTTGGAAATGTATACAACAATACCATTTTCTTCAAAATGACTTCACACCATGTCATTTACCAACATCCTAGTAAGGTATTTTGTAAAAACTTAGTAGTTTTATTTTTCGATGTTTGCAAATGTTGTATTTTCCCTTTAAATAAATACAAGTGATCTGCGTCTATTTTAATACGAACGTCACAAAATTGAGCTGTCCACCAATGATCATTTACTGTTCAAATGCAATGAAACAAGGGCATTTTCCTGCCTTCATGAATGAACGAAAATGTGCACCCAAAAAACAGACAAAAAGCACTATCATTATTTCACACAAAAATCCTTGTATTCAAAACACATTTCAGTCTTTGACAGAAATTATAAAAATCTCATTTGCATCTGAATGCCTGTGTGTAATCTCTGTCTCTCACTCAGCTCAATAGCTTCCAATGGCATTCTGTGGACAGCTGTAAAAATGGATTCTTTCAGTAAAATACGCAAAACTTCTCATGGCATGGATCAATTTCGGTAATTCCTTGTTTCAAATGAGTGGAAGAACGTGCTCGTTTAATCTATGCTTTGTTGGTGTGTCAAATTTAATTGCTTTTTAGGGGGGGGGGGGGAAATGTTAATCCGTGTCCCTTTCTTTTTGACTCGCCCTGTATTGCAATAACTGATTTCTTAAAGGTAGCGTCCGTCATTTGTAATTTGTGCATTATGTTCTTTGAAGCAACAAAAGTGCTCAGAATCTAAAGAAGGGTACTGAACAACTAACCTGATGAAGTTTCAGCTCAGTGAATGCTGTATATTCCAAGAAAAATATATATATATTCTCGATTTCAAATCAAAAGTTGCCGAGTCATGTTTTGAATTGGGCCTGAATTCAGCATCCGAGACACATTCTCACTGAGCCGATTGCAGCTACGCAATGTCACGCGCTGAACCGACGAATTATAGCAACCCCGCGTGCGTGTGTGTCGTGTCAACGCTTGCGTGCGTTTTGCCAAATAAAAAAACGGAAATTTCTGACGCATCGTTGGAAAGGCCTTCTTTCGTTGATTTCTTCAAAACGACAGCTTGCCAGAAAGAATAATTTCACAGGGAGTTTAGTCCCATTACTATCTTTCAACCAAGTATGCTTTTCAACAATAATTACATCAGTTACTTTTTGGATAGCTGCAAATGATGGACTGTACCTTTAATGGCTAGCCTACATCCCGGTTGACAAGGAAATTCAGAAGGTGCATTTACGTATACCCAGTGCACAGAACCAATGAGTTTGGACTTATTAAAGCTATAGTCCATCATTTGCAGCCATCCGAAAAAGTAACTGGCGTATTATTGTTGAAAAACATACTTGGTTGAAAGATATTTAGTGGACTAAACTCCCTGTGAAATTAATCTTTCTGGCAAGCTATCATTTTGAAGTAATCAACGAAAGAAGGCCTTTCCAAAGGTGCGTCTTAAGATGCACTGTAGGAAAATTTAAATTAGTAGTTCATTTTGTTAATCGGCGCAGCGCGTGCAAGTATTGGCACGACACACAGGCCCGCGCGGTTGCTAAAATTCGTCAGATCAGTGCGCGACATCACGTATAGCTGCAATTCAAAACAATTCAAAACATGATTCAGCAACTTTTGATTTGAAATTGAGATCCTAGAATGCTGTTTTTCTCAGAATATACAACTGAAGCTGAGCTGAAACTTCATCAGGTTAGTTGTTCAGTATCCTTCATTAGATTTTGAACACTTTTGTTGCTTCAAACGAACAAAATGCACAAATTACAAATGATGGACTATATCTTTAAGGAGTCGGGCTGCGTCTGAATTTCTTGGCTGTTCCTGACATTAACACACGCATCTATGGAAAGTGGATTCGAGCACTTCCATATTCACTTAAATACTGAGTGCGGAATTCAGAAGTTAGCAGAACCGTGGAATTTGATCCAGGTATATTAAACTACTGGCCTCACTTTGGTCATTGCGCTTTAAACCAATTTTTTGGAAGGAAAAGTATTAATTATGTTTGTCTCTGTATGGAAAATCAGACTTCAACGACTTCGTCGGCAGTCACTATCTCTCCTCTTTCCAATTGCTCAACAACGGCTTGCATCTCTGTATCCATGACAACTTCCTCTTGCTGCTCATCGCTCTCAGGAACGACTGCTTCCATGGCCAGATCCTGCGTTGGGTCAGAGTTCACGAGGTCATGGGCCATCGTGCCATCAGTTGTCTCCATGGTTTGACTTTCCATCTCCGCGTTCGTCTCCTCCTCGGCATTTGGGTTCGTCATATGTTCGGTGGTCATGATGGGTATTGATATCGTGGACACCGTGCCGTCGACCTCCGTGCTTGTCATCTCTGTGGTGGCTGATATGGGGTCAGAGGTCATGACCGGGATGGAGATGGTTGAGGTCGTTGACCCGTTGACCTCGGTCATCATGTCTGGGCCCAGGTTCACCATGACGATACTGGTCTCACCATTCTCACCTTCTAATGTAGCCTTTAAAGGAGAGAAAATCAAAAAAGAAATTACAAATTTACTCGGAGTTTAAAATAGCATCCAAATGCTAAAACTTGGACCTTGTTTTACCCCCCTGCTATTCAAACAGTCACAGACAGTCAAAATGTCCATCCACTTCCCCTGCTACACTTGTAACACAAGCTAGTCACCAGCAGTCAGATCATATGCCTAGCAAGCACTGTGACTAGCCAAACTAGTCAACAGACCATGAAAGGACAAAGCAGACAAGTTGTGGTCACAGCTGGCTTATCAATCACCAGGAGTCAAAGCATAGCTGTATCAAGTTACATAAACAGTCAAAGCAGCCAGTCAATCCCGCTAAATGTAGGCTGGGAATTCTTAACTGTTGTAAACAGTCCCTTGTTTGATTTTGACTGAAAGGACTACTTGGCACAGAATGTATGTTTGCATATAGGAGGGCTAAAGACAAAAAGTATAGTGGCCACTACGCTGAAAGTTCAACAGGTTATAGTTGGTATGCACCCTACTCTAGATTTGGAACAGTTTTTGTTGCTTCATACGAAAAGAATGCAGTTGCGGAGTTTAGATTATGTCCATATGTCATACCACCGCACTGCAGCTGAAATGTAGAGGATGCATGCTTCACCAGCCAAGTGAACTCCGGAATGCATTACAGGGCTATATTTCTAACTTGAAAATTTTGGCTAATTGGATGAATTGGATGATGTGGTAGAGCAAGGGTTCAACGTATGTTCTTATCCTTACCTGCATTGTGGTAGTGCCATTGTTGATGCCCTCCGTGGGCTGGAAGACCACTTGGGCACCGCTGGCCGCTAACTGCTGCAGCATGAGCGCTGCCTGCTCGCTGCTGGTGGTCTGCATGATCTGGGCCTCGCCGCCAAGGGCCTGCTGCAGGAACGCCGCTGTGGTCTCGTCACCGTCGCCGCTCTGCAGCAGTATCTGGGTGGGCCCAACCTGCTGCTGCTGCTGCTGTTGCTGCTGCTGCTGGGAGTTCATGGCTTGGAAGACGGCCTCTTGCATGGCGGCCGTGGCCGAGTTGCTGGCGTCGCCTTGGACGTAGCTGATGGTGGATTGGGGGTTGGACTGGAACTGCAGCAGCTGTATGGGCTGCTCTTGAGTCTCCTCCTGCATTGCCTGGGTGATGAGGGATGATGCGGTCACCATGGTAACAATGATACTCGACATTCTGATATTGGCTAAGCCATCATTTATTCATTCTTCCCAATATGTGAGTGTAGGGACACGACCCTCTGATTCATATTTTCTAGCATGCAACTGAGAATTTAGAAAAAAAGAAGAAATTCCAAACCACACAAGATTTTGTACAGTATTCATGAGAAGTAAAAAACGAGGAAATCAGCGGATCCGAGGAAAAAGTTGCATGCCTGTGTATTTCTGCAATCAATCGAGAAGTCCTCCAGTGCTGTTTTTGTCTGGCTTGTGTTACTCATCCTATCCACTTGCACAAGTAGATGGACCACCAGCCCAGGCACATACCCGGGTCGGCCGTACCGCTACATGAGTATAATTAATCGCTGTGTTTTTCATTTTGGCACTGATCAAATGAGAAGGCTTCTGGTTTAGTAAAACAATTGCGGTTTGAAACCTATACCTTCTAGTAAGTATTAAATAATGAGACGTTATCCAGTCCATCACAAGTTTAACCTGATTCTATCACAAATAAATGAAATAAATGTTTCTACTACTACTAAATCAAATCACAAGTCAGGTCACAACGCAATCACAAGGCAATCCTATGTCAAATCACAGATCGTGTTACGAGTCAAACCATAAGTCAAATCACAAGTCAATCCTAAGTTAATATTCAAGTCAATCATAAGTCAAATCACATGTCAGATCAAAAGGCAATCACAAGTCTATCACAAGTCAAATCATGAGCCGGTCATAAGTCAAATCACAAGTCAATCATAAGTCAAATTACAATTCAATCATAAAGTCTAATAACACGTTAGGACACGAGTAACAGGGGGATGCATGATGAAAACGGAATGCCTTTTTTTGTAGTTCAATCAAGACTGGACAAGTTCGAATTCAGGCGTTTGAAACGAAATGCCTGAGGAAGCTGCTCTGCATCTCATACTTGGAGCATGAGACCAATGAGTTTGTGAGGAACAAGGCCGAGAGTCTTGTGGGTCCCCAAGAACCTCTTCTTGCCATCATGAAGCGACGGAAGCTGAAGTGGTTCGGCCACGTCACGCGGCATAACAGTTTTTGCAAGACCATCATGCAGGGCACTGTCGAGGGAGGACGCAGGTGAGGGCGCCAACGGAAGAGCTGGTTCGACAACGTAAAGGAATGGACAAATATGACTGTGTCGGAACTCCTAGTGCAGGCCGCTGACAGACCAGCATGGAGGAGGACTTCATCTTCTGCCCTCAGGTCCCCAAACGATGGCAACAGTCAAGGGAAACGAAACGTAACAAGACTGGACAACTTGTAAATTGCCTGGTGACTGACTATTGATCAAACTTTCAGGACTCGTGATGAATTTTGAGGATTTGACATGGTGCAATGACTTGATTACCACTTTGAGATTAGACCAAGCACTAACCTCTACAGCAGCCTGTTGTAGGATGTCTGTGCTGGGCGTGGCTACCTCTGTGATAGATGTAATAATGTGTTGACCTGACGAATCCGTCATTAGCTGCACAGGTGCCTGGTTCCCGTCCCCTTCCTAGGGAATAAATGCGGCACATAATATCAATCAGATTCTGGATATAGGCCATGAGCCCTCCAACGCTACTCTTCGTCCAAGAGTGGATTAGGACTTTTTTCTCCAAATGTACAGGGATGCCAGTGGGTTTCTGCTCCAAGGCCTGACAAATTTGACGTAGAAGAAGGCACGCATGCACGAAATGATTGCAATACACCATAACACATTGCAATACCAGTGAACACATTGCAATACAAGTCTACTTTGAACTTACAATTCATCAATTCGTGTGTTAAGTCTTAAACAAAGACTTATCATGTGTATTTGTTATTTTCACTAGTGTTGCGTGCACTTCCCTAAATACTCATCTGAAAATGATATTTTGCACATCAACCAAGGTACTATACTTTAAAATGCGTGTGTGTTGGGGACACGTTGTGGGGAAGTTTGCCTTTTTTATGTTCAGAAAAGGTTGTGGGGACTTTCAACTGTCCCCCAAATTTTTCATTCTCATCAAACCTTAAAAAATGGACTTTGGTCCCTGAAACTATAATGGAACAAAGTTGTGTATGTGTCCACTCCAAATATTTTGTTGGGAAATTATCAACCAACTTTTGAGTGGTTCTTACATGCAGAGATTCCAAGGCTGAAATGGCTTCCTCTGTCAGACGACCCTCAGCCAGCGCTGGGTCTGGCTCGATGATCACCACCACGTTCTGACCATGAACTTTGACCCCTTTCTCCATTGGCCATGGAACCTGTACCATAAGTAGAACAGTAAGTACTGGGTTCAATGGACTGCGTATGTGCATACATGTAAGTACCCCATCAACAACGACACTTGTAGAGAGAGATAGGACAGTCACTTGACTGCTATTGCTGCAGTGCGACTAGCGCACTGCAGTACATTGTATGGCGAGTAAGCAGATGCACTAGCTGATAACAAAAGCAACGGTTAAAGAAATCACATGACACTGTTGTTGAACTTTAGAGGTTCGATTTTGTGAACAGGTCTTTGTCTAAACCAAATGTTGGACTCTTACCTACACTCCAAATTGCACCTAGTAGCACCTCTAGCTGCACCCTTCGTGCACCCCAATTACCTGAAGTCACACTTCTAGTTTCCAGTTGCATTCCTACTTGCACCCCTATTTGCCCCGTTTACACTCTCACTTACATCAACTATTGCAAAAGTTTCCCCCCTTTGTTACCAGTCTTGGAGTCCATCACAAGTCCCCACAAGTCCATCACAAGTCCTTCAATCTCACGTCAAGTCACTAACTATTCAAATAAACTGTTACAAAAGCATTTTTGGTGTCATTGTTCATCCTGTTACTTGTGACTGGACTTGTGAAAGAACTTGTGATGGACGCGACTACAACACTGGTTGTTACCTAAGTTGTAGTCCTAGTACCACTACCCCTATTACATGTACACCTTTCCTCAACCAACTGCACCCCTTGTTGAGACCCTAGTTTTAACCCTATCTGCCCCCTTCTTACCCTGGCTTTACTCCTAGTTGTGCCCACACTTGCACCCCAGATTGCGCTCTAATTCCATCTCTAGTTATTTCTTAATTGCTCCTCTAGTTGAGTCCCTATTTGTAACTCCAGTTGACCCCTCTATGCCCAAAGTTACACCCTATTTGAGGCCCTTCCTTTTTTTGTTGCACGCCTAGTTGCATCCCTACCTACCCTGCGTTGCACACTTAGTTCTACCCCAATTTATATCTGTAGATGCAATCCTACTTTAACCCCTCCTTGGCCTGAGTTGTAACCTTAGTGGCACCTGTAGTTTCGCCCCTACTCCACTCCCTACCTTAATAGTGACAGTCTCTTCGATGGCTGGGCCTGGGATGAGCTTCTCCCCTCTCAGATGGTGTTTCTTCTCATGGCTCTTGAGGTAGTCACTGCGGGTGAAGCAGTTGCCGCAGAAGCGACAGCGGTACAGCTTGGCACCTGCAGCCAGAAATAATACAGAGCGTACAAATGCCCTAATGAGTGCATCTGTAATCTGTTTCAGACGCAGTGCGCTCTTATGTTCCATACGTGCTACATATTTCATGTTCCATATCTGCGAGTGGGATTACAAATTTATCTTTGAGCAAACTTGATGCAGAGTTAGGATTCAATACTTTCCAGCAGGCTCCAAATTTCCAAATACTGGTGGCCTGACAACAATTCTGCTCTCACCGGATAGGCTGGTTCCCGACCCACAATCAGTATCAATAATGTACAGACCAGGATCCAGTCTGCTCACAAGGCTGATCTGTTTGTGCCCTAACCCCCCCCCCCCAAAAAAAAGGGAAAAAAGCCCCAAAAAACCTCTATTTCCAGAGGGTTGCAGACACCCCCCCCCCAAAAAGAAGAATGCAAAAAAATGTTTTGGTTGGAATAAATCATGCAACTTGAACAATTTAGGACACAAAATCAGGACACAAAAGCCATCCCTTAACAGAGATACCGGTTAATACGACCTGCTGGTTTGTGATTGCCCAAAAGGTGGTCACATGACTGGAGTGGTTTATGTCACTACGCTGAATGAAGATGTCGCGATGACATCGACAGCTGCGTCGCTGCAATATTTTTGATTCCAAAAAGGTATCTAAATATTTCTTAACTTGAACAATAATTCAGACAAAAAAACCCTGAATTTGTTGATGAATACAGGGAACAAAACTTTAAATTTCAATGTTCCCCTCCCCACTGACTGGCTGTTACCTGTGTGGTAGATCAAATGACGCTTGAAGTCAATCACAGCAATGAAGCGTTTCTTGCAGCCCGGTTTAGGGCAGACGTATGGAAAATCGTTCTTGTGGCGTTTCTCGTGGTACGAGCGCGAACTCCTCCGGCTGAAGTGAGCCGGGCAGAAACGACATTGCAGCTTGATCTTGCCTCCTGTGTTCAAGAGAATCAAGAAGAACGTCATAGCACGAGTTGGGATATTCATGTGAAGGTTGCTTCATATTTGATGGGAATGATTCATACTCGATGTGAATGGTTCACACTTCATTCAAAATTCGCCAGAGTTGAAATGCGTTCAACTTTGCAAATGTGCAGTGCGAAAACTTGCCCTGAAGTCAGAAATTTGCATTCGCGTTCCCTTTCACGCCGAGTATAATAATAATAATCGGCATTTAAGAACGCTCTTATTAGTGAACTAAATTACAGCGCTTACAGTATTAGTATGAACAAGCCTGTTCTCTCTTAACTTTCTATGACACACCTGCACCTGATTCCATGCAATGTATGCTGTACACAGGATTTGCGTAGAATATTTGTTTGCAAAACTTGCAAAGCTGTCAAATTTCTTTAATCTGACCAACAAACTGTATCGAAAATGGTCAGAGTTTTGACAAAAAAGCAATTTCTTATATGGATTAACCTTAACACATTTGAAAATTTTAAAATTACTTTTGTCTTACTCTCTTTGGGAACGGGTCAACCCACATTTCAGTACCATCATAAACAAACCTGTGAATTTCTTGTATCAAGCTTTACAAGTTTGGCGGGGTTTTATGACAATCAAAATAAGTCAAGAAATCGACAAGAAATCCTGGAAGTGGCCGTTTCAAATCCTGCTTTTAGTAGATTTTCAAGATTAAACCACACCTTTTGAATTTTATGTTGGACAATGTTGGTAAGACTTTTCGAGTATCAATTTACAAGTGAAAAATTACCTTCGGTGTGTACTTCGATTCGATGGTCTTTCAGTTCAGGCCGTGACTTGTAGGCTTTACCACAGATGTCACACAGCTCGTTCTTCTCTGTGCTGTGTGTCTTCAAGTGCTCTCGCAGCTTGCCAATCTTCACCCACCGCTTGCCGCATATCTCACACTGGAAAGGCCGACTGTTAAAAATAAGTGACATAACAACAGAGAAAATGATTGAGATTGTATTTCTTGAATGGCTGATGCTTGTTGTTTACCACCAAGCGCACGAAGACTGAGTTAATGGAGTTGCTACGCAAAGGGTTGCTAAGCAACACTCAGAAAAATAAGCTTTTGGGGTTTCGTTTGTGCCTCATATCAAGCACAAAAAAAGTCGTTATTCCCATAACTTAAAGGGAATGTAATCTTTTTTAATTCATTCCTTGGAAATGCACCTCTGTGTCCCATTTAACCCTATTTTCTATTTTTCTGTTGCCATCTTCAAGAGTACGTTGGTGCCTTTTTGTTTTATATGCATTACAATAACATTTCCATATTTGTGAGCAAAAGTGTGATATCATTTCAGGCAGAAAACCCAATGTTACAAGCTTTTTCTGCACCGAAATGTGCGAGAATTTTGGACACTTTTGCTGTTGTAAATTTTCTTTTCTTTGATTCGCTGTTGTGTCAGTACATGCCAGTAAGCCAATAAGCGAACTCTTCTCACAAATATTTTCATTAAGCACATTTTCGGGTTAACAATTTGAACAGAAAACCCCTAAACTGAACAGCGTCTTCCTAAAATGACATCACAGCAACAGCGCCCTCAGTTGTCCGGAAAAGCATGGACATTTTTTTTGTGTAGGTGGATTTTTTAGTTCATTGCCTCAATCAAAAGTGAATAGTTTTTGGATAATTAGAAAAGTGGCTATTTCAAAAGTAAAACCTATTTTCAGGGTGAAAGTCAAAACTAAGATGAGAAAGAAACTGTGAGCTGGATGGTAGTAGGTTCTAGTCACTCCCGAGTATTACGTTTTTCCCAAAGCCCTGTGAGCGAACTGAGTACCTTGCCCCTGTGTGTCTGAGCTCATAATGGTAGTTCAATGCTGCCATGGTGGTATAGGCTTTGTAGCATTGGTCCACCGGACACTTGTAGATCCGACGTGGGTCAGTCATGTGATCTGTCTCAAGATGCTCTGCTCTTTCCTCTTAGAAAAGAAAAATATCAACGGTTACAATTAATGACAATTGTCAACTCAAGGCATTGTCATCAACTGATGTACTAAATAGCGGTTATGTGCTACACAGTTTCTGTTGCTATTTTTCCATTTTTTTTCTCTCTCCATTTTTCCATGGTTAATTAAGAGTAGTTTTTGTATGAAACAGTCATCCAATATTTGCATGTGTCCAAATTGGTCCAGTGTTAGTGTTCATTAAACAAAAATCTAATAAAATGGACGGTTCTGATTTGGCCATAAGCCCTGCGTCATCACAGTGATTCACTCAAAGTGCTTGTAACCGAGTTTTAAGGTATATAAGACCGGTTTGCTTTTAATTTATAGCAGACATCGTTCCATTGAGCTGTTCAATGTTTTGTGTCCACTGGTGCTGAAGAAACATGACAAAAAAACGCTGTCCATTTTCAACTGTTAAAGTGCAGCTCACGGAATCCGTTCTGCATAGAACCCATAGGTCACAGGGAGTGCCGGCTCTGTCATGGGAAAGTAATACATACATAAACCTAGCGTACCCGACGTAAGCATGAAGTTAACTAGTGGCTCATGGCCTGTAGTATTAAAGAAAACTGTTTGTCTCAGCGATGGTTAGGTCTCAGAAAAAGAGGAATTCTGTATCAGTACTTACAATGCATCATTGGTACTGATACAAAATTCCTCTTTACTTGAGAATGAAAGCATACCGGGCTCAATGATTTCAAAGGATGTTTCATACTATCATCTACTTTGGGCTATTTCGTAATATTTTGGCAGTTTGGTTTTTGAGCGTATGCAAATGATCCTACGTGCCTTTAACCCAGCTACCATAATCACCTAATTGTTCCATGGTTGAGATTCTAGAGGTAATTTTGGCACTACAGTAGAACGCCACTATAACAAACATGATGGGGTCCGTAAAAAAATGTTTGTCACAGTGGTCGTTCGTTATAGTGATAATGCATTATAATAGAATTTGCTATTTTGAAAGCCCAAGGGGATGTTCATTATAGCCAAATGTTTGTTATAGTGGTGTTCGTTATAGCAATGTTTTACTTTACTTTTGAGTCCTAGATGTTTCGGAGCATCAGCCAATGAAAGAAGCGCGTTTGGTTCATGAATATGTATGAGGTGAAATAAACTTGACAACTCAGGATCGCTGCTCTGCCCAGCCCGTCATCCGCCTACCTTTTGTGGGGAATGTGACCAAGCAGTCGTTTTCTGTGCACTGGTATCGCTGGTAATCTGGATGGAACTTCTCCGTGTGGTTCTCCAGGCCGATTTCTATCGAGAAACTCTTCTCGCAGAATTTGCACTTGATTTGGACCGGCCCCTTGGGCAAGGGTTCTGTAGTAGACAAGAAGGGGCAATTATTAGGGACAGTAGCGCATACTCCTTGGAGGGAGAAAATGCAAAACGTTATTAAAGGCAATATACACAACATTTGCAAACATCAAAAAACAAAAGTACCAAATTATATGAAATACCTTTATACTGGACTGTTAGTGAATAATAGTCTCATGCATCCTGTGGAATCATGGCACCTGGTGTGCTGTCGTTTTCAAGAAAAGTGGAATTTGTTTTATCAATTTCTAACGATGGTCAGCTGACCATCGTTGGAAATTGATAAAAACAATTCCACAAAACTGACTTTTTTTGTGCTAATACTGCCCCAATTCACAAAATTTAATTTGTCCACATTTTGTTTGCAATCGGTTACACGTGTCAACAGGTGTAAGCCTTTAGTCTGGTTACCTGACTATCTATAAACTGCTCAGTTTTGTCTGAAGTAGGGTTGGGGCACCAGACTAAAAAAACAACAATTTTTTCTTGGTTTTCCCAGCATTTATGAACACATAACTGTAAACAGGTAAGTATATTAACAGTTGCTATGTAACACTAACCCCCAAATCCATCAATTCCTGGAAATTACAGCAAAAGCAAACGTTGTATATTGCCTTTAATATTGAAGGACCGGCAGAGCATTGTGCCAACACATAGGTGCAGCCCTCCCAAGCAACAATAGGGGTTTGCATGCTTCACATTGCCAGTACTCTATGACATATGCATATGGTCTGTAGCTGCCTGAGTTGCAGTGGATTGAAATTTTAAGAAAAAATTTGTAAAAAATGTTACAAGCGATCAGACAACATGCAAACTGGTATTCTGTGTGTGTGAAATGTTGGACAACTGAAGCATTGTACTGTTTACAGGTGAGTTTGTCTTACATTCATTATGTGGACTTGTAAACAAAATAAGTCCACATAATGCAGGTTGTGTTGACGTTATGTGGACTAAGCGGTGTCCACATAACGTTTTGCCCTCTCTGGAAAACAGGTTCAGAGGCATTTTTGGGTTAGGTTTATTCGTGGCAAAATGAAGAAAAACACTAAAGGGAATCATAGAAAAAAATTGGGGTTGAAAGAGTTTTCACAGTTTAAGTAAAGTTTTTTTTTTTTGTACCAAGTTTTCTTAACTACACGAAAACAAAGGAATGTCCACATAGCGTATGCCAAACAAACGTGTGTGATTATGCAGCAGTGTGACTGACATGTGATTGGTTTGTGATTGACTTGTGACTGACTTGTGATTGTTTGTGATTGACTTGTGATTGGTTTGTGATTGACTTGTGACTGACTTGTGATTGGTTTGTGATTGACTTGTGATTGGTTTGTGATTGACTTGTGACTGACTTGTGATTGGTTTGTGATTGACTTGTGACTGACTTGTGATTGGTTTGTGATTGACTTGTGACTGACTTGTGATTGGTTTGTAATTGACTTGTGACTGACTTGTGATCGGTTTGTGATTGACTTGTGACTGACTTGTGATTGGTTTGTGATTGACTTGTGATTGGTTTGTGATTGGTTTGTGATTGACTTGTGACTGACTTGTGATTGGTTTGTGATTGACTTGTGACTGGTTTGTAATTGTTTGTGACCGACTTTGGATTGACTTGTGATTGACTTCCGATTCACCGGAGACTGATTTCTGACTGACTTGGGATTGACTGATGATTTTTGAATTGTGATGGACTTGTGATGGGCTGTTGACCGATTTGTGTATTGACTTGAGATTTACTTTGAAATGGAATTTGAGTCGACTTGACTCAAACTCTGGCAATCATCGAGACATATCACCTTCAGCAGCTGCTCTTCGCCTGTGTCTCTCCATATGGATGGGGGAACGGAAGGCCTTCTTGCAGGCGTCGCACCGAAACTTCTCCGACAGGACCTGGTCCCGCTTCCCCAGTTGATGAACCTCCTCCATATGCCAGGTGTGCTCCGTCAGATAACGGAAGGCCATGTCGCACAGGTTGCAGACCAGGTATGTCAGTCCAGGCTGGGAGTGCTGTTCTATGTGGAAGTCGAACCAGCTCTTGGTGGGGAAGACTTTCTGGCAGGTCTCACAGGAGAAGGGGAACCTTTCTGGGTCTGGCACGGTGGGAATACACTCATCCTTGACCTGTTGTTTAAAGGACGGGTTTAAAAAACATTACTTGGGTATTCAAACTAGCGATTATTGTGGTGGTAATTCAGTTCCATTTTGGGGTTGATAAATGTAAAACAACAGAGTGAAAATGAGGAATTCCTTTGTGATTAACTGAAACTATAAACAAACAAGGAACTATTATTTATTTGAAAAAATGTTTGTCTAGTTGAGGGCCTACCTGTTTTGCTGGTTGATGGTCTACATCATTGTCGTCATCATTAAAGCGTCGGCGTTTCCGGCGGCGCTTCCGACCTCGCTTCTTGCGTTGGATTGGCGGGCGGCCATCCTTTCGTGGTCGACCGCGTGGCCGCTTGACTGGCAGCGGTAACGCTGCGGATGCAGCTGCGGCTGCTGCTTCCTCAGATCCAATCTCTTGAAGGAGCGGATTCAGGATCATTGGCTCTCCCTCCGTTCCGTCGGCCAGGACACTATCATTCTCCTCTCTGTCGGCAGCTTCCATCCCGGCGATTAGTTGGTCGACGGCTTCTCCGAGCTGTTGAACGTTTTCCTCTCCTTCCCCCTCCCCCTCTCCCTCCGCCTCATCAGCTTCGCCATCATCTGCCTCCAGTAGGACCCCGATGTCTTCTGCATCCTTGCCTTCCTCTACATCCTCACTCGTTGGCTCCTTCTCTTCTTCATCATCTGTGTTTTCTTCACCTACAATAAGGAAACAATTTTCGCCACAAATGTTTACACTCTCAGAAATTTATGAGAGGACTATTCTGCATTGACTTCGCCATGAGTCAGCAACTTCCCAAGCTTTCCAAATTTCTATACAGAAACACCTATGTGCACATATTGATATTTATCGATGTCAAAACAAGATGCCAAACTACCTCAAATCCATAATTGTAGCCCAAGAGCAGTTTTTTTAACAAAAATAAAATATGTTTTACCACATTCCATCTCTTTGGCACACCACTCAAATGAAAGGTCTTGTTGTCCCCTTTTATATGATACCACATTTGAGGCTGTGATGCTTGGAGTTCTGAAGATTTCAGACTTTTCAGCCATGCCTACTTTCACATGAAGTTGCCCCTACTCCAATGATCTGTGACAAAGGCAATCCTTTATCATGGTTCATTCCCTGTTACTTTCACGGACTTGTGAACTGACTTGTGATTAACTTGTGACTGGACATGTGATAGAATTGACCTATTATTGCCATTTGCGAGTAAGCGATGCCCCTTAGACAACCTTATTGTCTCCGATTTTGGGCGTTCCGTGTTCATTTGTATATCATAAAATTGGACAACATTCAGCATTTACGCGATTCTACTGCGATGGGTTAATTGTGAGGGACTTTACTGCAACATCGCCAAAAGTTGACCTCACCTTCAGAAGACTCAGTAAGTAGATCTTCCTCCTTCAGAACCCCACATTTGCCCCTGTGCCTCATGAACAGCACCCCGGAGGTGAATTTCTCGCCGCATTCCACGCAGCGCCTGCTGCGGTCACGGGTGGATACCCTGCGTACACGCTCATCCAACTGTGGCAAAACAAAATGATACAGAACATGATTTAAAAGCTTCCAGGAAAAAAGTTTACAAGGACGCACATTTTTGTGTGGCCTGGATCAAAAGGAGGTGAATCATTTTTTATTCATACAATATTTATATTTTTAAATTTTGAATCAAATTATCTTGGAAAAGTCTTTTAATGACAAGTCATCGCAGATCAATCATAGGTCATCTAGCATGAAATATAAGCTATACAGTTTTTTCCAATAAACTGCCAATAAGGCATTTATCCCCATCACTTATGACCCGACTTTGTGATTTGATTTGCAAAGTTGTGATTGATTTTGCTTGACAAGATTAATACAATTCTGTAAAGTGCCAGCGCTGATTTTCAAAACAATTAAGATTCTTGCCAAGACAAAGTGTCCACCAATGTTATGAGATTTGATCCGCTTAGCCACGATTGCTTCATTTCTACTATGCTTTTACCAAATGTGATGCGATCAAGCTAAATGAGTCATTTGTCGGGAATTTTCATTTTGAGATTCAGGCCAAAATAGGGCCACTTCATCACATCACTTCATCACATGTCTTGGTGTTCCGACTTCCATAATTTTCGAACTAAAGATGGTATCACCATGCGGATTTCACAGCAGTAATGCTGAGATTGTGCTCTTTTCAAATCTGTACAAAAAAATTGACCAGGGTCAACAAACGACTTATTTAGCTTGATCGCCTCACAAATACCTCTGAACATTTCGGCATGTTAACCCACTTCATTTCGTCGTACGCCATTTCAGTTATCCTTCTCAAGGATTGTTAATATTAAATTCATGCAGATGTGAGGAGAAATCAAGAAACATTGCCGGCAAAGATTACCAGAGTAGAAACTGTTAACAAATTTCGGAAACTTCGCATTTTGCGTCCTTGCCATCTGTCACAAATTTCAAAATTTGCAATTATGTCAATTCTTTTGGCCGTGTATGAACCGGCCTTAACAACATCCAGGCCTGACCATTTATTCCCACCTCTTTCTGTTTTTGTTCTTCGCGGGCCTGAAGCTCTTCTGGTGTTAACTGTTTTCTGGGCTTTCTGCCCCTCTTCTTTCCAGGAAGAGGGGGCTTGTACACTGACTCATCTGCTTCCTCGGTCGGTTTTTCAGAACGCCAGCCTCGGAGAACATACTCAACTCCTTCTGAAACATCTTTGGTCATCTATTCATACAAAAAGTGAAACTTAAAAGTTAGGTTTACAAAAAAATATGTAGCTAGGATTGGAACTTGTAACCACTAGAACACAGTACTGGTGCACTGCCAATTGAGCAAACCAGCACTGTGTTAGCAGTCTCGCATTTCATCTTGCACTAGTCAGAAGCCATTTGAAAAAAATGAATACATGTAGATGTTTTCATTTATATTGACTTGGGTTGGTTGAGTAGGGCTGGGTTGGAGTGGGTTCTGTTGAGTTGGGTTAGGTTGGGTTGGGCCAAGTTGGGATGGGTTGGACTGGGTTTGGTTGGGTTGAGTTGAGATAAGTTGCTGTTGGGTAGGGCTAGGCTCGGCTTGGCTGGGTTGGGTCGGGTTGGGCTGGGTTGGGTTGGGCTGGGTTGGGCTGGGTTGGGTTGGGCTGGGTTGGGTTGGGTTGGGCTGGGCTGGGCTGGGCTGGGCTGGGCTGGGCTGGGTTGGGCTGGGTTGGGTTGGGTTGGGCTGGGTTGGGTCGGGTCGGGCTGGGTTGGGCTGGGCTGGGCTGGGCTGGGCTGGGCTGGGCTGGGTTGGGTTGGGTTGGGCTGGGCTGGGTTGGGTTGGGCTGGGCTGGGCTGGGCTGGGCTGGGTTGGGCTGGGTTGGGTTGGGTTGGGTTGGGTTGGGTTGGGTTGGGTTGGGTTGGGTTGGGTTGGGTTGGGCTGGGCTGGGCTGGGCTGGGCTGGGCTGGGCTGGGTTGGGTTGGGTTGGGCTGGGCTGGGCTGGGCTGGGCTGGGCTGGGCTGGGCTGGGCTGGGCTGGGCTGGGTTGGGTTGGGTTGGGCTGGGCTGGGCTGGGCTGGGCTGGGCTGGGTTGGGCTGGGTTGGGTTGGGCTGGGATTGGTTTTGTTGGGCTGGGTTTGGTTGAGCTGGTATGGAATGGGTTGAATTGGTTTGGGCTAGGTTGTCTTGGGTTGGGATGGGTGGGCTTTGGTTGAGTTCGGATGGGTAGGGCTTTGTTGGGTTGGGTTGGGCTGGGCTGGGTTGTGGGTGTTGGGTTGTGTTGGGTTGAGTTGGGTTGGGCTGGGCTGGGATTGGTTTGATTGAACTGTGTTTGGTTGAGCTGGTATGGGTTGGGTTGAATTGGTTTGAGCTAGGTTGTTTTAGGTTGGGTCAAGTGAAATTGGGATACTTTTGGTTTGGTTTGGTTTGGTCAGACTTGGATGGACCAGGTTGAATTGGGGTTTGGATGGGTGGGGTTGGGTTGAGTTGGGTTGGAAAAATGTGGTATAGGTTACGTTAGGATGCGGAAGATTGAGTTTGGTTGGGTCCAAGTGAGATGGGTTGGTTAGGGTTGGGAAATGGTTGGTTTGTTTTAGGTTGGGCGAAAGGGTGGTTTGGGTTGGATTTGGTCAGGTCGGTTTGGTTGAATGAATTGAGCTGGGTTGGGTTGAATTTGGTTCAGCTGTGTTGCTTTGGATTGGGTTTAGCTGGGTTGGTTGGATAGAGTTCAGCTTGCTCAGTTGGGTCGGATTGGGTTCAGCGCAGCGGGGTTGGGTTGGATTGCATTCAGCTGGGTTGGTTGGATTGGGTTCAGCTGGGTTGGTTGGATAGGGTTCAGCTGGGATGGGTTGGATTGGGTTAAGCTGGGTTGGTTGGGTTGGGTTCAGCTCGATTGGGTTGGATTGGGTTCATGTGGGGTGAGTTGGATTGGGTTCAGCCGGGTTGGGTTGGATTAGGTTCAGCTCGGTTGGGTTGGATTGGGTTCAGCTCGGTTGGGTTGGATTAGGTTCAGCTCGGTTGGGTTGGATTAGGTTCAGCTCGGTTGGGTTGGATTGGGTTCAGCTCGGTTGGGTTGGATTGGGTTCAGCTTGGGTGGGTTGGATTGGGTTCAGCTGGGTTGGGTTGGATTGGATTCAGCTGGGTTGGGTTGGGTTGGGTTCAGCTGGGTTGGGTTGGGTTGGGTTCAGCTGGGTCGGGTTGGATTGGGTTGAGCTGGGCTGGGTTGGATTGGGTTCAGCTGGGTTGGACTGGATTGGGTTCAGCTGGGTTGGGTTGGATTGGGTTGAGCTGGGCTGGGTTGGATTGGGTTCAGCTGGGTTGGACTGGATTGGGTTCAGCTGGGATGGGTTGGATTGGGTTCAGCTGGGTTGGGTTGGATTGGGTTCAGCTGGGTTGGGTTGGATTGGGTTCTGCAGCAGGGTTGGGTTGGATTGGGTTCAGCTAGGCTGGGTTGGATTGGGTTCAGCTGGGTTAAAGATGAATTGGGATAGGAATTGTTAGGCTGAGTTACTGGATGAAGTTGTTTGTCATATACATATTATCTCTCTATAAAACCTGGTTTCAAATCCCTATTGTCAAGACCCTGTACCTCAAAGAAATACCGGAAGCCAACTTGCACAAGGGTGATGTTACACTCATCTTCTTCCTTGGTGATTTTGATGAAGTGAAGCCAGCGTGGCAGGTTAGGATCCTGGCTGGAGAGAATGTAGGTCTTATCGTTCTCATCTTTAGGATAGATCTGCAAATCAGGAAAATTCAAATTGTGTCACTATGAGGACCAGAAGCGATGAGAAGTCTGCAGACTCTATGCTGAATTCTGCAGAATTTTGAAGTTCACCAAGGACTGGCCAGTTATGCTACACCCATTAGTGAAGATTACAGGTGGACCGCATTTGGTATTTCTATTTCCCTGCCACCCATGTGCATCTCTGTCAAGATTCACTGATGAGGGACTGTTAGGTCTTTGGAGTCTGCATGCGGTTCCTACCCTGTTGACTTGGATGACAATGTAAGACAAAGCAAATCGGCTAACTAACTAGCATGCCCATGTACTCCGTGCACTAGGAGCTCCTTTTACAGTGACATAGAGAGTTTACAGCTAGACTACTGGCTGCTCTACACTAAGCATTTGTACACACATTAAATAGGAAATGTGCAGACCAGTGCCTGCCTGCATTGTGTCCTGCACCTGGAACTCTCGTGAGTGGTCACTATAAAGTACCATTTACTGTGCATGCGCAGAGTCCAAAGACCATGCTGTACACACGCCTCTGCCCAGTAATGATGGTAGCATAATGTGCTGGCTTTGCAGGAAGGGGCTTAGCATCCAGCGGGGTTCAGGTCCGGTGGGTGGGGCCTACTAGATTTGGATAAGGCACCCTAAGGATGCTCCTAGGGTTAGATGGGATATCCTAAGGGTTGGGCCTCCTAGATTGGGATAAGGTACTTAAGGAGGGGCCTCCTTGGGCAGGATGAGGCATCCTTAGGGGAAGGCCTCCTAGATTCGGATAAGGTACTCTGAGGATGGGCGTGGCTCCTAGGGCAGGATGGGAAATCCTAAGGGTTGGGCCTCCTAGATAGGGGTAAGGTCCTCAAGGAGGGGCCTCCTAGGGCTGGATGCGGCATCCTTAGGGTTGGACCTCCTAGATAGGGGTAAGGTCCTCAAGGAGGGGCCTCCTAAGGCGGGATGAGGCATCCTTATAGTTGAGCCTCCTACAATCGGATAATGCACTCCAAGGATGGACAGGGCTCCTAGGGCAGGATGGGACATCTTAGGGGTTTGACATCATTGATTAGGGCAAGACACCATCACGATCCTCCTAGGGCAGAATGAGGCATCCTTAGGGTTTGGCCCACTAGATTGGGATAAGGCACCCTAAGGATGGATGGGGCATCCTAGGATGCATCCTAAGTCTTGGGCTTCCCATATTGGGAAGGACCTCCTGGGGCTGATCGGACATCCTAAGGATTGGGCCTCCTAGAGTGTGGTAAGGTAGCATGAGGATAGGGTGGGATGGGACATCCTAAGGATTGGGCCTCCTGGACTAGCCTGGGGATGGGCACCAGGTGGTTTTGGTCTGGATAGGACATTCTCTGAGAGGTGAGGCATCCTGGGGTTTGGGTGATGGGACATCCTGGAGGTGGGACACCTGGATGGGGTGCGACAACCTCAGGGTGGCAGGTTGGAAAATCCTTTTGAGTTGGGCGTCCTTGGAAGAGGTAGAGCCACATTTATGTACATTGTAAACAAAAGAGCTTGTTCTTTCTTAATTTACCTTCCAGGCGCCAAATGGGACATCATCGTCAATGTCTACCGACCTCAATCTGCCTTTGTAGGGTCCAAAGCGATGACCTTTTTGCAGTGCTTGCTTCGTAACGACAGTGACTGCTGCATCTGAAGTGAATGAATGAAACATGATTTTAAACTGTGTTTATCTAGGCTTGTTTATGAACATATTTTATCATTACATAAGGCGAAGTAAACAAAAAAACAAGTTTCTCGTCCCCGCCCGCTTCCTTTTTGGAGGCCGCCTGGATTTTTTTATTATTTTTTATTTTTGAAAAATGTAGTAGAAACACACCGAAAAAGTCTACAAATTCATTGGAAAATAAATACCAATACCAATACAACTCTAAATGACACTGTAAATATGTTCAGTTCTCTTGTCCAACTTGTCTTTCATCTTTAAAAGTGTCTTGAACAGTGGAACACCAACAGTTGCAGGAAATTTTGAAAAGGCGGTCATCTTGAAAAAAATAAAATAAAAAATAAAAAGCCCCGCTTCCTCCCTTTTTTCAAAAACCCCGGACAAGAAACTATTTTTTTTTTTACTCGGCCTAACAGCAGTCAACGGTTACAAAATGTAGTATTCAATGTATCTTTTGGTGCAAAAATGATGAATTTGTTTAAAACTTGTCAAAATATATTGACTGACACAGAAAACAATATATATGGGAAGAAGAAAAGCCCTATTCAAATATAAGGGAATTAAAACTAATATCAGACTACAACAGATATTTCTTTTTAAAAACGTTAGAATTCAGTTTAATACTGTACTGATGAGCTGTGTCTCCAAATGTTAACAATTACACAATCAATAGAATAAAATGGCACATCCATATCCTCTCAAAGTATGGTACATATAATGATATATGTACCAAATATTTTCCAATTTACAGTTCATAGGAGCTAGCAGTCACATGAAGTGTGATTTTGGACCATCGCATGTATGAGTTTGACAAAATTGTTGCAGAAAAAAAATGGTTTTAAGCTGCATGGATAAAAACAAAATGTATTTCTTTTGACAACTTAAAGATGTACTATCAATGTTAAATTCAAAAAAGTTTGGAAATAACATTCATTTTCCACTATCATGACTATGTAAAAGACAGCGTTGAAATTTAACGTTTAACATCCAAAAAAACTTCACACGTGAACAAATCTTTTAAGATATATTGCTGGCTTTTTTCAGAAATGTACCAGTCATTCACTTTTAATTGAAACAAAAGAAATTATTCAACTATTAGTTTTTTGGGTGCATACCTATGTTCCCCAATACCGATGTTCCCCAAAATCCTTACCATAACCCTAACCCAAACCCTAACCCTAACCCTAATCCTAAGGATTTCGGGGAACATCGGTATTGGGGAACATAGGTATTGGGGAACATCAGGTAGACCCCGTTTTTGGGGGAAAAACATTTCCAAATTATTTGCGGCTGGACAATAAATAATTTCTCCCAGGGTAGACTGGCATCCGGCCCCTACCCCAGCAGAATCGCGGTAATTAATGTAGGGACCAGAAACCAATGGATCTGTTTGTGTGCAAAATTGATCAAAGCCTCTTTTTAATATGAGGGTTTCACAGACACTTAATTAGGGCCTAATAGTAACGGTCGTCTAATCTCGCCGGGTCAAATCACCAAGATGGTTGAGTCCGTCACAACAATTAAGTACACCAACAAATAGGCTTGCTTAAGGATCAGAAAATACATTCTTCAAAGAAGTCAGTGTTTTATTCAAGTGCTACCAAAAAGGCAAAAGTCCCCCAATAAAAAGACTAAAAGTTCCTAATAACAATCAAGGAATGCCTATAAAGTGCCTAAAAAAATTAGAGAGCAATCAAACATGTATAAATCATCATAAATTTTAAGTACAAACTGTATTCTTTTATGCCTTGAGATGAAATAAAGTAAAGTAAAACTTTAAAAAAAACTTAAAAAAAAACACGGCGAGCATGTACCGGTAATTAAAATTGTTTAAATTTCTTTACTTTCACGTTTTTTAATCAAATTGTTCTTTTATATTTAAGTAGATTTATTACTTCATGCATTGCAATTATGTATGCATTAAAAAAAAAGTCAGGTAGGAAAAAGGAGGTGGGTGGTGATCAGAAATTGGTTTATTTTTTTACTTGGCCTTAAACTCTATGGAAAGTATGGGTATTTTTGAAACGTCGGCTTCATCTCCAGTTCACGATCAGAATGTTTTAACTTCGGGAATCCGGCTTGGTATTTTCAGTTTTGGTGCACATTCAGCTTCAGAAATCAAATCCTAGATACTATAATAAAGTTTAGTATGAGGCCAGAGGTCAGAGGACCTTGATATAAGCCTACATGTCCGTTCTAAATGATTCTGCCAAAGCAAAAGATGCAGCCGAAACGAAGCCGGGATTTCGCTATTCGGGGGTAACAAACAAATCGCTCCTGGAAGATACCTCCCACTGTAAAATGAACAGCCAAATAAAGGACAACGGCGGCGCGAACGAGGATGGCGTCATTTTGCAACGAAATAATTTTTTAGTGGGACGAGCCTGTCAATGAAAGCTTCAAAAATGGAATTTTTGTCCATTATAGACCCCATTTCTAATAACAACTGCTTCAGCACATTTTATTTATTTCGGATACAGTTTTTGTTTCACTTAATTCTTGTCATAATCAAACAATTTTGATTAAAATTTTAAGAGAAAACGTAACGAAACGCTCACCTTGCGAAGCCATTTCCAGGTTTACCCACAATGCACTAGCGAGGCTTTACTATTTTTAAACGTGTATATCGTTCCTCGATGTTTGTTTGCAATCTGAACGCTAATTGCGTTTGTATTTTCCCGGTTTACTGAAAAATGTAGACATGAAGGTTGTAATTGAGATAAAAATCTGATAGTATTGTCAACTTAATTTTGTAAAATACACAAAGAAAAGAATGCACGAAGTTTCATCTACATGTTACAAAATAACGCTGCCTGAAACTGCTGTGCGTAAGTTGTTCCCCGCTGGATTGACAATGGCCAAAGCATCAAAAACAACTCTGTCATTATCGCACTGGTAACTGTAAATTCGACAAACGTCTTTGTAAGGGAAATAATTCAGTCACGGATACCAGTTAATTTCATTTACAAGATGGCGCTCCCCATGATGACCGAAGTCAGAGGCACGACTGCTTCAATTTGTGAGGCAAATTCGCAGCTTCCAGCATGGATGAAGGCGGAAGAAAAAACAGGCGTAAATTATGATTTATAATATAATAGGGCCTAATGGGAGCAACTATAGAATGCAGGGCCACGCCGGAGCAAGTTTTTTTTCAGCTTGGGGTCGCAGACGGCAGAGCCAGAGAGAGACGCGCGCCGATAGAGGGCGCAATTCTCGGCGGTATTTTTTTGAGAACGAAGCATCCATATCCATTTTTATTTTTAACTTCCTCGCAAAGGAAGGGAGGGCGACGGGGCACTGGAGGCGCAGAGTCGCAGAGAGGCGCGCCGAAAGAGGGCGCAATTCTCAGCGGTATTTTTTAGGGAACGAAGCATCCATATCCATTTTTAATTTCCTCTCAAACATGTCAAACAAAGGAAGGGAGGGCGAAGGGGCACTGGAGGCGCGGAGTCGCAGAGACACGCGCCGATAGAGGGCGCAATTCTCGGAGGTAGGTCGACTCCGGCTCCACGCCTCCACGCAGCCGTACGGAGGCGCGGATGTAGAGTGTAGTGACCCTGCATTCTATAGTTGTACCTAATAATGTGTCTTTGCTTGCTTCAATTACCATAGCCCCATAATGTGGCCAGTTTACTGGACTGCCTCCGTAAACATAGGCCACACGTCCACCATCTTGGAATCTGACTCGCCGAAATTTTGAAAGTGATTTCCACATTGCGACTTCAAACCCAGTTCATTTATGCTTTAAAAATACACTTACCCTCTTAATAACAAAATTAGAACCTGCTGCCAGTGTCAGTTGCCCAGCTGCTGCGTAATTTACGACATTTTCTGGACCATTCTTGGCAACTTGATCCAACCGTGGAGCTATCTCCATGGTCCAACTGAACAATGCCCTCGCGCAGATCGTTCACCTGTCAATCACGCGTGCAGGACGCACGCCGCAGGCCCAGTGGTAGTCCGGTTCCCAGACCAAAAGATTCTGACTATTCCTAGGATCAGGATTACATTATGGGCACATTATGGGGCTACAATTACCAATACTTGGCAATAGACCTAACCCTTTTTTCAGTGACACTGGCTATGTATTGTTACTACGGCAGTCGACCGTCTGCGCGTCATTCATCATTGTTGTTCATGTCCTTCATTCCCTTCAAACGTCAAAATCTTGGTTCTGTTGTGTGCTTTCTTGTGATTTGCGCAATTAAGAATGCGCATTCTTATGATTGTGCAACTGGATCCTTGCGCAATTTTCTTCGAAAAAAAAAAATTTCAGATTGAGCACATTCTTAAGAATGTGTGACAAGATAACGATCTTGGTGCACCGAAACGTGCACCGGCTGCGCTTGGCAAGTCAAACTGCATCCTCGTTCACTGATGTTGCAATGCAAGGTCACTTACCTACATGTACGTGTTCTTAAGAATGAGCGCACATTCTTAAGATTGGGTGGGAATATCACGTGCACAATTTATGAATTTTGCCCAATCTTAACAAACATTGCACGACATAATTATGTTAAATGAATTGTATAGCGGTTAAAAGGGAAACAATTCATATAAAGAGGAAAGAAAATGTTCTATGCTTCTGTTCTCGTATAACTACGATAATTTGAATCATATTAAACCTATTATTATTGCTTTTTCCTGCCTACTTATGGGAAGTTTTGTAATAACGGAGGACTGGGAACTAGTCTGGGAAGTGCTTTGTTTAGGCTAGACAAGTTACAAGTCCCTGTATGTATCATATGCATGCCACGAAAAAAAACGATGTCCAGAAGCTGCCAAAATTGCTCTTTTGACTAGATAGAATCCAGCTCTGCGACGTTATGGTGGGGTGTGAACAAAAAATTGGTGGCAATTTAAATGGGAAATAGCATTAGCACTATGGGATGTCGCAGTATTCATTCTCATTCTTCACATTCTTCATTCTTACGTCCCCCCCCCCCTCTTTTATTATCCCAAAAATCTGAATTCTTTCTTATTTATTCTTATTTTTTCCCCCGGTCCCCTCCCCCAATACGCGTATACTTTTCATATCCACTCTACTTTTCAGCGCCTTGCGTTGCAACAGTATAATTATTGAGAATCAGTGAACGAGGATTCAGCTAGACTTGCCAAGCGCAGCCGGTGCTCGGCATCGACAAGACCGTTATCTTGTCGCGCATTCTCAAGAATGTGCGCTCAATCTGGAAGAGTTATTTTTTGCCAAGATTGAGCAAGGATCCAGTTGCACATTCTCAAGAATGTGCATACCCATTCTCGAGAATGCGTGATTTTCAAGAATGGGCACAACAGCAACTTCTGGACATCATTTTTTGTGTGCAAAATTTAAAAAAATGCATACATACAGGGACATGCAACTTGTCCAGCACTTCCCAGACTAGTTCCCAGTCCTCCGTTATTACAAAACTTCCAATAGTGGGCAGAAAAAAAGCAATAATAACAGGTTTAAGTTGATTCTAATTATCATAGGTATACGAGTACACAAGCATACATGAAGATCATTTTCTTTCCTCGTTATATGAATTATTTCCCCTTAACCGCTATACATTTCATTTAACATAATTATGCCGCGCAATGTTTAAGATTGTGCAAAATTCATAAATTGCACACGTGATATTCCCACGCAATCTTAAGAATGAGCACTCGTTCTTCAGATTGCGTGCTCATTCTTAAGATTGTGTGAATCGCAAGAAAGCGCACAACAGTTCCAATAGATCTTTCTATAGTATAAGCCTTATCAAAGTTTCGGGTGCATAATGAATTGTGGGATATAGACCCATGAACGTGGCATGTAAACAACGCCAGGTTCTGTTGTCATTTCAAACCCAGCGAAATATCAATAATGGCTTAGGCCCTATTATTTGTAAACACTACACATTAGTTGTAGCCTTGTTGCCTAGGCTGATTCCGCACTTACATTATCGTTGTGATTTTGTATTCAGGGGGCAGGATTCTCCTAACCCTGCAAAATTGTTTGCTTCTACAAAACACTAAGTACAAAAACATCCATCAAAACACAGACATTTCCCACAGAACCACTGCACAGTTTGCTCCTAAACTCTTTACTATACTTCTTGACATACTCACGTAAGTTGCGCCTAACAAACATCGGTGGATTCTGTTGGCTTTTAGGCCAAAATGATGAAAAGTATACACTTGAAACGTGCACGCATTATGATCGATCAATGATTTTTGGTTCGCTCGGCACGCGCCGCGGGGGGTACGTTACTTGCACTTGTACGCATGCGCATACTATCATTTCGCTTGTACGTGTACTGTACCCCCCGCCTCGCCGAACGAACAGAAAATCATCGATCGATCATATCAGCGTGCACGTTTCAAGTGTCAGGTTGGCTCAGTGCAGAAAGGGCATATTTTTCATCATTTTGGCCTTTAAACCAACAGAATCCACAACTTACGTGAGTATGTCAAGAGGTATAGTACGGTGTTTAGGGGCAAACGGTGCAAGTGGTTCTGTGGGAAATGTCTGTGTTTTGATGGACGCTTTTGTACTTAGTTGGTGTTTTGTAGAAGCAAACAATTTTGCGGGGTTCTCTGTCTATGAGGCTCCGCTCCACGGAGCATCATAGTTCTAGGAGTAGGGGTGGGAATCAGACCTAGTGAAATTTCGGACTTTACTTTAAACAAAAATCCTTTGGAGCCTCAAATTAGAACAAACGCCGTGGCTATAGTTACAGCAGTCGTAACGCAACTTTCAACTGCTGTTGTTACGGAACTGTCTGGTCCCCTGACGTAATATTATTCAATGTCACAAACTAAATGGTTCTCGGACTTTATTTCGCTTTATATTAAAATCCTCCAAGACCACTGATTTCAAAGGGAAGAAAATGAAATCTACTTAAATAAAAAAAAAAAATTGATTAAAAACATGAAACTTAAGAAAAACATTTTTTTTTAAATTGAGTAGCACGGCAGCGGTTCGAACCAGGGTCCCCAGCTCATTGAGCTAAGGTTTGTACCAATCAAGCTAACAGAAAGTTCTGGTTGGATGGGAAGTTGTAAATAATTCTGATAAACGGTCGCACTGTGTTTTTACAATACCATAACGATAGTATTTTAACCACTACGTAGAAGAAAAGACAAACTTTCTGTCTTATCTTAACTATACTGCACGAACCTGCACCGCTGTAACTATCAAAATATTGGCAAAAATATGTTGCATTCTCAGCCTTTCTAATTCTAGATCATTTCGTTTAATGACATTCATGTTCTTTAAGCGAATGTACATCATTGGCTTTTGCTGTAATTTTCAGAATTGAACTATTTGAGGGGTTTAATAGTATAATAGATCGAATATTGTTACACTGACATGTTTGAAGTTTTGTGTCCGAAAATGCTGGAAAAACCAAGAAAAACAAAAACGTTCAAGTCGTCTGGTTCCCTGACTCCACTGAAGATAAAATGGATCAATTTATAGATGATGGAAAATTGTAAGGCAAGGGAATCAGTCTAGCTGGCCTGCACCCGTTCATGAACATGTAACCAATAGCAAACAAAATTTGGACTGAAAAAAAAGAGGTAAATTTGGAGTAGTTGAAAAATAGGTTTTTCCAATGCTGGTCGGCCGACCACCGTTGGAAATGTATACAAAAATACAATTTTCTTGAAAATGACTTCACACCAGGTGCCGTAATTTTACAAGGTGCTTGAGACTGTCATTTACCAACATCCTAGTAAGGTATTTCATAAAAACTTGGTAGTTTTATTTTTTACCGTTTGCAAATGTTGTATATTCCCTTTAAGTGTATTTTGTTCTTAATCTACAGACAACAATTATGGCTGTAGAGTTTGATGGAGGGGTTGTCGTTGGTGCAGATTCCAGAACAACATCAGGGTGAGTACAATTGGTGGGAAAATAATCATAAAATCTTGGGGGTTTTTAGGACTGAATTTAATTTGGTAGAAATCCTAAAACAACAGATAAATAGTTGAATTAACGTGTTCAGGGACTAACTCTTACCCTGCTCAATCCATCAGGATCAATCTGTTTTACATTTCTGTTGGGTCCTGATGGATTGAGCAGTAAACCCCTTGTATATATTCTTGTTGAAACCTGTTGGATTCAGCAGGCAACAGAAAACATTCAGAGTCGGATTCTGTTGGGTACTGGTAAATAACGCCAAGTTGGACTCTGTTGGATCCAGCAGCAAACAGAAAAATAGGGCACAGTTGGATTGAGCCATGCCAGTCATTTTATATATTCAGGTACCCAACAACTTGGCAAGTTGGGTTGTGTGGGACCATAGAGCTATATTAAATTACTAGAGCGCTAACTTCGTGTACAAAGTAACGCCTGCTGGGCGCATCCATGTTTGTGCACAAACCTATGGAGACCTAGAAATTTTGTACGGCTTTTGTACGGCTATTTGCATATCTGCCTTTGTATTCCATACCGGTGCGTTATCGAAGCCGATACGCCCAAAACCGAAACACACGATCAGCAAATGGACGTGTCATTTTGCTCTACGCAAACAACGCAACGCGTGTGCGTATTCGCTGCAGATGCTTTTTGCCGTCACGTTTTTTTTAACCGTCATTCGTCAATGACGCGCTTAAGTTGTTTGTGTATGTTCTACTTGCGCGTTGTATTTAGAGTACACTTTCAAAATTCAATCCATCTAATTTCATTATGTTCTACAAACACGCACATGAATTCAAAATGTCTGCGCCCAGGACGGCTTCAAAGCGTCTCCGCGCGCAGAATGACGAGTTAGCGCTCTAGTAATTTAATATAGCTCTATGTGTGGGACTGTGTTGGATTGAGCAGGAAACTCATATGAGTATAACCGTCAAACTCTGTTGGATTTAGCAGGGTAGTCCTGGGAAACTATTGGAGGTTTTCAAGTATTTTTCTGGGTTTTTGGGGGTTTTTTTGGTTTTAACCATGCATAAATGAACACACAAATCTCTTGCCTGGCACATTTTTTTAGTGGGAAAGAATCTGTGGTTTTATGCATCCTTTAAAAGAGATTTAGTGGTAAAAATGCTTGAATTTCAAAAAGCTTTTGGATTTGGTGTATTAACCCTAACCCTCAATCCTCCAAAATCTACCAGGCGGGTTTGGATGATTTTGGAGGATTGAGGCTGTATGCCTTTTTTGTGCCAGTTGGTTTTGGAGGATGATTTTGTCAAAGTCTTAAGCTGCACCTTGTGTTATTTATGCTTAGCCATGCATAAATTATGCCTAGATTACACTAGATATCATCCACACTGCTTCTGGACATCATCGGCAATTCCGCATTGCATTACAATGATTGTGGATGATTTTGAAGGATTGAGGCTCTGGCCATGCACCCCTCCACTGAACAAATGCAAGAAATAACAGATGATTTTGGAGGACTGAGGCTGTATCAAATGTTTACGTTAATCCCAACTCCCTAGCGTGATTTACTAGGAACCATACCCATCCTGGCAAATTCCAACACCATATGGGAAACTGCACACACATATTTCTGACTTTGTTTCTGGAGGTGTGTATGTAAAAGACTGTCAGTTTAGGGGTGCTGTACCCATCCTGACAGGTTCCATCAAAACATGCCATTGGGGTTTGATGGGTTGAGTTCTGTTAGGGTTAATGGCAATTGGAGGATTTTGAAGGATTTAGGATGCATCCTTGCCAAATGAGCCTAGGCGGTTAGGGTTAATATAATATTGAGATAGTTACTCTCGAAATTGTCAACTGATTGCATCAATCATATGTCATTTCCTTCTCTTCACAGAGCATACATCGGCAACCGGGTTACAGACAAACTGACCAAGGTACATGACTCTATTTACTGCTGTCGGTCTGGCTCAGCAGCAGACACACAAGCCATAGCGGATATCGTCTCCTATCAGCTAGATTTCCATAGGTAAGTCACATAGTGGCATAGTTAGGAAATTGGGACTCTCAATACCCTGTTATCATTACCCTACCAGATTCGACAGTTTAACAGGTGTGTAGGTCTATGGGACCTTATAACCTTGGCCATCAACACAAGTGTATAAACCGCCAATTCTGAGACAATGGGGGATATTCGCATTGAATGTTAGGTCTTTGTTGTATCCTGTTGCACTTTGGCAAGCCAGAAATCCGAGGGATTTTCAACCTGTTTTATCTTGTTACAATAGGCAGCCTTCTTACTCTGATAACTGTTGGATGTTGCTAAGTATGTTGGAAAGGGGTACCCAGTCTCTGGTTTTTTGGGGTTTTTTGGTATCTCAAAAGTCGTGCCAAGAGAACACAGTGTGCGGCATGTGTGCATACTGGTTCATGCGGGTATGGCATGAGCGACTAATTTTATTCTAAATGCCCACAAATCTGTGGTGTCTTTGCAGGGTGCATACCTATGTTCCCCAATACCTATGTTCCCCAATAACTATGTTCCCCAACCCTAACCCTATCCCTAAGGATGAGCGGGAACATATGTATTGGGAAACATAGATATTAGGCAAAAATTGGGTAGACCCCTCTTTGCATGAGGGTTTGCCGTCAGCCATTGTAAGCAATGCTTTCGAGTGTATATAAATGCAGTACTTATGTAGAGAGTCCAATGTTCATGGCTTGGTTTCTTCCGTTTCTGTCCAGCTGAGGTACAGAGTACATTTACTGTTTCATGTTTATTGATCAATGGCTTTGATAAATGTGCCTGTTTTGTGAAATGATAGGCATATTAGCACCTTCGAGTTTTATTTCATTACAGCGAATGTTATACACAAAGAAAAGCACAAACGGGATACGATAAACTGATGGATTTTCGATATGCTTCATTAATATTGAACATTTCGATATTTTAATACGATTGAAAAATTGCTATTGGTGATATCGATGTCAAAATAATATTGAATAATCGAGTAATATCGATATATCGACGGTGCTAAGATAGGCAGATGTTTTTTTAGTCCAGGTCACTTTTTTTGTCTCTACAGCATGAATGAGGGTGAGCCACCTCTTGTCCGAACGGCAGCCAACTTGTTCAGGAACATGTGTTATGAGTACAGAGACTCTCTGTCCGCTGGGATCCTGGTAGCTGGATGGGACAAGGTCAAAGGAGGCCAGGTATACAGACATTCACATTCAATCAGGGATGCCGGTAAAACTCTAGCATTCCATCCTTTCACAGGCCAAAAATATATCTTTGTGTTGCAAAACAAAACCACACAGCCACATGTCTTCATTCACCCAACAGGAAACATTGTTTTGGCCTTGTTTGATACTCGCTCACGAGCCATTAATCATTACTACACCTCATAAATATGCATGATCAAATTGGAGTGCGTCATTGGCCGATTCTGCCGGGAAGTAAAAATGATACGCGCCCAGGTGACGTCATCACTGTGCGTATCCAGCTCGCTGCCGTGTGGTAGTTTTTTCTGGTAGCACCAAAAATTCCCACTGGAACCTGCCTCGTAGACATGTAGTCTATGGCATGTAATCTTTACGGAACCAGTCTGTAGATGTAGTCCTTGTTACTACTGAAGCAAAACACATTAAAGAGTGTTGGCACCAGACTTGTTCATACTGTGACGAAGAACTTGAAGTGAAGTGTACTGAATAAATATGCAAAATATACGTTATCGACAAGGCAGTTAGGCTACTAAAAAGACAGTGAGGCTACTAAATATTGATGAGGTGTAGTAAAACAAATACTGCATGGTTTATTTCTGGAAAGTAGTTGAAATTACTGGTCCCTCGGTGTAGGTCAGCTGGACTACCTCCCTCTGCTTCGCGTCGGGAGGTAGTCAAGCTGACCTACACCTTGGGACCAGTAATTCCCACTACTTCCACTCAAACCATGCTGTATTTGTATAATGCTACACAGCCATCATTGTCAGTATTAACCCTAACCAACCCAACTCCATCAAAATCCATCCCCCATTTTGGTGGATTTTGGGGGACTTGGTCCAGAAGGCCTGGCATGACTAAATATTGATGGAGTATGATGGACTTGGGCCTAATGGTCCTGAAGCAATGCTAGGGGTATCCGATTGATTTGGCCCAGCTTCCTGTACTGCTATTGTGATAAAGTCCATGTGTAGCAAGTCCATTATGTCATGTACAGTTTTGTATTGGACGCACAGTGATTGATGGATTTTGATGGACTTGGTCCAGTTCCTAGTAAAAGACGCTAGGGAGTTAGGGTTAAGTCATTCACTTTGATTGTTTTGATTTTTTTTTCAAAGTTTATCTAGTATTTATATTATTCTGCTCTTATTTTGTCGTCAAGGTGTACTCCGTTCCCATTGGCGGTATGATTGTACGTCAGGCGGTTGCTATGGGCGGTTCAGGAAGCACATATCTCTATGGTTACCTGGACTCCTCCTATAAAGAGAACATGACCAAAGAGGAATGTCTACAGTTCATTGCAAATGGTATGTTTTAGGGAAAACTGTTTATTATTATTCGTTAGACATAGGCAGTTGCCCGTGGTCTCCTTTAAATTATACACAGTTGGGATCACTGGCTCCGCTCCCACCACAGCCCGTCGTTCCAGTGCTGCTGCTTTCAGTTCAGTGGTGTCACACCCTGATCATTCTCGGATATTGTCCACCCAGCGCATCTTTTGCCGGCCCATGCACGAAATGGCAATATCCCTCTGGCATCCCATTCATAACAGCTGCCGCCCTGCCGAACCACATGGCCCAACCAAACTGTTTGAGTACCTTTTTTGTGTGGAATTTTGCCCTTCCACTACATAATTCTATGAGAAAACTTCACAAGTTTGCTTGTGTGGGAATCGAACCCAAGACCACCTTTGAGATGTAAATCTTATATTGGCTTATGTCCTTTATACATGTTGTAGTACTTGCTGCTATGTCAGATTTGATTTCGCCTGAATTTTGTTTTCAAAAATTCTACCCCGACACCATAGAGTATCTAGGGCGATTGTGTAAGGGAACAAAAATCCACTTTTAGGTTATTGGACTTACCAAACTAGTTAGCGACATTACAAACCAACAGATATGCCGTAGATAGAGGGAAGGGTTTTTATTTTTTGCGGGAAATTTTGGGGTAAAGTGACGATATAGACGGGAAAAAATGCAACACGAAAATAAAGATGGTGATCAACGCGACGCACAGTGAACAAGCAAAACTGTGTTGATTCACATGGCACCAAGTATAAAACGCGTCAGAAAATCACATTTTGTACTGCAAGAAACTTTTCAAAATTCCCCCCCAAAATGATGTCATTAGAATTAAGAGAAAACTGCTTTAGGTTGAAAAAGTCATTTTGGAATGATAAAGGCACCCTCGACTCTAATTTGATCAAAACTAAGCAGGGGCCCTACATTACACAATCACCGTATCTGGTGATTTTAAAATGATTTATAGGATGGAATTTGCGTCGGGGAGATGTAAAATCGATATTGGGGTTTGCACTTCAAAAAAGAATATCGATGAAGGGAAAAATGCATTATTGAGTTTATAACATTATTGCATGGGGGGGGGGGAGAGACATATCCATCTTTGACAAGGTTAATGTGTGAGTTTTTCCTTATTGACCTTGTTAGAGATTCCAAGCTTTCTGAATTAGTTGTTTATTTATTTCTTTGTTTTTGTTTACAGGTCTGGCCCTGGCCATGATGCGAGATGGCTCAAGCGGTGGCATCATCCGCCTAGCAACCATCACAAAGGACGGTGTGGAACGAAAAACCATTCTAGGCAACGAGTTACCGAGGTTCTACGAGGGATAACTTTGTATTTAGAAGTAATTAATGTAGTGTTATTTTTCCTTTGTTAAACGTCGTCTTTTGTAATGGTTGCTTTATCCCAACCTTGTCAAAGCTTACTTAAAGGTATACTTTCACGAGAAAGCACCCTTTTGGGCTCAAAAACGCATTGACCATGAAATGATAATTACTGTAATATTCAGGCAAAAAAGTATCAGACATTATTTTAAGGTGAATATTGAATTTGTTTGGGTGAGGTAGAGTAAGAGTTGACTGATATTCTCTAGATCTATTTACCAGAAAACTTCTGAATTGGCTAAAATCTAACATTGCAGTAACCCAATGGTGCATTCTTTGTTCACTAGCAAAATTGCATCACCTAGCGGCAGTGAAAGTCCGGAATTCATTCAAAGTCATCTGTTGGAAATTAGGGCCCATCTCAATTCATATCCAGGATGAGTTCCAGACAAGTTCCAGACATTGTATCGGGTATAAGTTGCAGGAATCTATAAAACAACGTCCCCGCAATCTTCCCACAATGAAGTTATCAGTATTGGTGAGTCAAGCAGTTGCTTATGAAAATTTCCCCGGAACATGTCCGGGACAAATGCAGAGTTTCTTCTGGACAAAGTGAACGATTCTACCCGCAACTTGTCCGGAATTCGTCCCGGATATGAACTGAGACGGGCCCTTATTGTTGGGTAGTTGGTGCTAAGGTGTTCATAATAAAAAATTCAGTCAGATAATATGAAGGGAATTAACCTTACACATGCAAACTTCAGCACAATGCATAACTTTCTAAGAGATGAGATCAGTGTGACATCACCAGCAATTTGTTTGCTCAACTGTACCTTGACTTTATTTGTTGTCTGACAAAGTGACAAAATATCCCATAAAATTCGCAACACATTCACCATTCTTTATACAAGTATACTGAATGATCTGTACTGAAGCTGTTTTCATTTGTAATACACGACTGAATTTGCTAGGATTTTTTTCAGAATGTATGCATACACACAGATGTCAATAAATAGTTACAACTGCACCATCTGTTTGAGTCCTGTGTTATTACATTGTATTCTGTTTGTGTGAACCCTTTGGGTAAAAGGCTGTGCCTGCCCATTTGTGCTGAGTGAGGGGAACGTTTTGTGTGCACACACCAGATTTAATGTTTGTGGACATCCTGTTGTGACTAGTACATGTACATCTAATGACTCTGTCAAATGTACACTGTAAAAATATTAATGTCTGAAAACCGTTGGAACACGTTTGCATAGAAAATGCTCAAAACTTAGCGAAATTAAATTGCTGTGACTCGCCATATTGGCGCCATGCCCTCTGACTTGACACTAAACAAGCTTTACATTGCCTATAAAATGTTGTTTTCATTCATTTGAATTGTTTGTAGTTTCCATTGATAGACATGCTGCATCATACAATGTACAAGTATGCTAGGTTAATCTGAATTTTCTGTTTTGCTTCACAATATCACAATTTGAATGTTTAACCTTGGAAATGTTTTCCTCTTAAAACAAAAGCAGGTTCAGACTTGACATAGATCTCGGAGTGAAGCAAGTTTGTTTGGGTAGTGTCGTACATATCCATATCACATGCATCATAGGGATGCGTGTGATTTTTTTCGTTTTGCTGAAAAAAACACTTAACCTTTTTTTGTGATCAGTGGACAGCACTTTAAAAACGGTGTTTGTGTTCAAAATTCGGTAACTTGAAAAATACACAAGTGATTTGAATGATTCTTGTACTAACAGAAAGCTCATTTATTGGGCGTTCATATTCCTAGATTTTCAAAGTGCTACAGGCAAAACTTCATTCAAAAATTTACCTTGGGTAAATCCGGGGGGGAAATGCCCCCCCCCCCCCCCCCCCCCCCCCCCCCCCCCCGCCCCTGCTTCCTACTCTTCTTCAATGTACATTTGTACATGTACTCTTCTAAAACCAGAAAAATGGAATAAATTACCTCACCAAATAAAAATCAGCCCATCCTTGGAAAATTTCAAATCACAACTTAAGACACACTTGTTTAATGCTTTCTGACACGCATACAGACATTTCTTTTGTATATTGCGCTATATAAGAATTGTTTATTATTATTATTATTTGACATCCATTTTTGGTTAATTTTATTGAAAAGTGCACTTCTTTAAACATTAAAAAAATGTCCTTGCTTTTCCAGACAATTGAGGGCGCTTTTGCTGTGATGTCATTCTAGGAAGACACTGTTCAGTTTCAAGGTTTTCTGTTCAAATTGTGAACCCAAAAATTCGCTTATTGAAAAAATATGAGAAAAGTTTGCTCATAGGCTTACTGCCATGTACCGATACAACATGTACAACAACGAATTGTCAAAGAACAGAAAATTTACGACAACGAACATGACGAAATACCCAAAACTTCTGGCAACTTTTGGTACTGAAATAGCTGTAATATTGAGGTTTCTGCCTAAAATGACATCACATTTTTGCTCATGAGTATAGAAATGTGCGTTGGCATAAAAACGAAATAGGCACTAAAATACCCTTGCAAAATGGCAAAATACAAAAATTGAAAACAAGGTTAAATTGGGACACAAAGGTGTATTTCCAAGGATTGCATGGGCCCTAAAATAAAATAACTTATTACACCCATTGCTTTTGTTCAAACTTTTATAGGTAAAAATCCCAACCCAAAAAATCCTGAAATCAAGAAAAATCCTGACAAATCTCACCCCTGGTATGCGCCAACAATGTTGAAATGGTGCAGTTTGTTTTCTTCTCATTCATGAACTTGTTTTTAATAAGTACAACTGATATGAGAATGGAGAAAAACAATCTCTTTGAAGCCTTAAAATGCATGGTTTAGGCCCCCTATAACAGGAGTATGAAACCGTTTAAAGCAGAACTCTAAATGTATCAGGGGTGTGAGTGACCTCTGACAAAAATAGCTGAAAACAGCTGAAAAAGGTGTAAAAAAAACTGAACTTTGGAAATCTCCTATACTTTTGTACACAGCAAGTGAGGGAAAATAGCTGAAATCCAAAACAAAAAAAGCTGAAATCAGCTATAAAGCTGAGATTTCACACCCCTGATGTATCCTACAATTGTACATTGTAGTTGATACTTGGTCATAACTTGAAACAAAAACAGAAACAGCAAGTGTAGAAAAATATGTATTTTGTTTCTAGTACATGTTCTCAGTTTTAGATCAAGGCACTCAAAATTACATTTTAACTTTTCAAAACCCCCTTATAAATAAGAAAAACAATTGTTAAACAAGTGACATGCAAATTATACAGGCTGCATGTTATGCATGTTTATATGTATAAACCCCATTAATGTAAAGCACATATTTTTTTGTCCAAAGTATTTTACCAAATTTAAGAACTGGAGCGTGATATTCCAAAACAAATTCCATGTATTGCTTTGTCTTAAAAAAACAGGAAAAAGCAGAATAAACATTTGTATTATCAATTATCATGACATATTTTGATTGCGTGTAAACCTTCAACACTTAAACAAGACAAGAAACAGTTCATAAATGTGCTGTCAAGACAGCACATTTAATTCCATCCACCCAATTTCCCCACTGTTGTCTAACTTCAAAACATTTAATGCAGACAACTGGCATATTGAGTTCTCAGCTCTTTGCCACAACGTGCACACATATATTACAAAAATGCTGGGTTTTTGTCTGGTAACCTGGCCACCTCTAAATTTTGAGCGTACACAGGGTTGACAGTTGACGTGTATCTTTTAATTTCAAAGTTGATAATTTTTTTAATATCATGTATAAATTTATTTTTTAAATGAAAACGTATCCCAATTAGTATGTAAATATGCAATAAAATACTCCCTCAAGTATTTCTACTTGTCCAGTTGTCCTCCCATGTGCACGTATTTTGTAGAGCCTCACATAGTATAAAAAAAACATGAATGACGACTCCTTCCCTTTTTTTGGCAATGTTACCAGAAACACACCATTTAATTTCTTTGGCCAAGATCATACATGTACACTGTACAATGTAGGTACACAGCCTGTTTTCCCCAGAATGTCGGCAACACGTAACCATGACAACTAATTATATTAGCATATCAAATGCACCAACATTAAGGATGCTGGGTAGCACTGTAGGCCTACACTATCATAGTAGACAAGGAACAACAAATAAAACAGTGCTCAACGGGTAACACCCTTGATGTCTATAAATGAACCATAAGTACACTGTTTTTTTAAGTACTACACACTGTAATTTAGCCTTTGGAACGTCACACATCATCAAATGTGCATCAACCAAATGGATTATTTACCCTCCTATGTAAACAAACATTCTGTGCAAAGTTTTCCTTTCAAGTTTCAGTCAAAATAAATAAAGTGACTGTTTTTAACAGTTAAGAGCTCCCAGCTTACACAAAGCAGGATTGACTGGCTGCGACTATGAATGTTACTTGATACAGCTATGCCTTGACTGTAGGTGATTGATAAGCCAGCTGTGCTACCACTTGCCTGTTTTTGTCTGTTGACTGAATTTGACTAGTCACAGTGTTGCTCAAAATATGATCTGACTGTTGTAGACTTGCCTGTATGAAAGGCATGGGAGGGGAGAGGATAGATTTTTTGACTGTCTGTGACTGTTCAAACATGAGGAGGGTTGAACGCTTTAGTGCTGTCCCATGAACCTCAAGTACATTATGTACATTTTCATTTTGGTTCTTGTACATAGTCAGTAATAAAAACGTACTAGTTCACTGTTATTGTAAACATGTCTAAATTCTAACGCAAACTAAAAAGACGGTCAATTTTAATACAGGCACTGTATGGTAGCATGAACAATTACTGTATCTAGGCACAAGTACATGTATGTGAGCGTGACAATTTGACATCCGATATTTTTTTACATTGGCTTATCTAGCTCCCAGACTTTTGTTCCTGAAACTCAATGGTTCTTGAGTCAGGAGTGCTGAATGGTAAACACATAGCAACCAATAAAAACTGGTGTGCAAATGAATAGATGTTTTCATTGGATGACGTCAGCCCGTCCCCACCTATGCCACTATTGAACACAAGGCATTGTTGCCAACCCTGACCAGAAACAGCACAAGTTGCTTATTTTGTGACTGACCATTCAGCCTCAGGCCAAAGGAACAGTCTCAAACAACCTTTATAAGAAAAAAAACACTGAAATTTAAAACTGAGATTGTTAGTGACTGAACAATGTGGGTGTACTTCTTTACAATTTGGCGGTTTTAGAGTCTAGGTTCAATAAGCATTGACTGACGCTCTAAAAGGGAACTGCTTTGTACAGGCCATATTTAACAATGCTTAATATAAAATACTCGAGTTTATAAAAACCACACATTGAAAGAACTTTGGTACAAAAATGTTCAGTACAGAGAAAAAGTCTATAGGTTCTGGTCCCATAGTAATGGTTCCAGAATTTTACATACATGAGTAAATACAGCTGCTTGTTTTGAAATGACAAAATTAATGAGCAACAAACTTTTACAGGCAATCACAGAAACACTTATTAGGTCAGCTTTGCCAAAACAAAAACAAAAAAGAACACAACATAAAACCAGTGCCATCCTGTATTTCTTCCTCCAAGTAAAGGTTTGTAAACTGCACACAAAGTGGTTACAGATGTTTACTCTTTTTTTGACAAAAGCTTAACTGAGAATTTTTTGACCATTTCTCCTGATGGCCAGCTATTCTTGATCTTCATGTATAAAAAGTTGAGGTCAAAATCTGCAGGTCACCTTTTGAAACAAAATAATTGGTCCGTTGCATGGTAACCTCATGAATATGCAAAATTTTATGACAAAAGCCCAGTCTATTGAAACTGTTCAGAGACTGGAACACTGACCCAATCAGTTGAAACGGGGGATGTTTAATAATACGTGTCCAAAAAAAATGTCCTACTTTTGATCCTAAATAACTCTGTTGTTTACCCATGGAATTAAACCAAAATTTCAGATCATGTAAACAAGGCACGACAAATTTTTTGGAGCGACTTTCATCAGATTTGTGTCAGACATTTTGTCAGAGGGTAACATTTAAACGCCATATGAAGAAAAGTACTTAAAGTACATGTAGGACATTTTTTTTAAATGTAGTAGATTCAGTTAAAAGCTCCCTTGTAAAAAGCAGTCTTTGTTTTTTTATGAAAAGGATGAAATGGGAAGGCTCAAAGCAAGAAGGGCTGAACTGCTTAAAGAAATAATAAAACTAAACATCTTAATACTAAACATCTTATAATAAGACTATAGAGAGAGAAAATCAACAAATTTGTGAGGCCATGGTCCACCTCTAAATGCACAAACATTTCCGATTAGAAACCTGCAAAAACAAAACAAGGGCCGAATTTTCAAGGGGCTTTTCAGCACAAAAGACTTTCTTTGCAACAATCATTACATTACATTTTGGCTTGTAAAAGTTGATTTCACGCATTTTACAGCTGAATAACATTAGACCCATCGCCCATGTACAATGCAATTAGACACGTATACCAAATTACAGGTAAAACTAAAGACACGATAATTTTAACCAAACTAACTAATATTTTGGCAAAAGTTTAGTTTCAAACAATCCCTATACCTTAGAATGGTTGGAAAAATAAAGAAATTGGAGAACACAATTTATAGCTTTGCTCAAATTTGTCTCAAAAGTACTGTAAAAGAAAATCTTCAAAGTGCAAAATATACAGACAAAAATCAGTTACAAGAAAATAGTAATGTTCAGTTGTATAGTAAATACACATGTATTGTATAAAATCTAGAATTTATTACCCTCAACCAAAGTCCGTAGACATATTAAAAACATTTTTTTTGGTAAAAGTTTTTGCATGAACATGCTCCAGAATAGTGCTGTGCAACTGATAAAATTTACTAGTCAGGTATTGTGATAAAAATTGGTGACCACCCAACTTGTCACAACTATTTGCAATATTGTACATGCAGTTATTACATACAGGTACATGTATACATTATGTACATGTAGGAAATGCATTGATACAGCTTTTAAAGCTAGGTTTATGCAAAAAGAAAAAAGAAGCATTTTGGAACAATGTCGCACTCATCCAGTTTCTTGTCTGCAATTTTCAATCCAGTTTTTAAGGAGCAATATTGTTTGATGAAATGTCCATTTAACTAATCTTTTCATAAACTCCAAATGTATACAATTGTATACAAATGTATACTTTCCCCCTGAATGTCCCAAACAACTTGTCCCAACAACCAGTCGCAGTGCAAAGACTAGTCACAGAACCTTAACTATGTGTGGCACCACGACGTACAAGTCACAGTGCCACGACTAGTCGACTATTAAAAAATTGAGGACGCAACTACATGTACATGTAGTACATTGTATGTACAAAGAAATAGTCACCAGTGATGTACATGTAGTCGACTAGTCACACTACATTTGTAGTCGCACAGCACTTCTCCAGAGTTTCACATGGGCACGCAAACACAACTTTAAATTAATGTACATCAAGATTCAACCACTTGTCCACCAATGGTATTTGATCAAGTTTGGTCAGGGTTAATTAATAGTCCATCATTTGTAATTTGTGCACTTTGTTCGTTTGAAGCAACAAAAGTGCTCAAAATCTAAAAAAGGGTACTGAACAACTACATGTAACCCAATGAAGTTTCAGCTCAGCTTCAGCTGTATATTCCGAGAAAAACAGCATTCTAGGATCTCAATTTCAAATCAAAAGTTGCTGAATCATGTTTTGAATTGCGCCTGAATTCAGCGTCCGAGACACGTTCTCGCTGAGCTGATTGCAGCTACGCGATGTCGCGCACTGTCATGACTGTTCCAACAAATTATAGCAACCGGGGGTGCGTGTGTGTTGTGCCAATGCTTGCGCGCGCTTCGCCGAATAACAAAACGAACTACTAATTTAAATTTTCCTACGGTGCGTCTTAAGAAGCACCGTTGGAAAGGCCTTCTTTCGTTGATTACTTCAAAATGACAGCTTGCCAGAAAGAATACTTTCACAGGGAGTATAGTCCCCTTACTATCTTTCAACCAAGTATGTTTTTCAACAATAATTACGCCAGTTACTTTTCGGATAGCTGCAAATGATGGACTATAGCTTTAAGGGTATTTATCCAACATTTACTACTACGGAATTGGTGTATTGCAGTTGCCGTGATAGACATTAATTTCCATATCACACCTGTAGTACTGATCAAACACATTGGCGTATCCCTTATCCCGCCACCAAGTACAGAGCTGTCGATTCCAAGAGCAGGGCAGGATGTGAAATAAGTCCGGCATGTCCAAACTGATCAACGTAAAGAAATCCTGGTCTCCCAAGTGACCCTTGAAGTGGTACTTCTCGGTAAGTTGGTGAATCTTCTCTGCATTGACGAAGCCGCGGTAGGCAGCGCTGTTGCGCATTTTCTCTAGATCGAGCAACACCACGCCGCTGTTGAAACCCGTCAGGCCATCGGGGGGCGGGTCGCCGACTTTCGTCCCCTGGTTCATGTTGCGGTACAGGGACAAGAGATGGCGGTACACAGGCTGCATCTCCCGCGCCAGCCCCATGATGTTGTTGGAGGTGAAGAGATCAAAGCGGTCGAACAACTTTTTGATGTCTGTCATGAATTTCAGATCGGAGTCCAGCATGACGATGCGACGGACGTAGCTCGGGAGGATGCCGCGATGGATGGCTACCGAGAGGAAGAAGATGGCATCTTGGTAGTAAGGGTGGCCACCGGTGACCTTCTCCTGAAGCATGGAGACTAGAGGGGCAAGTTGGCGGGCCAGCTCATCAACCTCAATGAAATGGAACTGTTGAAAAAAAATAATAATGTAAAGTTGATTGCAATTAAAAACAGAAACAATCTCATACAAATATCAATATAATTGCAACCCCGGCCCAAAAAAGATTGTTTACAGTGGTTTGAAGCTTAATTTTACTTTTGTTCTAACATTAAAAAATGCCACCATCAAACTTATTTGTTTCAGAATAAAATTCTGCTAATTTGTCTTTGAGACTTCAATCATCATTGTGAAAATAAAAAAACCCAAATCGTTGTTTAAACCCCGTCCTCCAAGATCAATATTGTTCAAAATCCACAAGCTTCTAAATGATTTTATTACTTGTTTTGGAGATCTTTGCAAGACTGTAGACTCTGTACACTGTTGTTTCAGTGCATAAAGTCTATGGGAAATCAAGATTTTTTTTCTCCACATGTACATGATGTATTTTCTAACAAACTGTCTCAGTCCAAACATATTTGTAATAATGACTGATCATCACTGAGGCTATATTTGTGAAAAAATGGAATCATGATACTGCAATCAGCTCCAGGTCTTACTTGAAATTTGTTTCTAGCAATGTGCTGGTTGGTAATGTCCTGCAAAGCTTCAATGATAAACTTCTTGCTCGGCTCGTCCACGACGAAAAAGAAGTGCAAGTTTATGGAGGCCTTGTCCAGGATGGATTTTGTGCACTCGATGAACCTGGTCTTCAAATGGGGCATTTTGTGTGTGTTTGTCAGGGTCTGGATGACATGGTAAGGGTAGGTTTCAAAATCGCTCGGGGCATCGGCTATCTTGGGCTGATTGGCTTTTGCAGTCTCGACGGCTGATGGGAGGTTAGCAGCGGGTTGCTGACCATTCTGGTTCTGGACATCTGGTTGTTGGCCGACATGAGGAGGCTGTTGCTGTGGGACAATTGCTTGGGGTTGGGCCGCATTTTGTTGACCAGCCTTTTGTAGCGATTCTCTCATCTCCTTCGCTTTCTTCCTCATGGCAGCGTGCTTGTCGTAAACTTCTTGGAAATGTCGTTGCTCTTCCGGACTCATTGGAATTTCTCCCTCTTTTGCTTCATGCTTAGCTTCATGGTGGACAAAAGGCTGTTGAATTGGTGCATCCAGCTGTGCCCCATTCTTGGCATTGGCATGACGATGTTGTGCATCACCCTGATTTAATGTATTAGGATGATTCAAATTTTGTTGAGTTCTAAGATTTTTGTGTGCTTGAAATCCTCCTTGGGGATCTGCAATAAACACCCTATGCCCCCTATGGACCATCCTCCCGAGCAAAAATCCGGAAACGCCCACGACCATCACCATGAAAAATGCCCTAGTCAGTCTCAGCCTCAACAGCCATCGGAGAAAGCCGGGCTGAGGTCCGAACTGTTGGAGGCGGGCCTTGGAACGGGAGTTACTAACGTACTGCATGTTGTTGCCGTCCGCGGCCGTGGTGGTGGGCGGCGTCGAAGCTTCCTCCAGCGGTTGGGGGCGACTTTCCTGCTTGGCAGATTGCAGTCTCCCACTTTGCTTCAAGTTTTTACCGTCGTGTTTTCGCTGCCGAACCATTGGGAGTGCTGGTCAGGCTACAACGGGCGCAGTAAGGGTGGAACACGGCTCACAATCAACCGAGAAAGTGTAAGTTCATTGTGCGTGACCACTGAACTGTATCGCCTACTTTACGCCACATCATATTTTGCACGGAATGAAATCGATCGATCGAATCACACACATCATGTCATGCACGGTGTTTCGACAGTCAGGCCCCCTGACTTGAATAATAGCAAACGATAAAGGACAAGTCCAAATACACGACAAAACAACCAGTTACTGAGTCAAAGATCGTATAATCTTGTGAGATTCTTCCACTTTTTTAAGGTATACATTCCTAGCCTTGTAATTCTATTTTGGAATTAGAAATTTAAACAATGAATAAGTCGTAATTTTGAAATTGAAATTGAAATACATTATTGGTTTTATAACTACAAAAAAATTTAGAAGGAGTGACTTTGAAAAACATTTGTTTTATATTTTGAATAAAAGAGTATACACCTTAACATTTAATGGATCATGCTGAAGTCCCATTGCACCTCGGGAAATTCGTTCAGGTACTGCGGGTCATTTAATTTTTGTCTGCCAATTTATTTTATTTCCCTTGAAAAAGGCTCAAACTGGCGTTGTTAAGAGGCGTTGTTTTAGATATTCCCAGGGTAAGTGTTCTGCTAATTTCTCTCGTAATTTGTGTCCTGTCTCGTTTGCATTGAAAATCTGAGAATTTTGAACTCGAACTTGAGTCGAACACAAGCATCATGTTTTGACATAGACCCGTGAACGTGGCGTTGTATATTTACAAGCCACGTTCACGGGTCTAGTTTTGACAGTGATTGACATGACACTCATTGATCATGGCCGGCCGGCCAAAGTATAGTCGGACTCCCTATTATCGCGGCATCCCTATTATCGCGGCATGGGAAATTTCTCTTTTTACAGTGTTAAAACTCCTTCAAGTGGCGATTTTTATCCAGTTCACCAATCATCAAGGATTTTCTACCGAGTTGTATAAAAAGGACGATTAAAAAATGTTGTGTCTTTCGGGACTTTTAACGATTTTAATAAATATTAACGTTTTCCAAAACTTGCAAAATTTTCCCTCACCGTGTCTGCTAAAAGGTACCGTTTATGTTTTAACACAAATCTTTAATTGCGCTCTGTCCATGAAAGTTCCATTGTCTGGTTCCCATTCTTCAGCTGCAAATGTAAAATGAAGTCGAACGACGATATTTGCAGCGCGAAATCGTAACAACTTTTACGGGATCAAAATAAGCACCGCGCGTTAGCGAAAATAAAACGGCACACCGTGTAAAGTGAATGGCGCCCTCAATCACCGATCAGTAGACTTGCCTCAGGGATTTGTGTTCTCCTTTCGGGGGAAGGGCAGGGTCTTAAGAAATCATCCTGCAGAAAATTTGTCTTTAATCAACTTGAACGTTACAGAAAAAATATCAGACTTTATTCAGGGGGTGTTTTGGTCAAAGATAAACTATGAACAAAAAAGTTGGGATCATTATAAAAACCACTTCCCGCATACCGCGATAATAGGGAGTCCACCTCCGTTCGCACACGCCGCGCATGTCTATTTTCACAGGCATCGTACACGGAATAAACCACACCACCCGTCAGATTTTTTTATATTAATTTAAAAAGGAAGAGTTATACTACACATAAGACGGGACAATTCTGGAAGGTTAGTGGGCAATCTCTATTCCGAACGAGAAACGTGATAAGTACCGCGATAATACGGCGTTCCATCCTACTTGTTGAACTTCAATGACCAACAGGGGGGGGGGGGGGGGGGGGGGGTGAGAGTGTTGGGGGGGGGTGTTAAGGTAAGTTGTGTTGGAAGGGTTCCAAGCATGGAGGTATAATTCTACCTCCATCATGTCCATGGTTCCAAGTTAGCTGGAGTTACCCAGCCCAGAGTTTTATCATTGGGTTGTCATCTAGGGCTGGAGCGAGTTTTTCTCGAAAACGATAGTATAGGCAAAACATTTTGGAAAATGTTCAATTTTGTCCCCGTTACACACTAATCATGCTAATTGCAACTGCAACTCACCCCAAACTTGCCTGGAATAACCATTACTCAGGTCCTTGAAGTAAAAAACGATCCACGATGAAGATTCAGCCTACAATTGCAGTGAAAAAAGGAGCAATAACCGCTAACCTGACAACCTTTCAGGCATGGCCAGGACCGCAATTGGTTTGTGCACAAAAAAATTTGTGTACAATGAATGGCGGTCGATTAATAGGCACAGAGAGCGATCGCTGTCAACTACTCGTTTTGGCCGGCTGCGCTGGCTGTTGGCGCATGACGTCACGCGGAAGCGTAACACCCGTTGACTGTTTCATGCACTAATATGAGGTTTACCACTCGCATCACAGCTTTGGTACTGGAACCGTAACCAATAGTGCATGAAACAGTCATCGGGTGTTACGCTTCCACGTGACGTCATGCGCCAACAGCCAGCGCAGCCGGCAAAACGAGTAGTTGACAGCGATCGCTCTCTGTGCCTGTTAATCGACCGCCATTCATTGTACACAATTTTTTTTTGTGCACAAACCAATTGCGGTCCTGGCCATGCCTGAAAGGTTGTCAGGTTAGTGGTTATACCTCCTGTTTTCACTGCAATTATAGGCTGAATCTTCATCGTGGATCCTTTTTTACTTCAAGGACCTGTGTAATGGTTATTCCAGGCAAGTTTGGGGTGAGTTGCAGTTGCAATTAGTGTGTAACGGGGACAAAATTGAACATTTTCCAAAATTTTTTGCCTATACTATCGTTTTCGAGAAAAACTCGCTCCAGCCCTAGATGACAACCCAATGATAAAACTCAGGGCTGGGTAACTCCAGCTAGTTCCATGTGAAGTTTGACAAGCATTGGCAAGCAATCTTTGTAATTTTGTTTCTCTTTTTTGGGGGGTAGAACTAACTAGAAAATGTAAACATTGGCAAAATTGTGTTGTTTAATGTTATACGAGCCCCTTTTTAATAATTGGCTCAAATTTAATCATGTTTACACTGAGGAAAGAATGTAGTATCCAGGCGCCACTTCTTTCGTTGTGTATAGTCCGAGTAACTTGGACCCAACTTATCGCCTTTTTAAACATTTGGACATGGTCTGGCGATAGTAAGGTCCAAGCTAATACCACGAGCTGGTCAACACCGTCCCATTTTCCAACAAAAAACATCAGATTTTACCTTCAAAACGGCCTCCAAATTACTAGATATGCCACCTGAGGTACAAGTAGACATCGATAATTAAGATGGTTGTACTATTACTAAAGTTTACTTGCAGTCCGGAAAAAAAGTGAAATTTTCCGTTCATTTCGGAGAGCTCCCCTCGCGATCTTGAACACGTTAAATTTCCGATCGTGTTTAATGTTTGAACGACGCGATTTCTTCTACATGCCCAGCGTACATTCGATGGTTCCTGTATCCCGAGTGTGATTCCGTTACCGAACTCGCGCGATGCATCGAGCGCGCGCGATGCATCGATTATGATAATGAGTCACATTTGTAAACACATACATGTGCATTTCGAACTGTAAAAGGGAATCGGGAACCAGCTTGAACTGGTATCCGCCATAAAAGCTGCGCTAGTTCCCGACTCCTTATTATCGTTTGAAATGCACATGTGTTTACAAACGTGATCCATTCTACTCATTATCATAATAGATGCATCGCGCGCGCTCGGTAACGGAATCGCACTCGGGATACGGGGACCATCGAATGTACGCTGGGCATGTAGAAGAAATCGCGTCGTTCAAACATTAAACATGATGGGAAATTTAACGTGTTCAAGATCGCAAGGGGAGCTCTCCGAAATGAACGGAAAATATCACTTTTTTTCCGGATCGTAAGTAAACTTCAGTACAACCATCTTAATCATCGATGTCTACTTGTACCTCAGGTGGCATATCTACATGTAGTAATTTGGAGGCCGTTTTGAAGGTGAAATCTGATGTTTTTTGTTGGAAAATGGGACGGTGTTGTCCAGCTCGCGGTATTAGCTTGGACCTTACTATCGCCAGACCATGTTCAACATTTGTCCAAATGTTAAAAAAGGCGATAAGTTGGGTCCAAGTTACTCGGACTAGGTTGTGTACTAGTCCGAGTAACTAGGACTCTACGGATCGCTTTTTTTAACATTTGGACATGGTCGGGTGATAGTAGAGTCATAGGTACGTGGCCGTATATGGTTACCATTAAGGTGTTTTGACCATTTTCACTCGTACCCCCAATCAAAATCGTAAGATTTCACCACAAAAACAGTCTTCAAACTGCCTTATGCGCCCCTATAGGCTTCAATGGGAATTGGAAATACAAATGGTGGTGGTTAGGTTCACATACCTTAGAGAAGAAAAGAGAAATTTCATTTTCAATTCGGAAACCGAGCCTCGCCGAGCTGTCGTGGTCGTGCCGGTAAAAGCCATCTTGAATGTTGTTGTTGTGTACGATTTATTCAAATTGGGAGGTCAAACTGATGACGTACGACGCGCCGGCCAAGCGCACGCCTGCATTCACAGTCGGGCATATCGTGTGTGCACGCGTACACTGGCCACTGTTTCCTGAACGGTGCGCACAGCCTGCACATATCGCATACACGGCTATGCGATATGTGCAGGCTGCGCCGTTCAGGAAACAGTTCCCAATTCCCACTGAAGCCTACAGGGGCGCATAAGGCAGTTTGAAGACTGTTCGTGGTGAAATCTGACGATTTTGATTAGGGGTACGAGTGAAAATGGTCAAAACACTATAATAGTAACCATATACGGCCACGTACCTAGGACTCTACTATCGCCCGACCAAATGTTAAAAAAGCGATCCGTAGAGTCCTAGTTACTCGGACTAGTTGTGAACAAAGACTATGGAGAGTTGAGTGCATTTCCAAAGTATTTTCCAACAGTGCTGTAGGGCCTAACAAAATTGAAAATGTTTCTCACTTTTTTACTCCTTTCAATTTAACATTTCTTTTCAACATTTTTGCAATGACTGACCTTCATTGAGACGATAGGCCTACATGTATATGATGAACAAAGGTGGTGTCAGGATGCAACATTCTGTCCAACACTGGTTAAAGAATGGAGTCAAGCGTCAAGCATGTCAAGATTGTTTTTTTTGTCGTTCCAAAATGACTTTTACAAACTAAAACAGACTTCCTTTAATTCTAACGACCTTGATTTTTTTTTATTTTGAAATGTTGAACAGTTTTTTTGTAGAAAATGCAATCCTCTTATACCTAATTTCATTACGGTTGATGCCATGCAAGTCAACGCGGTTTTGCCCATTCTTTATTTTCGTGTTGCATTAATTTGTCAGCTTCATGGTCAGTTTTTCTCCAAAATGTCCCTCAAAAAATAAAAGAAAACTTCCCTCTATCCACATGATCCATGGCAGTTGTTCTGTTGGTTTTAAACATCACTAACCATGCTAAAACTATTTGGGTCCAAATCCTCAAAGTATTTTTTCCCTTTAATTTCTTGTAGGAACAGGGCCCGTAAATAAGCAGTTTCCAGAATTCGGCTCAGCACAGAAGAGATTTGGTGAGGAAAAAGCAGGATTCATTACTACTCACAAGATGGCATTTGCGCAGGGTGATTGGGTTTTTCCCTACACCAACGTATTTTTATAAACACTGTTCACTCAGTGTTGACTCGAGTGATTGTGAGAAAAAAAAAACAATATTGAATTGGTTATGGTACCCGCTGCTACTTGTATATCAGATTGGAACCCAGACTGGGACCGGAGTGCTGAAAAACATGCAAAACGAAATCAGGCCAACTTTACTCACTCTTTGGCTGGCAACAGTCTCCAAAAATGTTCATGAGGCAAAGACAAGGTCCTCAGTATTTCACCAACCAAGATTGAAACTGTCTCAATTCAATTTTCAAAGGAGACTGTTCTTCAATATTTTGCACCTGAGAGGGAAGTCAAGTAATTTCAAAATGAGGCGAAAGACTAGTCCGAAAATTTGGGACTCTCAATACTGTGTATGAGAGTCCCAAAACTTAAGGTATTGAAAACATGCAATACAAGAAAATAGACTGGCACATGAAACAACCAGTCCAACAACTCTTCAGTACTGCATCAATCAACTGTCAACTGACTGTGCCAAAAGAAAAAATCTAGGATGTCAGGTACTAGGTCACTATTTCTACACATTTCTCCTTAGTCAGGCACCAGACTAATGATAATGAATGAAGAAGTCAGTCTTGTCTAACAGTTGGACCATGGATGGACATGTAGAAGTCTAGTCTTTAGCCTCATTTTGAAATCACTTGACTTCCCTCTCTTGTGCAAGCCACTGCCAAATATTGAAGAATAGTCTCCTTTAAAAATTGAATTGAGTCTTCAAACTTGGTTGGTGAAATACTGAGGAACTTTTCTTGTGCCCAGTAACAGTTTTGGAGAAATTTGCTGGTTAAAGAATGGGTAAAGTTGGCCTGATCTTCTTTTGCATCGTTTTGAGCACTTAAGGTCCCAGTCTGGGTAAAGACTAGACTGGCACATGTCCAACTATGGTCCAACTGTTTGAAAAGACTGACCCCTTCATTAGTCTGGTGGCTGACTACGAAGATGTGTAGAAATAGAGACAGTACCAGACATGCCAGATGTTTCTCTTGGCACAGTTGATTGATGCAGTACTGAAGCGGTGTTGGACTGGTTGTTTCAGGTGCCAGTCTTTTTTCTTGTATTGCTTGTTTTCAATACCTTAAGTTTTGGGACCCTCATACACAATATTGAGAGTCCAAATTTGTGGAATAATTTAAACCAGCCAGCCGACCCCGGCAAGCTCGGTGGTCAAGTGGTAAGACATCTGCACTAGTAAGCAGGAGGTCGTTGGTCGAGTCCCACCCGAGTGATGTTTTGTCACAATTACTCGTATTTACTAGTGCTAATACTAGTATTTATAAAAATCTGTGAGTGAAGGGCAAAACCAAATATTGAATTTACATCACCCCGACGCAAATTCCATCTTATGAATAGTTCCAACCAGCCAGCTGACCCTGGCAAGCTCGGTGGTCGAGTGGTAGACGCCTCTTCTAATAAGCAGGAAGTCGGCCACACTCAAATTTGTATCCTTGTGGAGAAATCGCTTTGTTCTCGTGTACAAAATCGTGAGAGGGTCAAAAACTGTTTTCAAAATGCTCCAATTTTTACCAGAGTTACTGTCCTGGGTTGAAATTTTGACAAAAAACATCCCTTACATAAAATACTTTAATTTGTGATGGATACATGTAAGCAAACCTTGTAAATTCCTAGTTTTTTTTATAAAATCCATATCTATTTCGTGAAATCTTTGTTGAGACCTATTCACCTTTAGAAATTGCCTTGCGTAGACCTTTACAATCTTTGGTTCCGTATTATACCCGGGTCTCCACAAGGCATCATTTTTTGAAACACGGGTTCGAGTCCCACCTCAGTAATATTTTTCTCACAATCACTCAGCTTGGGACAACATACGTTGGTGAAGGGCAAAACCCAATATTGAGGATACATTAGCAAAAATGCTGGGCCATGAAAATATTGGGCCATGAAAATTGAATTTTTAGATTTAAATGCGAATTTTTTTTGGAAAGGCATGTTTACAACCCATCATTTATGGGTTTCTGATAATCTGAAAGTTTTCCAGAAATATTTTTTTAATGAGTCAAAAAATATTCAAATCACCCTCACCAAAATACTAGAGTTTTTTGGGTGTGTGTCTTAACATATCACAATGAATTATTTAAGCATGAATATTTTCCTGGTATGTGCTACCTTAATAAATAGAGTACATGTATGTATTGTGTTTGCAGTATTGTGTACTTATAATTTATTATATTAATAAGTCCATATGATAACTTTCTTATCATGTTTACACAGAGGAATCAACAATTTGCTCTCATCATGACGGAAGACCTGAGCGACATGGAGAGGTTACGAGCACAGAATCTATCTCTCCTCAAGGAACTACAGAAGGGACAGCGTGACCTGAGGGCATCCATCAGGTCCACAGGGGCCAACAGAGGGAGCCCTTTAAAAGAGTCCAGCGTGAAGTTTCAGAGGTGAGTTAAACTCGTATGTCCATAGAGCACCGGTATCCATTCATAAATCAGTACTCTCTTCCATTGTTGAGGCCTTGAAATCGCTGAGTCTGACTCAAGTCGCTAATTCTTAGCTTGAGACTTGACTTGACACTTGACACTTGACTTAGCTTGTGACTTGTCCGTGCACCCATGCCGTACCAGTACCTCGAGAGTATAGAAAACGAAAACGAATAAGGCGTGATCTAATATGCAAAAATATGCAAATTAGACGCATGAGCATCAGTGTTTGCAAAACCGGTCTTCAAATGCAAAGCTGTAATACTCGAGTTGTATGAATACAATATGTATGGCCGAGTAAAGTGTCCACCAATCAACCCACCCACCCACCAACCAACATAAGCAGCTCAAGCCCACGGCTTGTTTCACACCGCTGTGGGAAAAATGACTTACGACTTGACTTGACTTGACTTGACTTGAATAAAGTTGACTTGCTGACATTAACACTTTTGTTAAAGGGAACATGCAATAAAATTTTGATTGCATTTTTTTTGCTTAAATCAATAAAGGATGATGTTCTTAACAATATTTTGTGTATGGCGGTGTTTATTTTCTAAGATAAATGGGGGAAAATAATTTGTGAACATGTTTGGTCAAACTACTCCGCCCCACAAAGGGAAGCTTCATTAACATAAAACTTCGCGAGGGGTATGACGCAAGCGAAGGCAGAGACTTGCCGCGCTGCGGGGGCACCGGCATTGCGGCGTGCATCATAATACATGTACATATACATTGCGGCACTGAAAGTTTTTCTGGTGTTTCGTTCGGAATCGAGGAGAAATAACACCCGATTTTCGGCCATGCCGACAAGGTGTGTGGCTGCTGGGTGTAGCAAAACTACCAAGGATGGAGTAAGCCTTCATTTGTTTCCAGTAAATCCGAAATATCGGAGCATTTGGAGAGCCAAAGTGAAGGTAAATACCAGAGCAAAGTGGTCCGGGCCCAGTGAGTTCGCGGCCCTCTGCGCTGCACTTTGAGCCGTCGTGCTTTGATGCTGGTCTGTACAGCAACTTAGGCATGCCCCTAAAAAAACATCGAGTCAGTGTTTGAATCATTAGAACTCTGATTGGAATCGGACGAATCTGTACCATTTTCATCGGATTCGCTAAGGAAAGAAGAGGACGGTCTTCGGAACTTTTACGGTCATGACGGTCGTCGTTGTGTTCATTCGACAACGGTGGCACCGTGGCACGTCCACGTGTACTGTACATAATATCCCATGTACATGTAGACACATTCGTACGTGTGCATATAATGCCACGTACGGGTACGCGGCGGCTGCACATACACACAGCACAGTAGCTTCGCTAATCCGTCTCTTACCCAGACGTCATTTACGGGCCCTGGATTTCTCTGCCTTTGTTTATGTCATGAACAGCGCCCTCATTTGGAGTTGCCGCGAAAATCAAAAGGGGGGGGTTCAATTTTGGACGGCAAATTACCACACTAAACGTACACCAGAACCATTTCTGCTTTTAATTCACATTTAATACACATAAATGAATGTATATATAAAATAAAATACGTTATGAAAATTTTGGACTGCATGTTTCCTTTAAAATAAACACATATTTTGGGCGTACGCAAAATTTGGTCAAAGAGAAAGCCAAGGACCTGATGTACATGTAGTGAGCTAGGCATCCTGCATGTACATATATGCGGTGATTGTGTAAAAAGGCCATGGAATTTCCTGCAATGGGATAATAAAGTTTTATTGTATTGTATTGTATTGATTGTCGAGGTGGTATTTGTGCAGTGCAAGCCGGTTTATGCCATGAAGATCAGCAGTGCCGTTGGCTTGTGTTACAAGGCACTGCATTGCCGTGCTGCACATTATTGATCAGTGTATAGAAGCATGGAGGAAGCGACATCATCTGGACAAAGTTGACTTGTCTCCGAAAAAATTTGACTTGTGGCTTGGCTTGACTTCACTTGTGAAAATTTGACTTGGTTACAACACTGCTCTTTTCCAAAGACACCTTCGAATGGAAACTGATTTTTTTTAGATTTTCCACTAATCGCTTAGCCCAGGTTGGACGACGTCTTCATTGCATTACGACTGACGTCCAGGGTATTCTTTCTACTACCACAGCGAAAAAAATTATTACACTTTTTTCATATTTTTACCTGACGGAGGAAGCTGAAATTTTGTTTACATAGTCCTTGTGTCCAGATTTTATGCCTACGCTGGGTTAAGACAGGTAAATATGTCCATGGGCGACGTGTTTACCGAAAATAAATTGCAGATCCACACTTTCGTCGAGACATTTTCAGTACGAACTCCCCGTGTGAAGACTTACGTGCGCGTGCAACACAGTTACTACGCCATGTATGCGGTCGCGTGCGGGGTGTGCGCGCGTAAGTCTTCACACAACATGTTCGTACTGAGGATGTTTTCGACGAAAAGGTGGATCTGCGGTTTATTTTTGTAAACACGTTGCCCATGGACATATTTACCTTCTCTAAACCCAGGGTAGGCGTAATTCTTGACACAAGAAATATGTAAACGAAATTTCAGCTTCCTCCATCAAGTTAAAATATGAAAAAAATTTGGTATAAATTTGTTTCGCTATGGCAGCAGACGTTCATACCCTGGACTCCGTCACGTGTACACAATGGAGGAGTCTAACCTGGGCTAATTAAACACGTGCTCGCTACATGTATGTACCTTGTTTTTTAACCCAGGGATTTGCTGGATGTCTCAACAATGTCTTCTGTTCGACACAAGCCAACAAGAGATGCTCCACACTCGCGCCTGACGAGCACACCCAAGCATACAAACTCAGCCACCAAACCCAGGGGTGGTTCACATCCGCAAGATGAACCCTTCCCAAATCCACCAGTCGTTGATCCCGTGCCGACCGCCACCCCAACCCGTCTGTACGAAAGTTTTCTCAGCGAGAGTCATTCCACATTCGGGCGAAGTTCAGGCAAACGTGACAAGGCAAAGACTGTAAAGCAGACGAGACGAAAAACTCCGGGTAGCAGTACAAAAGGAACAACCGGAAGTATCAAACGGAAAAGTCGAACCCCAAGAAAATCACCCAAATATCGAACGGGAGCAAGTGTCACTACCTTCACCCCGAGTCCAAACAAGAAAGGACCCAAAATTCCTTACTCAGTACGACTTGAGACTTCAAGCCTGCTCCCTCCTCCGTTATCTGAGAAAGAAAACCTCCGGGGTCAGGGGTCACGGTATGGGTACCGGCGACCCCTTGACTTAGCGCATGAGGAGTCGTATTACCAGCTGAACAGGGACAGTCCGCTCAGGACTGGACCGCAGATGGGTCAACTTGAGAGAAGTTTTGCAGGACAGCTCTTGGCTGACGGCAATGACAGGCGACAAAGGAAAAGAAGCCAGGAGGTCACGACACAACCCAAGTCCATTTTGTTGACACCGGGAACAAGACTGAACAAGGTATGCACTCTCTCAAGGGTGACGAAAGCCATGTTCTCAGACTTTTTCGTGTAAAACTACCTCGACCTTTCTGTAAAATCACAAAATTATGTCCAATGGGGACAGCCAGAGAACTAAAGTCCCGATATACCATATTCCAAGCACAGCATCAAATTTAAATTCACGGAGGCCCTTTCAATTCGAGCGTTTCACAATGCAGTGCGCCACCAAGAGTTTGCCACGGAGACTCCATTTTTCAAGTTTACGGTCGACGAAACATGGCCCTTGTGAACGAGTATCAGTAGACAACTTGAGCTAATTTGATAAGAAATGTTCTGCTGCCTTGCAAAAAAACACCATATTGATAAAAAGAAAAGAAAAGGGCAAACATATACTCGAATCATACGCTTACGAAACTACTGACCGGACAAACTAACAATGTCAATAAGTCCGTGCTGCAAGTTGTCGACCATCTCCCACAATGCACTGTGAACAAATGAACTCTCCGTGGCAAACTCATGGTGGCGCACTGTGTTGTGAAACGCCCGAATTATGAAAGCATTGTGCCAGCCATGATGGAATGTCTAAACAGAGATGAAACTTTTCCGATTTTTAATCGGAAAAACAACTTTTTGAATTTTCCAACGAAATTTCCGATTTTTTTACAGTGTGTCCCACAAAATTTGATTTTCTGATGATTTTTTTCACAAAATGTCATTTTATTTCAATCATAATTTCGAAGAAAAGTCGATGGAAATGGCGTGCTAAAATCATCGCGAACGTAGTTTTAATCTCTTTCACCAGTCGTTATTGGAGAGTTTCAACGGTAGAAACACAGGGCATAACACTGATCGGAGCCTTCTCCGGATGGACAAAAGGTTAAACATTGACAGGCGACATGGAAAAATCACTGTGTCGCACGTGCGTGCGGATATGCAATGGTACCAGCGTGCGTACGTGCCGCACCACCGTACCGTCCGCTAGCACATGGCCGGCCGGGACGGGTAGCCTTGTGAAGGATCCTGTGGATAAAATCATTATGTTGTGCGATTTTCGGAGGTTTCAGATTCAGTTGTACAAAATGCAATGCTTTAAAAATCATGATGATTATCTCGAGGATAGCGAAGAGAGCATTAGCGAAACATTTCACTGGCATTTGTTGGAAGAGAAAGACGGTAATGCCTGATTTTTTCCCATGTATGAATGCAAGCACCGAATGCAAGTGGTTGAATCATGAACATGATTGAACTTTTGAAGCACCATGAACGGTGCCCTTGTCTTTCGGACTTTTCCCTCGACTTTCTCAAGTAAGAAGTGAACTTCTTTATTGATGACTCCATTACTCTAACCGTAATTTAGGCATTTTATGCAATGACAACACTGACCGTTTTTTTTTTCATCGTAAACTTTTGTTTGAACCGAAAATAAAGCAGGAGTTGGTGTCCGGAAATTGGGCATGAAGTGTATTGTACATGCATGTATTATGTGTGTAATGGCAGCGCGGCCCAGATTTCGGACACGTATTTTTGTTCGGCCTTTTTTCCGATTTTTTTGCCACATGCCAGTTTCATCTCTGGTCTAAACAATAGATAGCACAATGCTATCGCCATTTAAGGGGGCCAACGTGAGTGTACAACGATAACGTGCTCGGAATGATCTATAAAGTTAACCTTCAACAGAATTTTGTTTATCAATGCCATTTGTAAACAATGGCTAGAGTGATATACCTGATTCATGGGCCATTTTGTATTGAAAGCTTCTTCAAAAAGTTGCCAATCTCAACTTGACTAGTTTGGAGGTGTTTTTTTTTTTTTTAAGCAGGAATGTTTGAAAATTCTGTTATTCATCAGCTGAAAATTTGAAATACACTTTGAAGATCCAGGTTTCACTTTGTATGTAAAACTGGAGACTTTCTTCTCTTTATTTTATAAAATAGCCATAGATTAGTTTGTTTAAAACCCATAAGCACTTGTACTACATTGTATTACATTGTATTACATTGTATTACATTGTATTACATTGTATTACATTGTATTACATTGTATTACATTGTGTTTATTCACTGAAGAATCAATAAAACCATAGAGTGCTCGGGCAGTTTCGGGCGATACAGTGACTAAGGCCAAAAAAAAAAAGTCTCCGGTTTCTGGTATGGAGCTTGCCCAAAAAGTGGTGCGGCGACCAGTGTTGTAGTCGAGACCTGGAAGTCCGAGACCGAGACCGAGACCTGGAGGTCCGAGACCGAGACCGAGACCGAGACCGAGACCAAGACCTTGAGGTCCGAGACCAAGACCGAGACCTGAAGGTCCGAGACCGAGACATCGAGACCACATGTGTAAATTACATACATGTAATAAAATTAGACACAAAGTAATTGAAATGAAAGTCTTTTATTGATGTAAAACAAACTGAGTATGTCTTGTGCTGTTAGATAATTACTGTTAAATCCTTTGTGTACTTTTTTTACAATAATACTGTACTTGATAATACAATAGTTATTAACAAACATTTGTTCTGTCGGATTCTGGAATGTGCCAGAAAAGTTTTTTTTTTGTATAGGTACAGGTCCCTTTCACAGAATATCTTCATTGCACTTCAGAAACATCAACATGGACAGCATCTCTGCTGACAAACGTGCGCGATGTGGGCGCATGATGATCCCTCCCCTGCTGAAGATTCTCTCCACAGGGGCAGATGATGCTGGCACTGAGAGAACTTTACATGCCAGCTTGTACAGGGTTGGAAGCTTTTTGGCCATGTCCTGCCAAAACTGTAGGGCACTCAGGATAGATTGAGATTCGCTGACCACCTGAAGATACTTCACAAGTTGCCGCCTAGTTGTGTCCTCTTGTGAAGGCCCCCCACTTCTGTGTCTGTGTCGGCTATATTTGGCGAGGAGGCGTGGAACTTTCGCAGGAACTTCCTCTTCCTCTTCACTTGATGTTGAAATACCATGGGTATGGGGGGTGACATCTTCAGAAAGAGAGTTAGCATCAGCCTCAGTGATGACCAAATCTAATACAAAACATTAAAATTTAAAAGATTCCTTCAGGGTAATAGTTATATTAGTTTTGGTTTCCCATGGTGCAGACAGACTGACGCATTTGTAGAAGCATTTTAAAGCCACAAGACAGGAAACTACCTCTTTTGTGCAGCAACCTCGAAATTGCAAACTTAAATTTTCAACAGCCAATACAAAATCCATACAAGTTAAAATTAGTTTAACTTTAAATTACCTTGCAACATTTCTTTCAACTCCTCCCTGGTGTGTCTGAGGGAATATGCATCTGTGTCAATGACGACATCAATGTCTACCCACTGGTCATGGTCATGCATTGATATTGGGGGTGTTCTTAATCATAATAAGGAAAATTTAAATAATGTTAATTTGTGTTACTTACTTGGCTTTATGGGCACGACTTAAAGCCTAGTGAATGCTGAACTTGTCCCCGATCTCTCCGTGATTTGATTTGTGGTTGAGCAGAAAATGCAAACTACAGAATGTTTCTTGTTACCTGCTTTGGCGTCCATGATCTCTTTATGGTCCTTAAAACCAAATCTTATCACAGCAGAATTACTGGACATCTTGTAAATTGTAAAAAAAAAACAGCGAAAACTTTATTTTATCGTGCTACTGCTACTCTAGCGAACTCGTACTGTAGTGAATGCTCCTGTTTGCACCATGCGCCATGCACCTGTTTACCATTCCCAACGAGTAGTTCGTGTTTTGGTCGTAGCTAGGAACTCGCTCCCAATTTTTATTGAACTCATGATGCGCGCATGAAACCGATGGCACAAGCACACACAAGATCGCTGCGTGCAAGCTCACACAACCAAAAGCGAGGTTGTCTCCACGTACTGCAAGTTTTCTAAAACTATTTGCTATCTGTTTATCGTGATAAATGATCTCAAACGAATACGGTTAATCGAATAAATTTGTGCAATGTATATATTGTACACAATGGGAAATATTTGCTGATCTCGATGTCGAGACCAGCAAAATATCGAGACCGCCGTAGTCCGAGACCGAGACCGAGACCGAGACCACAGGGTACCGAGACCGAGACCGAGACCGAGACCAGCAAAAAGTGGTCTCGAGACCGGTCTCGAGACCGAGACCGGTCTCGAGACCTACAACACTGGCGGCGACGCGGCTTCTTTTTTTTTTTTTACCTGATTTTTTTGCTTCAAATGTTGGCTGATGACTGCAAATGGTGCCCGACTAAACTTAGTGCAAATGTATGGGAGTCCAGAGAGGCCACATAAAGCTTATTCTCGACCATAACCCAATCTAAAAACACGTTAAAATTGTGCAGCAGCGGAATTCCAGTCAAACCAGTGAGTTTGGCGGTTTTGAGACATCATCTTTCATTGAAAAAAAAACTTTTTCATTTTGCCGACGCGCATGGCTACGGCGACGCGCGCGCATGCCAGAAACCGGAGACTTTATTTTTTTGGCCTAATGCGTAAATGGGCATTTTTTACAGAATTGTGCACTCATTAAATTTTTTATTGCCTACTTTTTGCTTAGTCAAGAAACAGGGTCAGCTTCCGCCGTTCACCGAGCGCGTCAGCGACCTTTGACCCTGATGACAGCTTGGCTAACCGGAGCCAGCCTCTCCTGGGATACGATTGGATCGCGGGGCTGCTGGACTCGGACGCGCCAGTCAGCGAGCACTCCGAGGCTTTCTTTGACGAGTTGCGACAGTTCCGACAAGCCAACAGGGAAGAGTGCATACACAAGGCAACAACTGAGAAGTGAGGACAAATTGGTTTTGTAATAAATGTTATATGTGAATGGTTCTGGCAAAATGAGATGGAACTGGGCACCGACCATAGTGGAGACAAATGGAAAAAAAAATTAAAGGGCATGAACAACATTTGCTTTTGCTGCAGTTTTCAGAAATAAATGGATAAGATTAGTATGTTATAGTAAATATTGTTACACTGACTTGTTTCACGTTTTGGGTTCGTAGATGCTGGAAAAAACAACAAGAAAACCAATCATATTCTTGTAGTCTGGTTCCCTGACCCCACTTAAGGTGAAACGGAGCAATTTATAGACTTTGGGGAATTGTGAGTTCAGAGAATCAGTCTAGCAGGCTTGTAGTCTTCACAGGTGTGTAATCAATTGCAAAGAAAATGCAGACAAACTACAGATGAAAATTAGGAGCCCTTTTTGAAAAAAAGCCAGTTTTCTCCAACGCTGGTCGGCCGACCAGCGTTGGAAAATTACAGTTTTTCTTGAAAATGTCAGCACACCAGGAGCCACAACTTTACATGATGCTTTAGACTGTCATTCCCTAACAATCCAGTAAGGTATTTTGTGATAATTTGATCATTTCGTTTTTTTGATGTTTGCAAATGTTGTATCTTCCCTTTCATAAGTCATGAACTTTTTCTGATTTTCAGATTTATTGGTATTTGTAATCTTTGATATAGCACTGGGCATTAGCTCTGTGGTTTTCTCACAGCTATGAAAGCTTGCCTACAATACCAGCTGCATGCAGTGCTATATGATCTTTGCCTACTATAATGGTGACCTTGACTTTCTGGTACCCAGATGTAGACTTGGTCACGTTGATCAGTGAGAGTTTTTGAGTGTTCAGGATAACTATCGATGAATGTTTGCTCCGTGCAATAGCTCACACAATGTTTTCGTCATCAAAGGGGTCTCCTTGAGTGTATAATGATCACATGAGTTGTAAAAACACATGACTGTACAAATATTTACCGATTAACTAATTACATTATTGCTCTGTCATTAGGCTTGATGTATCAGCCCTGACTGCAAGTGTTACCGATGATCTACAGGAAGATATGAAACCAGACAGGCATACATGTAAGTCTGCCTCTACCTCATAGTGGAGATGTATTTGAGTAACATCGCCATTAAAATTCACAAGTCAGGTCACCTGTTCTAGACGCTGATCTACTGCCGTGCCGAACTCGATTGATTTGAAGTTTTCAATCCGGCACGACGATGGCAAGGCATAAGGACGGCTTTTAAAACCATTTAGCTCGGCGAATTGAGTTCGGCATGGCACCATCCTTTAGGGCGACAGCGCTGCTACCTTATTGTTGTTCCGAAAAGCAGTGGCAAGGCACTGCGCTGAGCACTGTGCCAAACTCAATTGAATTCAAAGTTGGGGCAAACATTATAGGAATGCTCATGCTAACAATACCCTCTCTGGTATCCGCATCATGGGAAGTGAAATTGGCACGAACAGTTTGATCGCACTGAAAGTTCACTGAACTGCTTTAACCTGGCCCATTACTGTAGATGCATTCAGGTTTGACCGTTGACTATTACATTCTGCGTTTAGAGTAACTGCAGTGATGCAGAGTAGCTATTACCGCTCTCATTTCAATTAAGTTTAGCGGGGAAGTAGCAAAGGGTCTAGAACGGGCCTTAACAAGCAATGATCAATAAGGAATGTCTTTGCCGTAGTTAATTTGAATAACTTATGACTTGACTTTCGATCACTGACTGATGATTGACTAGTTTTGATTTACTTGTCTGAATAGCTACAGCGTCAGCAAGATGAAACAAACTTAGAAAATTCTTACTGATGACTAATATATTTGAAAAATTATGAACCATTCGGATCTCAGACTAAATGTCCTCGTTGATATTTTATGCTTTCCTTGCCAGGTATTCACAACTACACCTTGAACCCTCGTCTGTTTGCCGTTCCCTTACACGGTACCCAGAACGGTCAGAGCCTGTGTGCCATCTGTAATGATCGACGGAAACCCAAACAGCCTGGAGCCAGTTCCCCATCCTATATCAGGTAATGTACCGGTCAGTGGTTTGCTCTTAGCTGCGGCAACTTCAAAGGTTTTGGAATCAATTCCCGTTCCATCTTGATGTCATGATTCCGCTCAGCATCTCCTCTACACCTACCTCTAAAACCAGACTGAGACCTTAAGTGCTCAAAACGATGCAAAAGAAGATCAGGCCAACTTTACTCATTCTTTAGCCAGCAAATTTCTCCAAAACTTTCATTGGGTTTGTGAAAAGGTCCTCGGTATTTCACCAACCAAGTTTGAAGACTCAATTCAATTTTTAAAGGAGACTTTTCTTCAATGTTTGGCAGTGGCTTGCACATGAGCGGGAAGTCAAGTGATTTCAAAATGAGGATAAAGACTAGACTTGTACATGTCCATCCATGGTCCAACTGTTTGACAAGACTGGCTTCTTCATTCATTGTCATTAGTCTGGTGCCTGACTATGGAGAAATGTGTAGAAAAAGTGACCTAGTACCCGACATCCTAGATATTTCTTTTGGCACAGTCAGCTGACAGTTGATTGATGCAGTACTGAAGAGTTGTTGGACTGGTTGTTTCATGTGCCAGTCTATTTTCTTGTTTTGCATGTTTTCAGTACCTTAAGTTTTGGGACTCTCACACACAGTATTGAGAGACCCAAATTTTCGGACTTTTCTAAAACATAAGAATACTGTAAACCACCATAATATTACTATAAATCACCTGTTCCGATGAATGAAAATTAATAGGCCTGCTGCAAACTGCTTACTGAGTGGATTGACCTGAAATATACAAATCTGACGTTGGGAACTTAACAAGTTCATCTTCCTCTGAAGAAGAACTTGTTAAAGGGAATATACCACATTTGCAAACATAAAAAAACTACCAACTTTTTATGAAATACCTTACTGGACTGTTAGTGAATGCCAGTCTAAATCATCCTATGAAATCATGGCACCTGGTGTGCTGTCATTTTCAAGAAAAGTGGCATTTTTGTATCAATTTCCACACTGGTTGGCCGACCAAAAAAACTGGCTTTTTTAAAAAAATACTGCCCCAATTTACCATATTTAGTGAGTCCACATTTGTTTGCAATCGATTACACACCTATGAACGGGTACAAGCCAGCTAGACTGATTCCCTGATCTTACAATTTTCCGACGTCTATAAATCTTAAGTGGGGTCAGGGAACCAGACTACAGGCACATGATTGTTTTTCTTGGTTTTTCCAGCATCTACAAACACAAAACTTCAAACATGTCAGTGTAACAATATTTGATATTGAAAATATCAGCAAAAGCAAATGTTGTACTTGGGTATATTCCCTTGAAGTTCACAACGTCAGGCCGCATTAAATTTTTAGATTTGTCATCATGAATGACAAATGCAAAGGCTTTTATTACATCATTCTTTATAATACTGTAAGTGACAATCCATCCCTCCTTTTAAGTCTTAAATTTGCCATCACCCCTCAGCTTCATTAATTGAAACATATGATTGTGCCTCCCACTTTCAGACAAATTCCCAGCCCCGCTGCTGCTGGTTGGTTTCTCAGACCTTCTCTGTCAATTTCTCAGTTTCATTTACAAGGTTGAAAAAAGAAATTGACTGAAGCAGGATTTGAACCTGCCCCTCTGGAACACCATACTGTCAGTCTACCTTGAACTGTGCTATCCAGCCTTATGTTGGTGGTCTCCAAATTTGTCAATGTCATTGTTCACGGGGAACTTGTCAGAACCGTAAAACCATAGATGCCATGTAGCCAGGGATCACTGCCACAGTCACAATGCTACCAACATTAGCAATGCTGTTTCTTGGCGAAATTGCAAACGGGAATCACGCAAACATAATACATATTTGAATCACACATTATTAAATGAACCACAAATGGACACTGACTAAGTTCACTCATTTGCGTTTTCTCTACTTTTCCTCATGTGATTTTGAAGAGTGAGCATTCCGAGATCCACCCTGGCCTCCCCCTACCGGCTCCGCCCCCATCGGAGGAAAAGCTACGATCCTACAGACTCGGTTGGGCTGTCACAGGTATGACCTACATGTAAATCTACACGTACACTGATGCACAATACACTATGCCGCCCACCGTTTGCCGCTACAAGGTCACTTTGGAACGTCACGGTTGACTCTCTGGATAATACCATGAAGTTTATCACCTGTCAATTGGTTATGTTCAGTGTCACACAAACATACGTGTGCTTGGAATTTGGATGGAAGCTCACAGTTATTCACACAGATTATGTAACAAGGTCTGAATACTTTTACAGCTTTTAAAGTACCGACTCCATGTACACCTCCAATTGCGACAAACATATAATAGACACTTGAAAGCCATTGCCGCCACACGCCGGGAAGCCAGGGGAGGATGTTAAGGATGAAAATAAGTTGTGCGTATACTTCATGTCACAACCATGCAAACCAAACCCTTGTACATAAATAATATAATCTGTTGACAGCAAGACAAAATGATAACAGATTAATTGTTGTCCTGGAACAGACATCTTTTGTTGATAAAACTCCTCACATGCACATTTGTGTTTTTAAATTTTAATCTATAAGAGAGTGTTATGAATTTTAGGAACAAATGAAAACAAATAATGCCTTGTCCTTGAATGTAATGGTCAAGTATGACAGTGTGCGTGCAGGTGGTACATATACATCCATTATCCTAACACACAGGAACTCTCATGATTAGGCCTTAATAATGCCATCTACTATTAATACTGTTCCTGCCCGCAGTTCCTAACCACCTTGACAGAAAGTAAACCTTTTATTTAAACCCTGCATCTCTGTGTGAAAAATTCAGCTAGGCCATCACAGCAGTCAAAATCAATCAAGTGACTGGCTTTTTACTAGCCTGTATTCAAATGCATGGCAGAGGAAGTGGAAGACATTTTTTTACTGTCTGTGACTTATCAAATTTAATTTGCCGTGCGTCTTTCTTTTTTGTTTTGGTTTCATTGCAGCACTGCCTTGCTGGTTGGCAGAGCTCCAAGCCATCCATGCTACCCACCGCTTCCAACATTGACCTGAAGGGCTGTGTGGACAAGATGGCTTCCAGTGCACTCAACCTGATGGTAACATGACTCAGATCTTCATTCCTCTTCATTGCAGTCCTTCTGATTTGAAAATCACAGGCGTGTGGAAAAAGGCACACCTGGATTTTTCTAGGTGTGTTTTTTCTAGGTGTGTGGTTTTCTAGGTGTGTGATCTGTGGTCCAGGGAAATTCAGGCGTGCAATTATTCACACTTCTCAGGAGGCTTTTAGGTGTGCGATGGCGTGGGGGTGTGATCGCACGCCTCAAATCAGAAGGACTGCATTGGTCCTTTTATCTGTCAAGCTCATCACAAATCCCAATTGAATAATGCCGGTACCCATTTAACGACGTCATGTAAAATAACCAGCAGCCGACCACAATTCAACGTCTTTTTTGAGTCACTGAAATGACGTCAGAGAACGGACGTTATATTTTGGGTAAAACCGTGACTTAATAATGACGTTAAATATTTTAACCATTCACCGACCAGAAATCAACGTCGTTAATTGAATCGTTGAAAAGACGTAAGAAAACAGACGTAATATCATGGTTGAAAACATGACTTAATAACGACGTCATATATTATAACCAGCAGCCGACCATAATTCAACGTCACTTTTTGAGTCGTTGAAAAAACGTCAAAAACGGATGTTGCATTTTAGTTAAAAGCATGACATAAGTACGACGTCGGATATAATAACCAACGGCCAACCACAATTCAACGTCTTTTTTTGAGTTGTTGAAACGACTTTAGAAAGCAAACGTCATATCTTGCTTGAAAACATGACATAATTGCGACGTCGCGAAGGGAAACACAAAAATAACAATAATACAACATTGTTTTTCAGGCTGTTGTACTATTTGGTAATATTCCCGACCAAATTCCCACTACATTTCGATGTTGTTGTTATGTACAATTCTGACGTTAAATTGTCGACACTAAAGCAACGTTCGGCAGACGAAAATAACGTTGATTTTCAGTTATGTATGGTTGATCCGACGTTGCGACCATTCAGTTTTGGGTGTGCACAGTTTCGGCAGTTGCATTCTAATTTTTAATTTTTGTTGTAAAGTTTATTCGTATACATGTAAAGGTTTTAGAAGTGATAAATACCCCAATACAATACTTGTAAGTATGCATTAATAAAGGTAAAGGGGACGAACCTGTGTTCACAGCAACGGAGTGCCCATCCCTCTTTCGAAGCGATTGGGCCAGACTCATGCTGCTGTGGGGGGATCGCACACCTCCTCCACAGCGAGTCTGTTACCTTCCCAGCATTGAATAATGCCGGTACCCATTTACACCTGGGTTGAGAGGAGTAATTGAGGTAAAGCGCCTTACTCAAGGGCACAACACGCATGGCCACGGCGGGGCTTAAACCCACAATCTCACGATCGTGAATCCTGTACTCTACTGCTAGACCTCCCGTGCCCCACATTAAAGTAAAAAAAACAAAACATTCCAATGCTTATATACTTATATAGCACTTTACAATTATTCTCCAATTCATCAGGCCACGAGACCACGAGGGATCCCATATTGTGAGGCGGCAGGTTCCAATCCTGCCCGAGTCAGTTTCTTTGTTCAGCCCCAAAAATAGATAATCTAGTAACTTTAACTTTGTGGATTATTCTCAAATTTTGTTTTGACTTTCACAGTCTTACCCATCCCAAGAGCCCTCCTTTCGCTGCGAGAATGCAGCAAGAATCTCCAAGCACACGCAAGAGTTGTTGAATCGCTCCCATGCGCTACAGTTGGACCTGCAGAAACTGGAGCGTGTCGGGATGTCCGTGGCTCGACTCCCACCCAGGCCACATTCAACCTCCTACCCGGTGCTTTGACACAATCCTGAATATACACCACTTACACGTACCTGGTAAGATACATTTTGGACATAATTTTTGTGTCGGGGAGTTGTGTCAGGGTATGTGACTCATGACCAGAGGGTCAGGGGTTCGAATCCATCTGCTGACCATATGTTGTGTCCTTGGGCAAGCCACTTCACCCCCACTTGCCTCTCTCCACCCAGGAGTATAAATGGATACCTGCATTAGCTGGGAGTAACCTGCGATGGACTAGCATCCCATCCAGGGGGAATAGAAATACATTTGTATTGTCAGTTGTTTCAAGCCAAGGAAACTGGAGATAAATGCTGGCCTGATGGGCCATGCTTATTGGCTTGTTACAGACTTTACTCGTTCCTAAAAACTTTTTTTGCCCTTTAACGACATAATTTCATAAGCACTATACACTCAGTGCCGCCAAAAAGCGTCCAAGAAAAATTCACTTATTATGGTGGGACTCGAACCAACTAACTCCTGCTTGCTAGTGCAGACATTTCATCACTTAGAATGCTATGGTCCAGTGGTTACGGTGTTTGACTCACGATGGTGCGTGGGTTCGAATCCCGCCAGGAACATGGTGTTTGTGCCCTTGGGCAAGACACTTAACTACAATTGCCTCTCTCCAGCCAGCAGTATAAATGGGTACCTGTGAGGGTCGAGGACCGATTGAGTGCTGATATCGGCTGCCGCGTGGTCCCATGGCCTGATGAATGGGGTAATAATTGTAGAGCGCTTTGAGATTGTTGATACGATGGAAAGCGCTATATAAGCACTACGATTATAGACCATTATCATGTTGCAGCCATTTGATTTTTCCCATTCAAATCAATGTAACCAAAGCGAGGCTGGAGGGAAAAATAGTCTGGTTCCTTGTTTGCACAAAAACATCATCATTCAGTACTGTTACAGGAAACAGTACTGATTGGATACAGGGAACATGACTAAAATGGTGGAAGCATGATATAGGTCCGTTATTGATTATTATCACTCAATCATGATCTTGTGGTCAGCTGGCTAGTGTGAATAACGTCCGCTCTTAGCAGCAGGTCGCGGGTTCCAGTCCCACCTGAGTAGGCTTGTTAAAGTAAACAAGCCCTCGAACAGCTTATGAAATACAATGGTGCTTTGAAGGGTGAAAACCCAGTACTGGATAACCTTGTTGATAAAGGTATGCTCAGGCACAGCGTCCATGTGGTTAAAATGCCTTGTATATCTCTAACATTTTTCTAAGATTTGGTTTATGCTTATCTTTTGAAATATTTTATTTGTTTGCGGTGTGAATATTTTAATACAGTGTGTATATACCAAATTTGTTAGTGTGGTAAGAATTTTAAATGAAGAGTAGTACTAGAACCAAAATTTTAATTCGAAGGAATATTTTTTATGAATTTTTAAATTTAAATTTTTGACATTGGTTTTACCCTTAACCAACGTAATTTTGTAAATACTGTGTACTGTACTGGTTAAGGGAAATTAACATAATCTTTGAGATGTTTTAAACCTTTTCTGTTTGGAGAAAAAAAAATAAGAATTGTAGAAAGATTTTGTAGTTTAATGGACATTGTGTCCCTTACCATTTTACGAGATGTTCACTAATTAGGAAGCTTGAAGTGCTCGAAATATACTTGCCCGCATGGCTTTTAAAAACACCGAATTCTTCTACAAGTCGTTTTTGTTTAAATAATATTAAATCTATTCTTCAATGGTTCCCGTAGATTTTCAAACCATTTCTGTCCTATATCCCAAACAATTTTTGAACGAAATTTCAATTCAGTGCACTGAGTTGTTCTTGAGTTATCCTCTCCACAAAGAGTGCTTTATTTTTGTTCCATTAGAAGTGACTCCGGGAATCTCGAATTGAATTTTTCACGGTTAGTACACTGTATTTCCTTAAATCATATTAAATTTATTCTTCAATGGTTCCCCTAGATTTTCAAACCATCCATATTCTATATCCCAAACAATTATTGAACGAAATTTCAATTCAGTGTACTTTGTTGTTCGTGAGTTATCGTCTCCACAAAGAATGCTTTATTTAAAGTAACTTGAATTCGAATTGAATTTTTCGCGGTATGTACACAGTATTTCCTTAAATGATATTAAATTTATTCTTCAATGGTTCCCGTAGATTTTCAAACCATTTCTGTCCTATATCCCAATTCAGTGTAATGTGTTGTTCTTGAGTTATCGTCTCCACAAAGAGTGCTTTATTTTTTGTTCCATTTAAAGTAACCCGAATTCGAATTGAATTTTTCGCGGTATGTACACAGTATTTCCTTAAATAATATCAAATTTATTCTTCAATGGTTCCCGTAGATTTTCAAGCCATTTCTGTCCTATATCCCAAACAATTTTTGAACGAAATTTCAATTCAGTGCACTGAGTTGTTCTTGAGTTATCGTCTCCACAAAGAGTGCTTTATTTTTGTTCCATTAGAAGTGACTCCGGGAATCTCGAATTGAATTTTTCGCGGTTAGTACACTGTATTTCCTTAAATCATATTAAATTTATTCTTCAATGGTTCCCGTCAATTTTCAAACCATCCATATTCTATATCCCAAACAATTATTGAACGAAATTTCAATTCAGTGTACTGTGTTGTTATTGAGCTTCGTCTCCACAACGAGTGCTTTATTTTTGTTCCATTTTAAAAAAGTAAAGGCTAATACCCCTTTTTTTTTTTCCAATTTTGGCCAAACTTGCTGGAAAGATGCCTCAACGCCCCTTTGACACATTTCAATTCGATTTCTGGACAGATGGGCTTCTCAAAATGAAATTTCGACGAAAATTTGGGGTAAAATCAGTCAAAAATGATGATTTTTCTTCTCTAAATATCGAGGATTTTTGCCCACATCTTCAAAATATTGGGTGTTACCCCTTGTGTTTTTTTCCCAATTTTGGCCAAAAAAATCAAATTGCTTCAAACTTGCTGGAAAGTTGCCTCATCGCCCCTTGGACACATTTCAATTCGATTTCTGGACAGATGGGCTCCTCAAAATGAAATGTTGACGGAAAATTTGGGGTAAAATCAGTCAAAATTATGATTTTTTTTCCTCTAAATATCGATGATTATTGCCCAAATCTTCAAAATATTGGGTGTTCGAAGCTTGATTGATGCTCCTGTAGCCCTTTAAGACAGAAATAATGACAACAGTCAGAATGGCCATTTTTCATTTTCATTACGAAAATTTTATTTGCATCCATTTGCCAATTGCAGTTAGCTCAGGAGGAAAAAAAAATCTACAGAAAAACGAGTATCTAGCTTCAAGAGGCAAATTACATTTAAAATTGCCCTACGTACACATTCCCAGAATAACGGTGTTGTGCTCTGGCCAAATATGAATTGAAAAAGAACTTATAAACCTCAAATTCTTTCATTTTCAAAAGACATTCAAATACATGTACATGTATTATTACCGACACATATATTCGGGAAAATGTGTTGGAAACGTGAATTCATTTTGACCAGGCAAAGAAAACACATTTGAAGAGTTTTTTGAAATTGTGAAACTCATAAACGGTAAGGATTCACGTGTTGGTGTAACATATTCAAGTAATAATCATACTCAATTTTCTTGACCTTTGACCTACATAATGGCCAGTTCGGGACATATGTGGTTAAAGTGAAATTCTTGAAATTCTGAGAGAAATAATTTAAAAACTCCGATATTAATAGTACAATTTTACTAAGATGGTTTGTTTTGTTGGCATTTTAAACAGCAGGTTACAACAGTACTGTTCAGATAATACCCATTGTATTTAAATATCACAAATAGTTCACAGTTAACATTGAGTACTTGCAATGTTCAATTACTTACGAATTAACATTTTCGTAGTCGATTTGACTTCATCCAAAACAGATCAGGTGTTTCAAGATTAGTTTCCTTTTTTCTTGTACGTATTTTACTGAGCAGAAACAGTACTTTATTTTGGTGAAACTTCAGCAATTTCTTTTTTCTGTTACATGTACATGCATTTACTGTTGGCTTGGACAATGATGAACTGACTTAATAAAATGGTTGAATCACACTGTTTAATTTCAATTTGACTTTCACAAAATAAGCAAGGATTTGATGTGAAAACTCCACCCTATCGTACAAAATTAGTCAGGGATTTATAAAAAAAAAATGTCTTTACTTCAACTTAAACAAAAACAGACTGAACCAAATTAGCCATCAAGACCCATAGAGGGCGCCCTTCAAAAACACGTAACATAGAACTGAAATAAGAACATACACAATGCTATTGAACTTCTTGTTAATGCTGGTGGGCAAAATGTACAGCTTTTTTTTTCCGCATCAAATCACAAGCAGCAAGACTCATTATTGACTTCTCCCTTTTTCTGTATGGAATGCACTTTTGCCGATATTTACAATCACAAATCACGCTCTTAATAACTTTTTTTTTTGCCAACAAATATTTAGGCACGTAATAAATATGTCAACATAGGTTAATCTCCAACACACCAATGTTAATCCGATCAGTGAATAATGTTAATCCCTTATTAAAATGACCAGATAATCCAACAGCTTTTAACAAATACCTCAGATCAGCAGATTTCATATGTAATTACAGAGCGTTCAAAGTTTTTTTTTTTTAGTGAAAAACACAAATGATTAATATATTATATACAAATCTTAATTCTTTACAGAAACCATTTTACAGTTAATCTTCAGCAACTGAGTAACAAGTTAATTCATACAAACGTCAACCCTTACACCTGTCTTTAAAAAAAATCTGCCTTAGTAAACCCTACATTAAAAAAAATCACAGTTGATATTTAACTACATGTAATTAAATACAGTACGGAGAAATAAACACATTATCCCCAGAAGTTTTTTTGAAAACGCAAGACACGGCGAGATTTAAACACGGACTGATACTCAAACACATGTTCAAGTCAAGGCGCTACATAATGGTCATACATGTACATACATATTTTGAAGCAAAATGTATGGCTTTGCTCTTTGCACGGTTGGTTGGATGGCCAGGAGCTAGTTTGAGTGAGGACCATGGTTAACCATACAGGATGGTTTTGGAACTATTTGGAACCCGAACCTGGGGCACTGTTCCATCACTAGTTACCAATAGCCGCCTGCACCATTTCCATGCAAAAAGCACCAAAAATACACCTAAATGAGAACAAACTTCACAAGGGACATTAGATATCTGCAAAAGAAATCAATTACAAAGAAGGAACCGATTCAAAGTCTTCCACGATTCTAATAAAGTAGCAAAGCTAGCAGGAAAGCTGTTGTTAAAACTGAGTCAACTAGTTGAAACGGTTTAAAATGCCTGAAAACTAGGATTATGATTATCAAGGTTAAAGCAACCAATTGTTACAAAGTAATGGTCATCATGTTATATGTACAAATATCATCCAGTTTTCAGAGTGAATGATTTGTGGGCCTCCGAACTAAAAAATAATATTAAGTGCAAATAAAAAATTGATTAGGTAATCCAGCGATTTACACAAAAAGGGTAAAAAAAATTATCATGATCTAAAAATCTAGCTGTAAAAAAAAAATTATTTCAACTTTTTTTTATTTCAAAATTTAAAGAAGACATGGCATACTTCAAAATTCTCAACACAAATATTAAAAAAATGCCAAAAAAAAGTTGTGATCACATTACCTGGAAAATAAAGTACTGCTCAGAGCAATGCAAGGAAATTGATGCATAAAAAAGGTGGCCTCTTTCTTTTCTGGAGCTAAAATATAAACGTGTATCTACAACTTGATTTTCCTAGACACAAACTTGAATGGATAAAACTTAAAAAGCTACGTAGTATTCCTTATTTGAAATCATAAAAAAGAAAGACATAAACAATTGGTGAAGCTGGGCTTTTGTAGTTCGTTAGAAATTTTGGAAAGACAATATGTTATCCCTTTCCCTGTTTGGAACAATGTGAAAAAGTGAAATGAGGGATCAAAATAGAGATTTGCAGACATCAAGATGCTTTAAAAGATTCCATGATTTTAAGTACAAAACAGGATTGTCTCAATCACACACGTTCTGAAGACATAACTGTTATAAGACAGGAACATGTACGATATTACAGAACGTACCGATTATCAAAAATGGGACCAATCACTACAGAAAACAATCTTAAAAGTTTAACGATTTTCTACATAATGCAAAGTAGGCCTTTAACAATTTCCCCAAAACAAATAATATAATCTGATTGTCTATTTTACATAATGATTGATTGTCAGCTAGTAAGTTTTTTATTTAATTTTTTTAAATTTTTTTCACACTTTTTATTTTCTTTCCATTTTTTTTTTTTTTTTACAAAATAGCATTGGGCTGATAAAGTCCAGGAGAAAATATGGAGTGAGTAACTTTCCTAATACACAAACGCGCAAGTGTTTGTAAAAAAAAAAATGTGGTTTTTGACACATTTTATAGCTACAATCGCTAGATACAGGGGCAGTACTGAGCCATATTTTTGTACATCCAATTTATCACCTCAATTTGCTTCTTCTTTTTTTTTCTTCTCAAAAATGGCAGCAAATTTTTTTTCCACATCTGGCTATAATTTTACAAAGTACATATAAACTGTATATGTACCCTGAACATAATGCTTCAAATTTACATCATATGTACACAACTCTGTACTATTTAAAAAAAAAAAAAAAAAAAAAAGAAGGAAAAAACCTACTTGAACCAACTGGAAAACCAAATTATACACTTAATTGTTCAACTGAGTTTTCTGTTATAAGTTAAACAGTTCAAAAAAATATTCATCTCAATTACAAAGTAAAACAGTGAACCTTTTGCTTTCTTGAAAAATGACTCCAAAAACATGTGACACTTTTTGAAATGTTTTGTTTCAAAACAAAAACAAAAAAACTTATTTAAATTAGGCTTTTGTGATCAACTCTTTGACATGGAAGAAAACAACTTTTTTCCCCCATTTCAGCTTTTATTTTACAGATATACAGCCAAAAAATCATTCTGCTACTTGATAACTTTTTCGACGGCCGAGAAACAATCTCGACCAAATATCGGTGCGACTAACAAAACTGCCAAACCCTTTGACAATGTCCCGAGTGGATCAAATCCACCAATCACAGAACCAGGTTTGTCAAAGAAAGGCAGATATCTTGAACAGGGGTGCAATTTTGACTACACTACTCACGCATTATACATATGTATATCAGCTAACATTATACAAGTGCTGTTTTAGACAGGTAAGCACCAGTATTTTTTTTTCTCCATTTGCCGGCCAGCGTTGCGGCCATTAAACTGGCCACCTTCAGTTTATAACTTGGCGGCCAACTGGACCTAATCACTACAGTCAGTGTTCTGGAGTCTGGTGCAAACTTGTAAAGATTGGTTACTTCTCGGGTTTCGTGGGCGGTATGGCCGAGGCTGTTTGGGTATATGGATGGCCAGCAAAAGGGCTGGTAAACTGGCCGGTAAAGCGGCTGGTAAAATCGGCCACCACCTCCTTGGCCTTTGGCTTGGCTTGGCTTGGCTTTCTCTACGTCTCCAAGTTGCAAGTGCCGGGGTATGGGTTTAGGAAAGCTGCAGTTGCTTGTAGGGAATCTTTGATTCGTATCATTCCTAAACTTTTCCAGTAAGCAGGCAACACTATGTCATGTGAAGTCAGTGATAATTTACAGGCCATTTTCTACCTGCTAGTTGGCTGGTAAGATGGCCCGTTGCCTCATAGGTTTGATGTATTCCAATCAACTTGGCGGACAGTTGGACGAATTGCACAAGCCACACTGGCTTGCAAGTTTACCAGCCGGACAGCTGAAATTCATACGGTCCACAAACTATAAAATGGAACGACCACAAGTCCAAAAACTATCTTGGATTCGGCTTGTTGGTTGGGCAGTTGCACGGCAGTAGATCTGCTTCATATCCTGGTTACGGGTCACAGGCCACCGGCCACCAAAACTGGCTTGTAATCTGGCCTTGGCTGCCAACTATAACAACTCTCACAGAGTTTGTTACATCGCCCTAATATTTATGACATCCTGTGTTGTTGCAGGTGTACAGGCAGATGTAGCGACGTCTTGCAGAGAGTACATCACATTACATGTGAATGAGAACTCACATCCACACGTGTCTCTGTTTAAACACCCAGAGTCCGGTAAACTCAGAGTCCGGTAAACTCAATGCATTTATACACAACAGTCCTGTAACTTTTGTAGATTACAAAAAAAAAGCCTCAACTTCTTTTGACAGCCAAAAAAAAATTGTAAACGGCTGCAGATGATACTAGTCTCCACACCCGGCAGAAATTCCAATATAGCTATCTACAGGCAGCTAGTTGCTCCTCCAGCCGTTCTTATACTAGCGTCTCCTCGGACTGCTCCAGGTGGGAGCGGATGGACTGGATGCCCTTCATGATCTTCTTCTGGTGACCCACCAGATTGACGCCCAGTCTGGGCAGGTCGCCCTGGGACAGGCGAGCGATGTCTTCCAGGCGGACGTAGCCGGCTTGGGAGAAGGTGTCCTTGTACCGGCCCATCTTGATGCTCTCCAGCCAGTCCGGGACCGAGCGGATCTGGCTCAGGTCGGTGAAGCTGTTGTTCATCTGGTTGACCCTGCACATGCAAAGAAAAAAATTGAGGGCCATTTAAATAAAACTAGGTAATACTAATAGGAATCCTCAGAAGTCAGCTTGGGCCAAGTTCGGGCAAGGACTATTAGTCGACTAGTGGTTGATTTGTGATGTACCTTACGCCTGCGCACTAATATCAACGTGCGAACGTCTCTAGTCAAACGCTGGTCAAAATGTCATTGCAAAACTTCTGGATCCTGGCTCTCTGCTAGTGTTATGAATGCGCGCGGCTATTGGTTACCAGCGATTCAACCAGCCCCAGTTGGTTGGTTCCAAGTAGTCGACTAACATAGTCAACCACCGTCGACTAGACAGAGTTCGGGCAAACATTAGTCGGACTATGGTTAACTATAGTCCTTGCGCGAACTTGGCCTTTGTGTCCCACAGGACATCATTTTTTAGTCTTCGTACTGCCACTTATGATGATGTATCATGGCCTTTAAAGGTACAGTCCATCATTTGTCATTTGTGCATTTTGTTCGTTTGAAGCAACAAAAGTGCTCAAAATCTAAAGAAGGGTGCTGAACAACTAACCCGATGAAGTTTCAGCTCAGCTTCAGTTGTATATTTTGAGAAAAACAACATTCTAGGATCTCAATTTCAAATCAAATGTTGCTGAATCATGTTTTGAGTTAGGCCAGAATTCAGCGTCAGAGACACATTATCACCGAGCCGACTAAGCTACGCACTGATCCAACGAATTATAGCAACCACGTGTGTGTATGCGTCGTTTCAACCCTTGCGCGCGCTTCGCTGAAAAGAAAAAAAACTACTAACGGAAATTTCCAATGTCAGTTACTTTTTGGATAGGCCTTCTTTCGTTGATTTCTTCACAATGACATGAATGACAGCATGCCAGAAAGAATAATTTCACAGGGAGTTTAGTTCCCTTACTATCTTTCAACCAAGTATGTTTTGCAACAATAATTTCATCAGTTATTTTTGGATAGCTGCAAATGATGGACTGTAGCTTTAAACATTTTTCATGCAAACACAAATTTCATTTTTCATGTACAAACAATGATGCCACCTCAGACAAAAGCTTCTGCATTTCAGCTGCTTCAACATAAAATGTTGCGAGAAATGTTTTGTTCTTCGCTTTGGTCAATTTTAGAACAAGTTTGCCATCAAGGTCTTTCGCTGTTTACATTTTTGCCTTTGCTTAAAAAAAGTCCTGTATGTTTTCGTCGTCCGTTTTACACTCCCATTCCTTACATCCCCCTACATATTTGCCTGCTATTTCATGATGAAATATTCTACTTCCTATAACTTGCTGGTTTGACTCCCACAAACCCAATTCCATTTTTTGCCTGCCACTTTTTTTTTACGGGTCTTGCACTTACCCAGCCTTGGCTAGGGGCCGGAGGGCGTGTGGGTTCCTAGTCAGGCGCTCCAGCGTGGAGACAATGGTGGAGAAGGTCGGACGATGGTTGCGGTCCTTCTGCCAGCAATCCAGCATGAGCTGATGGAGGGCCTCGGGGCAGTCCATAGGGGGCGGCAGGCGGTAACCCTTGTCCACGGCACGGATCACCTTACCAATTTAAAAAAAAAAGAATAATTACTTGAAGAAAAAAAAGGAGTAACTACAGCAGGAACTTTTGAGCCAGTGTAATCTGGTCTCTTCCCTGGCACCAATTTATGCTCCAGGGTGGAGAGAGGCAATTGTAGTAAAGTGTCTTGCCCAAGAACACAAGCACCATGATCCCTGTCAAGATTCAAACCCACATACCATGGCACATGGTATGGTCCCTTCAAATAGTTTATCCACAAACCTCCCAAGTTGTACTTTCTACCATGCAAAGTACAAATCTCACTTTGCCGAGACAGACCCTGTAACTTACATCTTGGTTGGGCCAGTTCCAGTAGGGTCTCTCTCCGTAGGACATGATCTCCCACATGACAATGCCATAACTCCAGACGTCGCTAGCCGAGGTGAACTTCTTGAAAGCGATGGCCTCAGGGGCTGTCCATCGGATGGGGATCTTACCTCCCTGACAATGACGCAAGAAAAACACCTTTTAAACCAGATCAAGGATTGGTTTTAACTCAAATTATGGCTGTGCCATTTTTATATTATTCACCTGCTAAAATTATAGAGTGGAAAGCATTTTTCACTGCGTTCAATTGGCTTTCACAAAACTACACCAGAATCGATATTGGTATCTTGAAATCAGAGTCATAGCTTGGCCTACACAGGATAAAATTCAGCTTGGACATCCGATCATTTCCGACCATTAACAGTCCAAACAAAGCCTACATGTTACACTACGAGTGTACAGTGATGCCTCAAACTAGACCAATCTCGTCCATTGTGTTTGGGTGGTTTTCTGTGTCTTATTTCGCGTTCTGCCATCCAATGATTTTTTAAGACGATTTTTTCACTGTGATTTTGTTTTAGCTGTTTAATCACATTGCATGTGTGACGTACCTTGGTTTCGTAGGCTCCTTCGTGTTTTCGTCGCGACAGTCCGAAGTCGGCCACTTTGCAGACCAGAGTGCTGCTGACGAGGATGTTACGCGCGGCCAGGTCACGGTGCACAAAGTTCATCTCAGAGAGGTAACGCATGCCCGAGGCGATGCCACGCATCATGCAGATCAGCTGGGGAACTGAGAATTTGCCGTCATTCTCCTAAAATGGAAGAAGGGAAAAAAATGATTGGAAAATGCCAAATTCAGTTTATTTTAAGCAAGTTCAATTTTACAAGATTGTTTTGGCGAGGAAGCTAATGCAAGAACGAACCCATGACACGAAGAAGAGTAAACACCACAAAATGTTTCAAGTCTGGCAAATTTTGCTGCAAATATTTTAAGCCTTAAAGTTGTTTGGCATTCACTTTCTTATGAATATGTTCTTGTTTCTACGTTTCTTTAGTTTGCCAGCAAATACAGTCAATGTTCACTTTTGAGGAATTTCTGGTTTTATTATCAGAAAAAAATATAAAAAGACAAAAACATTAGGGGCAGCCTACGAAACCTTTGCATCTTTGAAGGAGATTCTCTTAGTCACTTAGCCCCAAAAAGAGAAACAACAAAAACCAACAAACACAGAAGTGGTGTGAAGCATTTCAAACTCTGCAGACTACTTTCCTTTTGGGGCATTCTATAAATTCAGGGTCCAAAGTGTGACAATTTTCCTGTCCCCGTTTAACTCTGAACTTTGTAATTTGCCATCCAAGTATCATTAAGAATGACTTCAAATGGTGTTTTATTTGTTGGGTAGGTAGTTTGCTATTCATAATCACTCTTGGAGGATGACTGCATTAAGGAGTGCATCAGAATAATACAATCATAGATGTCAGATGTAACAGGGACAGGGAAAAGACTGGACCTCAAATTTAAAGAATGACCCATGTACAAATATGCATTTCAAGTTGCTTCCTTCAGAATCCCAAAAGACGCCTTTAAAGGTGCACTCCGGTCTGACCAACCTTCAGGAAAGTGTCCAGAGATCGGTTCTCCATGTACTCAGTCACGATCATGGCCGGTCTGGTGCGGGTCACGACCCCCAGCAGCTCGATGACGTTGGGGTCGTCAAACTGACCCATGATGGAGGCCTCCGACAGGAAGTCGGCGCGGTCTTTGTCCGAGGCGCCGGTCTTGAGGGTCTTGACGGCCACTTTGCGGGTGGACTTGTCCGGCATGAGCATCAGGCCCGAGCAGACGTCGCCAAACTCGCCTGGGGGGGGGGGGGGAATACAACCAAGCTCGGGGTAACATTTTAACAAATTTTTGAGTGAAAAAGCCAGCCTTTTTTTAAAACCAGTTCATACTCCACTTGAACTTGACAACAATTTCATGACGTCAACAATCAAAGTGCCAATATGACGTTTGCCATCACCTTAACGAATTCGCTTCGCACTGAAATTCGTGTGAAGTATGAATGGGCCTCTAGGCTGGGTCTAAAAGGAGAATTTTGTTTTTTTGTCAATGATTATGGTAATATAATATAGCTTGTGTATTTGAACAGAGCTGATTCAGATATGACCTTATTGACACTCCTCGTGGATGTACTTCTAGAGTCAGTCACTCAAGAGGACGACCCATGATTGATAAAGTATTATTTTTAAGTATCAAGGGAAGATTTGTTTTTAGATCTCCAAGTGTTGACGGAAAGATGTAGCCAGACAAACTGACAAGCATACCTTACCGTCACGGCATATTTTAATGGGCCTGATAAGCAGAAACAAATATCGCTTGTCAGATTTTTGTGCTTGGCAACCGTCAGCGGAGAACCGGTCACGAGAGGGTATTCATACCATGATATTTTGGCTGGTAATAATTTGTTTTTTAAACAAATATTAATTCTGCTTGGATTTTTTTCCCACGTAGGCATCAACTTTTTCCAATAATGACCTCTTGGTAAAAACCCTATGCTTATGCAATGTACAATGTACAAGAACATTAGATAATGCTTTTGTGACAAAACCCCACTGTAGACACATATTGTGCTGACAGTCAAGTTTTACTATGCTCTCGAGGACAATGCTTTGTGTTTCCCTTTGTCCCTGTAATATAGCACTCTCCCACAGACTAAGCACACAAACTTACTACAGAGGAGCGTTTCCAACAAAAGACCCAACGCCCGAGGACTGAAAGGATCTGTTGTTCTCCCTTTGTGTGTCGGTCCTCGGGGGTTATGTAAAACACATTACGGGTGATAGCACGTTTGTTCATGGTGTAAATCAAGGATTTTCTTTAGTTCCTCTTCCCTTTTCTTTGTTTTTAACTTTTTCACAACAGCTCTCACTGGTTTTGTAAACGTTTTCTAATCGAGGTCATCCTCGATTTGGTTCGTGTCTTCGATTCACCGATGATGTTGCACGTATGTGTCCTCGATTTACACCATAAACAAACGCACAGCTAAGCACAGGTAACACGTGAAGTATGTGCGATTAATTCAATTCTGAGTGCACGCAAATCTGTATCCTGCTTTGTGAGAGCACCAGGCCTATGGTGGCAGTGTGTTTGAAGTCCCCACCCCCAACCCAACTCTTTGAATGTGACCGAGTGATGAGACACTTGGCGATGGAGTCCAGTAATGGTGACATTGTGTCTTACCTCCACCAATGACGTCCAGAATGCGGATACAGCTGGCGTCAATCTCCGTGGCAAACTCTCTGACGGCCTGGACTGGATCCTCGTAAGTGAAAGGGTCAATGTAGGTACGGGCTTTGCCGATGTGGGGCAGGATCACGGCTACAGATAAAGAAGACAAAGTAGAGGAATTTTGAGAATTAGACAAGTTGCTCTTTTTAGTACCTTTAAGAAAACTCAAGTTATTACATGAAGAGTCCTCGTCATGCTGATTGATGGAGACTGGAGTTCTCTGTCAAAAAAAATTAGGTAGGCCTGTGGGAAATTCTTGTGCTGAGATCATAATATTGAGAAAAATAAATAAAATGGAACTTTACGTAGCTTGAGAAAGGAAATGGTACAGTATAGAAGGTCTCTAATTGAACGGAACAACAATGAACATTCCATTATTATAACACACATATCCTCTTTGGCTCCGAAAGTTTTATGAACAAAACAGAACAAACGTTTGTGAACCTGAATGTGTTGGTCATCTTGGCATTCTACCGTGGTTAGCAGTTTATCTGCCGAGCACAAATTCAGCTTAGAACCAGCTGAGTACAGTGCCATGAAATTACAGACAACAATTTTGTGGGCTTTTTCGTGCTTACAAAGTTTTTGCTGTTAAGCAGCTCAGCAAGTTTGTCATTTGAAAAGAAAGTTATTTAAGATGTCTTCTCATCACTGCTGAAGACTCAACACTGATCTGGTCTTACTGTACCCATGCAGCTGCTTAACCACTTATTAAAAAATCTGAAAAGAAACATCTGCCTCTCTGAAATTGTCAAAAAGTGCACAAACATATCATAACAGTGCTTGTCACCAGAGAACAGAGTCAACGATATGTCAGGAAACATCGTATTTGTTTGTCAGAATTTGCCGAACCGCTGAATACAAAATACTGGATGGCACAATAGCACAAGAAGTCCCTGATGGGGTCCCTCGAAAGACTTCAAAGGCTTGTTTCGAAAGCGAAATACATTTCCTAGGGTTTGGCGCCCCCGGGTGACTGCGCGGCCTATAGATCGCTGCTTCCGCGGAAAACACTAAAGAGTGATAGAGGAAAGATCGCTCTTCTTCGCAAGTAAAAGGGAAAAGAAAAAACGCATATCCGACAGCAAAAATTGGGGGAATAATGCAGACGGGGGTTGAAATTCCGAGAGAGATGTCAAGCAACAATCAACTTTGATCGTATATCTTTTCCCTTCTCTCTTCTTATCCCCGGAGCGAACGACACGGATTCTATTGACGGGCATTTCCAATCGGACAATGGGGGAAACGGATTGCAGGTGGTGAGTCTTTTGTCCGACGGAATAACCTCCTTGACAGCTGAACACAAAGAAAAAGAAACCTTTTTCCTTTTTTTCTCTGTTTGTTTTCTAATGCCTGTGGCAACTGATCTTCCTCGCCAAATGCAGGAATAAATTTAGATGGATGCCACTGCCTGCTGTTGCACTGACTTCACCAATTTTCTCCGCTGTGCAAGTACCAAAAACGACACAAAATATTTGTCTTGTTCCTCAATTTGTGGTTCACTTGTTAATACTAACGGCCTAAGGGAGACGCACCATTTTCACAAACAAACAAATCAGACATAAAGTTCAATTCCATCAAGAAATTTTACATTATTAGAAAATTTACCTTCTCCGTTAGGGCCATTGGAATAAATCATTCCGTTTGCTATGGGCGGCACCTCCTTTTTCCTGTTTGAAGAAAACAAATTTTCCAAATTCAGTTTTTATTCCGTAACACATGCTTGCTATAAAGCGAATTGCTGTATCAACCCTTAGGAAGAAAGGAACATGGATATTTTTTCATTAGGGGTTCATTTCACAAAATAATTTTCACACAAAAACTGCTAAGCGTACTGTTGCCACACTAAGCACAAGCAAGGTGTGTATTACTTGCGTTATCTGCATTTGGCAAAGATTAAGTTATTTGGTTAAAACTGTTTCATATTTTTTGGCACTTGTTAGATGTTTGTACTTATAATACAGAGTTTTGTTCCAACGCAAGGAGAATTTTGGTTATTTTTTAAAAGATCATTAGACTTAGGAGTAATATTTGACAAAAAAGCAGTCAGATGGGTTATATTTTTCAAAGAAATGATTGGGTAAAATAGCAAGCTGATATTACGAACAATTAACAATAACTGTACAGCTTTTCAGAAATATCCACACAAATGCTGTCGACCGAACTGCACGACGCATTTTGTAATTCTGCCCCACTATTTAAGCTACATGTATGAGGCTTTTAGGAAAGCAAAGCATACAATTTGAAATACGCGAAAAGTCTTCACCACCAAGAATCAACAAACTCCACGCCGGGTGCAGGCAAACAATTTTGACCAATCAGAGGCTGCCATTCAGTACATTAAATCTTCAAACTTTGATACTTGGAATTTCGTAAATTCAATGAAAATTTCCTTTGCCAAATTTATCCTTTATCAATACACAATGCTCAGTGCTTTCAAATTGTGTATCAATATAAAAAAATACAGCTTTTGGATGTACATTCAAATTGATATATTTGTGCCTGAAAAAAAAAACCACTTTCAGAATTAAACAAAAAGCACTTGCACTGCTTGTTCTACTTCCATAACATCATCAGACATTCAAGTCACGGAAGATGTAAACAAAGGTCAAGTAAAGTGTTGAGTGCGTTATTCTTTGATACAACGCAGCAGGCCGACTCGCAACAGTGGGGAAAAAACACAGGCTGCAAAGACACTCTTGTTTTTTAAGAAAGCCCTCAAAACAACCCCCGAAACAGTTCCATTGCGGTTTGCCCTGCTTTCTTAATTGGGTGGAGAGGACGAAAGGACCAAAGATTTACAGTAAATTTTAAACTGCAAATGCTTTCTCTTTGGCTTTTGAACTTTCTTAAGGAGCCTGTAACATATACGCATTTAAACAGATATTACTGCAATTATTTGAAAGAAGGATTAATCCATTACATTAAGTACTTCAATGGAAGATCAAATTAGAAGAAATGGATGAACCAAATCCATGGTGATTACAAAAATGTATGAAATTAACAGTAATGCAAGATCAGTTTAATTTTCATGGAGAACACACATTGTGTAAAATGTACTTATTGCATTATTTTATTAACTTGCTGCTATGTGTATTTTTTTTA